>NC_063046.1:40365721-41114471 GCF_018812025.1 Megalobrama amblycephala | reverse complement strand
TCATATAAGACAAGACAAATAATAAACAGTAGAAAAAACCCTAATTGTTATTTAAAGAAAAGAATAACCCTAGGTAAAGACTACTTTTGTATCATTTCTGATATACTGGCACGCATACAGTATATACAGTACATTTCAGAAACATTAAGTCAAATAATCTTGACAGACTACAGACAGAAAATGTTACATCAAGTATTGTATATGCTTTTTACCAAGTTGAGCAAAGTTAAATCGTGTTCCAGAGGGTGACGTCAAGCTGGAACCGGTGGAGAAGGGAGAGTTACTGGCTGAGTCCTGCAATCCACCAGCCGAATGTGAGCGCAGCCAATCACGCGCTTCTTCCTGACGCAGCTGTGGTGAAGGGGCGTACCTGTGACAAGGGCATCATCCAATCAGACACTGGCATTCAAATGTCACTATTACAAATACTGTGATCTGAAACCTGACCAATGCAAGAGGAAACAAAGACACTTTATTATATATAAGGTCATTTTATGTTTCTAATGATAAAGAATTGTATTTTAAATCTTATGCCATAATACACTATTGTTCAAAAGTTTGTATAAAATAAATTAATACTTGTATATATTCAGCAAGGATCCATTAAATTGATCAAAAGTGACAGTAAAGACATTTATAATGTTACAAAGGAAATGCTGTTCTTTAGAGTTTTATTTGATCATTTTGAGAATCCTGAAAAAAAATTATCAAGGTTTCCACAAAAAAAAAAATGAAGTAGCACAACTGTTTTCAATTGATAATAATACAAAATGTTACAATGATTTCTGAAGGATCATGTGACACTGAAGACTGGAGTAACGATGCTGAAAATTCAGCTTTACCATACAGGAATATATTACATCTTAAAATATATTCAAATAGAAACCAGCTATTTTTAAATTGTATTAATATATCTTAAAATATATCTGTTCTAAATGATTTCTTATTTTAAAAAATGCAGCCTTGGTGAGCATAAAAGAAAAAGAAAACATTTTTTACAGACCCCAAACTTTTGAACGGTAGTGTATATGAAAATATATTTACATTTTACATCTTAGGATATCTGTTACTAACATTAATGTGTAATATATGCTTCTGGGCTACATGCTGTAAACAAATAAAGTAATAAAACTGCGGAAAGAAAAACTGAAATTTCCAAAAAAAAAAAAAAAAGCGGCTAATTCACATCCAGTACTCCATAATGTGATACGATACAAAAAGTGACAAGTGCCATGCGCTCACATCAAAACAGCAACAGAAAACAGTGCTCAAAAATAAAACTGTGGCCACACTGCATATTAAAACATGGAAGCATGTGCGAGAGATAGAGAACAGAAAGAGGGAAAATGTGAGTGTCATTGCAGTAAGCACAGTGAGCAGGATCTGCATATTCCCAGAATGCACCTGTACTTGAGTCCCCTCTTGGGAAGCGTGCTTCTATCTCTGCAGGAATCGCTGAGAGACGGATAAAATGAAACAGCGAAGGGGGAGAGGAACTTACTCAATCATGAGGGCTGGTTTTCCAGACAGATAATAATGCTTAATTCAATTATAATTGCACTATTAAAGGCTATTATCCTTTGATCTGTCCTTTGATTCATCTAGAACTCATAAGAGTCAATATAAAAACTGATCTTGACTGTGCGGTCACATTCATCATTAAGGCAAACAAACCATATTTGTAATGAAAGCTGTGGCTTTGATTGAGCAAAGTTATAGATTTCACCACTAGGTGTGGCTAGAGTAACAACTGCCGGCAGTTGACAAAAAGTTAAAGGGTTAGTTCAAAAATATCCATACTTAAAACTTTATCAATTCAAATAACTAGCTTCTGGCGGACGCCCGTACGCATACTGCTCAAGTCGACTTGCACCAAATGAGCAACTCACTGAGGCGATGTATGACGCAGGACGTAGGAGTAGCATAAGCTTAGACGCCTCTCACGATTCAAACAAACAGGGCTGGGCAACAAACTCAAGCTCCTCTTTTCTTATATCAAAATCCTCTGACATTTCTCTTTAAAATTTCTTGTTTTAGACTTCTAATTTGTGACCGGTGTTTTATTTTGCTCTCTCCTCTGCACTATTTGATTTTATAAAGGTTTAAATTTGGATGTTTTTCTTACAAAAATGCATCGCTTCGCTTCAAAAGGCCTTTATATAGAGCCATATGGATTACTTTGATTGTGGATGGATGCATTTTTTGTTCATTCACTACCATTATAAACCTTGGAAGACTAAGGATATTTTTAAATATATCTCCGATTGTGTTTGTCTGAAAGAAGATAGTCATATACACCTAGGATGGCTTGAGGGTGAGTAAATCATGGGATAATTTTCATTTTTGGGTGAACTAACCCTTTAAGGCTGTGCTTAAAGGTAGGGTAGGCAATGTTTTTCATTAACAATTTTTGTTTTACTGGTTGAAACTCTCTTCACATCCTGATAGCAATCAATAATTGAAGTGGTCTAAATATTAAACATGTACATATATCTTCTGTGGAAGTCTCAGGACCAAAGTATTTTCATCTAATCATTGCATTTAGTCAGATGGACTAAAAGATACAAAAATTTTATTTTTGATGAGCCTTTAAAACTACTGTATAAAATTACGCAAACACAAAGACAAAGCCATATAAGTATTAAAAAGCAGCAGAAGCGGACCCAGAAGCTATCGGACATTTTACCTGTCTTGCTTCCTTGGCAATGTGTTACGGCTGAATTTAGGACTCGCAGAGGGAGAGGAGAGGGGACTTGGGGAATGAAGAGGGGAGAGGAGAGGGGTTGATAGAAAATGAGATCATTGGAGAAGAGATGAATACAGAATTAGAGACAACCAAAGAGGCTTCCACACTGCAGTATCACATTCTTCTAACTTTAAAAAAAGTAGGTTTTTCTGAGCACTGTGATAGAACGATGCTTGTTTAATTTAATAAAGTTCATCCATCAACTGGGTTTTCCAACAAACTACAACTAACAGTATGAACTGAATCAAAATCTGAATTGAAATCAGAATTCTGATTTAGATTTGAATTCAGAATCTTTTTCTTGTAGATGATGCGCACACTGCAGTTGTCACACCTCTTCTTCTTCTTCTATAGTTATCTATTTTATATGATTGACTATGTCAATCATATAAAATTTCATGACCTACTCCTGTATTATTTACATACTGGAAATTTAGGGGATTCACAGCATTTAAATGCGATTGTCACACCCAAAACTTTGCAGTGTGTATGTGGATAATCAGAATAGAAAAATAAATTATAACCAGAACTAAATTATAATTACAACAATTATATATTTTATAGTACAACAATTGAAGAGCTCTTTTCCAAAACGCGATAAACGGCAAATTAAAAAAAAAATGAGTTTGTCATGCCATTTTGCTGTGTACTGAACCTATTCTCTGCTCCATCAATGTTTCATGCCAAATCGCTATATTTCCTTGTTTAAAATGTACTGAAAGATGCAGTTTCTTTCCAAACCGCTATAAGCGCCGAACCTGCTTTTAGCCTAAATGTGATATGTCCTCTCGACCAATCAGAATTCGGCGATGCAATCTAACATGGCGGTTCTTTGAAGTGAGGGAGTTTGTTTGTGCTCAGTCTTCAAAATGAGTGCTTTAAACTCTTTTGATGGCCTGGATGAGCCAGTGGCACCTACACCTGGGGGCCAGAGTCCCGAGATAGGGTCGTTTGAATATAAGGGTGTCTCGGCTCGCCTCGTCTCGTATGTGTGTGTGTGTGTGTGTGTGTGTGCAAGTGTGTGACATCGTATCAGGCGATCAACCTGTTCAGGAAACTGTTTAAAACATATAGTCACCCGATCAATACTATGATTCTAGATGTTTTTATATAAAAAGGCTAAAAAAAAAAGGATGGATTTGTAGTGTTTTGAAACAAACAAAAAAAAACAACTTTGAATTTATAATCAACAAAATTGTTGTTTCATTTAACAATCATTGTTTAACATGTTCAGACTGAGCAAACAGACCATTTTAACAGGATAAATTGAATATTAACAAAATGTATAGGTCTAGGTATCATTTTTATGAAAACTATTAAAATGGATTTATAGCGTTTTGGAAAAGAGCTCCTCAATTATAGTACAACAATCAAATAATTTAGTATGAACATAATCTGAATTGAAATACGTTTTCTGGTTAGCAAATGATTTCAAATCTAACTTTTCCAGGTCAAAAAAAAAAAAAAAAAAAAAAAAAATATCATACTTATAAACTACCTCATATATTCAGGTGGAATCACCGATCTACGTGGTGTTTCAACAAACTGAATAGGAAATATGAACTGAATTGGAATCAGAATCTGAATCAAAATTCTAATTTGGATTTGCATTCCGATTTAGAATTCTGATTCTCGAAGACCACATACACACTGCTGGTGGTGTGTCTCTTCTTCTATTGCCATCACTTGCCAGTGTGAGTTCAGGAGTGACTCTTGGATTCCGTACACACAGGAAATAATAATTTAGAAGATTCATTCCCACATTTAATTTTGGTTACCCCCTAAAACTTTGCACTGCAAATGTGACATTTCAGATTTAAAAACTGATTCTAATTCAGAATCAAATCTAATTCAGATTAGAAATAAAATTTCTATAAGATTATAAATTCTGAATTATAAATCACAATATTTCAATATTCCAGACAAGTATTAGAGATAAAAAAAGCAATATAAAGACTGTACTAGCCTTTTCCTACTCTCTTCTAGACTCACCTCTCTGACATGCCCGTCTTGGCACTACCCGTTCTCATCAGTGCCGGGTGAACATCATCACGGTGATGCCCACTGCCTACAGACATGTCAATGGACTCGCTGCTGGTGTGCATGCTGCTCACGGAGGGGTACCCGAGAGCCGAAGAGCTGCTTATGGTGGTTCCCCAGGTCCCTGTGCCCGTAGAGTACACTGAACCAGGGCTCGAAGCTTGTTCGCTGCCGCCTATGCTGGCACCGCGACCCCCGTACAGAGGACTGCTGCCGCCGCTACCTGGTATTGTAGAGGGGGAGTCCAAGGGCCCACTGGAGGACTGGGTGTGCCCAAGAGTAGCGTGGGGGTTGGAGATGACGACAGAGTTTTTCATGCTCTCTGCAGTGGTGACTGGGGCTTGCTTGGCAGCCTTACCTCCAAAAAGTCTGAGAGAAACAGATAATTTATTACAAATACAATGATATTAATAAAATACTTTTTTAACATAAATTTTGAATGGTGTTGTGTATCAGAGTCTAATTGTCTGGTCTCTAGATGACTTGGTCTTTCTTTCAGTGTAAGTCTATGGGTTTTTTCCGCCCATTTATCATCCATAAAAGTCTTATCAAATCCATAACACAAACATGCAGGAGCTAAACGCCGAAGTATGAGCAATATGCAAGTTTAATAAGTATAAGTGATGCTTCCTAAGCTATATTTCTCTTTATTTCCACTATGTCCTTTTCAACCCATGAAGCTGAAGAGAAAAAAAAGCATGGTTCTATCCTTAAAAATAAAGGGAAAAGATTAAAAGCAATAACTGATGCTGCTCATCAATAACATGAGCCGCGAAAAAACGTGAGCCACCCTGGACAGTTGTGATTCATGACCCTCATAAAGCAGGTAAAGTAAACAGCTTTAGAAAGACCCTAATCATGGAGCTGGAGGAAGTTACAAAAACTCATTCCTTCTTTCACATGTTTGGCTATGTAAGTGGGGCCTGAGAAGATGAATAGAGCCACTAATTGAGGAAGCGTCAATGAAAACTCTGATTTATAAGGGTGAAATTGTGTGTGGTACGTTGAACCATGGCCCCCCTCCCTTTTCGTACCTTCGCAATGTTGGGGACGAGACCTCGCTGTACTTGTTCCCCTGTCTCGCTGTCTGTGGAATAGTTGCCGCCCCTCCTCCCGAAACAATCGGATTTGTTCTTAGGTTGTCCATCTCCGAGGTCACGCCCTTCTCTTTGTCTGTCTGATTGGCTTGGATTACGTGCCCATTGGTTTTAGCAGCAGAATCTCTCGGCTTATTGGCCGTGACGGCAGTAAGGATGGGTGTTCGGGCACTCAGGCTTGCCTCAATGCTGCTTGTGGACGATCGGTTTCCATTGCGGGCTGCGGCTCCAGAGCGGGAGGGTCGAGGTAGACTACGGTACTGCAGTGTCGAACGAGCACTGGGGGACAGGTAGCCGTCCTCCTGAGGGGGCAATAAACCATCCACGGCCCCTTTTAACGACCCCCTCCCACCGACCAGAAGGGCGGAGGACTTGGGTATCTTGCCCAGGGTGGCGGAGCCGCTGGTAATAGTGGCGCCGCTCGCTGTCACCAGAGTGATACTGGAGGTGGTCACCACAGTGGCTGGGCCGTGGACGCCATTAGGCTTCTTGAAACCGAATGTGCTTGTGGGAACTCGACCTGCTGGGGTTTTCTTGGCTTCATCTCCGCTGCTTCGACCGGCATCAGAGGAAGAATGCTGGGCGATGTTGGAACTGGGAGACATACGGCCTTTTTCAGAGACCTTAGCGTCATCTGTTTTACCTATTGGACAAAAGAACGCTACAGCTGGAAGAGTTGATAATGCATAAAACTTGCAGATGATGTCAACACTGTGTGTGGGATTTCAATGTGTATTAAATGAAATTAGGGCTGCATGATTTGGGGGAAATCGAATGTGTTTTAAAATGCGCAAAAAAAAAAAAAAAACCTTGAGGTTTGCTGTGCTTGTTTGTAGGGCTGCACAATTTGACCAAATATTTTTTGATTATATACCAATATGACTATATAATAATAATAATAATAATAATAATAAATAAAAATATTAAACAAAATAAGAAATATTACTATTGTAATATTTCACTTTAAATTAAAAAAATAAAATATTTAAGAAAAAAATACAAATAAACTGATAAAAATAGCTGATAAAAAAAAGCTCCAGGTTTGCAATGCTTTTGTTTTGCCATTTTCTATTATACATAAATATGACTAAATAATAATGATAATAATAATAATTATTATTTTCTATTATGATTTGTATTATTACTAAATAAAAATATTAAACATTAATTGTTAATAATATTTCAATATTTATTGTTATTAATATTTCACTGCAAATGAAAAAAAATTAACTATTTAAGAAAAAATATTTATTGTACAACTGTAATAAAATAATAATTACAATATCTAATTTTCACAAGTTAAACCCTCATGCTTTTATTTTGGCAGAAAACCACAGCTTCTCATTTGTTGTCAAAAGCTGGTTTATAAACGCTTCTCATTAAAAGTTTGGTGCATGCTGTGTTCCTAAATGCATGTTACAAGCAATTCAAACTCAGAGAAGATGAATGGATGGATTTTGTGTGGAGCATTTATTATAAATCGAGACACTGAAAAGTCTGAATCATGAGCTGCTCATGTAAAAAAACAAAAACACACACACACAAAGTGCCGTGATTCACTCTGAAACACGCAGTGCGTATATTTGTTTGTATACTTGTGTATTTGTAAACTTCTGAATGTCAAGCTCTAGAAAAGAGAACACCTACCTGTCCCTTGTGTCTTATTCACGCCAGTTCCCGTGGTTACGGTTGTACTTTTCGTCCGCGGTGCGGTCACGCCCACCTGCGCGCTCATGCCCCTCCTCCAAGAGCCAGTCTGAGTGATGGGTGCGTTTTTCCGTCCAGAGCTGCTCTTATCAGACTCCTCCGATACATCTGAAGGGTTCCTCCGCCACTTCAGACCAGCATCCATTTTGATGCCACAATCCAAACCCCCATCTGACTTCTTGACCTCATCACTAGACCAAGCAGTGTTGCGTTCGGCTGCTGAATGCTTCTCTGCATCTGTCTGAGGCTACAGAAAACAATACCCAATTCAACATTATGAATACATCAATAGTAGAAAGTACTCACATTTTATATGCTCCAAATTTCAGAATTGAGTTATCAGTTATCAATATATTACCTGCATAATTCTACATCACAATTTATTACAATGTTAACAATAAACAACAAATGTGTTACAACTTCCACACAGCAAAGGGAAGTAGATTTGGTGGTTTTAGAGTTTGCAGGTTTTCATTCCACCCACACTTACCAAACTTAGCATTTCAATATAATGAGAAATTATAGTCTTGAATCCAAACGTATTTGCTCTTAACTGCTTATTTGTTCCACTGCTTTATTGCGATGTGGCATGTCAATTGCTTTGGCTTAAATATTGACACAAGTTTCTGTGGAATCAGCAGCACCAATTTAGCACTTTATGAGGGTCTTAAGCAGGGGAATGTGAGAGTTGGGTTCAAGTAAACAGAAAGAGAAGGGGGTTTCACAAGAAAAAAGAAAGGGGGTTGACCGACAGAGCACAGAAAAACAACCTCTTTCTGTTTAAGATGTAGTTGGATCACAAATAAATGCTGTTACATAGAGGGGATAAAAAAACAAGAAATTAAACTACAGTTCAAAAGTTTAGGGTTGGTAAGATACTTTAATGTTTTTGAACATGAAGTCTATTATGCTCACCAATTAAGGCTGCTTTTATTTTGTCAAAATACAGTAAAAAAGTAATACTGTGAAATATTATTGCAATCCTTTCTATTTAAATTTATTTCAATTGTTCTCTCTTAGACTTGATGTTTCTAGTTTCAACTGGGATCAGAAAGTTTATGCTTTTGACATCAATGTACAGCAGAATAATTAGTTTGGTTTTTAGGATGCTTATGAGATCCAACTTACAGGTTTTTCACATAGATGCATGCATATGTGATATTAGCATTCATAAATAAATGTGCGTGGCTCATACCTGTCCGTTCAGGGCCTTTCGGGGCGCGGCGGGGGTGTTGGCATAAGAGCTTATGGAGGAGCTGGTGTTGATGTCATCAGTATCAATAGCGTCACTGATCCCACTGCTGACTGAACTGCTGTCATCCCAACTGAAAGAGAGATTTTTAAAAAAGTGTTTAGACATTCTCTGAGCATTTCTTTCCAGATCTATGAATGCTACGGAACTTGTTAGTAAGTTCTGTTCATCAGCAGAAATATTATATAGAAACACTTCTTTGGACTGAGGAAAAAAAAACAAAAAAAAAACAGCATTAGCAGTGATTTTCGAACCACATCAGAGCTATATGAAGCCCACACTATATGATAGGCATTTAATACTGCACATGAGTCTACATTTTTGGATCTGATGAAGGTCATAGCGGCTAACCAGAGTAACCGATCGCTCTCGGGTGGCCATCATCATTCAGATCGTACTATGACAACAAAAGAAAACACAAACAATCACACACTAGCTCAAACACACAGGTCACAAGGGTACGAGTGACCTTTAACCCCTATCTGTCACAAACAGAAAAGAGAGAAGGCATGTGAGAATGGTGGAAATTTATCCATCATCCATCCATCCATCCATCCATCCATCCATCCATCCATCCATCCATCCATCCATCCATCCATCTATCTATCTATCTATCTATCTATCTATCTATCTATCTATCTATCTATCTATCTATCTATCTATCTATCTATCTATCATGCGTGCAACATCCATCCATCCATCCATCCATCCATCCATCATGAGAGTGGGACAACATACTTTCTTTTGTTTTCCTTTTCTCGTTCTTTGCTGTATAGATGCGTGTTGACACCTCAGCCTCAAAGTTCAGTATAAATGCTTTTATCATGTAATCTTTCTCTTTGACATGACTGCAGACACACATAAAGAGTAGAAGACAGAAATGTGAAGTCTCAAAACATGGCACTGATGTCTCCACAGATCCCATATAGACTGGCTTTGATTGAAAGAAATCCATTAAACCAAAATCTGCCTTGAGTAAGTCTTAACAGATGCCCACACAGCCTCCTATAAACCTGAAAGGACTTGATTCAGAAGCTCAAAATACAAATCTAGAACTCATTTTGCTCTGCAAAGAGGATTTGTAAATCAGGTATTAAAGAACACACAAATTAAAGATTTCAGTTTTTCCTGAAATCTCACACATAATACACACATAACGCACTCTACCTGACTCGATGTCCGTGACTGCCAGTAGCCGGGGAGGGAATGAGGAGATTGATTTCGGGGAAAAGATGCCTCATGATCTTAAATGTTCAAAAAGCAAACTAATAAAAAAAGTTCCTTCTTGTTGTATGTATTCCTCACTCCTTTCTTAACTTGCACGACAATCCATGTATTGCCTGAAACCTCTGCCTCCTGTCACTCTCTCTCGGTCTGTTTCTCTCTGGTAATCTGATCCTTGAGAGGGACGTTTTAACCCTGCAGATTGCTGGATTCGCCATAGATCAGGAACCCAGAGAAACGCTCACTCACAATCACACACATCGACACACACAGAAAAATTGAGCGTGAGAAGGACAAAGAAACAGTGATAATGGAGGTCAAAAAGACAAAAAACAGCACACATTTACACAAACACACACTCCCTCTTTCACACACACATGCACATGCAGGAACCACCCTACAGGGTCTAGGATGCTAATTAGAGATCAGCTTTTTGAGTGTAGCTTGAATGAGGGCTTCTCTCTGGCTCACTACCCTGCCATTACTGTCTCCAGAAGCACAGCAGGCTAACCAGCAGACCTGCTTTAAACAGCACCTCCGCAATGGCCCACCACAGCCTGCGTTTCCCCTGAGAACCCAATCCTCCGCTAAAACGTGCAGAGGTGACGTCAGTTAGTTTGGCACACACAAACACACACACACACACACACACAAAAATCATTTAAACAGACTTGATGGTTATCAAAGAAACTGTATAACTCCGCTTAGAATCACAACAGCCATCATTCACACACTGTATCCACTATTCTTTGCATGTTTGTTTACTAAATAATTGTGCTATTATGCTTTCAGCTATCAATATGAGTGTAAACACTTTTTTACCATATTTAAATTCATTCTGCAGAAAACGTCTCGGGTTACTGATGTAACCCTTGTTCCCTGAGTAAGGGAACGAGACGCTACATCAATGACGTGATGGGAACCCATCACATTCATTGACGTAGCGTCGATAGTTCCCACGAAAGGGAACCACAGATTTCCCCAGAAAAACGTGTAGAAAATTGTCTGGGTCTATTTATTACCCAAAATGCCCTTTGAGCGCAGCAGTTTTTAGAACAAGGGTTTTCAAACTTTTGATGCTACAGACCCCCAAATACAATGATCCCCTTGTCCCAAAATATAACGGCAGCTGTACATTAGCTGTACATATATGTATGTGTGTGTGTGTGTGTGTAGATACAGAGATATATTTGAACATATTTGAACATATATTTCAAACATGATTTTTTTCCATAGACCTCAAATGGTCTGAAAATAAATAAATAACAAATAAAACAAACAATATTGAAAAAGCTAGCATTAAAATAATTAAATAAAATATAAAAAGATAAGCAATATAGATATTTACTTCAAGATATGTGTTTATATTCTGTGCTTGCTTAAAAAGTGGTGGTAAATCTCTACCAAAATATACATTAAGATGATGATTATATGGCATTTAACCACTTCTCAAACCCCGTCACACAATCTGGTACCAATGCAATAAACCTTAGCGCAGGGAAGGAGGGAGTCGGGGTTAAACCAGGCAAGTGTGTGTGTATGTGGGGTGGAGTAGGTTAACTGGCAGGCTTTTAAGAAGACCGTTATGTCCCAAACGTTTTGGGGCATTCCAGACCTTTCCATGCTCAGCTCTGCGGTAAGAGAATGACAAAGCTCTCTCTGGCCACAAAACGATGAGAGGTCAACAGGCTTTTTATTCTTTCGTCTGTGGTTATCGTTTTTCCCCCTTCTAACATGGACTATTTCACCAATTTGCTTCATAAATAAAAGGTCTCTTTTGCCATCAGACTTTGGTTTAGAGTTGGTCCAAATCATTTGAACAAATCTGTTCAATGAAACGGTTCAATTGAACTGATTCGCTGATTCGTTTAAATATTCACTTCAAAACGTTTCCAGAAATGTAATGCCTGCTTTTTCGTATATTTCAACAAATATTTGCTGTTTTTGAGGTGTTCCTCGTGGCTTGTTCATTAGCAATCCATTTGAGAGCTACATGTGAGGAGCAGATTGGAATCTTCCTCTCAAATGTCATTCATGTTCTCCTACATGCAAAAATGGCACCTCTAGACGTGTTGTGCCAGGTTTGTGAAGGTGCGGTTACACTGCACTTTTCGTTCCATTGACTTCCATTCAAACGCATGTGAATGCGTCAGAATCTTGTGCGAAAAAATTTCGCATTTCGTTGCGTTCCAAAGTTCAAACTTGGTGAACTCTGAGCTGCGAATTCGCATCACGTGAAGACATGCGACCAGTAGAAGATCGATTCGTCACGGCATGACCTCTTGGCTGAATTAAAAGAACGATAATTTTTGCAGTAAAGTCGAGTAGGTTCTATATATTCTTTACATTTTGAATGTATTACTTTAAGTTATGTGTTGAATTCATGTTTATAAAAAAGACGCTGTAGACCGTGACGTCATATCACGACCGTTACAGCATCCAAAGAAATTTCGCATGTTCAAAGTCTAGTGCGACCGCGGCTTAATGCATTACAAGTAACGTAAGTTACGTAATCAGATTATTTTTTTCCAAGTAACTAGTAAAGTAATGCATTACTTTTAAATTTACAACAAAAAATCTGAGCGACTTTCAAATAAGTAATGCAAGGAAGACTTAAAAGCTATGGAAGACTTGAAATATAGCCTGTGGAATATATTTTTGGTGTTTTTCCATTGAATTTCACTGATTTTTCACTGTTTTTCACTCCCAAAAAAGTTAGTTGAGAGATTGAATTTTGACCAAGTAAAGATCCAGTTCAAAAAATGATTTATTTTTAGAACAATTCCATTTTTAATGATTCGATGATTCTCTTTCTCTTGCTCAAACCAGTCCAGCACCTACACAAACACATATGTATTGAATTTAGCACTCGCATTCCCCCACCACACATATATACACACACATACACAGTCTCTCATCTGCCCGACTCTCCTTAGCAACAGAGCTTCCATCATGGCCTGAAAAAATCGTGTGTATTTCTGTATGTGAGATGTTTAGCGTTTCTCTGTATCTTGTCATGAGGTCTGCCTGCTTTGAATGCTTAAACATGATCATCATGTTGATCCAGTTACCTGTAATGTGTGTGTGTAATCACACTTAAAATGTGCAGACTAATGCATATAAACACAGCACACACACACACACACACACACACACACACACACACACACACACACACATGAAATACTACTGCGTTTGAGGATCCCCATAAGTGGAGTTTATGTTACGGCGTATCAATTTACACTGAGAAGAACAGAGAGGCCGATCCATCTGTTGAATGTATCTCATACAATCTCTCTATCAGCATATAAGTAGAAGTACATCTCTGTACATTACTACCAGCTCTATTTCCTCGTACTATTTCTAAAAATAACCGATAACATGCAAATAAACCCTGATATATTCAGTTTGAGTATTACATAAAAGTATAAATCACTTTCACTTTGCTGCTCTGCTTTCTAAACACTGCAAAAAGCTCCTACCCAGGTGTCTTACGGTTGCACAGGTGTGCTGCAGACAGATCAGACTGATGGTTGGAGGGAAGAAAGTCTGTCCAAACAAAGGGAAAGAATTATCGTACAACAACACACAAGACCATCACATACACACAAATCAGTGATCCACTGCACCAGGAAAATGTAAGCCGCCTCTGTCTCTCTCTCTTTTTCCTACACTTCAATCTTCTCACAGTCTGAGAAGGCTACACTACAGTTCAGACCAAGCAGAGGGTTTTTTGGCAGGTCTCTGTCAGTTGAATGCATGTCCAGAGGTCAGAACAGGGTCATCTGAAGTGCTCTGACCTTCAGCCTCTTCCACTCAAACATGTGGCAGAAAAGCAGGGCTCTCTCATGCTATCTCTCTCCTTTTATCTACACTCCTGCCAGAAGAAGTGTTATTTAAAGCAGGAGACCCCAGGGACTTGTGAAATGTTTTCCCCTCATTAGTAAACTACAAAATAATGTAATGATTCATAGTTAATTACAGTATAGGAGCTGAGCTGTAAATAATATCATCTCATCGCAAGGAGTATCATGTGGTATGAGTGTCTCCTCCAAGAATGCAACAAAAAAGAGAGAGAGAAATTACTTGTTTGATTAACTGATGGCAATACTTATTATTTCCATATGGGGCCATATATTGGAAAACAGGATTTTTACTCACACCAGGTGTACCAATGTACCACTATGCCACTGTTATTTTAGTATTCTTTATATATTATATAGTCCCCCTGTGGTGAAAATCAAGTTTTTAATGTTGTTTATATGTCTGTGGTGTTTTTAAAATGCTTTAAGACAAACCATGTGCAAATTCATGAGTCAATATCATTGCTAAGTATTTTGTCTTTAAAACTGCAGTGATCTAAAGACAGTTTCAAAAACGTGGTTTGAAATCGCTGGTGTTTCTGATGTCACAAACTACCTTGCAACCAATCACGTCAACGTGTGGGCGGGCTTTAACATATCATTAACTATAACTGCTCTGAAGCAGTCTTAAGAGAAGGTTATCCCGGTATATTTTTCTGTTGATATGAAAAATCGGGTAGATTTAGCTATATAGCGGGTGTATGATGTATATTTTGATGTTATGATGAACTATATGCCTTTTTCCACTGACGTTCTGAGGGGTTCAAAGCGTTTGTAAGGATACTGATTGTTAAAAGGCAGCTGTCTGACTCTGACATGGTTTGTATAACATTAGCAACACATTATCAGCTGTTTGATAACATAGTCAAGCAAAAGGCGAATCATATCAATTACCGTTATGTGTCTGACGTTGTAAAAAGTGATACCATTGTGCAGCGTTTACCTCAGTAAGGTAACCGAGTGGATCTCTGAGCTCGTGCGAGTGAGTAAAGGCGGGGCTAATTAACATATTCATATATCTGCATACTAAATGAGGCAAGGGTGTAGAGTTACATTCAAGCTATTTTGAGGCACGAGGAATTTTTTTTTCACAGAAAAAAACTTTTAAATATGTAATTTTGTTGATCAAAGATGAGTTTTAAGGGATAACATTTTTAAATTTATTTATTAATATTTCAAATTAGCTTTTTATATTTTCAAATAGCAGGTGAGTATATCCATTTTGTTTAGAAGAAATTCAATTTCTGATCCTTCTTTGTAACTTTTACGTTAGCTACGTTTTTAACCTATGTTGCCAGATAATGTAGCCTATACTTTGTCAAAAAAGTAGGATTTTTTTCACAAATTGTTTTGTTTGAGCAAAAACATGACAATCATAAAAATAATCCATATGAATTGAAAGTTTCAGTCCAAATTTTCTGAAGAGACTCGATTGCTTTATAGACCCCTTTGGAGCAGATGTCACAATTACGTCACTTGCAGCTGCGTGCGCATACTGGTTGCAGAAAAATAGCGGTAGCAATTGAAGGAAAATGTGCAAAATCCACAGAATAAAAGAAAAAAGTTTTGTTGTGCCTCTGGATGTTGGAATCGGAATGCAAAAAATATAGTCTTCATTTTTAAAGAAAACCATCGTTGAAAACGTCTTTTGAAGCTAAACGGAGATGTTTCACAGACTGGACTGATGACACCTGCAAGGATTAGTCTACTATTAAGGCAGGAATTTGATGTAAACAGTAAGTCTACATAATATTTACATATGCAGTTCAGAGGACATACATACATAGCAGTTACAGCATAAAATAATTATAATTAAAATAATTTAAACCTATAACATTTTACATAGATAACTTTTAAACATAATTTTTATTTCACAATTCTGACTTTTTTCTTGCATTTGCGTGTTTATTACTCCCAGTTCGGACTTTATAACTCGCAATTGTGAGTTTATTTCACAATTCTGAGGGGAAAAAGTCAGAATTGCGGGAAAAAATTGCAATTCAGAAAAGACAGAATAACGAGTATATCTCACAATTCTGTTTTTCTTTGTAAGAAATGTGAGATATAAACTCAGATTTGCGAGAAATAAAAGTCAGAATTGTGAGATATAAACTCGAAATTAACTTTTTTTACTCTTTTATTTCATGGCTTCCATAGACTGCTACTGCTCAACTGTCATTTTCTGCAACCAGCTAGGCTCCGCCCACAAAAAACGTCATCACTGTTTGCAAACACCAAATTGGTCAATATGATGAACAGATTGAATTTAGGCTTTTATTTCAATTCATATGGAGTAGTTATAAGATCTCTATGAAATTTATGAAGCGTCAAAGTGGTATTTGTTTCACTGTCAATGGAGGGACAGAAATCTCTAAGATTTCATTAAAAATCCGAAGATAAATGAAAGTCTTACGGGTGTAGAACGACATGAGGGTGAGTAAATGATGACAGAATTTTCATTTTTGGGTGAACTAACCCTTTGATGGGGACCCGTGGACCCGTGGACCCGTGGACCCGTGAAGACCTCTACACTGGACTCTGCTGACTTTAATTGTATGTGAGGGCAGAGAGGAAACATTGATGGTGAAAAACATTCATCCACTCTCTAACCTCTCTCAGTTAAACAGGCTTTAGTTCATTGCATCCAAAAATGTTTTCATAATTTTTTTCATCAATGTTTTTCACCATCAATGTCCCCCCCGGGTCCAGGGGGATCAAGAAAAACTAAATTACAATGTCTTGATCAACATTACAAGTGGCAAAAATTCTACAAAAATGTAATACAGTCCCATTTAAATACTCTGAATCAAGTTATCAACATAAACTCCTGTGTATCTCTCTAGTGCAAACAGTTCATGCAAGAAATGCCATATGACATGCTTGCTTTAACATCCAGTTTGTGCTATACTACATATACGTCTGCATATCAGAAATTGGGAAAAAACAACTTCTGATTTTGCATTCATAGAGAAGCTTCCATGATCTGATCTGAACTGAGGGAAGAATCTAAACGGACTAATGTGGTGTGTGGTAAAAGAGTGGTGGAAATAAGGAAGGATGACTGGGTTGCAGAACAAAAAGGGGAAGATAACAAATAGATCTGACTGAAAGAAAGAAACAAAGAGAGAGAGAGATGGATGAGTTTTAGGGCAGCAGAGACAGTCGTAGATGTTTAGAGCCTGGAGGTTAACCACAACATCCTCAATGCAGTGGAGGGGAGGGGAACCGTCCAAAATAGAGGGAGGCTTTTTATGGTACAAGAAACACCCATATTATATCATTTCATCAATGTGCTGTTCATTTCTTCTGATGTGTGGAATCTGAGGGGGACCGAGAGAAAACGAGAGGATGGGAAAGATAAAGAGATGGGAAAGATTGTGAGGAATTCCCCCATGTGCTCGTCCTGTGGTCAAGTCCTAACAAGACACAATGTAGTGTGGGTGAAGGGTGCATATACAGTATTTATGTGTACTATATGGGGTAAAGATCTCGGTAAACCCTTTCCAGTATCCTCCCGAATATTGGATAATAAACAATGGCAACAATAAACTAGTGTAAAATGGTCAAATTGAATTATATAAAACATAACAGGCCAATGTCTCTAAACAGTCTTGATTGTATTTGAAAGCAACATGTGTTTTTAACAGATACATGCAAATGGTCTAACACAGAAACTAGCTCGTTTGTTTTGGTGCAGAGAAGGGAATTCAAATCAGATGGACTGGATTGTGTGTTCACATTTGCGTTTCGTCAATAAGAATGAGACGTCATACAGTACATGCAAAACAAGGATTACTAAACCACGCATCATGATGTATACTGTACAAGTAATACAAAAAAAGCATTGCAAACAACAAAGAACATCAGAAAAAAACAGCGCTGCATCGTCACAGAAGTTTAAGCCTTGACAATTTAAATATTAATTTTGTTACTTTGCGCACACAACCAAAGCGCATGCCCAGAAAGCCGCAGCTCAGACACTGCACGAATACTAAACTTAGCTCTCTTTCATGACTTCTTGCACTCGAGTGGACAAATTCACACAGAATTATGTCAAAAAATAGCAAGTATCCTAGTAAACATAGTCAGTTATGTCTTAAGTGAACGTAAACAGTTGAGAAAGTAAACGCATGTGTACAGTGTTAGTATATTAGATCCGTGCATTCGCTCTTCAAGTGAATTGCGTTTGCGCAAAACTCGCCTGATGTTGCCACTGGATGTGCAATATTCCATTGTAGAATGAAAAGACTATCCCACAAAACACACACAGAGAGCATTAGACTTCCATTTCTAGGAAGACCACATTAAAAAAGGGAGCATTAAAAAACACAATCTCTGAATATTTTCCACAATCTAAAACCTACTTTCCAATCTATCTGAAGGACTAAATGTGGTGATGACGTAATACCAGAATGAGTGGCACTCATCTGGCTCACGCACCCATCTGTCCTTCTGCCAGCTAATGACTCAAATACATATAAATACACATGCTAATTAAATATGATAGTTTAAAAGGGGGCAGTCGTACCCACTCTGCAGGGTTACACCCACAAACTATAACCTAGATCTGCAGCAGAGAGGGTTGTGGTGACAAGTCATCATTTCAGTTGTTTTCTTTCTTTTGAAAGCTAGTGGTGTGTGCAAGCTCAACTCAATAGAAGACCCATTTCTTTTTCTTTTTCTTTACTTTTCTGTAATGGAGCGTGCCATCAGCCATCAACAACCAAAGCCACCTCTAGTACAGGATTTACCCCAGTGAACTTAACATAGACCTCAAACAGCCTATAAAACCAATGCAGCTGTGAAAGGACTGTATTCAGACAAAACAGTTAAACATGATCTGCTACAGAAGCTGATATTATTTTTATACCTTTTAAAAATAAAGCATATTATTATTATTAATAATAAAATGGTCAAATAATAATAAAATAGTATTATAATAACATAATATTATATTACTGAATATTATTATTTTTATATTTTACTGCTTTATCCAACAAAAAAATCCCTACACATAAACACTGCAACGTACAGTGACCATGAAATCAAAAATTAGATTTTTTAATGGAACATTGCAGTACTTATTATAAAGTATTTATCCGTGCACGATTATTTATTTTTTTAATTAATGTGCTCTTATAAGCTTTAAGCAAAATAACTTCCTCTCCCTCTTGCATCTCTTTACTAGCACGTGGCCGGGACATCCTGTCACTCACATGACACCGACCAATAGCAAACCACAACCATCCAATCAATTCCCAATGGACAAAGTCAAGTCTCACATTACAGTCTGTCTTATTTGAGAAGCTTTTTCACTCAGTTATAGATCACAATAGGATGATGTATAATCCATTTCATGCAGACCTTAAAGGTACACTATGTAACTTTTGGCCTTCTAGGAGTTAAAAATCAAAACGGCATGCATTTTGTGGAAGAACATAGTTTTGGTTGTGCTTTGGCTCTGCGTGACTGTGTGGATGAACATGGTTATACTGCTCATAAAACATTCACTACTAGGCTTAAGAGATATAACCAGTTTAGATGGAAAAGATCTCAAGCTGAGCTGAAGATGATACTGTAGATTTACCGATTAATAGACACGGTACTTCCTTGAAAATAAATTCCAGCACAGCGCTACAACAACCATAATGAAATGACCCTTCATAACAGATAATGCTTTACAATGAACTCTGTTAGAGAGCTACATATGACAGTTTTCTGCTAAATAAAATACCTTACTCACCTGTTGAGTAACAAAAACACCATCTCCGAAAAGCCAATCCAATGTTGATTTTTGTTTTATTACGAACTTTGTGGCATTCTCTTTTTGCCAGCAAACTATCCAATGTTCTGTTTTTTTTTAAAATGGGTGATTCCCCGGAGGTTGGAGATTTAGTGTGCTTCATGTCAACGTTTCTCGCTCGTTGTGACTTACGCCACTCCCACACCATCCACTCGTAAACGGAGCCGGAGCAACTTTTCTCTATTTAGAGATATGACAAAACGCGCATAGGCGAGTGACGTATGTCTGCAATTTCCAGTGAAAACCATCCTGCTAGATCTAAAATATACTTATAACATTTATAATAGGCTTACCATAGTGAATCAGTGCAAGACAAAAACACGTTTAGGAAGAAGGCTTGATGATGTATTGACAACATAATTTACTTTTGAACAAAAAAGCGTACAAGGACATTTAAATCTAGAAGTGATTCCATATTTTGTGTATGTAAACAATATAAGAGTGGATCGTAGTCAAGGTGGAGAGAAAGAAGAATTGGGTACCTGTCAGCATCTCCCTGACCGGTGGAGGCATTACGCTGCAGACTTTCCCGTACCACTGCCATCCCATCCGGCAACCTGTTCAAACGCCGCGTATACAGACTCAATCCCCCATCCGTCATGTACCTGAGAAAACACGCAGAGATACTACATTACACATTTATTTGAAGTAATCTTATAATAATAATAATAAAAAAAAAAGAGAAAATACATTCAAAAGCAATGAAACTGCTCACTTATGCATAACCATCGACTAATAAATAATAATATAATATAATATAACAATTGATAATATTGATCTAGACAATGCAGAGTTCCACTCTGACATGAATTACTTTTTTTTTAAATTTGTTCCAGATGATAGAGTGGACGGGAAAAGTATGAAAAGTTCCTGTAGGCTGCAATGAAGTCAATTTGAAATATAAATCGTGACCACACAAAATCACTGCAGTATTTTGGGACACTAAATCTTTGCTACTAATGCTGGTCATCAGACCTTACAGATAAATATATATTCTATATAATCAGTCTAAGTAAAACGCAGCTTAGGTTTCAGACTGTCTAGCTTTTTATGGTAAATAGGATGTTCAATGAAAAAAAAAGTCAGCGGTAGAACTAGTATGGACATCTCAATCAACTAAACTAAACAGTGTTTCAGCTAATACAGCCCTCATGACATCCAACCCTCCACTGGTTTAAATCAGGCAACAGGAAGTGTGAGTGTGTGTGTGTGAGAGAGAGAGAGACGTAAGGTTAGTGGGGTCAATGATTCACACTCACACCGAAAAAAGGAAAAAAGGAAAAAAGATCTATCATGTCCTCAGACAAGACTTCACATTAATCATGGATGATAATCACACATACACACTTCATACTATATAATATATAATGAAAATATATAATAAAAAACATCAACCTTCAACTAACTGCTACCATCTAATACAGATGTGTGCATGTAAAACTCACAGTTTCACTGAGGCAACATCACTCATTTCTTTATCCATTCATTCACACGTCTATAAGGTTTAGGTGGGAGAAAGGACCACTTGGAGAAACAAACCCTACCATAACTAAAACAAAATCAGATACTTTTCCAAATATTTGCCCTGTCAATAGATTCCTCACTACTTGCCGTCACTCACTCTCCTATACTTCCCACTGGATACTGGAATAAAACACCTTCTTCACGCTAAAGCAGACTCACTCAAGGTAAGACAGTTGTGCGTCTGTTAGTGTGTGGTTGTGTGTGGGTACAGTGGCTCTTTGTGTAAAATCCTGTCACATCATATTGAGAATGTGCTGCTGGAATAGCTGGAGCTGGTGGGTTTATAGGTTGCCAAAACCCTCCAGACGGCCAACGGTTCATCAACATCTCTATTCAAATCACCTACACATACTGCCAATTCTAAATTTCCCTCTACATTTCTGAGTCTATGGGGGAATTTCACAAAAAATATAGGTTGTATTTCACCATAAAAATCGTATTTCTCATAAAAACAATACTTATATATATATATATATATATATATATATATATATATATATATATATATATATATATATACATATACTTAAAGCATCAACAGAAAACAGCATTAAACCTTTCTGTACTTTTTTGTTCAGTAAATGTACATTTGACATTTCACGAAACAGAAATAGGCTTAAAATAATCTCTAAATGTCAATAAAATCACTTTTTTTTTTACAATCTCTAAAGGCATTAATGGTCACATGATGAATACAGATTGACAACAATGACTGACATACCTTTCAGACTTAAACATCCATCAAATGAGATGAGATCTCCTCTCAATACACGCTTTCTGGACTCTCTGATGTGTTTGTTTGCAATAGCATGTGAGGTAATGAATATGTTTTGCATGTGTTGCTTTAGTGCTGGAGTATATTCTATGTCTCTACTCTTCTGTGTGTGTGTGTGACTGGCTGAAATTTGTGCCGGTGTGCTGGACTGTTTGGTGAAGAGGGAGGAGGCTAAACCAACCACCCCCTTCCCCAAAACACACACACGCCTTCACATAAACACAACCCCCAACCCATGAGCAGACTGGGCCAAGACAGCCTGGAGGGGTATTGGGAGAGGGGCAACACATGAGAAAGAGAGGGAAAAGAAAGAGAGGGAACAGGAATGAGAGTTCAGAGAGGAAAAGTAAGACTAAATTGATGCCATAGATTAATGTTTGAGTCATTTGAAGAGCATGGATATTTTTCAAGGAGGAATGGCTCAATACATTACAAATGTATTTATTTTTATATTTATTTATATTTATTTATGAGATAAATGAAATGTAAAGATGAACATCTATATATATATATATATATATATATATATATACAGTGGCATGAAAAAGTATGTGAACCCCTTGCAGAATCTGTGAAAATGAGAATTATTTGAATAAAATAAGAGGGATAATAAAAAATGCATGTTATTTTTGTTTAGTACTGTCCTGAGTAAGATATTTTACATAAAAGATGTTTGCATTTAGTTCACAAGACAATAGCTGAATTTATTAAAATAACCCCATTCAAAAGTTTGTGAACCATTGATTCTCAATACTGTGTGTGGTTACCTGATGATCTACGACTGTTTTTATGTTTTGTGATGGTTGTTCATGAGTCTCTTGTTTGTTCTGAGCAGTTAAACTGAGCTCTGTTCTTCAGAAAATTCCTCCAGGTCCTGCAGATTCATCAGTTTTCAAGCATTTTTGCATATTTGAACCCTTTCCAGCAATGACTGTATGATTTTGAGATTCATCTTTTCACACTGAGGACAATTGAAGGACTCAAACTCAACTATTAAAAAAGGTTCAAACATTCACTGATGCTCCAGAAGGAAACACGATGCATTAAGAGCCGAGGGGTGAAAACTTTTGAATTCAAATATCAAGGTAAATTGTACTTAATTTTTCTGCCGGGAAACATGCAAGTATCTTCTGTTGGTTCCGAAGGGCAGTACTAAATGAAAAGCAATGATATTTAAACAAAATAAGAAAATTGTGACGTCTTCATCCTGTTCAAAAGTTTTCACCCCCCAGCTCTTAAAGGTGCTAAAGAGGTTCTTTTTGTCGACTGAGTTTTTGAAATGAGCGCATGCATAAGAACAACCCCCTCCTTCACAGCTCATTTAGAGGGAACGCCTCCCAAAACTCGGTGCACGAGTATCGGAAGCGCTCTGTCGTGCGCGATCAGTTCTCCTCGCGCCTGAATAGTTAAACAGTGCACACAGATGTCTAAATGTCCATCGTGTGGAGTATCTCGCGTGAATACAGTCGGTTATGGCTTAGTGGATGTAAACAGGTCGGTAATAACTGAATATGCGTCAGTTACGTCCATGCATTCAGCAGCCCAATTAAATACCTGTCTGTCATTAATGTTAATCAAACAACAAAAGATGTTAAATAATCTGAAAAAAGATTATTTTTAATTTACTGTTGTTTTTGTAATTTGCTTCTTTGTTCTTTTATATAGCCTAACACAAATAACTTATACAATTTCTCATATTAGCCCATGCTCATATTGTCCACCTCTTGCCCACCTGTACATACCAGCTGATATACAATGTAGTCTTGATTTGGGTGGTCAATCTGCATTTAAAAGTTTGAAAGGGTTTTAAATCTTCTAAATCAAGTAAAATGACTCAAAATAAAGTAATTTAAGCATAACAAAGTCAACTTTAATCATATAAAATGTAATTTACCAACATCAAAATTGAGGCCAGTGAAAATGCTCAGTGGCTAGTAACTTTGGAAAACCACTAGCCACAGTGGCTGGTGAGCAAAAAAGTTAATGTCAAGCCCTGCTTACAATCGTTAAATGTGTATGCGACCTAAAGCCGTGGATTCATTATGTCGGACTCACCGCAGGTAACTCATAATCTGCAGTTGTTACTCCTGTCTCCTGACAAAAACATTGCATGCAGCGCCTGTGGAGTGTGGAAAGTTACTGGAGCGCGCAGCCGCACTCATCTCTCACAAGGAACGTCATGGCAGTGATTGACAAGCCAGAGGGCCAATCGTTTATGCGATGATCGCGTAAACGATTGGCTGATGTTTTTAAGGCCCTACCTCGTGCACAGATGATGTATATTAATATTATTACTTTCAGTGCACCTAATAAATAGTCTTTTATCAGTTAGTAAAGACAGTTTCAAGTAATATTGCAAAAATGTATAAAACAAAACATCCTCTTTAGCACCTTAATGCATCGTGTTTCCTTCTGGAGCATCAGTGAATATTTGAACCTTTTTTAATAGTTGAGTCCCTCAATTGTCCTCAGTATGAAAACACAGATCTCAAAATCATACAGTCACTGCTGGAAAGGGTTCAAATATGCAAAAATGCTTGAAAACTGATGAATCTGCAGGAGCTGGAGGATTTTTCTGAAGAACAGAGCTCAGTTTAACTGCTCAGGACAAACAAGAGACTCATGAACAACCATCACAAAACAAAAACATTCATTCTCATTACTGTCAGAATGTAATATAGCTTAATGATCTTCATTCAGGCTTCATTGCCTTTATGCTGAATATAATTCATCTTTTTTTTCTAAAATTCATCCTCGACATGTTCTTTTAGGAAGTTTTTGAAGTATTAAAAATATACTGAAAAATCAAAAGAGATATATTCAAAAATACAAATGTAAAAACAACAGCATGTATAAATGTATAATAATAATTTAAAATATATATTTTTTTAAATCCCAAAATGATGAATATGAGACGCAATCTTGAGAAAATGTATGTGTTTATATGTGTATATCGGGATCACACGCTGTCTGAGGTGTCTTTGTGCGATCGCTTCGGGTCTGTCAGTCAGCATGAGTAAGATCCATTTGTTTAGATCAGCATGAGTTTGAAAATGACATTTAATTTTTTCAATAGCATTTAATTTAACTCTTGTCATCAAAAATTTGCTATGAATATTCACAAAGTTAGAATGCTGTGCTTTAAAATGATACCAAACTTGCGCTGAGAGGAAGCGTGAGTGGTGAAGTTAGCAGAGAAAAATGGCATTTTTCATGGTCAAAGTAAAGGTACTCCTCTCAGAAAACACACAAATAAAGATACTTTTAGATGTTTAATTGCTATTTGAAGCATTTGGATTGCTAGACAAGGGCTGAATGAGCTCATTTTTGTTAAAACCTCAAATTTGACCAAAATTGACATATGTGACCTGTTTAGCCTGTAGCTCGAAATTGGCCCGCGTGCATTCCGACTCATTTTACCAGCACAGGTCACATATTTTCATGACAATTAAGCGCATTGCTCAAATATTCAAAGATGTTTTAAAAAATACAAAAACACCAGCCTATATTAAATATCCTATAATAATTTACTTTAAAAAAAAATCTCAGAAGCCCAAACATTAGACAGTCAATCTTGAGACAATCTTCTAAATGGTTTCATGAATTCACACTTTAAAAAAAATGTATGTGTGAACACAAACGCACAGACTAAACAAACTAAAGCTCTAAATGCCATGCAAGACTATCCTGTCAAACTTTAACCAGCGTTCACCTCCACAGATGACATAATTCCCAGCATTTCCATCTTATTCCAGATAATTATTTGTTTTATGAAAATGTCAGTAGCCTCACAGACGCTGTAACCACAGTGTCAGTAATAAAAGCCTCTTTTAAGTCAAGAACATATTCATTTCAGCACGATACATATGATGTAATGTGACTGTCGCTCCATTATCAAAGTGCTGTCATGAATAAAGGAAGGAGATCATATTAGCTCAACCTGTATGTGTTCATATATAGAGCAGCCTGCGGTGAATTTCTACAGTAAAGCTTTTAACCCGTCAGTCCAGATTGGACTGTGAAAACAACCACTATGAGGCTTGGGAAATCAGATCCAACAGAAGTATTATGGGAGCCTCTTACCGCGAGGGATCTGGTTCAAACATGTCAGTGCACTTTAAGATCTATATAGCTTCCCAATACCGATCTCACTTCCCTAAATGCTTATGACATCATCTATTGTGCAGGGGATCCTCTAGTTTAAGAGACATTTATTAAAGCGCATAGGTGATTCCTTTGGGTCTGTACTGGCCTTTCAGTTAAGTGTCAGTGTTAAAGGGCTTTACATTCAAAATGTCAAAATTACAATAGCACCCCTTCAATATGCAGTAAAAGGGAGCAAAAGAGTGAATGTGACAGGATTTTGATAAATGGATTTTGTCGGACGTTTAAATTGTATATTAATTACAATTTTGCACCCAGAAGTCAGGCTTAAGGCCAGGTGTAATTGCAGCCTGTCACCTGTCCCGTTCTCTATAATCTGGTATAATGTTACAGGTGCTAGAACGGTTTGTAGTGCTCAAACCACACAGGAAGACTGTGATTGTGAGGAAATAATAACATAAGAGGTTTAAACTGCACATTATCACAGTCAAGGTATGCAGAGAGCTTGTTTCAGCATGAAGGGGGCGTTAAATCCGTGTTACATCGCGCCTTCAGTCTGTACACTCAGTAGGGGATGCAAAAGACGCTTTTATTCCTGCCCAAAGGGCCAGTGCCGCAAGGTGAGAGTATTTATTGCATTTAATGTGCTCACCTGCGTCATCAGACGTCAAACGTAACATACACCTGAATTAAAACCTACTCGTGAGAATCGAATCAGCGAATCAGGGCAACACTGATTCCACCACAAAAACACACACAGTCCCAAACCCTTCAATAGTGTCTATCCTGAGCTCTTACGCGAAGACAGTAGAGTGGAAAAAATATAAATCCATTTCAGCTTTTAAGAGCGCTCCAAAAAATGTCAAACACACCTACTTTTTTAACATAATATTAGTGAAAATCAGCATATTAGAATGATTTCTGATGGATCATGTGACACTGAAGACTGGAGTAATGATGCTGGAAATTCAGCTTTGGTCACAGGAATAAATTACATTTTTAAATATATTAAAACCAGGGATGCAAACAGGTAAGGGGGGAAAAAGGTGATATGTTTTAGATATTTGCTTTACATGCTCATTTGTAGTTACTTTAAGGTTTTTTATTTATTTATTTTTTATTACCTTATGGCCTGGTTTCACAGACAGGGCTTAGCCTAAGCCAGAATTAGGCCTTAGTTCTTAGTTTAGGGCATTTAAGTATAAACGTACACTAAAAAAAAAAAAAAAAAACATTACTGGTGTGCATCTTGAGACAAAATAATGGCACTGACATATTTTAAGATCTGTCAGTACAAGTTTCTTTCAGTTAAAACAGCTCAAACATGCATTTTAGCTTAAGCCTTGTCTGTGAAACCAGGGGAAAATGTCCAAAACTGTAATTTTTTCATGAAAAAAAAAACAAAAAACAAAAAACAAAAAAACATTTTACCAAAATCAAGATAGAATACATTTGGTCAAAATCTCATGTTATAAAAGATGAAGTGCTATGTAGGTTATGTAAGACAATATTGGCTGATTAGACAGCAAAACTGAACTGAAATGCAAACTGTTTGCCCTCTCTCTCTTCACTGTTCCCGCATCTCAGACCTCAAATACATAAAATATTACCCTTTATAGACATAGTTTTTAAAGTAAAGAGTAAAGGAAACACTGTACAGTTCTTTCTGAAGCAACCAGTTACCCTTGTAAGTTTTCATCTATGTAAAAGAAAGCAGTTATTTTAAATTGTAATAATATTTCACTACACTGTTTACTATATTTTTGATCAAATAAATACAACATTGGTGAGCATGAGAGATTTTCAAAAAAAATTAAAATATCTTACTGACCCCAAACTTTTGAACGGTATATATTTTACTGAATTAGCACATTTCCTAAAACAATGCCCAAATGTAAAATGTGTCTCTTAGTTAACATTATCTATTAGATTTAATAAGGTAATCATAAAACTTGCCCTTAAAGGGATAGTTCACCCAAAAATGAAAAACGGTTTCTCTTTACTTAGAAGAAGATAGCCATATACACCTAGCACAGCTTAAGGGTGAGTAAATTATGGGATAATTTTCATTTTTGGGTTTGGGTTAGGGTAACTACCCCTTTAAAAAATGCACTGGGAAATAAATTCTAGGAGGCAAACATTGCCCCTTAATGGAAAAGTTAATTTCTAACCCTGGTAGTCACACATTGACTTATGATTCCAATAAGAAATTGCATTAGCCCTGAGAAAAGAACATGTAAGTTCACATTTAGAGAACCATCTCACCCTCTAGTGGCTACACTGCAATAAAACAACACTAAAATGTCCACATGGATAAGTTCACAGAAAGCACAAATAATTTGATTATCTTTATGCCAAATAGTAATGTGTATGAACATGAGAATTCTTATTACAGTAATCAGAAAAGAGACATATTTAGACCAATCCACTCCCTTAAGGCACTTAACACAATCATTTCTCAGCAAGTTGGGGTTAAGAATATGTTCGGTTGAATATCTTTTAGGACCAACAACCACTTGTGTAAATGTTGTTGTGCACCTTTTAATTTTCATTTTACCTCCATTAAACTACATTAAGTCAACACCTTTATATATCAGCCTTTGAAAAACCACACTAGCCATCTGTCTTAACCAATGACAATCATCTTTCACACTTACCCACTGGTCAGCTCATCAGTGCGGGCGTTCTTGGCCAGCACGTCTCCATCACTCATATAGCCACTCATTTCCAGACCCACACCTGCCAGCTCCAGATCCTCCACCCTGTCTCCCAGCTCCAGACCACAGACGGCGCTGCCGCGTGCTGCCAGCTGCTTCCGTAGAGGAGCCTGGTACAGATACCGGCCCTGGCCGGACGCCACCCCTCCGCTCCGGGACTGATACCCGTTACCAACCGAGGGAGCGTCTCCTGCTTGTAGACGAGGACTGGACTGGCCCATGCGACTGGCCCAGGACAGCGGCGCAGATCGCGAAGCCATGCTGAGGATGCTGCGACCGCTCATTTCAGTGGTCACACCACCATCGAAAGTGGTCTCCAGTGTACTGAGAGAGAAAAAAACATTTCAAATTCAATTTCAGTCAATAATAAATCAAAATTAACTTGCTCCTTGTTTTAACAACTTCCCTTTTTCTTTGCCTTCTCTGCGTCTTCATATTTTTTAACTCCTCCTCTCTAAACATCTGTCATATACAGACCAATTTTGATCCAATATCCAATCTCCAATCATCCAATCATATATATATATATATATATATATATATATATATATATATATATATATATATATATATATATATATATATATAGTGGGTACGGAAAATATTCAGACCCCCTTAAATTTTTCACTCTTTGTTATATTGCAGCCATTTACTAAAATCATTCATTAAAATCAAGTTCATTTTTTTTCTCATTAATGTACACACAGCACCCTATATTGACAGAAAAACACAGATTTGTTGACATTTATGCAGATTTATTAAAAAAGAAAAACTGAAATATCACATGGTTCTAAGTATTCAGACCCTTTGCTGTGACACTCATATATTTAACTCAGGTGCTGTCCATTTCTTCTAATCATCCTTGAGATGGTTCTACACCTTCATTTGAGTCCAGCTGTGTTTGATTATACTGATTGGACTTGATTAGGAAAGCCACACACCTGTCTATATAAACCTTACAGCTCACAGTGCATGTCAGAGCAAATGAGAATCATGAGGTCAAAGGAACTGCCTGAAGAGCTCAGAGACAGAATTGTGGCAAGGCACTTAAGGTTCCTAAGAGCACAGTGGCCTCCATAATCCTTAAATGGAAGACGTTTGGGACGACCAGAACCCTTCCTAGAGCTGGCCGTCCGGCCAAACTGAGCTATCGGGGGAGAAGAGCCTTGGTGAGAGAGGTAAAGAAGAACCCAAAGATCACTGTGGCTGAGCTCCAGAGATGCAGTCGGGAGATGGGAGAAAGTTGTTGAAAGTCAACCATCACTGCAGCCCTCCACCAGTCGGGGCTTTATGGCAGAATGGCCCGACGGAAGCCTCTCCTCAGTGCAAGACTCATGAAATCCCGCATGGAGTTTGCCAAAATGGTGAGAAATAAGATTCTCTGGTCTGATTAGACAAGATAGAACTTTTTGGCCTTAATTCTAAGCGGTATGTGTGGAGAAAACCAGGCACTGCTCATCACCTGTCCAATACAGTCCCATGCAGCATGGTGGTGGCAGCATCATGCTGTGGGGGTGTTTTTCAGCTGCAGGGACAGGACGACTGGTTGCAATCGAGGGAAAGATGAATGTGGCCAAGCACAGGGATATCCTGGACGAAAACCTTCTCCAGAGTGCTCAGGACCTCAGACTGGGCCGAAGGTTTACCTTCCAACAAGACAATAACCCTAAGCACACAGCTAAAATAACGAAGGAGTGGCTTCACAACAACTCCGTGACTGTTCTTGAATGGCCCAGCCAGAGCCCTGACTTAAACCCAATTGAGCATCCCTGGAGAGACCTAAAAATGGCTGTCCACCAACGTTTACCATCCAACCTGACAGAACTGGAGAGGATCTGCAAGGAGGAATGGCAGAGGATCCCCAAATCCAGGTGTGAAAAACCTGTTGCATCTTTCCCAAAAAGACTCATGGCTGTATTAGATCAAAAGGGTGCTTCTACTAAATACTGAGCAAAGGGTCTGAATACTTAGGACCATGTGATATTTCAGTATATATATAGTCTAAAACAAAAATGTACCAAGGTATCTAAAGTTTCTTTAAAAAAATACCATGTTATTTATTTTTTAACATTGGTAGCTTAGGTAGTTTAGTCCTTGAAACTACAGTTACTATGGTATTTTTCACCAAACAGCATTCGATTACATCATTTACGTTAAATATGAGAAAAGATTTTATACATAGTACTGAGGAATTGTAACTTATATCCTGACACCTCAGGAAACAAAAATGCCTTGCTGCTCCATTTTGCCCTAAAATGGACTTTTTAGGCAGTTCACAATTACTGCATGATGCCATCATAGCAATGCAGTCTGGGTCAATTAGATGAATAATCAAAAAGAGGAACAAAGTTTTTAAGAATAGACCAAGATGGAAAGAACACCAAGGAGCCAGTGGACACCCTCTATTCATTTAGAAAAAGAGTAACACGAGTCAAGCTGAGGAAGGAATGGCTTCTTGTTACTGTGTCAAAAGAGATAACGATGTAAGATTAAAAAAAAAAAAGTGTCCTTTTATTGCCAGTTTGTTTGGGATGGAGGTTAGGAGAACAATGTGCTTTCTCTTCTCAGTTGAAGCTGGCTTCATGGTTCACCAAAGAGTAAGAAATACATAGATGCATCTACCTGTGTGTGATTTGCGTCCCCCGCAAACTTGACATGGTCTCTTCTAAATTTTGCCGCAGGTCAGCAATGTTTTTCACAGTCCTTAGGCGTCTTGTTTCTGGATCTTCACCTGAAAATAGGTGTTAATGTTCACATTTTATATCATATATTAGTAAAAGCTATTCTTTTGAACTTTCTATTCATCAAAGAAACCTGAAAATGTATCACAGTTTCCACAAAAAAAAAAAAAAAAAAATTAAGCAGCACAACTGTTTTCAACACTGCTAATAATAAGCAGCAAATCGGCATATTAGAATGATTTCTGAAGGATCATGTGACACTGAAGACTGGAGTAATGATGCTGAAAATTCAGCTTTGCATCACAGGAATAATGTTTTACTGTATTTTTTAATAAATAAAAGTAGCATTGGTGAGCATAAGAGACTTATTTCAAAAACTTTAAAAAAAAATCATACAGACCCCAAACTTTTAAACAGTAGTGTAAGTTTACTATAAACCACATTTTTTTACTGGAATAAACTTCAGAACATCATCGTCATCAACATCAACAAAATCTTTACTTTTATGATCAGATTTAAATCGGACAGGTTACCTGACAGGTCCTCAGTTGAAGACTGGCTGATCTTACTGAAGCTACTGGAGTCACTACTGCAGCATCCAGAGCTTGGGTTTGTGCCAATGTTTCCTTCTGCCTCATTCTGAGACCTAAAAACACAGGGGTTAAAAATAAAAGTTGTCATTCATGTAGATAAGCATGCACACATTTTCTGTGACACTGCTATCAGCAGAAGTCATGGCCTGACTAAAGGAATCCTTCATGGAAAAAAACAAACACAGGGCAAAGAGTGTTTCGGAGGAAATACCAGTCAAACGCTTCACAGCTGAGCCTGACGGGGAGTCATACGCATGTGAACATGTATGCACCCTTACTACAGCCATTCGCAATGAGGTTTTTCAGTCTTTTTCGGTCAATATTGTGCTCCTGTTTTGGAATTAATCCATTTTATTTATCTGTCCATCTTATATGTATAACATGCATAACAGTACATAGGATTCCGCACTAGATTTTACTATACCAACTCATGTTATGTTCTTGTTAATGTGTTCTGCATGTTTTGTTTTGTTTTTTAGCATACTGTAATGGCATGTGATTGTAAGGGTGTTTTGGGGTGGTTGTCATGGGGTTGCTGTTCAGCTGCAAAGCTGATTTTAAGCAAATTTCTATGTGGTTGCTGGGTTTTTGGTGGTTGCTAGCATTTTTTTTTTTTTTTATTAGCATTTTAGTATTATTTATATACTTTATAGTATTTATTAATATTTGGAATTAGCTTTTATTTTATATATTCAACTTTAGAATTTCAGCTTAAACTTGTTTTATTTCAATTAGCTACCAATGTAACACTTCTAATGTTCTTTTCTTGACTTTTTTCTTGCAATTGTGAGTTTATATCTCCAATTATATATTTAAAAGTCCAATTCTGAAGTAAAAAAAGACTGAATTTGGAAAACACGCAATTGCAACTTTTGTCATTCAGAATTGTGAGATAAGTCGCAATTACCTTTTTTATTATTTATTCGGTGGTGGAAACAAACTTCCATAAATAAAACTTGTTTTATTTCCCAAGGCATCCTTTTTCATTTTTGTTTTTCAGTATTTATATTTTATTGTATTTCAGCCATATTTCAATTAACGAAAACCATTTTAATAGTTTTAGTTTCAGTTAAAAATAACAACACTGGTTGCTAGATGGCTGCTCACTTGCCCAAGTGAAAAGATGATCTCTAGATAAGGCTCAACTTCGTCCTTTAAACTTAAACATACTATACGGTATTTTTTGACCTGTTTTCAGCTGAAAATCCCAATAAGAGTCTGACCTGTACATGAAGGGTGCTACGGTGGCTGTGTTGGGGTGGTTGTATTGCTGCTGGGGTTGAGGCAGCTGCACACTGACTGTGTTGCTGGCCGTGGATTGTGTTCCGTTGGCCACCGGGGCACCACTGTGCGTTTGGTGTCCTTTGCCCTCGGTGGAAGCCAGGCTGGAAGAAGACGAGGAATGCCGACTGTCCCTATGAAGTCCCAGACCCCCTCCCAGACGCATACTGCGAGGCCTCTCATTATCCTTACCACCGAGAGGCAGCGCTGAGCTTTTTACCGCTCCATTTCCTGTGCTTTTACTTCCTGGTTTTGGAATTCCGCTCTGCACAGGGGCGGAGCTATCTTTCTTGGTAACGCCCATCTTGCCGCCTTTGGGTATAAAACTGGCGATTTTCGAGGCTTTCCTGGGCTCTGCCTCGGAGGGAGCAATTCCGCTTGATGGAACAACTTCCTCTTTAACTTCTTCTTTGGTCTCTACCTTTTCCGAGGCAGGGACACGCTTGGACCCCTCCTTCCCGTTTTTGTCTTTCTCCTTAGCTTTTTCCTTTTCTTTCTCTACAGCTTTAGTTGAGGCTTTTTTCGCCGTGAGCGCCCGGCTAAAGGTCCGCTGTGCGATACCCTTCAGCGCAATCTTTGGGCTGCTGGTTGTCAAGTTAACAGAACTTGATCCATTCGTGGGTCGGACATTACCATCCATTTCCTCAAAGGGTTCTGTATTGGAACCAGCCTCGACTCTTTCCAAAACCAAACCGGCATCTTTTCCTCCTGTCGACGTAACAGCGCCCTCTGTTTGTGTGGATGACTTGGAGCCTCCTTTGCTATTGAAAAGTTTGAGTTTCTCCAGCATGGACTTCTGAGGCACAGCTTTCGGTGGCGGATCTGCAGGCACAGGCTGCTTGGCTTGGAGATCTGGCTTGATGGAAAGCACCGTGGAGGTAGCGGTGGAGGTAGCAGTGTGCTTGGTGCTCTGAGATTTGCTTCTCCAGGGTTTGCTACTCGAGTTGGGCTGGGGGATGGCTGATGAAGACGATGAAGATGCCACAGTGCTGGTGCTAACAGAGGTGCAGGCGGACACCAGGGATGACAGAGCATGCTCAGTCACACCTTGTGATGCGATACTCTCTGATGATTCTGGAGAGGAAACGACACGAGAGGTGATGGTGAAACACATGAAAATCAGGGAGACGGGATAAAATGGTACATAATGGACATTGTTGACTGCATATGTTGGAGAAGGAGTTAACAGCAGTTAACAGCAAAATACAGATGAAATCAGGTTTTTACAACCCCAATTCAAAACACATTCAACAAACTCCAAATTCAAATTAAAATCAGATTTTGAATCCACTTTTTGAAGTGTTAAGTACTATTTATATACTTCTATAGCATTTATTAATATTTTGAATCAGCTTTTATTTTTATATTTTTAGTTTTCATTTTAATTGTACTTTACCTTTTAGTAATTTTGTTATATGTTTGTCATTTTTAGTTTTGACAGTTTTAGTAATCTTAGTACTTCAATTTATTTCAGTCAGTTTTCATGGCAACATTTCTTCAGTGAAAAGTTTTTCCAAGTTTAAAGGTACCCTAGAATCAAAAATTGAATTTACCTTGGTGTAGTTGAATAACAAGAGTTCAGTACATGGAAATGACATACAGTGAGTCTCAAACCCCATTGTTTCCTCCTCCTTATATAAATCTCATTTGTTTAAAAGACCTCTGAAAAACAGGCGAATCTCAACATAACACCGACTGTTACGTAACAGTCAGGATCATTAATATGTACGCCCCCAATATTTGCATATGCCAGCTCATGTTCAAGGCATTAGACAAGGGCAGGCAGTATTAACGTCTGGATGTGCACAGCTGAATCATCAGACTAGGTAAGCAAGCAAGAACAATAGCGAAAAGTGTTAGATGGAGCGATAATAACTGACATAATCCATGATATCATGATATTTTTAGTGATATTTGTAAATTGTCTTTATAAATATTTCGTTAGCATGTTGCTAATGTACTGCTAATATGATTAAAGTTACAATCGTTTCTTACTTTATTCACGGAAACAAGAGAGCCGTCTCTATTTTCATTATTAAACACTTGCAGTCTGTATAATTCATAAACACAACTTCATTCTTTATAAATCTCTCCAACAGTGTGTAATGTTAGCTTTAGCCACGGAGCACTATCAAACTCATTCAGAATCAAATGTAAACATCAAAATAAACACAATACTCACATGATCCGACGCATGCATGCAGTATGCATGACGAACATCTTGTAAAGATCCATTTGAGGGTTATATTAGCTGTGTGAACTTTGTAAATGCACTGTATTATAGTCGAGAGCTCGGGGGGCAGGGAGCGCGCGATTTAAAGGGGCTGCAGCCTGAATCGGTGCATAGTTAATGATGCCCCAAAATAGGCAGTTAAAAAAATGTATTAAAAAAATCTATGGGGTATTTTGAGCTGAAACTTCACAGACACATTCAGGGGACACCTTAGACTTATATTACATCTGGTAAAAACTGGTTATAGGGCACCTTTAAGTATCTCATCTAATATCTCAGTTTACTTTCAATTACCAAAAATGATTTTTAAAAGTTTTAGTAATAGTTAACAATAAAAACACTAGAACGGTCAGATCAGATTTCACGTCTTTTTCCTCCATCTGGGAAACCCAAATGAAATCTGATGGTTACAAATCCGATCCATACCACATCAATATGTGTTTCGAAATCTGATTAAAATTTCATTTTTGCAAATGAGTCAAATAGACTGAATAGATTTCAAGTCTTTTTTTTTTTTTTTGTATCAAAGGACACATAACATATAATGTATGAGAAAGTCTCTTGGAACTTCACTGATGTTTACATCATTACTAAAGAAACAGATACAACAACAACAGTCCTAAAGTTCCTAAAGATTGGATCTGAAAACCAAATTGGACTTTTGCACAGTGCAGTGCTGTGGAAAAAGAATCTATAAGGGAAATAAAGTGAAAATTAAAGTAGATTAAATCAAATCCTTAGAAGAAACAGAAGAAAAAGCTTTAAAGTTTAACCAGAGATAAGTACTGAAACTGTTCTCCCTGGCCATAAAAGGCTAGTTACTCCTGAGCTAATGTTATTCTAATAGTGAGCAGCAGACAGCCAACTGAGATCCATTCTAAACTGTTTACACTAACACAGCGAGTAAGACTTTAATGCCCATTCAAACGCTAGAGGCCAAATTTAGCTATTGTGGTCTGTGTGACACACACAATCAAAACTTCCTTTAAATAACTGACACAAAGATACAAACACAAATCATACAAAAACATACATTTTAAAAAATGAATGAAAATCTACAATTAGCCAATATTAACTGATAAAATAAACAGTGAATTTTAGCACCACAGAGTGAAACATAAATAAGTCCTTGAAAACAAACAGAAAAATTAGTAAAACCTTGCAGAATGAAATGTATAGCTCTCCAAAATAAATTGAAATCAGCAAGTTATTTGTCTCTCATTCACCTGACAAATCCATTTGATAAAGTGTGTTGGTTTCACAGTCAGTCCAGCCTGTAGCGTCTCAGTAGTCAAGTTCACTCGCAGGAGTTACGCTGCAAATAAATCGCTAACTGCAAACACTGGCTGGTGAGTTCTCACACAGAACCCCGCTGTCCTTTTCTCCAGCCCCCTCCCTCTGAGCCTCTAGATCACGCTAAACACTCGCTCTGTCAGTCGGCTGGTGGTCCAGACCCAAAAAAAGACCCGAAGTGCCCCAAAACTCTAAAATCGTCTGAGCATACAAGTATACTAATGCTAAAGCAGAAGAGATGTGTTAAACTATAGATTTATCCAACTGAGTGCCGATAAATAAAGTGTTGTTTATTCATATATATATATAATTTTAAATAGAATTTTATGACAATATCAGCAACAAACTTTTGGCAAGCACTTGAGTTAAGATCGACTGCACTGCTACCAAAAACACTAGTTATTAAACTCAAATGTTTCTTTATTTTTCAAGTTCAGCATTTGTTTTTTTGTTTTTTTAATTTGTTGTTAATTTTATTCAGTGATTTGACATGGAGAAAAACACTGTTCCCATCTCATTCAGGTTAGCATTTAATGAGCAGCAAGGAAACAAAGCGGCAATTAGGAAGTGATTAAGGTCCAATTAGCCATGCAAGCCAGAGAGAAGTGGGTCAGACCACTAATGACTTCCAATAGGTAGAGAGAGGAAAGAGAGGGGCCAAGAGAGGGATAGGTCGAGAGAAAAAAAATCACCTGGCTTAGTTATAGAGATTAAAGTTGAGAGAGAGAAATAAAGATGAAAAAGTTGAGCAGTTATTACTCCGAAACAAATAATAAAACAAAGAACTGCAAAACTATCCATCAGTTGCACTCCAAAAAGGCAGAAATAATCTTGCTGTCACCTCCATATCAGCAGGAATCTCCAGAGCAACTTTGTGCCCTCAGGGTTTGTGGCCCCTCTCAGTTCCTCTTAAAGTCCATATTTAAGTGATTATTTCTCCACGGCAGAATAACAGCTATCATTAGCCTCAGATGACCACCCCACGGGAACTGATCAACTCTCTCAGAAAAAAAGGTACAAAAGCTGTCACTGGGGCGGGATCCTTACAAAAGGTTTTAATATGCATCATATAGGTACTAATGTTTCTTTAAAGCTGCAGTCCGTAAGTTTTGACTCTTTTTCGCCATCTCTGTTTGAAAATGATCATCTTTACGTGGGGTGTGCATTGGCGCGGCTCCTCAGCGTGGATGAATCTAACGTTTTTAGGAGAATGTGAAGAGTTTGGTTCCAAAACGCAATAATTCCATTTTGATTAATTTGAGTAAAAAGGTGTTTTCTTTACCAAGAAAGTGGCAAGATGAAAACCACTATTTTCTGTTTCAAACTTTCACATAGCATCTTTTGGTTATAAAAACATTAAAAGTTCAAATCTACATTTTGATTTTAAAAAGTTTATTATAAAAACATGTTATTTTTTTTCCCCAAAATGCAATAAATCCATGATACTTTTTTTTCAAAATGCAATTAATCCATCAATATAAAAGTTATTTTTCAAATTGAAAATACACAACAAAGTAAGTTGATTCACACATATATGACAGAGTCTAAACTTTGCCAATATTTATCTTATGTACAGACATTTTACTAAAAATACATTCAGCCGTCGCTCCCAAAATGAATTCAACGGGTCATCTTGTTAATGTTATAAATTATTTGTCATTACCGATTAACGAGTATCTTGTGCCACCGCACTGTTAAATAAACACATTTGCCAAGTACATTTGTTATTAAAATCGGCTTTTTAAAAAGCCTTCAATGTTTACAGTGGGTGGAATGGTGCGCTGTGATTGGTTGAGAGAGGATATATCGTGTTTTGGAGAAAAAGGAGACTGGCGTTTGTCGCATTTTGGAAAGAAAGGAAGGGAACATGACAGAATAACACGACGGATATCGCATTTTGCGCAAAATTAATAAATGACTTTTCAATACTGACCATATACAATACTGATTTTGGCGGAAACTCGATTTTTTTGAAAATGGCGTTTATCGCGTTTTGGAACCAAACTCTTCATGTGTACTTCTTCAGAATTACAGATTGTAGTCTTGGAAGTATGACCAAAATAAGAATTTTCACCAGAAAATCTCATCTGAACAAGTAAGTAATAAATCTGCCACTTTTGTTCTAACCAACTGAGAAAAAAAAGCAATACAATAAATCGCGCTGCCAATGGTGATTAAATCTAATGATCTCTTAGCTCATATCACATCAAACCGTTAAAGGGATAGTTCACCCAAAAATGAAAATTTGATGTTTATCTGCTTACCCCCAGGGCATCCAAGATGTAGGTGACTTTGTTTCTTCAGTAGAACACAAATGATGATTTTTAACCCTTAAATGCATGACTGTTTCACCAATCATTCTTACATATTCGGGTCTTTATCGACCCGGATCTATATCTAATACGGAAGGATTTCTTCCAGTCGCGATAATATAAAACTCCTCTGATATTAGAGTAACAATTACAGAAGAATAAAATAAATCATATTTTGTTACCTTTTGGAGCTTGAAAGGGCTCCGTTTGAGCAGATGTTCATTGCCATCATCACTGTCCTCGTCAGAGCTCATTTGCCAGTAAATTCAGCAAATAATAGGCTAGTTTTATGCTTGAGGTCTCAAACATATTCTCAAACATATTCTCAAAACTATATAATTTTCAACATCTTCAAAATCAATATTTCGATCGCTAACAGCTTTACCAGATCTATCCAGTAACAGTTATAGTCATATTTTATTGCGTTCAGTACTTGCTCTGCAGTAAATCGCTGAGCCATTTTATGTTTTTCTTATTATTTCTGATTATTTTCTGTCTAAATGAGTCGTCACTTCAGCATTGTGTATCAGACATTGCCACCTTGTGGAATAAAGGTGAATTGCACTTATTCCGTCATCTAAGATTGTATTATTGTTGTGCAGAAAAAATATACATACACTGATACACACCTCGGGTCGTTAGCGACCCTATACAATTTTTACAAAAAATGAATTCAAAAATAGGCATTCTTTTATAATTTTATTATTTTTTTCTTGTTATATTCTTTATAATGAATTGATCGAGGAATACCAAGAATGTTGATGTCTAACTTTAAAAAATGAATGAGGAAGAGGGTAGTGAATGACCCGAGGTATGCATTTAAGGGTTAACTCCAACCGTTGCCGTCTGTCAGTCATATAATGCATGTCAATGGTAACACAATTTATAAGAGTCAAAAAAACATGCACAGACAAATCCAAATTAAACCCTGCGGCTCGTAACGGCACATTGATGTCCTAAGACACAAAACGATCGGTTTGTTCGAGAAACCGAACAGTATTTATATCATTTTTTACCTCTAATACACAACTATGTCCAACTGCGTTCAGCACTCGGTTAGTGAGGTCTGATCGCGCTCTGACAATGGAAGTGATGTCTCACGCTTATACTTCAATGCGTTAACTGCAGATTTCAGTTTCTGTACAGTCTAATCTCTAACGTTAATTTGTCATACCGTACAATCTGCCATCCAAATGATAAGTTTAATTATTCCAGCTGCTGTGAGAAAAGGCTATAAATGATCCGTCACCAGCAGCATCCTTACATGCCATATAGCCTACTAGCTGGGACTGCTTCTTTATGTAAACAGACGTGACATAAAGACGAACAGCAGCATGCTCAAATTTCCCGCAGAAAGTACCACTCAAATTAGGAAACAATATTACAAGCTTACTTTTGTGAAAAACTAAGGTAAGGAGATAGTTTTGAACACTGATGTACTTGCTCATTTGATTTTGGATCATTTTTAACCAAAAAAAGTTACGGACTGCAGCTTTAAGGTACTAACTTACTTAGGGGTAAAAAAAGGGTACTACCCCAGTGACAGTTTTTGTACCTTTTTTTCTGAGTGAATAAACAGCTCATGCCTGTTTCATATTGCTCCTTGTCAGTTTTTTTTCCCTCTATTATTGAATAGTCATCATGTTTACATGTACATGAAAATTCCAGTTAATTATTTGTCATAATTTGATGATCATGTAAACACATTAACTGCCATAACCTTATTAAGCCAATATTATACACGAATACTGCAATTGCTATAAATAAAGGCTCAACCAGAATATGGACCTAAATTGGAAAATTATGCAATGTAAAAACTTTTACACTAAATAATAATAATAAAAAAAAATGCTGCTTTAAAAACAAAGTAATATCAAAGTGCATAAAATTACAACTATACAAAAACACTGTTGCAAATGTACTGCAGTTTATGTGACAACTTTTAATTTAGTCCTTAAGAAAATTTATTTTAAATTCTGAAAACACAAAATGCTAAATTGTTTTCTTTTAAATTTTGAAACTGTAAATCCCCTACCAACTCTCTTGACTGTTATCTTATGTATGTTTCAATAGCGTCACATCCACACAGAAGAGTTCAAGCTCCTTTGCTCTGTAATTCACATTCTCCCTGTCACACACTCAGAATAACAGAGCTAAATGTAATATGGGAGAATCAGTCGGCTGACACCATTTACTAACTTTCACTGTCACAAGACCAAAACATTTGAACTCTTCAACTGCACACAAGCCAGATATTAGTTACAGTCAGGAGATACTCGTAAAAAGTGAGTCCTTTTAAACATGGGCATAGAATAAAGTAAGCAAACTCTTAAAGTCATCCATTAGAAGAATCTGCTTTGAAAAATACATAGGAATATGTACACAAACATACAGTAGAAAAAGAGTATAGTGAATAAACATGACACTGTGGAAACCTCCTCCTCTCTCTGTCTCTCTTTCATTGTTGCCACATTCTCATGCCCAAAACACACTAATTGGAGCTTAATTAATGCAGAAATGCTTCATTCACTCTGCTTTCAAATCCAGAGCCACACACACACACACACATTTGCAACATCTTTCAAACATCTCAGCTAGGGTTTGTGTGACTAGCTTCACTCAAGGTCATTATAAGCAGTTATTTCCAGCACTGACTGCTACATTAACTGCTCCAAACAGCACAGCTCCGTCAGCAAGCACAGAAATGTGGTTGGCACATTTTAACACAGTGACCGCTTAAAGTCAACATGAACTCTAAATTGACCCGGTTTATCTTATTGTGCATACTGTAAATCATCAGTGCACATTATTCCAGAAATTGTTGAAGATTTCTGCTGACATTACAAGGCCATGTGGAGTACTGGATAATGTCAACCAAGATGCAGATTTTATACATTTAGATATTGTTTTAGTAAATACACATATTCAGTAAATACACCATCATTTGGGGTCAGTTTGACTTTTTTATTTTAATTGTTATCCCTGTGATCAAAGCTGAATTTTCAGTATCATTACTCCAGTCTTCAGTGTCACATGATCCTTCAGAAATCATTCTAATATGCTGATTTGCTGCTCAAGAAACATTTCTGATTATTATCAATGTTGAAAACAGTTAATTGTGTGTGTGTATATGTGTGTGTGTAAACCATGATATTTTTTTCATGATTCTTTGATGAAATAAAATATTTTGTCACAATGTAAAAGTCTTTACTTTCCCTTTTGATCAATTTAATGCATCCTTGCTGAATAAAAAAAATAATTTCTATAAATTTTCTTTTTTACTGACCCCAAACTTTTGAACAGTAGTGTACATGAACACCGCCTGCAGAGTAAATACAGGTGCTGGTCATATAATTAGAATATCGTGAAAAAGTTCATTTTTTTATTGTAAATTTTTGTTAAAAATTAAACTTTCATATATTCTAGATTCCCTACATGTAAAGTAAAACATTTCAAAAGTAGTTTTTTTTTTTTTTTTTTTTTTTTTTTTGATGATTAGAGCATACAGCTCATGAAAGTCCAAAATCCAGTATCTCAAAATATTAGAATATTTCCTAAGATCAATCAAAAAATGGATTTTCAAAACAGAAAAGTTCAAGTTCTTTAAAGTATGTTCATTTGTACACTCAATACTTGGTCGGCAGCACATAATACAGCAAATGACTTGCTCCTAGCACAAATTACAGCATCAGTAAAGTGTGGCATGGAAGTGATCAACCTGTGGCACTGCTGAGGCACTATTGAGCCTTCAGATCATCTGTATATTGTTGGATCGACTGTTTCTCATCTTTCTCTTGAAAATATCCCATAGATTCAGGGGTCAGGCATGTTGGCTGGCCAATAAAACACAGTAATATCATGGTCAGCAAACCACTTGGAAGTGGTTTTTGCACTGTGGGCAGGTCCTGCTGGAAAAGGAAATCAGCATCTCCATAAAGCTTGTCAGCAGATGGAAGCATAAAGTGCTCCAAAATCTCCTGGAAGATGGCTGCATTGACTTTGCACTTGATAAAACACATTGGACCAACACCAGCAGATGTCACGGCCCCCCAAATCATTACTAACTTCAGAAACTTCCCACTAGACTTCAAGCAGCTTGGATTCTGTGCCTCTCCAGTCTTCCTTCAGACTCTGGGACCATGATTTCAACATGAAATGCAAAATTTACTTTTATCTGAAAAGAGGACTTTCGACCACTGTTCACTGTCCAGTTCTTTTTCTCCTTAGCCCAGGTAAGATGCTTTTGACATTGTTTCTGTTTCAGAAGTGGCTTGGTAGTCCTTTTCCTGAAGATGTCTGAGTGTGGTGACTCTTGATGCGCTGACTCCGGCTTCATTTGACTCATTGTGAAGCTCTCCCAAGTGTCTGAATCGGCTTTACTTGACAGTATTCTCAAGCTTGTGGTCATCCCTGTTGCTTGTGCACCTTTGCCTACCCAATTTCTTCCTTCTAGTCAACTTTGCATTTAATATGCTTTAATACATCACTCTGTAAACAGCCACCACATTCAGTAATGATCATCTGTGACTTAATCTCTTTGTGGAGGGTGTCAATGATTGTCTCCTGGACCACTGCCAAGTCAGCAGTCTTCCCCATTAGTGTGGTTTCAAAGAACAAGAGATACCCAGAATTTATACTGTAGGGATGGTCATTTAATGAAACTCAAATGTAAATATTCTAATATTTTGAGATACTGGATTTTGGACTTTCATTAGCTGTACGCTCTAATCAACAAATAAAAAAAAAAAAAAAAAAAAAAAAAAAAAAACTTTTGAAATGTTTTACTTTACATGTAGGGAATCTAGTATAAATGTAAGTTTCATTTTTAAAAATAATTTACAATAAAAAAATGTTAATTCTAATTATATGACCAGCACCTGTATAGATTAGCTCAAAATATTTAACTTTAAACACTCCATTAGTGTTTAAAATACAAATAACATAAAATATTTAATTTTTGGAGAAAGAAACAAACCATTAACATACCTTATACGCATCACAAATGTTGCTACATAGCTAAAACATGAGACACAATTTTCTTCCAGTACATTTTGCCCATGCATGCATGACAAAATCACAGATAAAGTAAACTGGAAGGACCCTGAAGAGGTAAATGTGTTCAAAGCTGTATATAGAAAGAAACTGCACCCCAGCCAGCTGCCACACTAAAGAATTTTAATAAAACATGGGTCTGCTATTATCTGCTATGATGTAATGTTTCGGTTCAGAAGTTGTGTTTACCTTTGGCCTGAGCTGCTGCAGGTTTGGCTTTATCGCTGAACACCTGACTGCGGCGATTCCCTGCTGAACTGATGGAGCCTCGAGGAGAACTCTCACTGCCCGCAGTGGACATCCTCGAGGTGGGGCCAGGTAATCTGTGACAGCAAGAGAACCAGAATATTCACAACAAGATTTTACACAGCTTTGTGCTGATGCTGCCCAGGGTGGAATAAAAGCTAAATATTTAGCTTTCACAAAATATATGCCATATATGTCAAATACTGACATAAAAGAAACGTAGAAGTAAATACCCAGTAAACCGCCTGTTTGATGGAGATTTCTGATTATAATGTGGCATTTCACCCTCAGTCCTAGTCTTAAAGATGATTGACAGACAAATAGACTAATCTCACCTAACAATCAAGTCAAGGTAAATGTCATGTCAATGTCATGTAAAATACTGTAACATCTGTAGTGACCTATGCTAATCTCACTGCTGTCAATTGTGTGGCCTTGACATTTTCTCATAAGTATGTAAAATAGCAATGCTGTAGGGAGATTTTCCTCTATATTTATTTTCCTGCTCACCTAAAATACATCTTATGTCTGTGGAAGGCTTAACTGCAATTACAACTATCCACCAATAGATGACAACATTGCATCACATGTTACCAAAAAAAAGAAAAAAAGAAGAAAAGAAAAAAAAGAATGGTGGTATGATAACGCCTGGGCCAATATTCAAAGTGGGATTTTAAAGTAGGTGATTGAGTGTATTTTTCAAATGCTTTACACATGTGAGTAAAATGCATTTACATCATTCATTCAAACTAAAATTACAACCTCAACCTTTCAGTCACACACTACACACCACTGTTAATAATTAATCTCATACTCAAGCAGGGCATCACACAGAGAGGTTATTTTAAAGTTATCACGGCTCACTGAGCAGACATTTCCACAGGGACATGTTTTTGGGTAACATCACCTGACAGAGTCCACATAATCTGTCTTGCTGGATATATTCAAGGAAAACTTCAGCAGAATTGGTCATTTCTTTCTTTCTTTCTTTCTTTCTTTCTTTCTTTCTTTCTTTCTTTCTTTCTTTCTTTCTTTCTTTCTTTCTTTCTTTCTTTCTTTCTTTCTTTCTTTCTCTTTCTTTCTTTCTTTCTTTCTTTCTTATATTAGCAATACTCTCTCTCTCTCTCTCTGTCTCTATCTAATATATATATATTTATACATACATACATACATACAGTGCCCTCCACAATTATTGGCACCCTTAGTAATTATGAGCAAAAGCAGCTGTGAAAATAAATCTGCATTGTTTATCCTTTTGATCTTTCATTCAAAAAATTCACGAAATTATAACCTTTCATTGAAGGAAAAGAATTGAAAGTGGGGGGAAACCCACATTATGAAATAAATGTTTTTCTCCAAAACACGTTGGCCACAATTATTGGCACCCTTGTATTCAAAATGTTTTGCAACCTCCTTTTGCCAAGATAACAGCTCTGAGTCTTCACCTGTAATGCCTGATGAGTTTGAAGAACACCTGACAAGAAATCAGAGACCATTCCTCCATGCAGAATCTCTGAACTATATTCTTTGGTTTTACTCATTGTGATGAATGATTAAGGGAATTTGGCCTTTGTGTTTATACTCCCGTGGAACATGAAGTCATGGCTGGACAATTTCATGTTCATGATCACCCTGGTGTGCTAAAAAAATGTAAATATGAATGGGAATATACTTCATTTTACTCATAAGAATTTCTAGGGGTGCCAATAATTGTGGCCAAAGTGTATTGGAGAAAAACATTTATTTCATAATGTGAGTTTCCCCCCACTTTCAACTGTTTTCCTTCAATGAAAGGTTAGAATTTTGTGAATTTTGTCTAATCTGTCCTGCCACATTTCATAACCGAAAATAATATTTTAAAATTTCTCATAATAACATAAAATGTCTGTAACATTGTTTTGCTCCATTGCTTTGGCAAAGTATCTGTGAAACGAGCTAAAATCGAAAACGCGATATGACTTTGTGCCCTTATCAAATCGCAAACGACTGATTTAATTCAATAAGTATATAGTTTGTTTACGCTGCGTGTTTCAAAGCAAAGTGCGCACTTTGCTCACGAGATTTGCTTGTGATCCGATACGTGTTTCCCCCCTCTCAGAATGGCTTTTTAGTTCACAATGAATTAATGCAGTGAACTCCATCTCTGCATGTGCCGTGTGTTTAGCATGCATTTGGGAACGTAGCGGGCAACAGCATTATTTTCACATTAGCATAATATCCAACATTTATGTGGGAAGATGATTACAGCATTTAACTAGATTTGTAACACGATGCGTTTGTAAAGATCTTTCACAGAAACGGCAGTTTCTACCTCCCTAGAGGGACCGAAGTCCAGCTAGATGTGTCTCACAAAATCCTGCAGGAAACACTGCGATGTTATATTGTTTCTTAAATAATTGTAATCACAGTTAAAATACTTTATAAAACTATGCTTTATAATACCCAAGTGTTGAATGGTTCACATGCTTTAAATAGTGTAATGAACAACACCAACACAAGATAAACACCTGAAATATTGTGTTGGTCATGTGTTTTAATGCAGCACACTCTTTAGTTATAATGGTTTTTACAGTTATTTATGAGAAGATACAGCTCAATTATAACTGTAAAGTAAGGCATTACTGATGCAAGAATGAATATTTTACAATGAATGATTTATACAGGCAAATGATAATCAATCAATGCTTGTAATTAATACATTGTAGCCAGTTCTAATATTTGCGTTAGTTTACCAGAACAATCTTGTACATACATGGGTAGAATTAGACCACAAGATAACATGCAGAGAGTAAGTGAGGAAGAGGAGGGTGATGACAAGCAGGTTGACAGAGGATGAAATAGGGAGGATGGGAGTGAGAGTGCTACCTAGAAGACTTTTTCTGACCAATGGAAAACTTGAGTTTACTCTGAGAGCCATCCCTAGATTGAAAGAAGAAGAGAAACAAGAGAAGAAAGAGCGATAAAGAGAGAGAGAGAGAGAAACACAGAGAGTGATGACTAACAACATCACAAAGCTAAGAGAATGAAAACACATTCAGAGAGATTGCCATCAAAGCACAAACAATCCATATAACATATGTACACAAGATAGACCGACAGATAGAATGTTATAATGATAGACAGACAGACAGATAAGTGGATAGTGAGATATTTTACCTGGACTGCATCTCTGCTTGCGTTTTGTGAGTATGTGAGGCTGAGGTGTGTGTCCCATGCGAGGTGGAGATCAGCTGGGCCGGAGCGCTGCTCTGCTGGCTTAAGGGAGCGTGTGAATGTGTGTGTTGCGTGTGCGTCTGTCTGATCGCCTGCTGCTGCTGCTTGTATCGAGACAGGCTAAAGAAAAGACCCAAGATGGCTTTCAGATTTCCATTCCGGATCTCTGTGTGTGAGAGAGAGATGTTCAACAAGAGATTGCAGTTTAGTATATCATTCTGCAGACACTTTTCTCTCAAAGTAATTAGTAGGGCGCTAATTACAAGCACAGTTCCCCATAAAGCATGAAAGGTTTGAGCATCTCGCTCTTTCTCCTTGTAGAAACTGCAACAAAAACCTTCCAGTTATCAGGCAGAGTCCCACCATCAGTCAAGAGGGTGATAATAAAGCCACCTGCTTTCATATTTTATTGTAGTTTCATTGATATGCCGTTAACCAGCATGCAATTCTAAAAGGGGTTTAGCATCACTTTTAACCCTGGGTTATGAAGTACAGCTTTTCCGACGGCAAAGACGTTTGCTTGAGAGTTACAGCAAGTTGTTTGGCAACAAACTGACAATCATGAACTAAACAACTCATGCATCATTAAATATTAATGTGCTTTGTACAGTCAAATAAACTTTTATGCCCTTTGTTTAGAGGAAATAAGATAAAAATGACAAAAAGTGCAGAAAAACACATTAAGTGATAAAGTAATAAACTGTGCTGTAATTGTCCAATCAATGTTTTTAATCTCATAAATATGCAAATAAGAACATTAACCCAGGGTTTGAGGATGTACAGAGTAAAATGTTAACACCTAACTACCCAAATTACTAACTAGTGAACAGTGTAAAACTTGTAAAAACATAACCCAGGTTAAAATAACCCCAGTTTAATCATTTAAAGTGTAAAAAAGCCCATATTTTGCAAAGTAATTGACTTAGCAATTAGCTGAGATCAAATTGTTATGAAATCTTACTTGAAGCTATACATAGGCATGTTTTTACCTTCAGCTGATAGTCCTTGTATGTTCACACCTTTGGCTGCTAGGAAGCTCAGACAGGCATCAATGTTCTCAATCTAGAGAGAGACATGGAGAGAAATTAAGAGAGTACTTTGATAAGCCATGTAACAATCATTTAAAATGATAATGAAAGGGAAAAAAACACACACATACAAACACAAAAAAGGCTGTTATCACCTAAAACAAACAGTCTGCTTAAGTTCAAAACAGATGCTGTGTACTTGCAGTCTAGATTCAGGTTGCTTCACATCTGCTCTGTGGCTGAATACGTGACTGGACGTTCACTCACTCTAGGAGGTGTAGTGTTATCAGAGAGCATAGATTGGCTGCTCAGTCAAAGCAGTATGCAAAGCCATTACTCCTAATCGTTGAGGGCGTCACATTTGCCCTGTTGCTAGGAGACGCCATCGAGGCCATGATGCTGACCCAGCCGTATCCTAGTGTCACTCAATTTAAATGTATAAGCATATCTGATTGGCTGAGAGGAGAGTGATGTAATAGGCTATACTTAAAGGTCATGTGGACTCCACTAGGAATTTGTTAATAATATTTACCATACACAGGTCCAGGTTGTTCATAATCAGTAATCGCGTTAAAAGTAATGCGAGTTGCGTAATCAAAATTTCTTTTTAAACGCATTGCTGTTAAATTTACAACAAAGCAAGTTACTTTGATTTCATATTTATTGACTGACAGCTCTCCTGTCCACATGCTGAGAGAAATCACAGGTAAGTGCAGAGGTTGTGTGTGCTGTGTAAATACGATGGTCATAATAAATGTGAACATGCATTTACTCATCTCACTTGCACAAAAACATTTTGAGAGATTACTCGAAATGAATAAATATGAACAAACAGTGAAATGCAAATTTAAAATATTACTTAAACCTGCAGTAATTAAATAAGTTAAATAACTTATATATATACGTTATACCCAACTTATATATTGGGTATAATACGTTTCCTTTATTTTGCTATCCTCACTTAAAGGGTTAGTTCACCCAAAAATGAAAATTCTGTCATTTATTACTCACCCTCATGCCGTTCTACACCCGTAAGACCTTCGTTAATCTTCAGAACACAAATTAAGATATTTTAGTTGAAATCCAGTGGCTCCGTGAGGCCTCCATAGGGAGCAATGAGATTTCCTCTCTCAAGATCCATAAAGGTACTAAAAACATATTTAAATCGGTTCATGTGAATACAGTGGTTCAATATTAATATTATAAAGTGACAAGAATATTTTTGGAGTCAAAGTCACGTGATTTCAGCCACGCGATCTGAATCATGATTCGACACACTGATTCATTTATGCTCCGATGCTTCCTGAAGCAGTGTTTTGAAATCGGCCATCACTAAATGAGTCGTTATTTTTTTTTGGTGCTCCAAAAATATTCTCGTCGCTTTATAATATTAATATTGAACCACTGTACTCACATGAACCGATTTAAATATGCTTTTAGTACCTTTATGGATCTTGAGAGAGGAAGTGTCCATTGATCCCTGTGGAGGCCTCACGGAGCTATCGGATTTCAACTAAAATATCTTAATTTGTGTTCTGAAGATTAACGAAGGTCTTACGGGTGTGGAACGGCATGAGGGTGAGTAATAAATGACAGAATTTTCATTTTTGGGTGAACTAACTCTTTAAATAAATAAACTGTAGTGTCCTGGACCCACTAGTAAAAATATATCAAAAATATCAAAAACGTCTGAATAATTTTTGGTTTGACTGTATATATTCTCACACAAGCACACTTTTACAGCAAAGCATTTAACAAAAAGTAGTTTTTTTAGTAGGTTTGATATATTGTTCATTATTAAATAGTATTGCAACATTTTCTCTATTTGAAACATTTGTAGAACATGTTCATCATTAATGTGATTAACTACACCAGCTGGTTAAAAGTGCAAAAAAAGGCTAATAAGAAAAGTTAGTTCTGAGACAAGCTCTAGCATCATTTGTTTGTAGAAAACACTTCCTTAGATTTTTTTTTTGTTGTTGTTATGCATATGCAAATTCATACATTTTTAAGTTAAGCTCAAGTGTCCCACTATTTTTGGGGCCACCGTATAATTAATAGAGCAGCACTTTGATTTAATGCCAATGTTCTGCATTAAAGAACTGGTCCTCTGCCATGGGTTAGTCAGCACACGTGTCAGTTATGTCAGCTGTAGCAACACATTTCAGCCTCGCCGACTATATCCCAGTTGCTGGCAGCCAACAGTTGCTGGCCTGAAGGGTCAAGGGAGATATAGAAATGTGAGGAAAGAATTTGCTCTAGATTCCTCTGAACCTTTGAAGGAATCACATCCCAAACATCCAGGACTAAAAATAACATTTCTAAATAAAAATATCACTGAGAGAGAGGGGTTGAAATGGAATCCATATTCTCTTTCCCTCTGTGAATTGAATTACAAGGCATAATATTCTATGAAGTCAATGTGAATGCATTAGAAAAATGGGGTGTGGGGCAATTTAGCTCCAACATAACAACATTGTCTTCAGTGATTGTTGGTCTGCAGGTCATGCATGACAGCAAACGTCACTCTGAATGACATTCTCATAATAGCTGCATTAAAAAAAAACTCACTGGGTCAATAGAAATCAAAACCTACTGGAATAAAAGCAAACAACTGAGCCATAAAAAAACACTTAACCAGAACCAAACACATGCTAGTATTTATAAGCCACTGAAATTTACTAGTGAAAAACATTAGTGGTCGCCCAGTATTGTTTGTTCATAGATTGATGTTCATGGGTTAATGACGTGATGGGTCATTTTTTTGTCCAAAGGCCTTAATAATAAAAAACAAAAAACAAAGATATGACATCAAAAATATGTAAGGCAGTACAACTAGATCTCTTTTACTGAATCCAAACGGTTTTAATTAAATTTTGCTACATATGAAGGTATTTTAAAGATTTTGAAGAGTCAAAAAAAGGTAATTCGGTTTAACTGTCCAAAGGCCAAAACAGCCATTTCATTTGTGATTAAAACATCTTACAATGTAATAAATATATATATTTATTTTTTATTCTGGCATGATTTTATAACATCATATATCAACATAGTGCAACATGGTATTAAATTATGTGTAGTAGTCGTTGCTTTGTTATGAGAAAGAATGTTGAGAAAAATTAATTTCATTGTCATTCGGAGTAACCAATATAAAGGGACCATTTTGGATCATGTCATGCGGTCAATATCATGTGACAGGATGTGACCTCACTCAGACACCTGCAAAAGACCACATGGTCATAAGGCAAAGTAACTAACTCTCTCTTAACTATTTGAAAAATTAATGTTTTCACTTGCTCATACTCATGTCCCGAAACATCAGGTCATTCGGTACAACTGCTATAAAACATGGAAAATGTTGTAATATTTTAAAAACTTGTACTAAACATAAAATGTTTAATTGTCGTTTTGCTAGCTAGTTAGCAATCTCAGCCTGTTAGCATTGTCTGAAAATATCGGCATTCGGTATAACCAAACGTGTCATTTGGTAAAACTGAAATTTGTGACTTTTTTGGTGACAAATTTTGTTCGTCTTGTAAAAATGACAAAAGCAGTGTTAACTGATTATAAAAACCATATAATCTCATTGTTAACCCTTAATAAATCTTTAGAATTAATTATATCTCCATTATGTTTTTTTACACTTTTAAAAACCTTATTCGTCAATGACCATGATATCTTGACTTTTATACAATTTAAAATTACATTTAAACATAATTCTTAAAAGACCAAACAATTTTAAGACTGAAAATATAGACACAAATTTGTAATCACTGAAATCGACACTTCGTTTTACACACTAATTCACAATAAATGTGAAAAAAATTAAGTTGTTTATTATGCACTAATAATGATGCTCCTAATGCATAATGTATGGGAGAATTGACTTCCACAGTTGGTAGGTTAATGTGGATGTTAGTATGTTACTAACCAAATCTTACAATACTCTAATAAGCAAAAATATTCATAGTACACATACTGTAGATGCTAGGAAATTACAAAAGGAAGTCAAACCTCTGTAAATTAGCCAAGCATTTGATTAATGCTTATGACCTCAAAATGGCCAAATATCATCCAATATAAATCATTCTATCACTTAAAAATAATAATAAAAAAATGATAAAAAATGATAATAATGCACGTTTGAGCTCAATGTTAAAGCTTTCTCCAAATACATTAATGGTGCCCTAGATTCAAAAATTGAATTTACCTCGGCATAGTTAAATAACAAGAGTTCAGTACATGGAAATGACATACAGTGAGTCTCAAACTCCATTGTTTCCTCCTTCTTATATAAATCTCATTTGTTTAAAAGACCTCTGAAGAACAGGCGAATCTCAACATAACACCAACTGTTACGTAACAGTCGGGGTGTACGCCCCCAATATTTGCATATGCCAGCCCATGTTCCCAACATTATGAAAGGCATTAGACAAGGGCAGAACGTCTGGATGTGCACAGCTGAATCATCAGACTAGGTAAGCAAGCAAGGACAATAGCAAAAAATGGCAGATGGAGCAATAATAACTGACATGATTCATGATAACATGATATTTTTAGTGATATTTGTAAACTGTCTTTCTAAATGTTTCGTTAGCATGTTGCTAATGTACTGTTAAATGTGGTTAAAGTTACCATCGTTTCTTACTGTATTCATGGAGACCAGAGCCGTCGCTATTTTCATTTTTAAACACTTGCAGTCTGTATAATTCATAAACACAACTTCATTCTTTATAAATCTCTCCAACAGTGTAGCATTAGCCGTTAGCCACGGAGCACAGCCTCAAACTCATTCAGAATCAAATGTAAACATCCAAATAAACACTGTACTTACGCGATTAGACATGCTGCATGACGAACACTTTGTAAAGATCCATTTTGAGGGTTATATTAGCTGTTTGAACTTTTTTTATGTTGTTTAAGGCAAGCGCGAGCTCTTGGGGCGTGGAGCACGAGATTTAAAGGGCCACACACCCTGAATCGGCTCATTTCTAATTATGCCCCAAAATAGGCAGTTAAAAAAATGAATAAAAAAAAAATCTATGGGGTATTTTGAGCTGAAACTTCACAGACACATTCAGGGGACACCTTAGACTTATATTACATCTTTTAAAAAAAAGTTCTAGGGCACCTTTAATGGCTTGAAGTACTCCAGCAAAATATTTGACTGGCCAAAGATATTAAAAGTATGCTAAAACCTTTTCAAACATGACATGTAAGTTAGCATACTTTCCATAATATTGAAACAATTAAAGCACATAGAAAAAATCGTTTTGTTTGCCATTTGCAGACTCTACGCGGCTGTATGACTGTCATAGTTTGTACAGTACAACACTTACATGTCTAAATCAGAAATAACAATACAAAAGCATTTTGAGCCCTATCTTACTCCCTTACTCCATGTCAATAATCAATCCAATAAGTCCTTAAAGCAATACAACGTGTACCTGAAGACAGAGCGTTTTATTCTCACCTCTCTGCATGTTACCTGTGAGAGACTGTAGGAGTGTATCTGTTCCTCAGAGGCTCTATAGTGTCTAACACAACAGGGCAGAGACGGCCTGCTAAACAAACACTTTCACACACACACACACACACACACACACACACACACACACACACACACACACACACACACAGAACTATTGTCTGTCTCAAACACATAAACATGTTAACATATACCGGATACATTCCTTCTATATGAGACTCCCTCACACACAAAGTCTCTCTCATTATCTGTCTCCAGCTCTCCCTCTGGTTGTTTTTTTCCCCCTCTGTCATTATATTTTTCATCACCACTGGTTTTCTAATAAAGTTCTCCTTGTGTGTAAGTGTGTTTATGTGACAGTGAGATAGAGTTGAGGAGAAAGAGAGAATGTGTGCACTTAAAGGTGATGACTGACAGGGGAACTGGTCATGTGACATGCTTTATGTTATTGCAGTAATACTGTATAAAGAATCCAGACACTTGTGTCTTAATAGAATTAGAATAAAATTAATTAAACAAGCATATCTGATACCATCAATATTATGGATGCTAACCATTGAAGATGTCATATCATGCTTTTTACTTTTTTGTATCCTCTCTACACTTATAGTATTGTTATTGTTTTACACTAAAATTTAGTTATTCTATGATCATTTTCTGACTTTTAAATTGCTGTTGTGCCGTGTTGTTGGATCAAATATGGTTTTTAGCTGCTTTATCTTTAAAAAACAGCCACTTTGCAAAGTCTGCATTGCATTGTGAGAGATTTTAAATGTTCAAAATGTGAAAATTATATTGAAATGATTTTGTTTGATAAACTTTAGCCTCTCAGATCCAATGTTGGGATCCTTTACAAAGATATCATCTTTAGTTGTATACACACTGGAATAAAATCTTCACAATATATGTGTTGTTGGTGTGTAAATGTGCTGGTCATGTGTTCAAATGTGTCTGTCTAATGTCAGGAAGTTGTGCCAATACAGATTTTTCAGTTCTGAAAGTTACTTTATGTTTTCATCCAATGAACTATTGTATTGCGAAACATCAAAGAAAAAAATTCAAAAATATAATTTAGAGTCACTATGACCCAGAAACACATTCGAAGTTTATGCACTGAAGTAAAAAAAAAAAAAAAAAAAAAAGAAAATGTCACCCTACATTTAAATGATTATATCTCAGCTTGCAGTAAAAACATAATAATATCATTAAAAAGCTGAGGCCTTTCTTTTTCTCTCTCTCAAAACGTGTTATTCTAGGTCAGAATAACTGATGCTGGTACTGTAACTTTTCATGATAAGACCCTGTATATAAGTATAATAAAGCAACATTAAAATGTGTCACATGCAGAAATGCTTTCACTGTAAAATATTGTTAATGTTTTTAAAAAGCCTTTTATGCTCACAGAGGCTGCATAAAAACAGTAAAAACAGAAATATTTTTAATTTTATTACAATTTAAAATAATTTAAAAAATTTAATTTATTCCTGTGATGGCAAAGCTGAATTTTCAGCAGACATTACTCCAGTCTTCAGTATCGCCAGTGAATTTAATGCATTTTTGATGAATAACAATATTAATTTCTTCAAAAAATGAATGAATTTTGTCCAACATTACTTTCATCACTCATCTAATCCAGGCCTCATTAAAGTTACAGCAAAGAAGAAGAAGAAAACAACCTCCTGTGATGACTGACAGACAACCAAATTAGATTAGCATGCCAATCATTCCACTTATAATTTCCCCCTTAACTAACAAAACAAAAGACAAGTGTGTTCAGTAAAGTGGTTATGCTATATTTTGTACCTCCTCTCCCATTACTTTTTGTCCTTGAAAAAGTTTTTTTCTGTCATTTTTGCCACTTTGCTCTGCTTTACTAACATCCACCAGACATGTGATCAGAGAATGACTCAGCTGAAGCAACTCTCTGTGTCAATATGCACCACTAGGTGAGTTAAAACACTGAGATTTCCTGTGTGTTTTAGCAGCCCTGTGTCAACAGCCCTTAATATAAAATGCAGCGTATCTTGCGAGCAGTTTGCTTTGCTTTGTCTGACTGCTGGGTGGTTTAAAGGGCAGGAGGATGTGGTCTAAAAGGGAACAAACAGGTGTAAAAACAGTCCCAAACATGAATGTGAGAATGATGCTATAGCCCAGACTGATAAAATAGCTATCAGATGAACACAAAATATCCAGGGGTAACAAATATATTGATTAAATAGAAACTAACACTCCACATTCATTGAAAAAAGTTTTAAAGGTGCCGAAGAACATGTTTTTAAAAGATGTAATATAAGTCTAAGGTGTCCCCTGAATGTGTCTGTGAAGTTTCAGCTCAAAATACCCCATAGTTTTTTTTTTATTAATTTTTTTAACTGCCTATTTTGGGGCATCATTATAAATGCGCCGATTCAGGGTGTGCGGCCCCTTTAATTCTCGTGCTCCACGCCCCAAGAGCTCGCGCTTGCCTTAAACAACATAAAAAAAAGTTCACACAGCTAATATAACCCTCAAAATGGATCTTTACAAAGTGTTCGTCATGCAGCATGTCTAATCGCGTAAGTATGGTATTTATTTGGATGTTTACATTTGATTCTGAATGAGTTTGATGGTGCTCCGTGCCTAAAGCTAACATTACACACTGTTGGAGAGATTTATAAAGAATGAAGTTGTGTTTATGAATTATACAGACTGCAAGTGTTTAAAAAATGAAAATCTTATCTCTGTGAATACAGTAAGAAACGATGGTAACTTTAACCACATTTAACAGTACATTAGCAACATGCTAAGGAAACATTTAGAAAGACAATTTACAAACACCACTAAAAATCATTGGTTCATGTCAGTTATTATTGCTCCATCTGCCATTTTTCACTATTGTCTTTGCTTGCTTACCTAGTCTGATGATTCAGCTGTGCAGATCCAGACGTTACTGGCTGCCCTTGTCTAATGCCTTTCATATTGTTGTGAACATGGGCTGGCATATGCAAATGTTGGGGGCGTACATATTAATGACCCCGACTGTTACGTAACAGTCGGTGTTATGTTGAGATTCGCCTGTTCTTTGGAGGTCTTTTAAACAAATTAGGTTTATATAAGAAGGAGGAAACAATGGAGTTTGAGACTCACTGTATGTCATTTCCATGTACTGAACTCTTGTTATTCAACTATGCCGAGGTAAATTCAATTTTTGAATCTAGGGCACCTTTAAGCAGTTGAGAGTAGAGCGACACAAACATATGTGTTTGTTTCACTATATTAGTGAAGACAATGCATAGACTTAAGTTGATTTTATATAAGGTTAATAATATTTTCTATTGCCTAACCCAACCCCTACCCCTAAATAAATCACAGAAACATGGGCAAAACATTAGATTTGAATAAAACATGTTTTGGCCGATTATCATTATTATTATTATTTCTTTTTTGGTCGACATCCTATTAAGGCCCTACTATGTAACATCCATTTCTGATGCATTCTGGAAGTAAAATGAGTTGCATACCTGCATTTCATGCTGAGCACTTAAAACATGCTGCATCAATATTATGGTCCTCCAAAGCTATTGTGACAAATTAATTCAAATTCCTACAATATGAGTTTGGCTTAATGTGTTTACATATTTAACCATCTGAATGCTGAGGTTAAGTATCATGTCAGCAATTAGCGTTTCCAGCGATATTACTCTACCAAATGGATCTTTATGCTAATCAACACAAGTGCTTGTGTGTCCGGTGTAAGCTGTTACTAGAGGCCCATTCACTGAGCGATTGTGCAATTCCCGCTCTTGATAAAAACACACAATGATGATATTTGCATAATAGCTTTGCTTGCACCTGCTTCCAGCAGTGTTTTGCTTCCTAGCTAAAGACACACGCGCACAAACAAATACACACGCTGGAATTAAAAACAGCTTCAGAGTGACTCACATACAGGAAAACTGCAGTGAGATGCATAAATAAAGAATGTCTGCTGACATGAAAAGACGTGCATATAGGCACATGCTAATACAGTTACCACCGGCTGAGATATAGATGGTGAAATTCAAAAGACCAGAGTATTCACGCAGCTATAGAATGAAAGAAAACTGTGAGCAAAGAAAAGGAAAAGAGAAAGAAAATGTGAACACAAAGGCTGTGTGTGTCTAAAAGTAGTAAATTATGGTGCAATTTGCTTCTGAGGGGACGAAGCTAATTGATGGAGCCGGAGAAAGAGGAAGTCAGTGAGAGATAGCAATGAGAGACGGGTAAAAGAGATGGACAATCCTGACCCCTGCCATTTAAACCTCCTAATCTACCTCTCACATCTGAAAACACCAGCATAGTCAGAATGTTTACCAGCAAGCTTTCTTTGTAAATCTTGTCAACCATTAGGGCTGGGAAACGCAATCATGCAGAGATGCTTCTGGGAGGGAATTAAACAAAAATCATTCTGATGACATACTTTGGGACGCTGTGCAATGAAACTGATCTGCTGGTTAGTCCAGGTATCCAATCAATCACATCCTCTGTTGAGGAAAAGTCACGTGACTTTTTTGTTGCGCATCGAGGGATTTATTCAGAAAATTTGTTTCAATCGTAGTTTATGTGTGTCTTCTTATCGGATAAAATAATCCAATTCAACAAGAAGTTTTTTTATGCACATTTTTAAAATGTATTTGCATATTGGCATTTTTCTATGCAATATCCTAAAATTTGCATAAAAATAGGTGGATGGAAACATAGCTATTGAGAAACATACAGCGACCAGAGTGGTCTGATTGCAAAACGACTGACTCTTATTAGTACTGACTCCATTTTAGTGAATCAAAAACATGCAGTGCAACCAGTGATGCCCAATTCATGATGAATGAATGACTTTTATGAGTCGGTTCTTTTTGATAATCAAAACACATGAATTGGATTGGGTACTGAATTAATTTCTGAACCTCAAGCTCATACTAAAGATACACATTATGCTATTGCTGTAATCAGTGGTTTCAGCTTTTTTTATTATACAGTTATGGCCAGTTATGGGATTGCACTTATATGCCAAGACTATAAAAAATCTCAGGAAAAATCATTAAAAAGTCTGTGTGAACACTAATTTTGCAAAACAAAAAATGAATTATGCTACACTACCATTCAAAAATATGGGGGTCAGTAAGATTTCTTTTGAAAGCAAGGATGCAATAAACTGATCAAAAGTGACAGTAAAGACAAGTATAACGTTACTAAATATTTCTATTTTAAATAAATGCTGTTCTTTTGAATGTTATATTCATCAAAGAAACCTGAATTTTTTTTTTTTATTATAGTTTCCTAAAATATAAAGCAGCACAACTGTTTTCAACATTGATAATAAATGTTTTTTGAGCAGCAAATCAGCATATTAGAATGATTTCTGAAGGATCGTGTGACACTTTACCAGCTTTGCCATCAAAGGAATTAATTTCATCTTAAAATATCTTAAAACAGAAAATAGATGTTTAAAATTGTAATAATTTTTAAAAATATTACTGTATTTTTTATCAAATAAATGCAGCTTTGGTGATCATAAGATACTTCTTTCAAAAACATAAAATAAATCTTACCAACCTCAAAGTTTTGAAATGTAGTGTATATTTGTTCTTTTAAAATCCAAAAATGGATACATCAAGGTTATGCTTCCAAATATTTCTTCCTAAAAAGTCTAAAAGAATCACTAATGGAACTAATAAGGGACATAAATCTTTAGTTAGAATCGGAAGCAGTATCTTTCAATTCTCTGTGATTCCCATCCTTATCAACCACTGCAGTATTGTCTTTCTAGTGAAGCCAGTTGGCCAAAGATCGTAGCACACCAGACTCCAAACCCAACATCCAACAGACCACTATTATTATCAAAACCTCTAATAATAACAAAACGCACGTATGGTCTATCTACCATAAAGAAAAAAAGCCCTTTGAAAATGATTCCTTTGTTGCGTCCAATCAGGCTTGACAGCTGCCTTTGTAATGGAGACAAGTCAAAACTAACCGCTGCCTCTGTTCATGTGTGATACTACCATCAGTGATACTCAGACTTCTAGAGTTTGTTTTGCTTAGCTATGGCTTGGCTAAAATAGCCCTTTACATCTGTAATCTGGCTTGTGCTTCCTCCAAACCTATACATTTACTGATGGTTTCAAGAGTTTTTTAAGTTTCTGCCAAACTACCCCAGATGTTTATAAAGAAAGACCGCAAGAGAAGCAAAAATAACAGTATTAAAGTGCAAGTCCATACTGTAAGCCAAGCATGCTGTGAGAAAGTGTTTCTGAACAGTCAATGTATTATCGTTTCCCTGGACAGATACAGCATTGCCTTTTAATGCACATATTCTCCAATTGTCAAAATGACACAACGAGAAGGCAATAAATCATAATTATAAATAATGCTTACCATCTGAGAACGACTCTTAGGGCATCCATTAATATCCTCAATCTTCTCATTTGCTGCGGTATCCGGAAAAAGACAGAAATACAGACAAATTCATTTACAAAAGGAAACAAGTTGGCGGATTTCCTTAGTTGTAAGCCTGAAGTGCAGTATGTCCTTTCTGAGTCTGAGCTGGACAGATTTTTGACCCCTAATGTGGAAACTAGATCCTGCTTGAGCAACTGTGTGGCAGGGCCTGCTGGGATGCGACTGCTTTGGGGCTTTCCTCAGGGTGACTGACTGCTCTCCACCCTGCATCCCGGCAGGCCCAGCCACACCTCCACCCCACCACGGCAGCTGAAACAGGGCCGTTCGCTCACTGCTGACAACTGCACACACGGCTACAATGACAGCTACATGCCTGCAGGAATCACTTTACCTCCTGCGCTGTGGGAAAAATGTGTGGGGAATGTGTAAGATGTCAGGTGAGTAAGCATGGAAGACAGACACATCTGAGACGCTCTGACTCTGTGATTACAGGACAACCATTTGGGTGGCCATCTTTGAAATAATTTGTTATTTAATCATTATTATGTTGTTTAATTAGTATTTGATATAAAATACTTAAGCCACATTTAAGAATGCATTGATTTAATTGTTTTAGATATGAAAATAGATAAAAAAAAAAAAAATATATATATATATATATATATATATATATATATATATATATATATATATATATATATTATATCTTTAATATTTATATCTTTAATAATATTCTTTAAGACACATATAATACCATGGTATTTTCCAATTTAATATCACAATTTGTAATAAAAAATAAAAATATATAACATCACATAAACATCACAATGTATGTTTATTTTTAAATATACATAAATTTAATTTTTTAATTTATTCATTATTTTATAATGTTAATTATTATTTTATATAAAATACTTAAGCCACAATTAAGAGTGTATTAATTTCATTGCATGATATCAAAATTCGATATAAAAAATATCAAGAAGGCATCTGCAAACAAATTCTAGACCTCTAAATTTCTTTAAAACATTTTTTTTTTTTTTTTTTTTACATATACCATGATATTCTTTGAAGTAACATGTAAATACCATGGTATTTATTATTTGGCTTCAATATGACAATTTGAAATAAAAACTATATAACATCAAATAAGCATCACAGTTGCCATGTATTCTAAATAATTTGTTATTTAATCACTATTTACATACATGCATACACTCTATATGTATCATATATGATATCAAAGTGGCACCTGCAAACAAATTCTAGACTTCAGAATTCATTTCTGAATAGCTTATCTTTATCTCATATCTTTCTTTAAAATAAATGACATCTGATGATTCTATATGGGGCTCCTGTAACTTGGCATGAGTTATTTAAATATCTTTTATCTTTTTCTATTGTCACCACTCCAGACATTTTCTTATTTTAAAATTTCCTTTTGAAACTTTTGGCCATCAGCTCCCTTTAATATAAAAAAGTAAATATGTGAAGCATGTGACTGGTTGCCTGCAGTATTTGTGTCTGTCAGACCGGACCGGTCAGGTTTCAGCTTCAATCGGCCAGTGTGTCATATTCCCTTGAGATATAGAAAACACAAGAGGACAAAGTGGGATGTCCACAATGATGAGTCATATAACACCGCTTTACCCCAGAACACTGTACTTTCTGCTGTTAAGTAACCAAATGCTTTCCTGTTCTTACAAAACATTTTTGGAGGACAGAGGTAAAGAAAAACTCTATTTTTGTGTGTCCATGGGAAGAACTGCAGGGATCAGTTTTCCAACTGAGCACTAGGAAGTATGTAAATAGTATTAAAGCATTAAAAACTCCTATTACAATTGGGTGGATCTACTGCGATAATAAGTAGTCTGCCATGACAGATTTAACAAACTTAAAATATTAGTGACCGAAAGGTAAAAGCATTGCTAATTCAGACTGTTTTGAAGAATACAAAGACAATAAATAAATAATAGTTTGAAATGTATTAAATGTTAGTGAAAAATGCATGTTTTTTAAAAAAAGAATTAACTATAAATGCATAAATATATAATACATCACAAATTATGTATTAATATTACTCTGTGATCTTTTTTAATAATTTGATCATGTAATAATCCAATATTATCTTATTTTAGTCTAATAAATCGATACACTGAGCACAATGTGATCAAAATAAATAAATAAAAGAAGCAAACCATCATCCTTTATAATATTTTATAATGTATTCCTAATGTAGTTTAATAAATCCAATATTTTTGGTCTAATGAATGCATGCTGAGAGTACTGTTTAAATATAAATGCATAAACATATAAAATGTCACATATTATTTATTTATAATACTCTTTGATGTATTTATTTTTAATAATTAGACTATGTAACAATGCATTAAGCCTATTATATCTAATCTAGATCGAATTTACAATAAATAAATAAATAGGCCAACTAAAAATCATTTTAAAAAGTAGGGTAATTATTAGTGAGTAAATTATATAATTTTATATACTTAAAAAAATTACTAAAATCTTGCACAGAAAATCTTTGATCAATTATTTTTGCCTGTTAGAGAGAGAGTGAATCGCTCACCGATAACCTGGATGATCTCAGCCAGCAGCACGCCGTCGCTCACATCCTGCTGCAGGTCTTTAATCAGGCGCTTGTGTCCCGATTTGGCCAAGTAGTGATTTGCCCAGTCCGTGTAGATCTGTCAAAACGAGAGAGGAGAAACCTCGCTTATAAATCCAACCATCAAAAAAAGTTACAAACAACTTGTATTCACGACATAGCCTACACGTAACCGCGGCTCCGCGAAGACTGAGCGCAGCGTCTCTCCGGCTCCGCGCTCTATTCAAATCAACTCCATTGTGCCTTATTCAAGTTATTCAGCACTAATAATGCTCGAATTCTCCCGTCTGACATCACAGAAAAGCCCCTTCACTGGAGCAGGAGGAGGGAGACCCCGAGGGAGCTTAAATTAAACCTCTGAATGGGTTTGAAAGGAGTCATGTGTTGTTTGCTGTCCAAAAACATTCCCGCGTCCCGTCACAAGTTAGGCAAAGCGGAAAACACGTAGTGCGACGAGCATTAAAACGCACAGAGATGCCCAAAATATCACGTTTGTGTGGAAAATAAAGGAAAAGCTTACATGGAACATGTCTTTAATTGTTGTTAACATGTTCTTTTAGGTGTGTGAATGTTTTTTTTTTTAACACTTCAACATCACAATTTTCAATCAACTAATAATAATAGGCTATATTACAACATCACATAAACAACACAATTTACAGTAGGCAAGTTAAATGTTTCAGGGAGTTGTTTTATTGTTAGATGTGGTGCAGGCTTTACACACAATCAAAGGCCTGGCAGAAGTCAAACATATTTGTGTGGGCTTGAAGAGCTTGTGTGGTGTGTTTCATGAGTAAATAAAGACTGGTGGTATTACTGCAGTGTTACTCATGTGAGGAATCAGCTTCCTAGATGGGAAATAACAGGTGCACCCTTAGTCCCTGTACCATCAAAATAAACACTCTCCCTCGAATCGCTCTCGCTAGAGTCATTTCTACTTAAAACAGCACGCAAAGCCCATATAATTACGGGGAGCGATGACTAAAGTCAATGGAGAAATGTACATATCTAGCTCATGCTTTGAAGTTTTGTGGGCTAAGTGAGTCAGATGTAATTAAAGGTGAGGTGAAGACAGTGAAGTGAAGGTAAGGGTAAACATGCCTCCAAGAAACAAAAGAGATGAGGAAATTACAGATGACACTTGTCTGTCAGATTGAACCAGGTCACCACCATGTAAACAAGCTTTTCATGCCAAAAGAAATGAGTACCAGTATTGAATCTAGTTCATCTGATAATGATTCCTTTGGCATTAAGACTATGTTAACATATGATGTATTAAAGCTGCAGTATAATTTTTGTTTCACTGGCTGAAAGGACAGTGGTCTTGGATCTTGGCATGTAATTCATAATCACACTAAATCAAAAGTGTTCAGTTCCTGATTCCATTGTATTCTTTCTCAGGCATATTTCTTTCACATTATTAATTTATTTCACAACTGAAAATATCTAATTACAGTACTAAACACCTTTTCTTAGCCACTGATATGACTGGAATCTTCAGCGTGATTTTGACCATATTTGCGAAAAATATGCAATGAGTTAAAGAAATGAATGTGTAAAAATGATTTTGAACATGCACAACCAGTCAAAAGTTTTTGTGGGCAGTAAGATATATATATATATATATATATATATATATATATATATATATTTTTTTTTTTTTTTTTTTTTTTTAAGAAATTAATACTTTTATTCAACAAGGATGAATGTTAAAAAAAAATTCTACTTCAACTTGATGCTTTCTTGTTTCTTTATGGTTTCCACAAAAATATTAAGCAGCATGACTTTTAACTGATAATATTAAAGGGATAGTTCACCCAAAAATTTAAATTTGATCTTTGATGTTTATCTGCTTACCCCCAGGTGACTTTGTTTCTACAGTAGAACACAAATGATGATTTTTAACTCCAACCATTACAGTCTGTCAGTCATATAATGCATGTCAGTGGGAACTTCATCTATAAGACTAAAAATAAACATGCAGACAAATCCAAATTAAACCCTGAGGCTCGTGACGACACATTGATGTCCTAAAACTGAACAGTATTTATATCATTTTTTACCTCTAAAACACCACTATGTCCAACTGCCCTCCACATCCGGTTAGTGAGGTCTGAACGCGCTCTGACAACGGAAGTGATGTCTCGCACTCATTGAAGTAAAGCACGAGACATCGCTTCCATCATCAGAACATGTTTTTTTTTACCTTACTAACTGGATGTGCAGGGCAGTTGGACATAGTGGTGTATTAGAGGTAAAAAATTATATAAATGCTGTTCGGTTTCTCGCACAAACCGATCGTTTCATGTCTTAGGACATCAATGTGTCATCACGAGCCGCAGGGTTTCATTTGGATTTGTCTGTGCGTGTTTTTTTTTTACTCTTATAGATGGTGTTCCCATTGACATGCATTATATGACTGACAGACGGCAACGGGAGTAAGGGATATAGCAGATAAACATAAAATTTTCAATTTTGGGTGAACTATCCCTTTAACAGATGTTTCTTATGCAGCAAATCAGCATATTAGAATGATTTCTGAATTTACATTTATTTACATAAATTACATTTTAAAATATATTGAAAAAGAAAACACTTGGTTGGTGAGCAGAACATTTTAATTAAAAAATTAAAAATCTTACCGACCCAAAAGTATGCATTTTCCTCTATAGTGCAAGTCATTCTCGATTACTAAGAAACCTCCACATACTGTATGCCATCTGAATCAGCACTTATGATGACATTCATGCTGTGAAATAGACTGACCTTTATATTCACTGAGTCACTGAGGCAGGACACTTCAGTCCCACTGATTTAAGAATACTGAGTCAATCCCACACACACAAAAGCAGCACTTAGAAAATCTTCCCCACACAAATCCTGCTTTGTTGTGTGAACATCAAACTAGCATCTATTATTTCTGCACTCTTTTAAGGCTGTTGCTTTGTCCAGTCCACTGTTGACCCGAGTATGAGCTGTTCAACGAGTTCAGACGTGCCTGCGGGGTGGTTTGTCACAGAATAACTCTGGTGCAGGTGAACAGGTGGCTCTTGCACGCATTTGCTGATGAGTGTGTTTAACTACCTGTGTGAGTAAGACGGGGAATATCAAACGGGGGTTCCTGAGTGTGGTAAGTTTTCAACAATTTACTCACAGCTGTCACTTGGACTCAAAGCGGGGACGTAGAACACTGTTCAACTACAAAGGCTCTCATGTCAAACACTAATAACAGGGCGGCCCGTGTTAGTCACAGACACAGAATTGTTCCCGCAGGCACGACAGGCAGAAGCTACAGAGCTTACATTCAGGTTCACGAGAGAGGCCTTTAAATAATACGCTACTTTAAAGTAATTATGATTGATCATTTACTGAGGTGAATGTTAGGTCAGATAACTGCCCTGCTAACAGCTTAGACCAGCATGCATTTCAATAATGATCTTGGCTGTATGGTTTGCTACTACTTGTGGACACTACAATTCAAAAGATTTTATTTAATTATTTAAAAATATATTCAGCAAGGATGAGTATACATTTATCAAAATGACATTTAAGATTTCTATTTCAAATACTAAATGCTGTTCTTGTGAAGGTTCAAAGAATTCTGACAAAATATCATCACAGTTTACACAAACATATTAAGCAGCACAACTGTTTTCAACACTGACATTAATAATAAATGTTGTTTGAGCAGCAAATCAGCATATTGGAGTAATTTCTTAAGGATCATGTGACACTGAAGACTGGAGTAATGATGCTGAAAATTCAGCTTTGCATCATACGAATATATTACAATAAAATATCAAAATAGTAAAAAGTTATTTTAAATTGTAATAATGTAAATGCATAATAAACAAAAAAAAACGAAAAAAAAAAAAACTAAACTTTTGAATGGTAGTGTATGCTGTTCAGCAAAATCTTTCATATTTTAAAACATTTTAGAAACAGCATTTGAAAAATCAATAAATAAATTAGCTGAATTATGAATAATACCTTCAAAACATGCATTTTCTATCTGATCTGACCCCTAAACATTACTTTCATCTGTAAAATCCAATATTTTCTTGTTGATTCAATCCTATCGGGTAGTTTTACTGGAGGATTTACTTGATGTTAAAGACAATTATTTGTTTTTCTTTTGAATAACATATCAATGAGACCAGAAAGACTTACTATTAGTATAATATTTAAGTAAATATACCATTGAAATGATATAGAACTTGACCAGTCGAGTGAATATACTTTGTGCTTTTAATATTCCACTGACCTGGCTGAAATGTATTAATTTTAGGTGCAACCTCTATTCCTAAAATTAAAGCTAATCTTAACCTCAATCAGCCGCAAACATCTTAAAAGAACTTCAGCTCAGCTTGCAGTAAATTGCGCAGTAAGTCTGGACAGTATCTACCTGCTGCATGAGTGTAAATATATCCCCTGCTGACTGCCTACAGATATCAGCAGGAATGGTCTGCTCTCCACAGCAGTGAGGTCTTACCGTTTTGTAGTGATCGCAGGACGACCTGCTGTGGCGTCTCTCTGGGATGTACATTCTCACGTTCAGAACCATTATGCTTTCACAGGTGAAGCACACTCATAAACACTGAAAAGCCCAGAGACGCCCTGCGACATTCACGGCTGTAATCAAGTCAGTGATGTGTGTGTGTGTGTGTGTGTGTGTGGGGGGGGGGATAATTTTAGCTGTGAAATGCATTCTGGAGCATCGTCAAGAGACTATTGCTTAAGATATACCTCTCTTTATGTGTCACACTAAGTGTCAAATGCTGAGGTAGAGACATCTCAGATTTTTACTGCTTCAAAAAAAACAAAAAACAAAAAAAACATTCCAGTTAAAATTTAATATAAACACACCTTTGAATGGGAACATAGCTATGGTAACCAAGATTAATGCTTATTTTTCAGCTTCAGTCACTAAAGACACATCTAGCTGATGCTGGTCTCTAAAGGTTTACTGTTATCAAGTCTTTTTCACACACACATACAGAATGTACAGGGAGTGCAGAATTATTAGGCAAGTTGATTTTTTGATCATATTTTTTTTCCAAGTACATTTTACCAATTCCAATCCACATCAATCATAATAACTACTATTAATATTGTTTTTAATCATTTATAAGTGATGCATAATAGTTCATGAAGGCTGGAAATGAAAAATGCCTTATATTCAGGTGTGCAGAATTATTAGGCAGGTTTTCTTTTACAGGCCAAATGAGCCAAAAAAGAGATTTAACTCAGACTGAAAAGTCAAAAATGATTAAATACTCATGAGAAGGACGCAATACTAATGCAATACTAGAAATTGCAAAGTTAAAGCATGACCAATGGACAGCAAAACGCTCATTGGGTCAGCGGGGTCATACAAAAACAGGTGGAAAAGAAAAGACGCATGTTAACTGCAAAAGAATGAAGAATTAAGGTGAAGAATTAAGTGTGAAACCATCAGGAACCCTTTAGTCTCCAGCGCCACCATTTTCCAGAACTGCAACCTACCTGGAGTCTCCAGAAGTGTGAGGTGTCAGGATCTCAGAGACTTAGGTTAGCTAAAGAATCCTAAAAAATGACCCGCTCTTAATAAAAATCACAAGCTGAAGTGTTATAAAATACATGAAGACTGGGTTTTTATAGGGCTTATAGACAGACAGATTGAGAGTGACTCTTGAAGGACCAGCACCACATCCTCTTGTACCACTGTTTGAAGAATTTATCTTCCAGAATCTGGCAGTAAGGTGTGGGAGTTCACTTTTAGTCCATCTCTTATCCTGAAATGTCCGTCTTGCAGATATGGACTAAAAATGATCTTCTAAAACTTACTGTCAGATTTTGGAAGATGAATTCTTCAAACAGTGGTACAAGAGGATGTGGTGCTGGTCCATCAGGAGTCACTCTCAAGCTGTCTGTCTATAAGGCCTATAAAAACCCAGTCTTAATGTATTTTATAACACTTCAGCTTGTGATTTTTATTAAGAGCGGGTCATTTTTTAGGATTCTTTAGCTAACCTAAGTCTCTGAGATCCTGACACCTCACACTTCTGGAGACTCCAGGTAGGTTGCAGTTCTGGAAAATGGTGGCGCTGGAGACTAAAGGGTTCCTGATGGTTTCACACTTAATTCTTCACCTTAATTCTTCATTCTTTTGCAGTTAACATGCGTCTTTTCTTTTCCACCTGTTTTTGTATGACCCCGCTGACCCAATGAGCGTTTTGCTGTCCATTGGTCATGCTTTAACTTTGCAATTTCTAGTATTGCATTAGTATTGCGTCCTTCTCATGAGTATTTAATCATTTTTGACTTTTCAGTCTGAGTTAAATCTCTTTTTTGGCTCATTTGGCCTGTAAAAGAAAACCTGCCTAATAATTCTGCACACCTGAATAATAGGCGTTTTTCATTTCCAGCCTTCATGAACTATTATGTATCACTTATAAATGATTAAAAACAATATTAATGGTAGTTATTAAGATTGATGTGGATTGGAATTGGTAAAATGTACTTGGAAAAAAAATATGATCAGAAAATCAACTTGCCTAATAATTCTGCACTCCCTGTATATGTACACAAACATATGCAAACACACATGCACATCAGCTCCACATGCACAGAGAAAAACAGAGTATGTGGGAGGTCTGGTGGCTACTCGAGAGGTGGTGACAACAACCAAGAATGTGTGTTGGGGTGGTGAGAAGGGTGACGGATGGTCCACAACCCCCTTCTGCACCACATCCCCCCTCAAAACCAAACATAACGCTCAACAAGATTCAAAGGCAAAGATCCTGCCAAGTGCTAGATCATACAAGACCTTCGAATCAAGACCTGCAAAGTTTACACAAACACACGCATGCAACTCACTCATTAAATATAAATAGATTGACCAGCAACCCATTCTCACATTCATAAATGTTGGTCTTCATCTTAAGTCTAAAAATTTAAATTATGTAATCAATTACTCAACCTCATGTCATTCCAAACCTGAGAGATTTTCGTTAATCTTTGGAACACAATGTATTTTTAATGTATTTTCATCTCAAATTTTAAAATCTGAGATGTTTCTTTCCCTTCACTGACAGTTCATGCAACTACCAGTTTGATGCTTCAAAAAGTTCATAAAGAGATCGTAAAACTAATGAATTGAATTGAGCTGTTATTTGATAAAATTGAATTTAGGCTATTATTCACATATAAACATTGATCAGCAAACATAAACAGAAGCTCAACCGCACCTTGACGTGCAAGAACGAACCTCATTGGTCCTTGCGGAAGTTCAAACATGCTGCATAACACACAAGAATGAACCTCATTGGTTCTTGCAGAAGCTCAAACGTGCTGCATAACACACAAGAATAAACCTCATTGGTCCTTGCGGAAGCTCAAACGTGCTGCGTAACATAAGATTGAAGCTCATTGGTTCTCGCAGAAGCTCAAACGTGCTGCGTAACACACAAGAATGAAACTCATTGGTTCTTGTGGAAGCTCAAACATACTGCGTAACACACAAGAATGAACCTCATTGGTTCTCGCAGAAGCTCAAACGTGCTGCGTAACACATAAGATTGAAGCTCATTGGTTCTCGCAGAAGCTCAAACGTGCTGCGTAACACACAAGAATGAAACTCATTGGTTCTTGCAGAAGCTCAAATGTGCTGCGTAACACACAATAATGCAACTCATTGGTTCTTGTGTAAGCTCAAATGTACTGCGTAACACACAAGAATAAACCTCATTGGTTCTCGCAGAAGTTCAAACATGCTGCATAACACACAAGAATGAACCTCATTGGTTCTTGCAGAAGCTCAAACGTGCTGCATAACACACAAGAATAAACCTCATTGGTCCTTGCGGAAGCTCAAACGTGCTGCGTAACATAAGATTGAAGCTCATTGGTTCTCGCAGAAGCTCAAACGTGCTGCGTAACACACAAGAATGAAACTCATTGGTTCTTGCAGAAGCTCAAACGTGCTGCATAACACACAAGAATAAACCTCATTGGTCCTTGCGGAAGCTCAAACGTGCTGCGTAACATAAGATTGAAGCTCATTGGTTCTCGCAGAAGCTCAAACGTGCTGCGTAACACACAAGAATGAAACTCATTGGTTCTTGTGTAAGCTCAAACATACTGCGTAACACACAAGAATGAACCTCATTGGTTCTCGCAGAAGCTCAAACGTGCTGCGTAACACATAAGATTGAAGCTCATTGGTTCTCGCAGAAGCTCAAACGTGCTGCGTAACACACAAGAATGAAACTCATTGGTTCTTGCAGAAGCTCAAATGTGCTGCGTAACACACAATAATGAAACTCATTGGTTCTTGTGTAAGCTCAAATGTACTGCGTAACACACAAGAATGAACCTCATTGGTTCTCGCAGAAGCTCAAATGTGCTGCGTAACACACAAGAATGAACCTCATTGGTTCTTGCAGAAGCTCAAATGTGCTGCGTAACACACAAGAATGAAACTCATTGGTTCTTGCAGAAGCTCAAACGTGCTGCGTAACACACAAGAATGAACCTCATTGGTTCTCGCAGAAGCTCAAATGTGCTGCGTAACACACAAGAATGAACCTCATTGGTTCTTGCAGAAGCTCAAACGTGCTGCGTAACACACAAGAATGAACCTCATTGGTTCTTGCAGAAGCGCAAACGTACTGCGTAACACACAAGAATGAACCTCATTGGTTCTTGCAGAAGCGCAAACGTACTGCGTAACACACAAGAATGAACCTCATTGGTTCTTGCAGAAGCTCAAATGTGCTGCGTAACACACAAGAATGAACCTCATTGGTTCTTGCAGAAGCGCAAACGTACTGCGTAACACACAAGAATGAACCTCATTGGTTCTTGCAGAAGCGCAAACGTACTGCGTAACACACAAGAATGAACCTCATTGGTTCTTGTGGAAGCTTAAATGTGCTGCGTAACACACAAGAATGAACCTCATTGGTTCTTGCAGAAGCGCAAACGTACTGCGTAACACACAAGAATGAACCTCATTGGTTCTCGCAGAAGCTCAAATGTGCTGCGTAACACACAAGAATGAACCTCATTGGTTCTCGCAGAAGCTCAAATGTGCTGCGTAACACACAAGAATGAACCTCATTGGTTCTTGTGGAAGCTCAAACGTGCTGCGTAACACATAAGATTGAAGCTCATTGGTTCTCGCATGTCAAGCAAACATGCTTGAGCTTCTGTTTACAACAACTGATTGGTGAGCTGATGAATGTTTATATGTGAGTAAAAGCCTAAATTAGTTCATCATATAAAGCGATCGAATCGCTTCAGAAAATGTAGATGGAACTGTTCAATTCATATGAATTCATATTAGTTTTACGATCTCTTTATGAACTTTCTGAAGAGTTTAAGTGTCATTTGTGTAGCTGTCAATGGAGGGACAGAAATCTCTCAGAATCTCTTCATTTGTGATCTGAAGATGCACAAAAGTCTTACAGGTTTGGAATGACATGAGGGCGAGTAAATGACAGAATTTTCATTTTTGGGTGAACTAACCCTTTAAGAACAGCATTAAGTAGATATGATCTCGTACAAAATCCCTTTTACCCTATAGTAAAATACGAAGTTAAGCCACTCTTCTCTCCTGCCATCTGTGTTGTGTCAGTCTGGTTCTGATCTGGTCCAGCAGTGGTGTAAAGTGAGTAATTCTCCTCTGGAGTGTCTTGATTAGAGCTCTAATCTAATAACACACACGGCCAGACACACAGATCACAGATGCTTCATTTATTTATGCTACTCTACTCTAACCGGCCTACAAATTCAATTTCTAAAGCAAATGTATTCTTTCCTTCAGCTGAGCTTTCCGGGTCATTCCAACTTGACCTTATTGTTCATTATCTTGCAGTAAAGAGGCTCCACTTGCTGATGTACCAGTAGATCTTGCTATTTCATCAAGAGCTATCTATCTGAAATCCTTATATCCTTGATTATTCTTAAATAAAATTAAATACAATCGTTCAAAATTTTGGGAGCAGTAACCCAGCTTATAAAAATATATTCTAAGAACATCTGCTACAGTAATTAAGTTATAGAAACGTTATTTCTGAATGTTCTCCAGAATGTTCAAAACATCTAGTTTTTTAATTGTTTTTCTTGTTTTTGCAAAGGTTAGGAAAAACATTAAGGAAACAATCCATTTTGACATTTTACAAATGCACAAGAGGCTCCTTTTAAAAACATCAAATCATCTTAATAATGCCAAACTTTTGAACATTATTATTATTCTTTTTCTTTCCAAGTGCCAGTGACAAATTTTGTGATGAATTGTTTCAGGACATTTTGGCCAGATCACAAACATGATTAAGTTATTTATCAGTTCTACTAAAATACATGTATTCTATGTAATAATTCAAGATACATGGTGAAATAATGATCTGCTTTCCTGATAGCTGCCCAGTGGATTGGAGGACACATAAAGACCTCTGTGGTTCATGAAGGTGAGGTGTGGACAGTAGTGAAAGTGATTGATTCTTGCGGTCAAGGGGAGTCAAGCTGAGGTGGAGAGCGTAATCAATTATGACATCATGGTAACAGAGAGCGCCCCCTTTCATTTGGCTGATGCGCATGCATTAAATACATCATTTGAAGTGGAAATGCTTACTGTAATCAGAATAAATAAAAATATAGATTGTCTAAATCTTGACCTCTCCCTATACTGTATTTTCCTCTCAGTTATACTGTACTGCACAATAAAGACAAAAAAGCAATAAAAATGGACAAATGATAGTAAATTAAATTAAATTTAAAAAATAGCCTTCACAAGTGGATTTTGTATTACATTGTGGTCAGAGGTTTGATGCCGCATATTAATCACATGTTGTTGTGTGTCAGTTGTGTATAAAGCTGTTAAAGTACAAAGCAATGTTAGGCTTTATCCAGAACTAGGACAGTCATTGTTACTAAGCTGAATAGATCTATTACCCAAGGCAGATGGAAAACCGCTCAGGAGAGATGTTCTATGGGAAAATAATATCCACCTCTTTGCTTCTGTACTGCTTATTAGCATTGTGTTAATGGGGTCCTAAATGCTTTTTTTACATTTTAAAACTTCCTCTGTAATGTTGCATAATGTTGCAGTTTGAGCATGAAAAAAAGTTACAAAGTCATCTGGCCTGGTTGAGTTGAGTCAAAGTCCCTTTCAAGGAAAGTCTGTTCACTCGGTGGCCATATTTGTAACGCCTCCGGGCAGCTATGGGGGAATCCTGAAATCTCAAAAACTGTTTGGCGAACTCACAATTAAATAACATATTTCAAATCAGCAACAAAATCTGACATTAATTTTCCCATAAATGTTGTTTATTATACTCAAATACCGCTAAAAAAAGCTTATTTTTTTTCAGGCTAGACGAGCCAATGCGCATATGCAGTCCTAAGCACGAGTCTCAGGTTTCTATGGGAACCGGAGTCCTCTAACCTCAGCTGCAGTGACGCAATCATTTTATCGATCAGCGATTGGCTCTTTTACTTAGAAGGCGGGACGTTTTCCACCATATTGCGCATTGCAGTTTCTCCCATTCATAACTAATAGGAGTGAACCGTATTTCTATATCTATAGTCTTTGGTTGAGTTAGTGTGTTGAAACTCGCTGTTATGGTAAGGGGCGTGACATTCACAAAACACACTGGAAGCGGTTGATCAATCACAACACACTGGTCCAGTCGACCAATCAGAGCACAATGTGCTTTTTGGAAGGAGGAGCTTCATAGAGACTAGACTTAAAGGAACTAAACAGTGTTACTGACAGACTGGGAAGAGAGGTGCTGCAACAATGTAAAATATGTGAAAATGATGATTTCTGAACATTCAAGCATGAAAACTTATTCTAGTAGACCCCAAAAACAAAATCATGACTTTGAAAAAAAATATAATAGGTCCTCTTGAAAATCTGCTAGATTATTCAGAAGTGCATATTATTCAAAATAGTTGTGTGATTAAAACAAGAGAATGTGAAATAGACCAAAATAATCATATATTTACAGTTAAATAAGAAACACACACAGGGTCAAACAGATAGGATACGGCCATGATCACAGATCTTTTTCCCCCTAAATGATCAGAAAGAAACTGCACAATTAAAGCTTCTCATTCAGACAGACAGGGAAAATAAAGAAACACACACTATTATAAACTGAGCACCCAAGACAAAGAAGCACAGTCCATTTACCCACATGACAACTCAAAAAGACGTATTTCATCAAATTTAGTCACACACACTGGATGCTTTTGTAAATGCTACAAAAGGTCTGTCCTTAGTTTTCTCATGCCCCGCTCTCTGCATCTCTGCCGTGACCCCGAAACCGTAATTATACTCCCTGCGTGACCTAAAAGTGCCCTGCTTTTAAGTGTTTTCCCTCAGCCTGTGATCAGATTTCGGCATAGTTAAATTAGCCATCCTCTCACCCATCAGGGAAAGGAAACCTCAATTCCTGGAGGAGAATGGACCATTTTAGACAGTTACCACACAAAAGCATGAAGATGACAGAGGAAAAAGACATGCCTCTCAGTCAGAGAGATGGCAGAAATAAAAGCTGCCCAATTTTAAGTTTCTAACCTCTACTAGGCAACATAAATAATCATATTAGTGTTTTAAAAATGACATGCAATAGATTGTTAGCACAGTCATAAAAGCTGGATGGTAACCTTAATTTATACTAGTGATGTGTGATTCCCACACAAATACTTTGAACAATTCTTTTTAGGGGTGCAAGTCACATTATTTCATTTCAGCAAAACAATCTTGTTTGTATCGGCTAATGTTGGATATTTAAAGGATTAGTTCACTTTTCAGATTAAAATTTCCTGATAATTTACTCACACCCATGTCATCCAAGATGTTCATGTCTTTCTTTCTTCAGGTGAAAAGAAATTAAGGTTTTTGATGAAAACATTCCAGGATTTTTCTCCATATAGTGGACTTCAATGGAGCCCAAAGGTTGAAGGTCAAAATTACAGTTTACAGCGATCCCAGGCGAGAAATAAGGGTCTTATCTAGAGAAACCATTCCTCATTTTCTAAAAAAAAAATTAAAAATGTATACGTTTTAACCATAAATGCTCATCTTGAACTAGCTCTCTTCTTCTTCTCTATTAGAATTTCGGCAGTGTAGACACTGCTAAGTGTATTACTGCCCTCCACAGGCCAAAGTTTGAACTAAATTGCCATATACAATACGCTAGTGCAAGTATATAACAATTAGTTCAAACTTTGACCCGTGGAGGGCAGTAATACACTTAGCAACGTCTACACTGCTGGAATTCAAATAGAGAAGAAGAAGCGAGCTAGTTCAAGATATATATATATATATATATATATATATATATATATATATATATATATAAATAGAGAAGAAGAAGCGAGCTAGTTCAAGATATATATATATATATATATATATATATACAGTATATATATATATATATATATATATATATATATATAATTTTTAGAAAATGAGTGATGGTTTCTCTAGATAAGTCCCTTATTTCTCATCTGGGATCATGTAGAACGTTTTGAAGCTCCAATGAAACTAATTTTGACCTTCAACCATTTGGGCTCCATTGAAGTCCACTATATGGAGAAAAATCCTGGAATGTTTTCATCAAAAACCTTAATTTCGTTTCGACTGAAGAAAGAAAGACATGAACATACTGGATGACATGGGGGTGAGTAAATTATCAGGAAAATTTTAATTTGAAAGTGAACTAATCCTTTAACTGTGGATACTTGTTCACAACTATTTTTACATCCTCTAGTGCTAAATTACAGCATTAACACTAGATTACGGAAAAGATTTTACAATATTTCTTGAAAAGCACTTAATAAAACACTTTCTCATCAACTATTCATTTCAAAATGATTATCTATATTTCATACAGTAAATAATATATTGTTATTATTTATACACTTATTCAGAATCATTACACTACAAAAAACATGTCTAAAAATGCCCCACAGGAAATGATTCAAATACATTAAAACAAACCACCTAAATATTCTTATTCCATAAAATGAACCTAAACTCCATACAAAATTGAATGCGAGATATTCCTACTTGATAACTCCAATTTCTTAATGTTATGTTATAGCTTGTATTTCCATATGAATGATTCAATTGCATTTCTATTCTGTATGGTTATGTTGCATTATTTTAGTTAGGAAACTTTATAATCCAACTTTTTTCACTTAATAGCAGATCATTTCAACATTGTTAAAGGGAAATTTCACTCAAAAAAATTCTGTCATCAATTTCTCCTTCATTTACACCTAACCTGTATGAGTTCCTTTCTTCTGCTGAATACAAAAGAAGACATTTTGAAGAATGTTGGTAACCAGAAAGTTGATGGTAGCCACTGACTTCCATAATAGGAAAAAAAAAAAAAAAAACTACTATGGAAGTCAATGGCTACCGTCAACTGTCTGGCTGCCAACATTCTTTAAAATACCTTTTGTGTTCAGCAGAAGACAGAAACTCATACATGTTTGGAACGACATGAGTGTGAGTAAATGATGGCATATATAAATGTTGAAATAAATGATTAATTTATTATAATAATAAAATAAAAAAATTAAGCTAAAATTAGAAACACAAGTAGAGTCCACACATGTTTTGTTTGAGTGTCTTTCCGAGCACCACAAGCACTTCAAGTGGCTTTGGCCTTGTGCTAACATGACAAGCTCCAAGAGCAGCTCTTGACTGCTGAGATGTCTGTGGTTTGGAGATGAAAGCGCGAGAATTAGATTCATGTGAGCGCCGCCAAACGCGACCTCTGGGACTGAGAGTTCAGTCGGGATTAAGAGCCACATTCAGACCAAACAGAAAGCAGGAAATGTTTCAGCGTTCGCACAAGTGCTGCTTTCAAGATCAAGAACTCGACACGTTTCTCCAATGAGGGCTCAGAAAGTTCAGAGCCATCTGCGCAAAACCAGAACGCACCACTTGATGACACTCGAGCTGTGGTTCTCAAAATAAACAGTTCACTTTTAGTTTCAACATATTCACACAATCTGCCATCTGCAGGGACAGGGCTACGAGACGCATCCAGGCTGTACTGAAGGACCGTCAGCTCGAACAGACGGGTTTATGTGGGCCTGTCTTCTCAGCAGGACACTAAACAACATTAACTACTCCTCACCTTCAACCAGCAGACAGCTGTCTGCTCAGCCTGTGCTGTATGAATAAGTGATCTGACAGAACGTTCCCTCCTGCTCTGCTGAAATATGAATAATAATATTTGTAGACTTTTGCTTCACAATGTAATATAAACTCTCAGAGTGCTATAACCTCTTCATAATTTCCATTATACCAGTGTATTGATAGAATATTAGTTCAGGTAAAGCAGTTTAAAGCCAGATAAAAAGACACGTCAGAGTAACTCAGCAGTTAGCATGTGATTCAGATGGTCTGTGGTTCTCAGGTGGGAAAAAAAGATTCAAGTCCAGATTACATCATGTCCTGATCCAGTTCCCTTACAACAGGGTTTTCCAAACTGGGGATTGTAAGGGAACTTCAGTGGGCTTGTGAGATGATGAAAAGATAATAATTCATTAAATCATAGAAATGTAAAATTAGAATAAATCATTTTAAAATAAAAATCTAAATAAAACACTTGCTAAAAATAAACATGCTAAATTTAGGCTAAAAGATAAATTGTATATTAAAATATTGTATTTGTTTACCTGAACGTCATGTGACCAGGGCTTGACATTAAATTTTTCGCTCACTTTGGTTTTCCAAAGTTACTAGCCACAATTTTGGCATCAATACCATGAGGAAAAACTTCCATATAGATATTTTTAATATTATCTCATAATTTGGCAGCAGGCATATTAGGCTGCTGTCACTTTAAGACCTGGCGCACGGATCCATTATACTGCTACACATGCTTTTGCTTTCTCAACTGTTTATGTTCACTTAAAGTGGCATTTTGACATTATTTTGTGTGTATTTGACTGTTTAAGCACAATAAACAGCAAAAAGAACTCATTTTAGTACTGAGAGGTACTGAGAGGTTTAGTACTGGCTTTATGTGAGCACAAAATCTGTGGGAAAGAGTAAAATTACACGCAATATACTTAATCCCACAATGAAATTCAAGTCCTGTAACACCAGCAATATTCATCCAGAGCAAATGAAACAAGTGATTAAGGGGAGGAGGGTTTGTGTGAGAGAGAGAGAAAGCGCATTGGAAGTGTTTCAGATATTTCAGTATTGATATGTATCGAAAAATCGATATTTTTGACAACATTACATTGCACTTAATTCATTATTTCAAATGCCTTTTTAAAAGACTATAATTGAAAAATGTATATATTATATATAAAATTCAAAGTGGCTAGGAGGAGTGACTGCATTACACACTGCTGAAATCCACCTGCATTTGGCGGGTTGGCGGGTATTAATGTCAAGCCCTGCATGTCACTATTAAAAGTACCATGGTACAGTGGTCACTTACAAAAAAGTACCATGTTTTGTTTGTTTTTTTGGATGGGATGGACGAGTACCATAGAACTACTATGATATTTGTACTATGGATTAAGTAATATAAATACCATGGTACATGAATTTTAGTACCATGGTATATATGCAAGTGCCACAGTATTTACCAACTGATTTCTTCATTGTATCATGATAACATTGTATCATGATAACTCAAAGTGGCAAAAAGCTCCAAACAGTAATTGAAAGGCTGTGTTTGATATTGATGTTGAACTGGCCCAAGGTCATGGGTTCGATTCCCAAGAAAAATACATAAAAAAGGCTTTGGGCAAATGTAAATAAATAAATGTTGAAATAATAATACTGTAAAAATGAGCAGTTAAAGGAAAGGTGAGAGAAAAGTGAAAGAAAAAATAGAGCTAATTTAGGAATCTCTGCCCTCTGAGGTCAACGTTGATAGTAAATCAGGTGCTCTTTTTAAAAATCTCCCATATTGCAATTCACATAATAGTTCATAAGGTCTTAAAAATCAATAAACAATGAAGCGGTTAAATAACTAAAGTGAAAGTCTTGGATGTGGTCATTTTAATTTGCACAAATGGAGCATACCGCAGAGTATATGAAATGAAGTCTGAATTAGATTGGACATCACTAATTAAAAGTAGCCGAGATGTGCATCTCACTCTCCTTTGGGTTTGAAAAGCCACACAGACCAGGATATTTAAACGTCCAATGATGAAGTTAATGAACGAATGCAAAGTGCTTTTGATTCTTTCATTTCGTGGTGTCTCTGCAATATTCACTGCTGATATTATCGGGTCACGCTGACACGTTTCAGCTTCCATTGCCTCCCTTCCTTCTCTCACACACATCTGACCTTAAACATATTCAGTGCACTGCCACTTGTGCTGGGCTCCACATGTAATACATAATTAAACAGCTCCCCTTATCACCTCATCTCCAGACAAGCAATAAGGCGGCCTGCCTTTGTGGCTTTGACGTGCAGAGGATAAGACCATGACACAAGCTAGAGAAAAGACTACGTTGGGTGTGCAGGGGAAAAAGGGCTCATAAAGAGAAAATATGAAGGGTGTTTTCAGAAATAAAACGGTTTTCTTCATAAGCTGAACTGTTGCCTTATTATTACCTGTCAGATAGTCTAACATAAACGCTGTATCATAGTAAATAAAAATGAAAACCCTGCATCATAACCAACAACAAACAAGAGGCTTATGCATTAACGTGATTCTGAACAAGTCTTAAATCCAAAATAAGCGAAACCTTGCAGTCTAGGTTTTCTGGTAATGAAAAAATGATATGCAACAACAAACAAGAGCTTAATATAAAGTCATAAATCCCAAATGCATTAAAGACATGGTTAAACATAAAAAAAATCTGGTTAAATCTGGTGAGACAAAATATTACCAGAAGCAAAGAAATATTTTACAAAAACAAAGATCTACAACAAGTATATTAAGTCACTGGAAATATGCAAAACATGCAAAAATGGCAAAATGTTTGTTCAACCCAAGCACAATGTTTGCATATGAAATGCACGGTTTGCAAAGGGTCAGATTGAAAGATTCAAATAACTAAACAACAATCTAAACAACATAAACATATTAATAAAATATTGCAAAAAAATAAATATATAAATAAAATAATAATAAAATAAAAATATTGTTATACGTACGTAGTGCATCAAGTGCAAGTGACAGTTTACTAAACTTTTAATTTTTAAAGTTTTATTTTTACCATTATTATTATCATTATTTTTATTTATATTGCTCTTTTATTTTATTTTCATATATATATATATATATATATATATATATATATATATATATATATATATATATATATATATATATATAGAGCTCTTTTTTATTGTATTTTCATATATATTATATATTAAAATACATAAATAATGGTTTTCTGGTGCAACAAAAAGTTTAGATCGAAACTTAAAAAAAAAAAAAAAAAAAAAAAAAAAGCAAAGCAAATCAAAAGTCTACCCAAGCCCACAACCAAAGGAAGTATTTTACCAGTTTCATGCTGTGATTGTTTTGATTCCAGCGCCACAGCATCACACTCATCTTCCTCTACCCTTTATCTTCCTCACTTCACCTGCCGGCGGTCCAGATACACGGATCCCATTTACAATCCAACAGAGCAGGAGAGCAGCATCCATCACAGAGAGAGGTTTAGAGGAGGTGAGGAAAGGTCTGATGGAGAACGAAGAATGATAGATCCATGCTAAAGGAAGTTCAGATGAACCAGGTTTGAATTCAGGAGGGTGAAGAAGAGTTTGAGAAGAGTGATGGAGTGGATGGTGGTACCAGCGATTGAGAGAAAGAGAAAGTGAAGCAGACAGAGCTCTCACCGCTAATGCTGTGCCATGCTGAGGGCAGCTGCCTCCGGTCTGAAACACACACCAGCCAGTGCTCACATGAGCCAAACCAAACAGCTGAAGGGGGTGGGGAGGAGAGACCAGCTGGATAGGCAGTCCTCCGTCAGCAGTGGATGGGGGAATCCCTCTTTACCTCCCCCACACGACCCCTCCATTACACCCTCTCCCTCCAACCATGCATCCATCCCTCCACTGAAAGGTCCTGGCAGACCACCGTTTATCCAATAAAACTATTAACCAACTCACAATCATCAACAAGTGAACTCAAATGCATCACCTAAACACATTATCTTTCTGATATTAGCGCTATGAATCTTCTTCAATATGTCAACAATAATTAAGTGGAATTAAACAGAAGTTTTGAATTGTGTTAGTCTTCCTTATTGTGATGTAAATACGAGTAAAAAGGCTTTTTGAACAAGAAAAACTGTAGGGCGGGACTTGATTTTGTCCATCAGGAATTGATTGGATGGTTGTGGTTTGCTATTGGTCGATCTCATGTGAGTGACAGGTTGTCCCGCCCTGACGCCAGTAAACAATATTCCATAAAAAATAAGAATTGTCAGTTTTGATTTCACGGTGACTTTAAAGATCTGAATCAGTTCATTAACAATTACAGATTTTTTTTTAAATATATACAGTACGGTGCAAAAGTCTTCAGCCACCACCAGCTTTGTTGTTTTAGCAATGTTTTAATGACCATCCATATTTATTTTTCAGTCTCTTTATTACGATACAAACAGAAAATACAAGAATATGTGAACAAAATGTAAAACAAATTCTGAACAAAAATGGCTTCTTTAAGCAAAAATCAGTATTTAGTGCGACCTTCTGGACCTTCCAGTTTCTCAAAAGAAGAAACTGAGAAACTTCTCATCTGATTTTGAACGTTTTCTTGGCCTTCCAGTTTAGGTTTAAGAGAGTCGGTTCCTGCTATTGCTCAAGTGTAAGGGTCACTAAATACTTGCCACTTTAGTTTTTTTTTACAGAGTTTTTTTTTTTTTTTTCAGTTTTTTATTACTAGATACAAATTTACTGTATTTTCTGGTTATATTCTAATAAAGAGACTGATAAATAATTATATATGGTCATTATATCATTGCTAAAACAACAACTGATGGTGCCTAAGACTTTTGCGCAGTGCTGTAAATTTTTAAGAAACAATATATATTGTTATATATTTATATAAAACTCAACAGTTTTTCTGATCACAATTTAATGTTTCTAATTTTCAACTAAACAACATGTCATTTGTCAATTGTCAGTCTGATTAGTGAGTCTTTTTGATTGATTCATTGAAAAGAATTGGTTCATTGGTTCATTTATACACAAATCAAAAAACACTGGCCAAACAATAGAATGATGTGCTGTCTATGTCTATGTCTATATCGATGAAGTATCACTTTGTATTATTGTGTGTTGCCAGTCAGCACTGGCAAAATTCAAACTTTCTAAAACCGTTAACAGAACCAAATATCATAAAAAATCTTTTGGTTTCAGACTGAACTTAAAAGACTTTCATCCATACAATGAAAGTCAATGAAAGTCAACATTAATTGCTTAGACATTGTTCAAAATATCTTCTTTTGTCTTTAAATATGATATTTTCTCTGTATTATGCAAATAAGATATAATGGTACTGACTTACAAGTACTGGTATTACTAGTGTTGTCTTTTAGGCCCCGTTTACACTAGTGCGTTTTTGATTTAAAACACATAAGTTTTCTACAGTTACGCCTGTCGTTTACACTATGTCTGCGTTTTCGAACCTCGAAAATGGAGACTTTCGAAAACGCAGCAGAGCCTGTTTTAGTTTGAAAACTGCCGTTTTCAAACTAAAACAGGCTCTGCAGTGTTTTCGAAAGTTGCGTTTCAGTATAAACGGACCAAAACGGAGACTTTTGAAAACGATGGCGTGGCTGCCCGCGTCAGATTATATATTATAGGAAGATGAGAGGGTCTGTATCTCTTACCATTGGAGAAAGCGCAACGGCTAGCTTAATCACGTGCGGCACCTCTCAGCCTATCGTGTAATGGTCTCCTTCCCTGCGTACTGCCACAGCCGGAGCGTTAGCATTAGCCGTTACGCTTTTTTGGCTAAAGGTTGCAGGCCTGCCTTCCAGTGGCTTTGCCCATGTTCACTTTGCGTATCCTTGAAGACCGTGTAAACAAAAACATGGACACTGAACTGCAATCTTTACTGGCTTTGTTGTCATTTTTAGCAGACATTGTGCAGTTAAACTCTTTTCATTGTGCAGTTAAACTCTTTTCGACTGACGAAAGAAAGACATGAACATCTTGGATGACATGGGGGTGAGTAAATTTATCAGGTAAAGTGTATTTAAAAGTGGACTAATCCTTTAAGGTGAAATGTGCTAAGCAGAAAATAAAACATCTAAATCCTAGATATTTAACAAACACATAAGCAATACAAGTATAACTACTATAGTAGTATATACTGTATACTACACAGTTAAAACAACTAAACAAGATCTAGATTTCCTCACAAACTATTTCTGTAAATACACTGCATTACCATGAATATTTAAAAGTCTGTCATTTACAGGGTGATTGCTAATTAGGCTATCTGATTGTAAGAAGGTGAGCCAATTTAATTAAACACATTGTCACCAGACATCAAGTGTGCAAACACAGTGAAATATTGGACAGTTAATCATAATATGAATAAGAAAATGGGTTAAATCCGACTGGATGATTAATTAGTCCAGTGTGTAAAGGGCTGATCTCTCTAATGACGATCAACACTTCAGATCTGTCTGCTGTTGCGCAGCATTTGTGTAGCACACCCTTGTCAACTTTCTGCAGACCCCGAGGGTCTGAAAACACAGAGGTCAGGACCTCTTTTCCTTTCTTCCCCCAACAGTTGTGGTGTTGGAGTGTGTGGTACAGACTGCTGGCATGAGCTGCGGTGTGGAGACACGAGGTGTTCCCCATCTCCAAGCTCTTGCCAAAACAGATGCCAAACCACAAATTACAAGTCAAATTTCAGTTTCTGGGGATCGCCCAAGTTTCTGCCCTCATTCCCACACTAAAGAACCCAAGAGGCTGCAAAATGAAGCATGTTTTAAATATATACAACACACACAGGGCTTCTTACTCAAGCAGATGTTTTGAAACTGTGACAGAGGGGATCTACTAGAGCTTGAAGAGATTTTAGTAGTTTTGGCAAAGCTACAGTGAAACTTTAGTTTGCCAAGCAGCAAGCTATACTTAATATAAAGTAGTTAAAGTCAAGCTAAAAAAAACAAAACTAAAGTTACTAACAAGACAATTACATTGGATAAAAAATGAAATAAAATAAATAATATATTTAATTTTATTTAAAGTAATGAAAATGACAATATTTTAAGCATAGCATTTTAATTTCTCTTCAACACTGGATTTTAGGTTGTTTTTTCTTTAATGGATAAACATTACTGTAAATCAATCCAACAAGAGTTGAGTATATGACTCGTATAAAAGTTCTCTCACTAAATCAGGCTCGTCTAAAACTAATTGCCTCTTTACAACTCAATCAAAGTGTGAGAAAAACACATTGAACATTTCAAGAGATTTATTGTGCTTCTGTAGAGCCGAGTGATATGTGGCGGACACTACATGTGTCGGGCAATAGTGAACAAGCTCATTAAAAAAACAACAGCTTTGAATCACAGGCTACACTCGCCATTCATTCTGCCAATGGATGGTAAAATAAATCCAAGTATGTGTGGACAATGAGGGGGCTCACCCTGTGGAGAGGGCTCTTTGTTTTGGGAGACCCCCATCATCTGCTTTTCGGGAGGTTAGGGGGGTGGATAGGTCCCCACTGCCAGGCTGTTAGGGGTGGGTGGGACATATGGGCTTTCTGGGGCGCTGACACAAAATCACAAGGGATTCAGAGGCACCCTGGGTATCCTGAAAGAGAATAGAGTCTGTGGTGGAGGGGCTGGAGTTGTTGCAGGCACTGTGTGAACTCAAGAAACACGTGTAAGGAATGTCCAACTGCTGATGTCATGATCCTGTTAGCTAGTATTTTAGTATTTCCTTTCGATTCCTAGAAACGCTAGGTTTTGTTAAAATACCAACACAAAGAACAAATTCTCAGGGGAAAAAAACTGCAAACAAAAATTAAAATGGCAAAAAAAAATCTTAGAAAGTTTGAATTATTGTTAAGATTTATGTATAATATCTGGTTATAGCATTTAATACATATATTAATATTTAAATCAATCTATTCATATAATAATATAGTATATCAATTGTAAATTACTACTGTTATAAAAAACAACACAATATTACATATACAAATACATATGAATATAACGTAGTATTTTATGCTGTATTGTACTTGTATACAGCATATTATATAAATAGACTGTTTAAACATTAATATATGTATTAAATATATTTTTGTAAATATTCACAATATTTGACTATAACTATCCATAAAGACATAAAATTGACACATTTACCAAGATTTAAGACAAAAATGATGCAGTCGTAATAGAAATGTAACTGTGATGTTGGACATTCATGCACAACATCAGAGTCACATCTGTGGGTGGTTGCCATAGTTACCAACTGGCTAATGAAAGAGTGTTTTATCAAGAAGTCATGATGAGAACTGATGTTAACATGCTGCTTGAAGAAGTTCCTCCTGCAGTGTTTCTAGTGCATGTTGATGAGCCTTTTTTTGCTACATTTCATGTACAATGAACCACAGCAGTAAAAGCAATAATTCCAAATAATTATTCCTTGCATATAACATAGTATGTGTTATATACACAGTATCGTATACATGCAAGGATGATCTAAAGATATTTGGACATGTGCTTAAAAAAGAAATATATATATATATATATATATATATATATATATATATATATATATATATTATAAAAGATTTTAAATAGTCCTTCAATCCAGTTGGCTTTTAAGCATTTTGCTTATTTTGTTTTATCATTGTAGCACCCATCCTTAAACTATTAACATTTGAATCAAATGAGCCAAATTCAATTGGCCATTTCCATTGACTCATTCAATCTGAGCTATATTCAAACTGGCCTGGGACAGTCTCACTGACACTTGGCAAGTTTGGTTCAATTACAAATAAATCTGATGCGATTTCGCTGCCCTGGTGCACACCAAACAAAAAACTCTGGTTTGACTGAAATATGATTGCAACATGACCAAAGAGACATCTAAATTAACCAAAAATAGGACATGATGTCAAAGGATGCACCCTAAAAAGGATGAAATGCTCAAGCATTCCTGTTTTTTCTTGTAATAGGAACTAGGTTGCCCATTACAGTTTGGTACAGGCGTTGGAACCGATGTCATCCTTGTAAAAGTACCAAGAGAAACAAACCACAAGTGTGAACACACTGTAAGTGCAAGTAAACTGATCCTACCCAGAATCCACCTGCTCAAAGTGAGGACCTCAATCATTTCAGTTGAAATCAAAGCAGCCAATGACCATTAACCTATATCCCAGCAAACATCACATCTCACACTTTCACTACCGACAAAGGTCAAGCACTCAAAGCTTCATCAGCTGTGACCTTTCACCTCGACCTGTACACAAATGCATGTTGACCTTTATACTGTTCACATCGCCCACTTCACGCCAGATCTGCGGTCAAATTACCAAGCAGCATCCGGACACATAACGACACGTTTCTCGGCATGGTGGCGTTTCTATGATGGAGTACCATAAAGCGAAGACAAAAGGGTGAGACTTAAACAGACAGACACTCAGGACGACAGATGTCTTGATTGACATGTCCAAGGACAGATGGAGGAAGTACATCTAAACATATGCAGATCACAAAAAGACAGACTCAGTCTAGAATCATTTATAAGATCTAATGAATGTCTCTACAGTTAGTTATTCTTTTACACTTAATTTAAAGTCTTAAAGTCAAGATGGAATCAAAACTGACCTCAATTTCTTTCTTTAAAGTGTAACTTTGCAGATTTTCAACCCACTTTGTATTGTTACAATGTCGGCAGTATACGTAAATGAACAATGTTTACTCATTCTCTGTGTTACCTGGACCGAGAAATTAATGTTTATTTGTAAGAAACAGACTTTTGACATCTCCAGGGTTTTTGTAAAAACTCCAGATTATACTTACGCATTTTTTTATCCCTGCCAACAGACAGACTGATCAACAGAGGGTTATTAACAGAAAAGGTTTATCACTAAAAATTGTATCATACTTTGTCTACTCTTTAAACAGCATTATGGTAAAAATGGAACACTATGGCAACAGCTTTCTTTCAGTTTTTTTCCCTCCGTTTGGCCTACTCTGTGTTAGTAGTCATCCAGTTTAACATGTTGACTATAAACACTTTTCAGATTTTTTGGCATTCTCTCATGTATGATTCTTTGCAGCCTTTAGCTATTGCCTGCAACATTGTGGATCCTTAACTGGAAACCAAAAGTAACTTACTCCCACTAAACGTTTACTCTTTGAATTCTTGCACCCAGAAACAATACAAGCCGACACCATTATGAATAAAAGTTTGCTAAGAAGTATTTCCTACTAAAGCAAGGTGGTATTTGACTGGTCAAGCATATCCATAGCAGAATGGTGGGAGTGGCCTACGACGGCAACATGCCTAGTGCCCAGTGCATTGTGGGTGTTAAAGATTTCATACCTATTTGGCAAAAGGGAAGACAACAGTGTTTTTTTTTTTTTTTTTCTATTTTCTCTAGTCAGGTAGCACTGATTTCAAAAAATGTTTTACCTTTCTACTGTATAGGCAGACAAGTTTTATTGAAAGCCCACTTTGCCAGCGGTGAAGTATCCCTTTAAGGGACAGTTGACCCAAAAATGAGGATTTCATCATTCATTGTTCCAAACTCTTTCTTCTATAGAACACACAATATTGTATTGGAGATCAAACAACATTAGACCCAATGGACTTTTACTGTATGGGCAAAAAAGCACCGAGATATTCAAAATTTCTCCCTTTGTGTTCCACAGAAGTAAGTAAGTTATATAGTTTGGAAACAACATGAGGGTGTGTAAATTACATTTTGGGTGAACTATCCCTTCAACACATACAAAAAAAAAAAAAAAAAAAAAATACAGCTTGAATTCCCCCTTTCATTTATTTATTGAGTTATTTATTTAGGTTGGGTATTACTGGGTACTGGATATAAATTTGTAAGAAAAAAGAAATTGTCTTAATGTCAGAAAAACAATCCTTTGAGTTACTTGCATTTCTGTTTTAAAACTATGAACATCTTCAATGTTTGTGCTGTAAATGTCCTCAGAGGAATCCAGTATCTAAATAAAAGGTTTCAAACGTTCTCTTCAAACTGAGATTCACAAACATCTGCACATCTAAACCATCTTCTCCTTTAATCTATTTCAGTATCTGCCAGTTCGTTTTACCCAATATCATCTATTTCATATGCAAATTCTTGCAAGACACTTTAAGGAGAAGAAAGAAATAGAAACTTTATTTGATCCACTGAGATTAGATGTTTGTTGAGTTTTATTGAGCAGGACGAGCTGCAGTTTTTCTTTTGCATTTCTGATAGGAGGCCTCAAAGGAATCACAATCTCACAGACACTAACTCAGGCAGTTTGTCATGCATTTAGGACACCTGCTGTGCACACATCACCAAAACAAGCTTCCAGAGTGTTTAAACGTACTCTCACACAGAGATCTGTTTAGTATCGTTTGTGCCATAAGGGAACAGTGGTGTGTTACGGTAGTAGAAACAGATGGTGACAGAATGTGAAGTAGTCTTGCGCGCTCAGTGCATTCAGATTTAGCTGACTCTCTGCATATTCTGACAGCATTAAGATGCTGGCTGTGTACATGTTACGGGAAAACTAACTAGACACTCAAAAAAATGGAGAGCATAGTATGCATACAGGGTTTTATTGGGTCAAAAATGGTCTTCGGTGGTGGCAGACGAACACGGTCATCCAGTAAAAAGTATCCTACCCATATAAAATGAGAGCCCAGCCAGTACTGACAATAAATCCAAAATAAATGCAAAGAAACAGTTTGTAATATTAACTTATCCTATTTTTTGACAGTAACCATTGACTTCCATAGTATTTTTTCCTTCTATGGAGGTCAAAGGCTATCGTTAACTGTCTGATTATCAACATTCTTCAAAATATCTTCATTTGTGTTCAAACTTCAGGTTTGGAACAACTTGAGGGTGAGTAAATGATGATAACAATTTTTGGGTGAACTATCCCTTTCAGTTTAACACGATGTACACAAAGTGAAAACTCTCTGTATTATAATCAATGAAGCCATCTACGCTGTGCAATAAATCTCTTATTGACATCATGCTTATACTTTGTACTCTGCTGTTTTGTGTGTGGTTGAATGGATTTTGACTAACTTAAACACCTCTGATTGGCCATTGTGTTCATACACTCAACAGATATGTCTGTGATTGGCTACAAACCTCAATGCTGCAAAAACGTTGTAAATAGAAACCTTTGACGCTCTTCAAAGAGCGCTTACACAAACACTCATGGGAGTGTTTTAAAGCAGACGTTTTAATGCAGAACGGCAGATATCATCACATTAAAATGATCACATAAATCTTTGGCTGCCAAAATATTTTCAATGCAGGAAAAACCCTGCCATAAGAGCAATGCATTCTGTTTAAACTGTACAAATTGTATACAGTGACCATCAGATGAAAGCATGAAGGCGGGAAGCCTGTGCATGGCTGCATGCATGGCTGTATTGTTATGTTAATATCCTTTATCTTATTCAGTGCTCTAGTGCAGACAGCCAGTCCACTATATTAGCAAATTAAAACCACTATCACCTGCAAATAAATGTGGAGAAAGAGGCAAAGCCAGAGCCTCCAGGGCAAAGAGCATTAAAGTCAATGAGCAGGAGCACAAAGGCACGGGTTTCAGTCACAGGTCAAGTGTGTGTAAGTGTGATACTGGGAAAAAAAAAATAAGTACAGAAGAATAAGAAGGTGCTCAATATGCCAATTGTACAAAGTTGAATTTTTACAGAAATGTGTCTATAAACAAATCAAAGATAAAATGCTACATTAAATGTAGCAGGTGATATGAAAAGGACAGACCACAACAAAACGCACAACTATAACATACAGTAAATAAGTGGCTTAAACATAATAAAGGTGAGTCAGAGCTATGAATTAGTAGCAGAGTATATATAAAAAGCATACAAAAATTATATATTATATATATATATATATATATATATATATATATATATATATATATATATATATATATATATATATATATATATATATATATATATATATATATTACATGTTTATTCATTAAGGATGCATTAATTTAAAAAAAAAAATTCTATTCAAAAGTTCCAAAGAATCCTGAAAAAATGCAATATGGTTTCCACAAAAACAGCTGTTTTGATAATAATAAGAACATTGAAAACAACATTGATAATTCACATGATTTTTGAAGGATCATGTGACACTGGAGTAATGATGCTGAAAATTCAGCTTTGCCATCACAGGAATAAATTACATTTTAAAATATATAATATAAAATACATTTTAAATTGTAATAATATTTCACATATATTATTAATAATACTGTGCATATTTCAAGAAAATTAGCTTTTAATCATGATTGAGACATCTACTAATTTGAAAAAAAAAAGAGTAATAAATTGTCTTGTGTAGAAAGTGTAATTTTTACCAGTCCATTAAATGGTTGACAGCGACAAGATTCAGTGAAGTTTAATAAGATGCTTTAGATGTAATACAGAGGTGCTTATGTATGTGCTTATGTATTCTTACATTTTAATGAAATTATCTAATCTCTTTACCAGATGGCCACAAATGGTGAAAATATGCAGTGTTTTTTGTGTGTTTATATACACATTCTCATTTCCAGTATTTATTTGACGCATACAATGATTCCCAGATTCCAAATGTCCACAAACCAGACATGACCTCCTTTTTGGCTATACTTGCTTTAAAGATCTTGTACTGTGAAATCAAGCTCATAATGACTAAATTAAATCATTTATATCATTTCGGGTAATTACTTGCATGAGAAGGAGATGCAGGGAGAGAAAGAGAGAGAGAAGGAGAGTGCAGTACATATTTAGAGCACTAGAGAGCACTGTAGACTACATCATCAATCACAGATCATCGTCTCATGGTTTGAATATGTCTTCTGCACTGACTTTCTTTCATTCACTCATTTTTTCGCTCAGCCTAATCCCTTTAATCTACAGTATGAACACAAAAACCTCATGAGTTAATTGAGTGGATTAGGTACTTTGACTAACATTTTACATTAGACTTGAGATTAAAGTCACCATGAAGTTACTTTTTTTATTTTTTATTAATGTTCCCTCATAATATTTAATTTAGGTAACTTCCCCTCCCTCTTACAGCAACATCTCTTCTCTTCTCTAATGATGTGCTTACTGGCGTAAGGGCGGGACAACCTGTCACTCACATGACATCGACCAATAGCAAAGCACAACCATCCAATCAATTCCCGATGGACAAAATCAAGTCCCGCCCTACATTTTTTCTCATTAGAGAGGCTGACAGGCCGTTTCACTTATATATACGGAAGAAAAGACTATCAAAACTTCTGTTTCATGCTGACTTTAATCCATGATGCAATATATATGCAAAAAGTGATAGTTGTATCTTTCTAATATGCTAATTTGGTGCTCAAGATACCTTTGAAACAGTCATAATATTTTTTCAGGATTCTTTGATGAATAGAAAGTTCAAAAGAACAGCATTTCTTTCTTTCTTCCTGAAATGTCAAAGCAAAACAAAATCTCTAGAAAGCAGGTAGTATACATTCAGTTACTATGTTGGCTGTATCTCACACACACACACACATATATATATATATATATATATATATACACACTCACACATGCATCATCTACTATCTCTAAACACAGACTGCCAGCGCAGCTGATCACCACACACGGCTAAATTTACTGTTTCTCAGTATAACACTTGATTCTGTTAAAGCCTGTGTCAGTGAGCCAGAGCTGCAGATTTAAATGTGCATCGTCAACTCAAATGTTGTACAATGGCGTGCAGTGATAAACAACATTAACCACAGTCAGATTATGTGTCTGAAACACACACACACATTTGAAATCAGGTCCATTTTTATTTGTTACATTCACATATCCAAAGGTTAAGCTATGGTTCTTGGGTTCTTTTGGATCAGTTTGTGTTCAATCTGTACCCTCCTTTCAGAGATGACACACACACACATAAGAACACACTCTCCTTTCCCTTGACAAAGCCTTAAATGGCATTTGAACGTGTTTGCAGGGAGAGAGAAAGAGAGATGTCTCCTGGGTTGCCTAGCAGACTTACTAACTCAAAAATAAACCGAGCCACACTGGCTTGCTTAGATATGACTGGAGAACAAATACACACACACACACACACACACACACACACACACACACACACACACACACACACACACACACACACACACAAGCTCAACACCAGCAGGCTGCTAAAACAAAAACTTAGCCTTTCATAACAAGTGCCATGGTATTACCATAAAATATACCACATAAATACCGTGGTTTTTGGAAATACCTAACAGTAAAATGGAAACAGAATATAGTAATTGTTCAGTGTCATGACGTGCATCAACATACCATGATATTACCATCACTGAACCATGGTATAACCACAGTACTATTTTGTAAGAGAAATATATACAGATTTACTGCTGATTTATCTTGAGCATCTGCATATAGCCATATAAGGCAAAGACTTCCTTGACACTAGGGATGCACAATAAAGTGTATTGTTATCAACTGATATTAGATGATTTCAATTGATCAGTATCATCAATATTAGAGATGCTGGGCATTATTTAATTGTGCATTTACATTATTTTTGACATTCGATTAGCTTTGTCATCATCAAACGGCAAAGTTAATCTTTAAAATCTAATAATTTAATACCTGTGAAATGTAATCTTCAGGATTTCTCAAGATTTAGACAAAATAATACAGATATAATATAATAAAATAATGATAAAATGGTATCAGGCTCAAATGTAATATTGGTGCATGCTAACTTTTATGCAATAGTACAGTAATTGACTAAGTTTTAATCTAAAAAACATTAACAAAATCCATGTTTTACCAGTTTTTTAGACATGGCATCATAACAATAAACTTATGGTACCAAAAACTACTATTTCTGTATTATAACCCATATTAAAGTCCAATGTATTACTATCGGATAACACAGAACCATGCCACTGCCACAGTACAGTTTTTTACCATGATATCTCAGGACATGTATCATGGTAATACCTTATGTGTTTGGACATGTACATAATGGTATTCTTTGAAGATCCATTACATATTACATTTTACATTATATATATAAATGTAATGTATATAAAATTGCTTTACTGCAAGAAAGTAAACCTCACACCATTCACATCATTCTAACCTGTGTGTCCTCTTCACTATCAGCAGGATGGTAGTTTTTGCCCGTCGCCCAGTCGCTCCCAAGGTGGAGGTGAGCGCTGCTCTGCGGGGGACCGGTGAAGCAGGGCCGGGGGGGCACAGCCCGGGTGGGCACCTGAGGGATGGGGAGGGCGCTGTGGATCGGCTTTGGCAGTCCAGACTTCATGTTAGTGACCACCAGGATAGCAGGCATCTTCCCCTGGAGCCAGAACCAGTCCAATGTATTTTGCCACGCACTGTAGCATCCAGCGTGCTTCAGATAAATCCTTATTCCCAATACAGTCTGAACGACCTTATTATGGTCTTATTCTTCAAAAAAAAAAAAAAACGAAGCGATCCACCTGTATGTTGACAAGTCCGAGATGTCTTTCAAAAGCAAATATGAATCAGTTTAGCTCTCGATTCAATTTTATCCCAGGTGTTCCTGAAGTAGCACAGAAAATCCATAGCAGGAAAAATCACAGTATCATGGAAAGGGCAGGAATATAGAAGAGCAGCTAACGTATGACAGCAGCCCACTTGCAGCGAATGGTGCTCAGCTGGTGACTGCAGGGATTTGAATACACTTGTCCATGATCTCTCTCTCTCTCTCTCTCTCTCTCTCTCTCTCTCTCTCTCTCTCGTTTTAAACTCGCAAGCAGGTGTGGCTTTAAGACGGCAGCAGTAACTAGTGGCTCATGCCTGTCACCAGTGTATAAGCACTAGTTTTCTCTCAGCTGTGTGGTGTACACTCCCATAAACACACACACACCCCCCTCTCATGTAGGACGTCACAGCAAATGTGCGGTATGAAACAGCAGAGGCTGGATATGATTAGCTTGTGTGTGTGTGTGTGTGTGTGTGTGTTGAGCATGGAAGGAACTATGCATGTCTTACATGCGAATACTGTAGATTAGAATTGACAGCTTGTGTGTGTAACTCTCTCTGCATTGTGTGTGTGTATGAGAGAGAGAGAGAGAGAGAGAGAGAGAGAGAGAGAGAGAGAGAGAGAGAGACGCAGTGTTCTCCATGTTGTGGGCTTTCCTCCAGGCACTCTGCACGCAGAAGAAGTCAAATGAGGCGAAGGTTACTTGCAGGGATTAGTAGATCTCATATTTCTGTGTTTTTACTCATTATTTCTTCCTCATAGACATTAATCACTGCAGAGATACACCTTTATTTCTCTATCTTTGTTTTTAATGCATTTTAGAATGATAAAGCAGTTTAGAGAGACACTGAAAGACCATAAATCCTGCATATAAGAGGTTTTCATTTGCATTTCTTCATTTTAACAGACACTTTTATCTGAAGCAACTCACAGATGTGGATAATACAAGCACACATGATTATTATGAAGACAAAAACAGTACAAGTTGAGCTGCTGAATGAAATGGGTGCCAAAGATATGGAATGCAATTTGATTACTACTTAACTGTCTGTTAAATCAAAGAACCCTGAAAATGATCACATTTTCCACAAAAGCGTTGTTGATCATAAGAAATGTTTCTTGAGCACCAACGTAGCATATTATAATGATTTCTGATGTGACACTGAAGACTGGAGTAATGATGCTGAAAATCCACAAGAATACATTGCATATTAAAATATATTCAAATAGAAGAAAAAAAAAACAGTTATTTGAAATTGTAATAATATTTCACAATATTACAGTTTTACTGTATTTTTGATCAAATAAATGCAGCCTTAATAATGAAGTATTCATTCAATTTCCAGAGCTTGCACCTGACCCAGGCTTTCTCACTTAGCCCAAGGCAATATGATAATTATAAGGCAAGCTCCGCCCCTTTATTAACTTTTGGTTAATATATACATTACAGGTTCTGGCTCAGAGCAGTACTGTAGCAGGGACGTTGGAACTATATTGTGAGGGGGGGGGGGGGGGGGTCACTTCACGTCTGTGGGCGTTACGCACAGCTCAGTGTGGCCCAGGCACGGCGCCAGGATTCCAGTTTTGGATGGGCCAGACCAACTGTGGGTGGGTCTTAAATTAAAAATGTTAAATAATAAAAAAAAAACGTTATCCAATCACTGCTTAACCTAATAAAAAAATATTGACTAATATGGCCTACTGTTATATTATCTGTGCATAATATAGATTTTAATAGCTTGATGCTCTTTAAATATTTTGTTACATTGTTAAAAGTTTCGGTGCATAGGACAGACCTATCCGCGATCGCTCTCCATGGTTCTGACCAAAGAAGAGCGCTTTGGAATCTCCATCACGCATGAAACGCATCATACCTGGGCTGCGTTTCCCGATAACATTGTCTCTTAGCGCGCTACGAAGACTCTTAAGGTATAACTTAACTAAAGGTATACTACCATTAAAGGTATATCATTGCTAGGCGTCTTCAGGGCTATCATCCACTCGCGAGGCATAGGCGCTGAAAGGCAGAGGCGCTGGCGCCCTCCTAGCAACGGCGCTGTTTTTGGTAAAACATGATTTGACGACTTCATTAAGTTTTGTTTTATATAAAACTCTTTTTAAAAGATATTCGTTTTGTATAAATTGTATCTTAATTTTGATCAATGTTTTATCAATCAATTGCCCGTATTTAATAAATAAGAAGCAAATACATAGCAGACAATGTAATAACCTCAGTGTAATTGACAGAATTACTAAAAAATATTTTGCTACCTAAAAGTTAAAGATTTTTTTTGTGTCACGCATGCATGCATGTCTATTTCCCTCATATTAAATATAAAACGCATGTGGACTGATATTTTTCCAATGTCTGGACTCCTTTATTAATGGAGCATATAAACAGACGTTTCAATATATTGGTATTAAATGCATTTTCTGAGAATTTATATTTCAAGTTTTTACTGCAAATGTCGAAATGCGCGCTCTTTGGTCCATCAGTGCTTGAGTCACTGATCACATTAGAATAAAATATCTCATAATAAAATACAAAATTGACTGATTTATGAATGTATATGCATAGTTCTCATCAGTCGGAAATACAAATAAACGCTTTCATTTGTTATATTTTTGATCCTGAAAGAAAACAGAACAACAAAAGAGCGAATCATAGGCCTACACGGAGTCTGTACGTGTTAAGCCTCGTTTACACTGCACGCGTGTGCGGCGCGTTACGGCTGCGACGCGGCTACCGGAGCTGATTCGCGGCCACTCTAGTCAATGCTCGTGTTTACACCAGCCGCGCCGCGGTGCGTTTGAGAAGCGTCCCAGAAGCCAAGTTGAAAAATTTGAAATTTCTTTGTTTTTGTTGTCCATAACTGGAATTTTAAGTGTATTAACTTCATCTGTATGGCTACAGCAAAATAAAGTATGGCATAGCAATAAACACAATAAAACCGGACAAAATATAACAATTTAGCCATTAAAAACACGAAAAAAATCTATGAAAAAAAACGTCAGACATGCAAATCTCGTGGTATCGGGAATCCAGCCGCTTCGCTTCTGAAATGCTTCTGGTGTGAGTTGACACCGCTCAGAAGACGGAACAAAACCTTGCCGGAGCCGTAATGCAACGCACACGCGTGCAGTGTAAACGAGGCTTTATGCTTCTTACGCGGACTTTTGGGACTCAGTTTTGAACTGGTGTCAAGGCACAATGAATGAAATGCACAAATGGTAATTAAATAGAACCCCTGAAATGAACGAGGGCGAGCTGTTTTATTTTCACAACATTTTGGAACATGAAAATTCATACCGGTAATATCAAGCCACTGAACAAAAAAAACAGCTGGCTGACCCCTAGAAGGGTGGGGAAAAGGGGTGGGGGGTGGAGGGGGTCGGGCTAATGTCCACCTAATGACTTCTGGATCAATATCCCACCATCTGTAGCCTATATCATGACATTTTATGATCTTAGGGCTGTTGGCGGGTGAGTAAGAGATGCAATTAAGGGATAGTTCACCTAAAAAAGGAAAATACTGTCATAATTTTGCTCATGTCGTTCAGTCTTTCTGCGAAACAAAAGAAGACATTTCCAAAAAAAATTGAAAACGTGTTTTTTTTTTTTGTTTTTTTTTTGTCCACACAATTAAAGTCAATGGGGTCCAACGCTGTTTTTGACCTCACAGAATTTTATTAAATAGACAAAAATGGTTAAAATGTTCCTTAAAATATCTTCTATTATATTCACACGTTTACAGGTTTGGAAAAAACAAGGGAATTATCCCTTTAACTCAACAATTCTGGTGCCAAAAGTCCAAACTTGATCCCAAATTATATAATCATCACTAATCATAAAGGATCTTGGCATATTTAATTTAATGTTCCATAATTTCCCACTTCCCATCATCAACAAACCTATAGTTATTTGCCACCACACCCATATACAAACAGTTGCATTTCAGGAAACTATGATTAAAGACAATGGATGCTACCCGAGACTGCCAACAAAGATGCCAGTTTTAACGTACCTACATAGTCCAGCTAAACTCAACATTTCAAATTCAGGTTAATGGATTGGTTGAGATGCTCGCTCAAAATCACACTGACAGAGTTCAGTCATTTGGAAAATGAAAGGGAGTGAAGTAATGAGAAGATTTGGGGTCTCGAGAGTCTTGAAGTATTCCCAGAACAACACACCGTGTGCCTCCTAAAGCCAACACAATAATCCACAACGTAATCCTGTTACCTATAATGCAAATCTGTGTGTGTTTTGCATCTCTAGTGTGTATGCAATTATACAAATTTGAATACATAATCTTCCTAGGTGTATGAAATGCAAAGAGAAGTGCAACTAGGAGAACAAAAGGCAAAACGCAGATCTGATTAGTTAAATAACTGAGATCAAAATGTAGAATAATCTTTTATTGGCGGTCTCATTTGAAGGCCATATTTTAGAGTCATTGCCAAGGCAACCTCTGTTATCATTCTGCTAGAAAACTCAAGAGCAAATCACTGTTATTTTACCACATCTGTCAGTAGGGCACAAAGATAATATCAATAATTCCTGACAGTGACAACGGCTCCATTAAGGTTTATGATGAAAATTGTGTAATTAAAGTCTGATTGATGGCTTTTAAATGTATATTAAAGGGGATCTGTTATGCCCTTTTACAAAGTCTTGATTTTGTTTTTGGGGTCTACTAGAATAGATTTTCATGCTTGAATGTTCATGCTTCAAACACCTTATTTTTCACATATTTCACATATTTAAATTATGCCTTTGAATTTGTCAAGAGATTTAAAGCGCCATTTTAGAAGAGCGCGCATGTGCGTACGAACTCTACTACGTAAGAACGAACCAATAATTGAATCTGGAAATACAGCAAAATAAATGAGAAAAAAGAGAATTAATCCTCAGATGCCATAATGTAACAAGGTTTAAAGTCTCAGGGAAGGAGGAGGCAGGAACCGGTAAACATTCAACGTATGTTTTAATCTTAAAATAAACAAACAACAAAACTAAAGTAAAGCGGCAGCCCCTCACGGAAGACTGACGCATATAAACATAATAACATAAAGTTCAGGCCAGGTCCTCTCTCGTCCTTCACTATCATTACTCCTCCTTTTATCCTTCCGAGCTCCTCCGTGGGACTGACCTTGACCTTGATCACTGACCTTGCTTCTTTCCCACATCTTTTGGCCCCGTCCTACTTGCCGCACATAATCCATAGCAAAAATTTGGCATTAATTCAGTTTCAAGCTAATTTATTTCTTTTAACAAAGTTATTATCCACCATCCGTATTATCCACCAATTGCAACAATAGAGTTTTGGAAAACAATCGTGATTAGCTACAGATGATTTCTTCAACCATGCATCATACTATGGCAGATAAGCAGTGAGTTATGTCGTTGTATGGGAAAAACACCCATTTATTTCCTGTCTCTATGAAACCCCTCCTTCTGACAAGTGCAATGTGCTCTGATTGGTCGGCGTGTTTTGGAAGTAATGTAATCGGTGTATGGCGAACACCATGTAACACTGACTACCGCAGCAAGCCAAAACATGTCCCTTTAGGGGCACCATAGAATGCATTATTCATTTTCCGTGCCTTTCTGAATAAGGTATTTGGCTTTGGGCAAATCCCTAATGGCGACACCACACCTCTAACACAACTTAAGGCCTGTGTATACCTTGGCCGGGAATTATTTAAATGAGGAATATTTTGATGTGTTCGCTCCCGGAAGAAAACTCAAGCCTACAATGGAGGCACTTCAGGGAGTTCTGAAACAGTGACACTGATATAGAGAAGAACTCCCTTTGGAGTGACTTTGCAGACCTTTTCTTGCTTAAAAATCAATATTACACACTAAGAAAGTTGAACTTGAAAATATAAAAAAGCATAATAGGTCCTCTTTAAAACAGTTGCAGGTGTGTAATATCATGGGTTGGCTCACTAGAGTTGGCTGAGACCAGAATGAAGCGCGCACACACACACACACACACACACACACACACACACACACACACACACACACGCACACACACACACACACACACACACACACTTCATCATGAGAGCTACCTTTGCTTTGGCTTTGTAGTTGCAGATTGACATTTTCAGTCCAATCTATTTTTGGACCTTGAAAACCACTTGAGATTATACCAAACCAAAATAAACACACTATTTCATATCTTAAGGTTATTTCATGTTTGACCAAATGATCATTTGTAGTTTAATTCATATATTCAATGACTCAAATTAGACTAATGCTGCATTCACGCCTCCTCGTATTTACCGGAATCTTGAGATGACAACACGTGACATTATACTCAGAGCTGTTCACGTCCTTGGACTGGGAATTGTACGTTTCCATGGCACCACTTATCAACGCCTAAGAATCTGCAGTGGCCACATGGTATATCTGGGAGCTTTCAGAAAACTCCCAGCTTACAAGCTGTAATTACGAGCTCTACGAGGACGTGAACGCTTTTTACAAGCTAGAATCTCGTAACTACAGGAATTACGAGGCCGCGTGAACGCACCTTTAGTACCGATACTACTTCTTTTAATGACATAATGTGCACAAACACCCATCTGTGCTACTTTCATACATTATACATTTATTTTTTAATTTAAAAATTGTAAACATAACTTGAAAAATAGAAAAACTGAAAATTTATTGTACAATTACAAAAAAATAAAGGGAAAAAAATCATTAAAATAAAAAAATAATGATGAGAATAAAAACATGATTTTTTTTTCAGACCCCACTCATAATATCTTCTTGGTGTGCAAAAAAGTCTCATATTTTATATGTGAATCTATCCCAAAAATTCAAGTGCAACCTCATATAGCAAAGAACAACTAAAATATAACTTTGCAATAAGGTTCATTAGTTAACATTAGTTAACTTCTACAGCTTTTATTAATCCTTGTTAATGTTAATTTCAACATTTACTAATACATTATTAAAATTTGTTAACATTGGTTAATGCACTGTGAACTAACATGAACAAACCCGAACAAACTATGAACAGCTGGATTTTTATTAACTAACATTAACAAAGATTAACAAATACAGTAACAAATGTATTGCTCATGGTTAGTTCATGTTAGTTAATACATTAACTAATGTGAACAAATGAACATTTTTGTAAAGTGTTCCCAATAACAGCAAATATTGGTTGATTCATTATTCACATGCCAAAAAAATAAAATAAAAAAAATCTCACTGCGTTAAAGCCATGAAAAAGGAATAGATCATGTGACCACAGCTCGTTGCTCTAATGAAGCATGTATAATTAACTCATAATTAGCTTCCATTTGCCTCCTGCACTCTGTCTTCTCCACCCTATGCTGCAAAATGACTATTTTAATATAATCCACATCTTAATGTCCCTGTATTACAATCAGAATTTTAATTTTATACACACTAATGCTCCCATACTTTATTATTAAGATGCTAATAAGCATTCATTATGATTAGTGATGCTTCTTCAACTGTGATGATGTTCTGAGATCTCAACTAATATCACCTCATAAGACATGGCATCATTTAGCTAGGCATAAGGGAACTTTAAACTCTGAAGCCCTAAAAATAATCAGCTTTAAAATGCGTTGAAAGAAAAACATAGCCGTGGTTGTTGTAGCTACAGCGAACAGACGCAACATGACTATGTTAATCAGTAATGAGCCGTGAGGAATTTAACTACTGATCAAACATTTCCATCTGCTACCATTAATGTTTACTACTGAGAGTTAAATTGAAATAATTTAATATCAGTACTAGCTACAAACAGAGAGGTAGAGTGAAAAAGAGTATCATTTCTCATTTTCTTTCCATTGGACGTTGCACTAGATCAGAGGTTTCTACTCTCTCTAATCTCTACTTGGGAGGAGTATACAAAATGAGAATTATCCCATATCATTACTGTACCTAAATGTGTGTGGCGTCCACAATATGCAGAGTAGCTGAAAAATTATTAAAATTCACAGTTTGACAGGGTAACAGCAAAATATTCAGCTAGTGTAATTTACTTGAACTAATGGACTGTCATTGACTGGGACAGATCGCATTTGATTTCATTTTCATAATGCTTACAAGAGCAGAGGTTAAAATCTTTAGGCCAACACAAACTATTATTCCTTACAAGCTTAAGAAATCCTGAAGCAAAGTGATGTCTCATTAGTCAAGAGCAGGAGGGATCTCATAGTTGTGTTGTTTGGCCATATGAACGTCGTGTTCTCGAAAACCAGAGGATGACGACTCCACAGGGAGACGAGCGCTTTATGAAATGTATATCTTCGAAAGAGCAGTAATGGAGAATTAAGCACATCATTCATCAAAACGATACAAACCGTATTTAGCATCAAGTATTCACAGATATAAAGTTAGAAAGCAAAGCAACATTTTTTTTTTTTATTTTTTTCTTGTTCTAACTTCAGGACAATGAATAAACACCACATTTTTTATTCAGCCTCATCTATTTCAACACATATAAACAAAAATATGTTCAACACATATAAAACAAAAATAATATAAACACATAGGCTTAGTCTTGGCAGACTAGATCTACAACGCTGCTGCAAGTGTACGGTGAGTATCATTTGAATTTGAGCTATTTTAAAAAAACAATAACACTGAATAGTTTTCTTTTTATAAATAAAATATAGATTAATCCATATTAAAGTTTCAAAAGTTTTTCAGTCAAGATCAGTGGGTGACTTTCTTTTTCTTTTTGTGACGAGCAGGGCGGGACGATAGCCGTGAGAGAATGGCACGAGGAGGAGCTCTGGAAGCATAAAGAGAGGAGCGACGACAGTGAAGGAAGAGAGAGGACCAGCCTGGATTTATAACGTTTGTGTGTGCGGCAGTTGTCCATGAGGGACTGCCGCCATTTTACTTTCGTTTTGTGTTTGTTCGCCGGTTCCCGCCTCCTTCTTCCCTGATCTACGAACAGCGTTACATTGGTGCCGAAACCCAGGAGGAAGGAGGGACATGCTGTCGGAGAGCCCTCGCTGCTGAGGGAGATTGCGGTGCTGAGGAGGTCGGGCAGCGTGTAAGAGTGAAGACCGCGAGTGGCTGCTCGAGGTGGTGGTGCTGGAGCGAGGATACAACAGGTGGGACGGAGAGCTTGCTGCCATGCTCCTGAGTTGAGTTGGGGTGGCTGCCGTCCGAGAGGAAGCGGAGAAGTCGTCAACGTTCGCTGTGGGCCGGACCCTGCTGCCGTCCACCATGATGGGGAGCGGAGGAGGATCAAGCCGCCCACCGAGCATCCAGTACCACCGCATGGCACTGCGAGGAAGAGCCTCTCAGCTGGCTGTGGACCAAGCAACAGTGTGTCCGTGAACCGAACCAAGATTTTTTTTTCTTTCCTTTTTCCTCTCTCCCCTCTCTAGTCTCTGTCACTCCTTGTGCTTCCAGCTCCTTTTCTCTCGTCTCGTCTGTCCTTACCCCCAGGTACTGTGGCCACCGAGACTGGCCCCCGGGGGGAGTAGAGCACCCCCTCGGGAGTACCTGTGAGGGGTGATGGGGGTATGTGATAAGCAGGGCGGGCCGAGAGCCGTGAGACAATGGTGTGAGGCCAGTGGCGTGATTGCTAAGGAGCTCCACCAACACACTGCACCATCTCGTATCTCTCACGTAGGAGCTCCAAAAGCATAAAGGGAGGAGCGATGACAGTGAAGGACGAGAGAGGACCAGGCCTGGACTTCGTTATGTTTGCAGTCGTCCGTGAGGGACTGTCGCCATTTTACTTTAATTTTGTATTTGTTTATTTGATGATTATTAAAGTTTGTGAACGTTCGCCGGTTCCTGCCTCCTCCTTTCCGTATATACGAACTGTGTTACACTTTTGTTCTTTGATTAATGACAGACTACAACAGGATTGCTGTCATTTTAAGACGGAATGCACAGATCCAACTTTTTACGTTCACTGAAGACATAACCGACTGTGTTTACGAGGATATTTTGACATAATTTTGTGTGTATTTGTCCGGGAATCGAAAAGTGGAAGCAAAATTTTAATTTTATAACAAGTATCCGATTCCTGAACTTAAGTATCCAATTCCAAAATTGGAATCGTTTCCCAACCCTATGCATGAATGATGGCTACTGTTGAAACGTGCACATAAATACAGTGAATAGGATATGAGCTGCTGCAAGGAAAGTAGGGGGAACCCCCTAGAAATCTAGGCAGGTGGTGCTGGGGAAGGTGGGGGGCTAGGGAAATATTTAGAAGAAACAACATTTAACTTTTTCCAACTGATTCCTGTTTCTAATATCAGGACAATGAATAAACATATTTTTCTATTACGCCTCATTTAAACTCATCCTGCTGGGTTTGTTGTGTATGTGTGCATTTACGCAGTGAGCTGTACAACTCAGCTTGACCCAGAATAACAGGAGTGGAGGTCACCCAAACACACTCAACACTCAGCTGACTGGCTGGACTCCACTCTTCAAAATAACACACTATCGTAGGGGAATATTTGAACAAGGACGGCCAAGTGCGGACTGCCAACTGGTTATGTGCTAGGAAAATTAACAGAGACACATGCAATCAAATGAATATAACAAGCTGTGAAATAAATGCTGATATAAAGCAAGACATGCATGTAGAGTCGACACACACACACAACAAAAACAGTGGCATCCCGCTGTGAGGTTTCCCAAAAATAATCTCTCCAGGAGCTGCTGTGACCCTAAGCTGTCAAAAGCAGTCACTCCAGAGATAAAAGAACACATCTTCCTGAAACCTGAACTCATTTATCTTCATCTCAGCTGACGCTGTCACATCTAGAGCAGTACAGCAGAAAGACTTTCAGATCATCTCCTTGTGAGTCAGGCATGTATCCTAGAGTGAGGGCGTGTGTGTGATCTGTTTAGTGGGCGGCACTGGCAACAGACACACAAACATGCACATGAAAAGTACTGCGGCAGTACAGTACTATAGTATAGTGATAGTATCAGATGGGAATACCATGATACTTTGATACACCATGGTACTGAATGAATGGTAGTACATAATGTAGTACAGTAAAATACAGTGCAATACAGTACTTTGCCTATAGGACAGTACAGTAGACAGAGTAAAGACCAAGACCAGAGCTACTTAAATTCATCTAAAAATTCACATCTACTGCCTGAGAAATGTTTTATATTTAATCAGTAAATACAATCAGAATAAAAAGACACTTTATAGAGCTGTTACCAAACAAATTAAATCACTAACAACCAAATTCATCTTTGCACTGCAGAAGAAGTTGCATCTGAATTGGTATAATTACAACTGCATAAATAATGAAAACAAGACCTAAGTGGATGAAAACGCATTTGAGAAAAAAAAAAAAAAGAAAGAAAAAAACTTCTAAAAATATTATTTAATCTAAAATTAAATTAAATAAAAATTAAATATTATGTAATAGTACTAAATAATTTTACTGTTAAATTAAATTGGTATTTAATCATATTAATTAAATTCATTAATTTAATTTTTGGTTTTGATGCGCAGTGGATTATATAATGTTAAACCAACCCACCTTTATTAAACATGAAAACACCACTAGATAATAAATGTCAGGATAAATGTAACATTTTATAAAATATTTAAAAGATATTGTACCAGTAATGCATTAACAAAAGTACTAAAACTGCACATAAAAAAACTATATATTGTGGAAAACTAAAACTAAACTAAAACTAGCAGTAATAATAAGTAAAAACAAAGCTAACAAAAACTAAACTAAAATGAAAAATCAATTGGAACTGATGAACTGAAATGAAAATAGAAATAAAAACTACATTAAAGAGGCCATTTTAAGCCCTTTAAAGGGACCGTTCACCCAAAAATGAAAATTATCCCATAATTTACTAGTGATTCTATGATCAATTTGTGGAAAGGAGTTCAGTTAGAAGGTCAAAAGTACAGTTCTAAGGTCTGAAGAGACTCACATAAAATCTTACAGGAGAGAAGCTAGTCAGTTGAGTTTGTGGCAAAACCTTTTACATTGCTATTACAGAGTATTGTTGTCTTATTGCATATTATACTACATATTACATATTATATTATGCATATTCATACTCAGAACTCATATTGTACAGTAAAGTATAATATAGAACAATACAAGGTTGTAGATTATAGTGTTGTTTGATGAAGTACAGTATAGTATAGTATTGTGTTACGCAATGCGGTGTAGTGTAGTATAGCCTATATAGTACAATGCAGTGATGAATAGTACAAACTAGTATATTATTTTTGAATGGTAATGTAGTGATGAACTGATGATACAGCATGATTCAACATTCAATAACCCTAACAACATAACATCAAACATTAAGACCATCTGTTGTCACAACAAACTGTACCGTAAAGCATACGGCAGTGCTTCATGTGGTATAGCTTCACCAGATCCAAACGCTTCGCTCTGATCTGGAGCAGAACCAAAGTTGATTCTGACCACCAACCACACACAGAGCAAAGACACAGAGGAAATGTTCCCGAACACAAGACTACTGCTCTCATTTCCTGCCCCGATGCTTCAGGGGGACTAGAATCAGTGTTTTTAATTTAACAACACATTATAAAGAGCAGTAAAGAGGAAGGCACACTGCTCGGAAAATAATCAGACCCTGCGTGTCAGGGATAATCCAAATACGGAACAGGAGGGAAAACAGGGAGAACCGCATAATACGGGACTAATTAAATTCTTACATTGCGAGTACACTTTGTTTCACTTTGCTAGGAGACATAAAATCGAGGCAAACATTCAAAGACTTTCTTAACGGGAGGCTTTTGTGAAGATTTGTGATATGGAAATAATGAATTGATGATGAAAGCAACAGTGGCTCTAGCCAAACACCCTTCGGTGCCATCTCTCTATAAATAATTGAGTAATTGCTTTGTTAAATGGAGTCAAAACTGGCATATAATTCCAGCAATAAGAAAAAAGGTGCTAAAAACAAAACAAATCTCCCCTTGGAATTGACTTCAGGCATCTTGGTCTAATAGGCAATTTAAAAGGCAATGCTTTTAATATAAAAACCACCCACGTGGACTTAGTTCACCTACATCTGATGGATGAATATACTGTCAGTTCTTGGTGGAAACAACTAAAAATTCAACCGTTTTCCCTCACAAGCTTCAAATTTGTCAGGTGGGTCCTTAAAATAGCTTTCATTTGTACTTCTGAGCATCTCTGTGATGCCCAACCAGATAAACCTACTTTGCCATCTGTGCTGTCCTTTCAGTTTTGTAAAAGGGAACAACGTGTGTCTGCAATTTACCATATTGGGACAGGCCTAAAAGAAAAGTACAGTACAAGGAGTTGACTCAACATCAAGCCAAAATGGACTAGTTATAGTTTATGACGGTTCAGCTTCTTGACGTACTGTAACATACAATATTCACTTACTAGCAGGTTATGTCTGAAATGTCCAGAGGTCTTTAAGGTCTTTGAGTGGGCATGCTGCAGATGGGTGATAGTAGAGATCCAGTCTAGCAGTAATGACAATCCTTCTTAACCAGATTAGATTTAAAGGTGAGCACACAGGCAGAAAGAAATCCATTAAACAGCTTAAAGGATGCCGGTGGCGGGTGTCTTAGCATACGCTAAAACCGACATCTCCTGTCTAACGATAATCCTGTCTTCTTCTAATTGTGCTGCATGCAAACGTCTAGCTGAGCGTTCAAAGATAAGGATATGTACATATGAAGGACACATTAAAAGCACATTTTCATTCATATCTGCAAAATATTTCAAAATATTAGTAAAAAATAAAGTTTGCTTTATCATTTGATCTTAAACTACACTGTAAAAATAGTTTTTTTCGAAGTGGTAAATAAGATTACTGGAGTACATTTTACAAGAAAATACTATTTCAGTATTTCTACTTCTAATTTTCGCATTTAATTCAATGCTTTACTTCTTGTTTCTTTGCCATTATTTAGCAATTTCGGAATCAAGATTGTTAAGTAAATCCTACACATTTTTATTTTATTTTTTTGTGTAAAACATCAGCCTCTATGTCTAAGTTCTATCATTATGGCTATTAGTTTTCCTCATTCTTGAACAAACATGAACAAACCACTAACTTTAAAGGGATAGTTCACTCAAAAAATGAAAATTTTGTCATAATTTACTCAAGTTCTTCCAGGCCTGTATGAGTTTCTTTCTTCTGCTGAACACAAAAGAAGATATTTTGAAGAATGTTAGTAACCAGACAGTTACGACACTTCCATAGTATTTTCTTTTCCTACCAAGTCAATGGCAACCGTCAACTGTCTGGTTACCAACATTCTTTAAAATATCTTCTTTTGTGTTCAACAGAAGAAAGAAACTCATACAAGTTTGGAACAAATTGAGGCTGAGTAAATGATGACAGAATTTTCATTTTTGGGTAAACTTTCCCTTTAAGTATAAGATTATTGAATCTGAGCCATAGATGCTAGAGCTTTCATTTAGACTAAACTCAAAACCAACATATAGTTTCTGTAATTAAATTTAGGCTATTTAACTGTTCAGGGTGTCGTGTTCTCAGGTAATAAACTAAAAAAACAGTTATAGCAAATTTCAGCAATGAGTCACTTCTTGATATTTCAGCCAAACAAATTTTTCATATTGCCAAGCTAGCAACAATCTGTTCACAATGAAGTGCATCCACACTGCTGACACATTTATCACTTATCCACACTATGTGCATGAAATAGACACTGTTACAGTCAAATCATGTCATCAGAGACAGATATGTATAAGTAGATGCCACATTCGACCACTCCAGAAGCGTCCGCCATCTTGGAACAGTCAACATTTCAGATGCTGTCATCATACACAGTAAAAATCAATGAGCTCTCCAAGATGACACAACATCACGCAGCCTCTGCTTGTAAAAACCTCAGAGATTTAAATTCTTGAATAAAGGGGTAACCTTTCACAGGTGAGAATGTGTTGGTTTGTGCTTTTATATGTATTTATATCTACAGTTTGCAACTATTACAGGTTTTTAAACTATGGGAACTAATGTTTTTTAGCATATGCAGAATTATCTAACATTAATGGAAATCATCTGCTGAAGTCTACTGCAGATATATATATATATATATATATATTCATATTGTGTATAACTACAGTTGCAGACGCATAGTCAAGTTGCTCTTGAGTGTTCACAGACTGGTTTTGACTGTTCCAATATGGCAGACGGCTTAAGTATAGCGGCCCGTAGAAACAGCCGTTAATGGCATCTATGTATCTATGATCAGTGTTAATAGGTTGTTTGCACATGACGTCACAGCAGCAGCACGAATGAGTCTGGAGGGCAGGGAGTGATCTTTCTATATAGGAATCCTATCAAAAACTCAAAATTTGTATGTTTTGCGTCGTTTATGGTTGCTCAAATCGATAACATCGAGAACCCAGAAGGTTTTTATATCATTTACATAACTTATACCGTTTTTTTATAACTTATATTGTTTTTTAACTTTAAAAGTTGTCGCCTTTAATAGTGTTTTGCGTATGCGGATACTTAAATGAATATGGATACCTGCTTACCTTATTCGTTTTTGACTTGGTTAAATATCCACATTCTTCATGGTATCGTTTGCAGGGAAGAGAAGCTATTTTATCCCATTGAATGATAATTTGGTGTTTTAAATTCCGTTTTGTAGTATTCCGTTCTCAATGTTGATCTGGTTACCATGAGAACAGTCTCACGCGCTGCTGCTTCAGCCATCATATGGCAGAAAATATCCAAATAAATAAATGTTTAACAAGCTGACAGAAGTTGATTCAACAACAAAGACAACACTTTCAAAAACACTCAGCTATGTGATTATTTTATTGAGTGATAGGGAGTGGGTTCAATCAGTGACATTATTAGATTTGATATACGGCGTCTTCCCGTCACCTCCTCAACCTGCTTCCCTTACTGTGTTTTTACACGTATAAAAGGCAACAACTGTATTACACCGTTCAGTTTTTTCTTTGAACGATGATGTGAGCTCCTGTTGCAATTCTCGATTCAGCATAAATGACCTACAATGGCAACATTTTTCACAATCGCTACAGAAAATCAAAAATACTGCCCTAACTTATAGCAGAAAGGCAGCGCGATATAAACAAACCCAGACTAGAACTGAACGCAGCGTGACGGCATTCTCTATCCGCTTGTTAAGTCGTGACGTAAGGAACGCAGTTTCCGGGTCCAACCCTCTACTCGTTTCACTTGAGAATGCCATCGACGGCCGTTTATGAGTGCTATTTATTCATTTTAAACATCAATCATTTAAAAAAAGTTAAACATTTTAAATACTTACAGTCTACACAACAGTCTCCGTGCTCACAGCGTCACAGATATTAATATTTTAATGATTTATAAAAGATGAATCATTGTCTGGCCATCTGGAATTTTGGTATGGAGATAAAGGCTATAATTATATATTTTTTGTAGTATTACACCACATCGTGTATGTATATTAGCATCATTTGTTGTTTTCTTGTGGTATGAGATAGAGCGTTAGGACCCGGAAGCGCTGCCGTGTGACGTCAGACTTAACAACCGAATATCTACCTCCTCGATGGCAGGAAAGTCTTTCAGTTCAGTGGAAAAGTCGTTCATCTTCATAACATAAAGATCACGTCCAACATATGTTGTGATTTTCTGTTTATACCTTTCTAAACAAGCACAGAAAGGACTTTTCTCCATCTCTTCCATTCTAATTTTCACTGCTTGCCCTCCACTGGTATTTCACGCGTCACCAGAACCACGTGATTACAAACAACCTATTAAACATCACTGCCCAAAACTATTTCAGCCTAAACATTTTTTTCCTGCTTTAGATGAATATTTTTGTTATAGTGGAAAATTTAGGCCATCACAATGTCTTCAACTCTTATATAAATTAGGGCTTGTTCTACTTTTTTTTTTTTTCCCAACCAAAATTCATTATGTGCAAAAAGCAGCTAATACTAAACACCAAGACAATCTGCCACAAATTCATCTAGCTGTTATGGAGGCTAACAACCGACGATAGAAAATGAAGTATATGCACTGACATGAAGATACTTTAATTTGGGTTCAAACAAGCAAAATGAGATGAAATGAAAAGCATAGAGTGTTGTTTTGGATGAGCAGGGTTTCTTGTTTATGTGGTAAGCCTGAAATCTCTTGCGGCATCCTCTGCTAGACCCAACTGTGTCGCATCACATCACTGCTGTGGCCGGATTTTTTAGTCTCAAATATAAAAGCCAGACAGAAGTACTAAAGAGCCTTGGGCTCACAGAACAGGCGAGAGAGTTTGAGAGTGGTTGAATACGGGGTCTTATCCTTAAGCATGACAACACAACCTTTCGTAAACCCGAAACAGCTTAACGTGAAACCCATAGGTCTAACATCTCAACCCCTCGCACTTCCCACAGGATCTTACCGGCTTATAGCACTGCTGAACATGGTCAATGGTTTATGATAAGGAAAAAAAAAGCTTTACCATTGGGTACTTTGCTGCCTCTTTTCCTGCAGGTCTCCTCAAAATGCCATCAGTGAATCTACCATCCTTCTTCTAGTGTCACATGTGACCCAATTCAGAGCTCCATTTTCTATGTTCATCACTTTTGCACCTACAGCTACAGATAAACTTTAGAGTTGAATTAAAATGCTGCAGCAGGAGAAGGAGGCTTTGACAGCCCCCCTACCCTTCTACCGCCCAATCACTCGTACATCCCTAAGGGCCGCACGGCAGATGCAAGCTGACTGTTCACAAAGTGACAGCAAAGCATGGGCTTCCCTTCTTTCTTCTTTGAGCCTGAATATAAACGGTCTGACTCAAAGGGGCAAGAAATTCAGCTCATAAGGCTTTTGACACAAGCTCAGTAGTGGTAATTTACAAGAACGTGGGGTAGAAAGCCTGACTTAATGGTGTCATAGTGCAGCTATGGTTTCAGCTGTCATTTTAGGTCAAGAAAAAGGAATTAGCATTTTATAAGCCAAACTTATTATATGGAAACTGAAGGATAGGGATTTGATGTCTGCTATGTGACCCGAAAGTGAGTGTGTGGAGCTGCAACAGGTTCAGATTTTTATAATTAATGAAAATAATGTATTATTATGTAAATGAGTATAAAATGTGATGCTAATTTGTATTATAACAAAGAATATAAATAGCAATTTTTTTTTTATCCAAATAATTTACAAATTTACTGCACCAATAGAAATAGCAAAAATAATGACGTTTCCAAACAGGTTTCCCTAAACACTCCCACTATTAGCCACTATTCAGAAGGTCATTGATTCTAACAAGAATGTCAAATTTGGACTCGTCTGACCATATAACACTTTTCCACTTTGAAACAGTCCATTTTAAATGAGCCTTGGCCCACAGGACACAGCTGCTTCTGAACCATGTTCACATATGGCTTCCTTTTTGCATGATAGAGTTTTAGTTGGCATCTGCAGATGGCACAGCGGATTGTGTTTACCGATAGTGGTTTCTGGAAGTATTCGTGGGCCCATTTAGTAATGTCATTGACACAATCATGCCTGTGAGTGATGCAGTGTCATCTGAGGGCCCGAAGACCACGGGCATCCAATAAAGGTCTTCGACCTTGTCCCTTGCACACAAAGATTTCTCCAGTTTCTCTGAATCTTTTGATGACGTTATGCACTGTAGATGATGAGATTTGCAAAGCCTTTGCAATTTGACGTTGAGGAACATTGTTTTTAAAGTATTCCACAATCTCTTTACACACTCTTTCACAGCTCTGCCCATCTTTACTTCTGAGAGACTCTGCCTCTCTAAGACTTCCCTTTAATAGTTAATCATGTTACAGCCCTGATATCTGAGACCTGTAGCATGCATCAAATTTGAAATTAGCTCATTTAGTGGATAAAAGTGTAAAATTTCCATTTAAACATTTGTTGTGTTATCTATATTCGATTGAGAATAAAATATTGGCTCATGTGATTTGTAAGTCTTTTAGTTTTCATTTTATTCAAATTTAAAAAACATCCCTACATTTCAGAAATGTGGGTTGTATATTTAAATTATTATTACACACACTACGATTAGGAACTTTTTTTTTTTTTTTTTGGTAAAACGTCTCTTATACTCACCAAGGTGGCATTTATTTGATTAAAAATACAGTAAAAACAGAAATATTGTGAAATATTATTACAATTGAAAATAACTGTTTTATATTTGAATATATTTTAAAATGTAATTTATTCCTGTGACGCAACGCTGAATTTTCAGCATCATTACTCCAGTCTTCAGTGTCACATGATCCTTCAGAAATCATTCTAATATGCTGATTTGATGCTTAAGAATATTTTTTTTATTATCAATATATAGAAGACAGTATGATATAGCAGACAATATAAAGAAGTAGAAAACAGCTGTGCTGCTTAATATTTTTTGTTGAAACCATGATAAAAAATTTTCAGGATTCTTTGATGCATAAAAAGTCAAAAAATACAGTATTTATTTGAAATACAAATCTTCTGTAACAATGTATAATGTTTTACTGTCATTACAGTATATAAATGAATATTATTTTGATAACCCTAACTTGGGCTGTAAACCAGCACTATGTTCAATTGTAGGCTTTTGTCTAAATATCTAGTAACTTAAAATAATAATTCTAAATGATAACTCAGTGTGATTCTGCCTAACAGCAAGGAGTTGATTAATTAAGCAGCAGAAAATTGTTGCATTTTAATAGTTTCTTTCTTAAAGCATAAACGACTGAGCATAGCCAGAGACATCTCAAAACCAGCTGTATGAGTCAAATTCAGTCGGTTATGAAGAGCCCATCTGCTCATGTTCATTTGGAAACTCAATCAAACCGCATGGGTGGTGCGTGCAAACATGCTGTCTCTCTCCCATTGCTGCAATCCATTAGTAAAAGTTGAAGCGCACAGTTTCTGGCACTACCTGCACCATTCGAAATAATGAGTGTTTCCAGACAGGTTTCCCTAAACACTCCCACTATTCGGAAGGTCAACTGGATTTTATGGACATGATAGGAATGTTTACAAACAGCATTTCAAAGGACAAGTCTGTGAAGTGCCAGCCTGGAGGGCATACACAGTAGGACAACACAGTATATCTGTATGAACTGCTCCTTTAAGAAGAAGACAGAAGAAAAGAGTCTGTGACCTTCTGAATGTGACTCACGCCTCATACTCATGGCAAACATGACACAAACACGGGAATCTATGACTGCTGACTCCTCCACACCAAGATTTTCATAGTCTAATTGAGAACAAAACTGTAGTGTAAGAATATTTGGAAAGTGCTGACCTTTTCCTATACGACATTTCCAACAAATTAGGTCAGAATTATGTAACAGAGGTTAGCGTCTGGCTATGCACTCAATATAATGACTACAAGAAAATTAGTTTAGTATTAAATAATAATAAATAAAATAATATATAATAAAAACAATAGCATAACTAAAATATAATTGTAAGTTCACAAGAAAAATTGAAAATAACCAAGAAAATATTTATTTTAAATAATAATAATAATTATTATTATTTTTATTATTTAAAAAAATTAAAATAATTTAATAATTATTGGTTATTTTTGTGTATTGGCTACTTTTCTTGTGAATTGTTACAATTTCATGTAAAAATTGAATGGAAATGTACATTCCAATCAATGGCATAATTTTATATAAAAAAAAAATATTTATTTTTAAAAAACGTAAACTAATGAAACTGAACAGAACGAATTAACAATACATGCATGGTATCTCTATGACCTTTCTAGATTAATGTGAACATTACTGTACCTTCAGAACTTATCTAAAGCTACTTTAAAAAAAACAAAAAACAAAAAAAAAACATATGCTTAATGGCAAGTATAAATACTGAAACACAAATGTCCTGCTCTGGTGGAATGAACCACCAACACTATAAATCTGCTGGTGTCCTTTTATGTGAAGAGCATAGTGAGGAACATTCTGGAAGAGCTGTCTATCTCCAGGAGGCACAACTACACATGAACCAAGAGAAAGTCAGAGACTTTGGGAAGAGAGATAAGCGTGTGGGATTAAACCGGCATGAAGCCTCCTTCTGGATTCTGGCTCATCCCAAAAATGACTCACTCCACCGGTAAAGCCTGTGACCGCTCTGGGGCGAGCCCACCATCCTCTGCTCCATGCTTCCCACCATGGATGCTGTGTGAGGGAAGATCAGAAAGGCCAAATTTGCTCATCCATGGGGGCTGTATTGACGTAATCCCACACAAAATGTAAAATATATTTTAGCTGTATGGAAAATCATGTAATAGCAAACAGTCTCAGAGCTGAGAGCACTACACCATCTAATTCTGACAATGAGCTAATAATGTACATACTGTGAAACTTCCATTAATACATTTAACAAACATTATTACATTACACTACATTAGTATAATGCTTACATAATAAATGTTATAATGCTTAAGAGATTTTTAGTTACAAATGTATTCATTTTAAATTTCATTAAATATTAATATTTGTTAAAGGTCCCGTTCTTCGTGATCCCACGTTTCAAACTTTAGTTAGTGTGTAATGTTGTTGTTAGAGTATAAATAAAATCTGTAAAATTTTAAAGCTCAAAGTTCAATGCCAAGCGAGATATTTTATTTAACAGAAGTCGCCTACATCGAACGGCCAGTTTGGACTACATCCCTCTACTTCCTTCTTTAATGACGTCACTAAAACAGTTTTTTGACTAACCTCCGCCCACAGGAATACACAAGAGTTGCGTTTGTAGAGTGTGTTTGTCGCCATGTCGTCGAAACGCTGTTAATTTCATCCCGCAGTCCAATCACCGGGTCTGATTCTGGCTCAAATTGATAGGGTAAAATTAAAGACATGTTTACAATAACACTGAGCGCGTGCATCTCCACGTTATGGTAAGAGGCGTGACCTTTTCCTGGCAAGGTTCGCTAAGCTGCTGTCGAATCACAACACAGGAACCGCTGGCACAATCAGAACTCGTTACGTATTTCTGAAGGAGGGACTTCATAGAACAAGGAAGTCATCAGCCCGTTTTTATGACAGTGGAAACAGCGGTATACAGATACGTTTTTTTACACGCGAAACATGAACACGTTATATTGCACACTATAAACACAATCAAAGCTTCAAAAAAACACAAAAAACGGGACCTTTAATATTGTATGATTAATAGTCCGTATTGTACATAATATTAATATGTAATATAAATAATCAAATATATAATATTACATTTAATATAAAATGAAACAAATATATATAAAAATGATATATTAAATATAAAATTATTCATATATTTCCATATATGTACATGAACTGCTGATCTGTTAAGCATTATAATGTTTCCAATGATCTAAGGAAAGTTATTATAAAACAGGGAGAGATAGGGGAGGTGGAATGGGAAATGTCACAGGCCGGACTCAAACTTGAGTCACTGCAGGAGAACCACAGCTAACCGCTGCACCATGGCTTCATCTGAAACATATTCATCGATGATGTAACCAAATAGTCAAGACTCGAGAGGGGAGGGTTGGGAAACCAACAGTAAACATTTAAGATTCTTGGGGAAAAAAACCCTTTTGATCAACCACTAAATACTGGTGGAATACATTAAAATTAAATTCATGATCAGTTGGTCATTACAGCAAAATGAACCCTGAAAGACTGATTGGAACCTCTGTGGGAAGAACAGCTAACTCAACAATACACACAGGTGTAGAATCAAGAGCCATTTACTGGGATCCAAGATGTCCTGTAGGAGCAGGACAGGATAAAAACAGAGAAACAACCAGAACAATTAGGTCACCTCCAACGTTCCAGGGTGCAGAATCACACACACACACACACGTGACACACACAGGACTCTTCCACTCCTAAACACTTGGTTCCTTGTTCTCCTGTTTCCATGGAAACACACCTCTCAATTCTCTAAGGATCAATGGAAACTATGAGGCTGTGATAATGGGCTATTTTAGTCTATTAAACAATCAATTTGATAACAGTGCTAAAAAAAAAAAAAAAAAACACGTCATCTACAAATACACAAAATCACACACACACACACGTTTTTGTGACTCATTTTTTATTGTGACCTAGATGCTGAGTTAAGTGTTTATAATACTAAGAACCATATCTATCTATCTATCTATCTATCTATCTATCTATCTATCTATCTATCTATCTATCTATCTATCTATCTATCTATCTATCTATCTATCTATCTATCTATCTATCTATCTATCCATCCATCCATCCATTCCATCTTTTCTGTCATTAGCAGCACAATTTCTCTTTCTCACACAGATTCACAATTATTCACAGACACTCAAACACACCCCGACAGAGTCTTAATTTGCCTGTACCACAAATTTGCTCGTTCACATGTAATTGCATGTGTGTGAGGCTGCAGGCTGCATTTAAAAACTGTCAGACCGGTGCACTGCTAGAGGAATGGCTCTCTCATTTACTCACCACACACAAACCCACCTATTAACACATACAAAATATACTAGTGTGCATGATCCCTTTTTTAGGAGCGCAGCTACTGTATAGTCAGAGAGGTCAAATAATGTACAATAAATGCTGTTCTTTTTCCTTAAAGAAATATTAAGCAGCACAACTGTTTTCAACATTGATAGTAATAAGAAATATTCCTCGATCATCAAATCAGCATATTAGAATGATTTCTGAAGGATCATGTGACACTGAAGACTGATGCTGAAAATTCAGCTTTGCATCACAGGAATAAATTACATTTTTAAATACATTAATTAATTACCGCCTTGGTGCACATAAGAGGACTTTTAAAATCTTTCAGACCCCAAATTTTTAACAATAGTGTAACAGTAGTTTAACAGAGCATTATAAAAGTAGTCCAAACTTCTGCCATTCTCATATCTGAGGGGTGAAAGACTGGTACCGAAAGAGGGGGTTTCATGATCATGAAAAAAGGACTAAATATCCTGAGACACATTCACATATAAACACACACTCCACCCAATCCCACAGCCTGCAATGAACACCTCACTTTTCTTACAGCTATGACGCAATTAGAAACACACACACAGGTTTCCATCTCACTGAAGGGTGTGTGGAGTTTTAATGATTGACCTTTCCATCTAACATGGAAACTTGTGCCATGACGAGAATCTATAATGAAACTTTTTTCTTCAATTCCTGAGAATTTTAAACTCGTGAATGGACATGGACATGCCATAGATGAGCAATAGCAGTACACATCTTCTTAGTGTGAATTTTACAGGGCAAAAAGGGGCATTCTGTGTGAACATCTATTTAATACAAAGCAAGTTAATTGATTTTTAAAAGTGAAACTAAATTAATTACTGATTTAATGTGGTGCTTCAATCAGCCAGACTTAAAGCTACAATATGTACATTTTCGCCACTAGAGGTCGCTTTTTCAAAACAAAGGCGTAGCTTGATGACGCCTTGATTTTGGGCAGAAATCATGTTCATGGATGAGATTATTAATGTTATTGTAGTATGAAGCAGAGCAGGGCCGAGTGCTGTGCGAGTAGAAACGAGGCCGCTGGAGCGATTGCTAATGAGAGACGAGTGCGACACACGGCTCGAGAGCTGCAGAACTTTTATTATGCCGCAGTCGCTGCTTCCGCTTCATCTGTTCATGAGTATGTGGGGTAATGCAGTGCTGTTCATCGGATTAGATACATTTGAGTGTGTTGAAAGTCATTATAGTGCTACTCTGTGTTCGCTCGGTGGCTACTTTGAGACACATGCTGCACACTGCAGTAAGTTAGATTGATATTAGGCATGGTAAAACATGGTAAATCAAGAAAACAAGATTTACACAATAAGACTTTTGTGTTTTTTGTGTCTATTGTGTTTAGTGTTTACAATGATTAGTTTTCTGTCAATGAAAGTATCCAAACAGTTGCTCACATGTCTAATAAAACACATAACATGTTTAAGCGTCTTTGGTGTTTCCATGGTTTCTTCAAAATAAAACTGGAAACCGAGGGTAAGGCAGGTAGGATGTCATTGATATGCGACGCACGGACACGGTGCGAGTCCTGGTTAAAATTGCTTATTTCTCTGGATTTAAAAACTCTTGAAAGTATTTGGGATAATGTTAGTACAAAAGTCAACAAAATATATAAAATGTATCTAGTGTTTTTTGGATATTTTAATAAAATTCTACATATTATGCCAAAAACTTGACTAGGCATGAAGCAAACAAAAATATTCAGATAATAATGGTTCATTACACAGGTTCTTCTTTATATATATATATATATATATATATATATATATATATATATATATATATATATATATATATATATATCCTTATTCAGCATAAATTTCAGAATGCTTTTTTGATGAAAAGAATGATGAAAAACTCTAAATTGAACACCAGCAGAGTCACTATTAGGGACCAACAATGCTCTCCAAAAATACCCACAGATATGCGCTGAGAAAGAGAAAAAGTGGGACAGAAAAGAAATAAAAACAGAGGAGGAGAGAGAGAAAAATTTGTATCACGATTCATACTGCACCATAATGCACTAATTAAATGATATCTGTCCATCTATTTGTAAGACCTAACAACTGTGTCGTGCAGATTATGGGGTTTGGTGATATAAAAATGTTTTATTATATATTAAATAAAAATAAAGTAACCTTACAATAAGTTCTCATTTTTTAACATTAATTAATGCATTAACTAACATAAACTATCAATGAGCAGTAATGTTTTAATAGCATTTATTGACCTTTGTTAAAGTTAGTTAATTAAAATGTTCATGTTAGTTCACAGTGCATTAACTATAATGTTAACAGGTCCAACTTTTGATATTAAAAATTTAGTAGTAAATGTTGAGATTAACTTTCAGATTAATAAACAGAGTAGAAGCATTTTTGGTTCATGTTTTCATACATATATATATATATATATACACACACACACACACACTGAATACACTGAAAAATAAAAATATAATAGCATGAAACATAACATGCTAGAAACATAAAACATAATAATCACTGCAATAATGATTCAATCATAGAACGCGCATTTGCCCATTTATATATATATATATATATATATATATATATATATATATATATATATATATATATATATTTTTTTTTTTTTTTTTTTTTTTTTTTTTGGCTGGGCAGTGTATACTTAAAGTACATTGCATAATTGTATTAATTTTATGCACCAAGAATCCCTGGAAGATTATTTACCATTATCTTCTATTACATATTGCTACATAGTAACTATGAAAATAGAAAACAGCTATTTTAAATGACAATTGACCATTTTTATGGCATTTTTTATCAAATAAATGCATCTTTAGTGAGACATAAGAGATGTCTTTAATATATATATATATATATATATATATATATATATATATATATATATATATATATATATATATATATATATATATATATCTTCCCGACCTCAAACTTTTGAACAGTACAGTACAGTTTCTTTATTTGAAAATTCATGCATCACAGGATTAAAATATAGTGGGTAGTGAACAAAGAATAAAACCATGGACAACATCAAGACTAAAACAGACTTGCTGCTTCGTGTTTAAATATAGTTTTGTTTTACAAGCTTCTTTTGAATTATGTGTTACACAACTAGCTGCTGTCTTCAACTTCTTATGTGGGTAGATCATAAGTTCAGAGACGTTAGTGACGTAAAGGAGAGCATGAGGAATTTCCACACCTCCCAAAACCGTTGACAGGATTTAACGGCAAACCCTCAGAGGCACAGCAGTGTTTCCTCCGTAAATGCTTTTTACATTCTTACTTCAGGATAAACGGAGGATAAGCTCCAGAATTTCAAACCCCTCTTACACAAACACACGAAGCGTCACCCTCTTTCTGTTACCATTCCTCAATCTGACCGAAATAAATACAGACGTTTCACTCAACACAAGCTCCAGGCATAAACACAGACACACTCACACACACCAGGGAAGCAGGTGACAATAACAGGTCAAGCCTAGAGCTCTGGCCAGTGAATAAAAAAAATAACAAGGAGGAAAAAAAAAAACACGACAGAAGAAATAAATACTGATGAGGTCCAGCAAAGATCTCAAATGGTAGTTCCATACTTATTTGTAGAAGGAATATCTGAAATAGGCTTATAAAACGGTTCTCATAATTTTACAAAGAAAATGGATTTACACCCACCAGCCACTTTATTATGTACACCTTGCTAGTACAGGCTTTTACCTTCTGAACTGCCTTAATTCTTCACAGCATAGATTCAACAAAGTGCTGGAAACATTCCTCAGAGATTTTGGTCCATATTGACATGATAGCATCACACAGTTGCTGCAGATTTGTAGGCTGCACATCCATGATATAAAACTCCCATTCCACCACATCCCAAAAGTGCTCTATTGGATTGAGATCTGGTCACTGTGGAGGCCATTTGTGTAACTCAATATCATGTTCAGGAAGTCAGTTTGAGGTGATTTGAGCTTTGTGACGTGGGGTGTTATCCTGCTGGAAGTAGCTATCCGAAGATGGGTACACTGTGCTCATAAAAGGATCGACATGGTCAGCAACAATACTCAGGAAGTGGCGCTTAAACAACACTCAATTGATACTAAGAGGCCCAAACTGTGCCAAAAAAAAAATAACCCACACACCATTACACCACCAGCAGCCTGAACCATTGATTCAAGGCAGGATGAATTGATGCTTATTGTTTAGTTTAGGTCAAATTCTGACCTTACTATCTTAATGCCGCAGCAGAAATCAAGACTTATCAAAGCAGGCAACATTTTTCCAATCTCTATTGTCCAATTTTGGCGAGCCTGCAAACTGTAGCCTCATCTGCTTCAAGGTTCGACATGTTGTGAGTTCAGAGATGCTCTTCAGCAGACCTTGGTTGCAAAGAGTTTTTGTTGAGTTACTGTTGTCTTTCTATTAGCTCCAACCAGTATGGCCATTCTCCTCTGACCTCTGGCATTAACAAGGCATTTTTGCCCACCAAACTGCTGCTAACTGGATATTTTCTCTATTTACTCGAACCATTCTCTGTAAACCCTAGTGATGGTCCTGCGTTAAAATCCCGGTAGATCAGCAGTTTTTGAAATACTCAGATCAACAACGATGCCACGTTTAAAGTCACTTAAATCACCTTTACTCTCCTTTCTGATGCTCAGTTTGAACTTCAGCAAATCATCTTGACCATGGCTGAATCCAAAATCGCCCCCTATACCATCAAATAGGGCTTTATTTGAGGGGACAGCCATTGGTAGTGGCGTCCGAAACCATAGTGGACATTATCAAGTGCACTCATTGTATCCCACATTACACTGCAACAATGAGTGTACAACCGATGTACACCCTACGGCTGTCTCGTTTTTATTCACTCCTTCAAGTGAACTGTATTAGTGGACTAATGTAGGGAATAGTGACTAAGGGTTTAGGGGGGCAATTTCGGATTTCCTAAATGCACTGATTAGATGTTTGCGTTAACAAGCAGTCGAACAGGTGTACCTAATAAAGTAGTCGGTGAGTGTATGTGACTTCTACTGAAGACATTTAATAATTTACATAAATCCCTTTTTTGCTGTAAGACAGAGTTTGACCAGTCCTTCTGCAAGCAAACGGTGTCTGGTCTTTCAGACATCTGTGACAGATGCTGTGCATTAGTCTCTGTGGTCGACGGTTTTATGGTTCTTTTCAAATTAGTTATTAAAAGGCTCGTCTTGATGTTTCTTTATAAATGTGTATGGGAACGCAGACGGATAAATGAGGGTTTCTCATCATCTGGGACCAATTTTCTGTCATAGGCTGCAAATTGGATTCTATGACGATGTTGATTTAATCATGAAAAGGTTAAGTTTGTCACAAATATTATTCAGTTGAGACAACAGACAATTCGTTTGATTGTCATTTAGCAGGTGAAAATATGAATATAAACAGACTTGTAAGTGACTGTTTGAAGACAGACAAAAGTTATTACTTATTTAGACACTTAAAGGATTAGTCCACTTTTAAATACACTTTTCCTGATAAATTTACTCACCCCCATGTCATCCAAGATGTTCATGTCTTTCTTTTGTCAGTCAAAAAGAAATGAAGGTTTTTGAGGAAAACATTCCAGGATTATTCTCCTTACAGTGGATTTCAATAGCTACCAACAGGTTGAAGGTCAAAATTACAGTTTCAGTGCAGCTTCAAGGGCTTTAAACGATACCAGATGAGTAATAAGGGTCGTATCTAGCGAATCGATTGGTCATTTTCGAAAAAAAATACAACCGTCTATGCTTTATAAACAAAAACTGTAATTTTGACCTTCAACCTGTTGGTAGCCATTGAAATCCACTGTAAGGAGAAAAATCCTGGAATGTTTTCCTCAAAGACCTTCATTTCTTTTCGACTGACGAAAGAAAGACATGAATATCTTGGATGACATGGGGGTGAGTAATTTTATCAGGAAAAGTTTATTTAAAAGTGGACTAATCCTTTAAATCAGCTGATAACAAAATATCAAAAAAAAAAAAAAAAAAAAATCACAAACAAATGATAATGATGAAATGAAAGGATTATATGAACATTTATTCAAAAATGCAAATAATGAGTTTTTAATTAGCCTTTTTTGACTTTTTCTGGTAAAAGCTCTTTAAATTTAAGAAGCATTTATTTGAAAAGCTTAAGATATTACGACTTGTCCTAAACTGTTAGACTTAGATCTTAAATATGATGAAATGCACTTTTGCCCACTTGTTATACTTCACAAGTGACAATCTGACTACAGTCAAATTAAAGATTTAAGGTCTTAGTCTCTTATGAATTGTTAAAAAAAATCGATATTTTAAATGGAAAATGAGACAAAAATTCTCATTAAGAACAGGATTTACTTTGTCGCCTCATTTTTTAACAGTAAATCTATAGTTTTCCACTTAAAACCAAACAAACTTGTCTAATGCAATGATATTGATGCATTTTTATGAATGTATGAATATCATTGCATTAGAAGTTTGAGAATTGGCAACTTAATTCTCCAAATTCTTTATATCATAATTTTATTGTCAACATTTGGGACCAACAGACACGTACTCTTCAACTTCAGAGCTGTGAGTTTGACGAGGCAACATGTGGCTGGTGGTTTTTTTTAAATTTTCATAAACTGACGCAGTTTAACAGTCTCAACCTTGCAGCTCGCCAATCTTGTTTGATGTCGCTCTGCTTTTGCGTAGAAGCCTGAGGAAATACGCATGACCGCACAACAGTCTATATTACACGACACGTGTGCCACATGGAAAATAGAGAATCACAGTTTATTAAAGGCCAAACCTTGAATGACACATCGAGTTCTGCAGATGGAGAAACTTATATTTCAAAATGTAATTTATTCCTGAGGCAAAGCTGAATATTTAGCATCATTACACCAGCCTTCAGTGTCACACGATCCTTCGGAAATCATTCTAATATGCTCATTTGATCGTCAAGAAACATTTCTTAGTATTATCAATGTTGAAAACAGTTATGCAGTGCTACATAATATTTTTGTGGAAATTTTTCAGGATTTTTGATGAATATAAAGTTCAATAGAACAACAATAATTTAAAACAGAATATACAGTATAAAATCATTACATCAATGGGAATTCCCTACAAAACATGGAAACCAGTGTGTTTGTGTGTGAGATCAACAGTAGGCCTATGAGAAGAAAAAAAAAAAAAAAAACTTTCCATTAGAAGTTCATTTTATGGGACATTATCATATTAACATGTTCATTTCTGAATTAATTTCCTCTCTGTTCTGTCCAACAGATGGAGGTGTATTTTTGTTCCAGCAGACTCAAAAATACCTTTACCTGTATTGTCATGAAACAGATGAAAGTGACGCACATGTATAACCTTGGATGTAATGTACTGCAGCTCCTGCAGGCTGAATGGAGTGTGATCTATTGAGAAACATTAATATCTCACATCACTCACAGTCACACACACACACACACACACACACTCACTCGTGCACGGTTGCGTGCTGCAGGAGGAGATGATGGTGTTGCTATGGTGACATGTCTGGATGCAGCAGGCTATGCCACATGGCAAAGAAAAGTGAGTGACCGGAGAGAGAGAGAGAAAAAAAGGGATGTCATAGTGGCTTATCATCACACACTTTCGTGTTGACACACACAATGACAAATCACAGAGAGAAAGAGAGAGAGAGAGAGAGAGAGAGAGAGAGAGAGAGAGAGAGAGAGAGCGAGAAATGCCCACCCAAATATACACAGCTGAGCGAGCAAAAGGGAAGCAATGAAGCATTTTTAATTTAGTAATTTAGTACAAAACTTTTGAGGAACATTTCTTTATAAGACTTTAAACATTGTGAGACTTTGGAAATGCTACGCCCCCTAGTGTTGTAATCTATACTACACCAATTATAATAAAACCTCCAATCTACTACTTACGTAAAGGATTAGTTCACTACAGAATAACAATTTCCTGATAATTTACCATGTCATCCAAGATGTCTTCAGTCGAAAAGAAATTATATTTCTCCATATAAAGGACTTCAACGGCTACCAACGGGTTGAAGGTCCAAATTGCAGTTTCAGTGCAGCTTCAAAGAGCTCTACACAATCCCAGAAGAGGAATAAGGGTCTTGTCTAGTGAAACGATCAGCCATTTTCTAATATATATACACTTTTGACCACAAATGGTCATCTTTGCACTAGCTCTGCGATGCACCACACATTATGTAATCACGTTGAAAAGGTCACATGTGACGTAGGTGGAAGTACCGCGGTGGGGCGAAAAACTCCTCCAACTTCAAAATCGTCATATTAGAATGATTCTTATCCTTTTTTTTGTAAAGGACATTTGACTTAGTCTTTGCACATTTGCTTTGTAGACACTGGATCAGTACTTCCGCCTATGTCACATCATGTGACCTTTCCAACGGGATTATGTACTGGTGGCACATCGCAGAGCTAGTGCAAGATGACCATTTGTGGTTAAAAAGTGTATATATATTAGAAAATGGCTGATAGTTTCACTAGACAAGACCCTTATTCCTCTTCTGGGATCATGTAGAGCCCTTTGAAGCTGCACTGAAACTCCAATGTGGACCTTCAACCCATTGGTAGCCGTTGAAGTCCACTATATGGAGAAAAATCCTGGAATGTTTCCCTCAAAAATCTTAATTTCTTTTCAACTGAAGAAAGAAAGACATAAACATCTTGGATGACATGGGGGTGAGTAAATTATCAGGAAATTTGTGAACTAATCCTTTAAAAAATACCATATGGATCAGTGATATGACACCCAATTTTATCTCCTCCATTTGAATCTATTAGATTACTCAAGAACACATAACAAAAAGCTTATCATATTTTTTTTTTTTTTTGTGAATTACCTTTTTTTTTGCCTTTGTGAGGCTTAACATAAAAAAATGGCCAATAACTTGATTATTTAGTGAAAAGGCATGCATTTATTTGATCAAAAATTAAAAAAAAATATTGTTTATTGTAATATAATTTAAAATGTAATTTATTCCTGTGATCAAAGCTGAATTTTCAGCATCATTACTCCAGTCTTCAGTGTCACATGATCCTTCAGAAATCATTCTAATATGTTGATTTGCTGTTCAAGAAACATTTCTGATTCTCTGAATATTTTTGTGGAAACCATGAACCATTTTTTCAGGATTCTTTGTTGAATAGAAAGTTCAAAAGAACAGCAAGTATTTGAAATATAAATCGTTTGTAACATGTGTACAAATGTCATCTTTACAGTCACTTCTGATCAATTTAATGAATCCTTGCTGAATAAAAGTATTCATTTGTTTAAAAAAAGAATAATTAAAATCGTACTGACCCCAAACTTTTGAATGGAAAATGAATTCAGAAGCTAAATCTTTAAACTGACCTATGACTGACCTCTTCTCAAATGCTTCTAATCTAATGAAAGAGACAATTTTGACTCTCTGGAGATATTTTCATCATGATGGTGAACATTTGAGGATCTAGCCTCAGGAAACAGCTGCTGTAATAAACACTCTTCATCTACTAGAAGCTTTCTTATTAAAAGTGACTTACAGTAGACTTACTACAGGAACGGACCTCCAGGAACAATGTGGGTTACGTCTCACCGCTGGGGTTTCAATGAGCCGCTCAGATCTTAAACCACTACGTCACACCATGCTAAGAATAATGCTGCATCTATGTTAACACAAAATATTCACAGTATATCTCCAAACTCGTGGAGTGTCTGGGTGGGCCTGAAACGCTTTAGGCAAAAACAATATAACTCTCTATTCATTTGTCTGTGTCTGTGAAAATGTGTCAGAGGAATTACAGCCATCGTAACAACCATATCGTCTCCCGTTGGGCTGGAGAGATAAAACTGCAGCTGAAGAGCGAGCAGGGATGGCAAATCTCTGGATGTGAATGAGATAAACCTCAGGAAAAGCGTCGCCACAATAGAGAGTAGAAAATACAGTCTGGTTAGCATTTAAAATCCCCTTGTAATTAAAACATTATGATTATTACACTGGCTTTCACTCTACATATTTAATGAGATTAAGCGCTGCCTCCAGACATTTTGGCGATGATATAATTTCACAGGCTTTTTCACAGCTGTAGACTGTGAAAACTGAATTTAACGGCATTCCTGAAACTAAACACAGACAGAGTGACCCGGAGGACGCAGAACACTGCTCTGGGATCAGCTAGAGTCAATGAAACACACTTCTCCACAAGAATCGAGTTGAAACTTTGAAGTTTCTAAGACACTCTTAAAAATAGAATAACCATTTTTGGTTCCCCAATGAACCTTTCTTAAAAGAACCATTTTTTCTTATTGTGAAGAACATTTTAATAATCTAAAGAACCCTTTTCCACTATAAATAATCTTTTGTGGGATGGAAAGGATCTTAAAGGTGCTTCATGGAACCACTGAGGCCAATAAAGACCCTTTATTTTTAAAAGTGCAAGCTGTTTAATAAAAATATACATAGATTAATCTTCCTAAAATAAATAAATAAATAAAATAGAAGCATGTTATGTAAAATTAAGGTAACATTTAATTGATTTAAGTGCTTTAATTATAATAATGAATCACTGTATTTAGAGTTAACAGTTTTAAAAAAGTCTGATACAAAGCTAAATTCACCAGAGTTTTGATTTTTTTGTTTTTCATCCAGACACTGTGAGTGGAATATCAGTATTGATCAGACAGGTTCATATCAGGCAGGTGCTGATGTCAAGGCGCCACCTGCAGTTAGACTGCAGAACTACATCCACCTTTGAAGCATTTTACATTATATGAATTCATATGCCAGACTTTATTTTACCCAAAGTAACTTACAGTACATTGTGTTACTAGTATGTGTGTTCCTTGAGAATCGAACTGATGACTTTAGTGTCACTAGCACACTCAATTAAATACCTATTTAATTGTTTTAATAATATAACCAGCTGTTATCTAAATGCAAGCTGTGAAAATGTCAGTATAAACTGGAACGATTAAATTATACTTAAATATGTCTAAGATAGGAGGATAATCTCAGAATAAAGACCTAAATTAAATTCAAAATCAAATTAAAGTTCAAAGCAGCAAGATAAAAAATGAAAGAACATCTATTAAAATGCAAATTAAATGCAGTGGGGTTCCAAACGCAAAGATGTTGTGAGAGATCTCCTATTAACCACCAGGGGGCAGCACACAAATGCAGTATAGACCTCAAACAACTCAAATGACTTCCCTCCTAATAAAATAAACATATAAATATGAAATAAGGAGCAATATATTAATTACATTATGTCCTGATTATGTTCAGTTAGATTGTTCAAACGCAGACTGAGTGATAGACAGTATGTTTGTAGTGTACCTCCTTCATTCATACACTATGTACTCAAGCACGTAGTGTATGAATTTTATAAGGTTACTTTATCATTCAACACTGGAGTCTGAAAGCCCCTCCCCCTCCACTATGTAATTAAAGTTGCGACATTCCACACTTCATTATTTACTCGATAAAATGCCATAGAATAGTGCACATGTACGCAACTTGGGACACACCTTGAGATTTTTTTGCTCAGTTTATTGTCCTTCAGGTGAATATCCTGATTGCTTAGAAAAGTAAAAGCACACCTCTCCTCAAAAAGCCACGATTTGATATATCATTGAGGTATTATGAAGCACAAACAGTGTGAGATGAATAACGCTAACCCTATGGGCATTAGCGATGTCTGCCCTTTCAGGTGATGTGTAGGGAATCCTTGAAAACAGTTTCTTACACCCTAGGAAGCCCCTCAAAAATCCCAACTACTCCATTTCTTTTCTACCTTTGAAAACCAAGATGCATTTAAAAGAGTGCAGTTTATTTATCTTCCTTTCTCTCGTTCTTCCCATCTCTCTTTTTCAGACCAGCTTTCTTTTCACTGCAATCCAAGCAGAGAGGAAACAGAGAGGGAGACGAGGGCCAGAGGAAGAGGTGGGGTGAAACCAATTAAAAGACTACAAGTCATGCTCGAGCAGGATCGGTGCTTGATCGGTGGTGCGAGCCGGAGACGTGGCCTAGGAAACCCTTCAAATTCAGGGGAGCAAAAGTTGTGTAAAGGAGGGAGAGTGTGCGTGTGTGTGTGTGTTTGGTGAAGGGGAAACTCATTAAGCCGCGCTGCAGATAAGAGCCTGTCACAGTCAATGAGTCTGTATACAAAGGAGTGGATAAAGAGCATATAGCGGTTTTCAAGGGAAAAAAGATGATGAAAAGGGGTTGATGGGGTGAGTGAAGGGGTAACACAGGAGGAGAGATGTGTGAGGAGAGGACAGCTGTGGTTGTGGGGAACAAATGTCCTGGAAAACCAAATGTTATTAACAAAGAGGAAATAAAAAAGACCAAATAATGTCTTATTTCATTTGTAAAAATGCTTAATGCTTGTTAGCATTGATTAGCCTCACGTAGTAGGGCTGAATGATTAATCAAAATGAAACCGTGGCTTAGTGTGAAAATAAATTTGCAAAGTCTGGGACTTTAAGGGTTAGTTCACCCTAAAAATTAAAATTCTGTCATCATTTACTCACCCTCATGTCGTTCCAAACCTGTAAGACTTTCGTTCATCTTCGTAACAAATGAAGATCTTTTTGATGAAATCTGAGAGCTTTCTGATCCTCCATTGACAGCTACGCAACTGACATAAAGAGATTGCAAAACTAATCCATTTGAATCGAGTGGTTTAGTCCAAATTTTCTAAAGAGACTCGATTGCTTTATGTCAGCGTTTCTCAAAGTGTGGGGCGCGCCCCACTGGTGGGGAATAGAGACATGTCAGGTGGGGCGTGACAAACTAGAGGAAATTTGGACATTTTTGTGCCCATCTCTTTTAACCTTTTGAGTCCTGTCCCACATATGGGATTTTTATTTCTGTGCCCCTGAGAGTACGGTCCAATATATGGGATTTAAAACGTTCAGTAACGTCACTTATCTGCCAGATTCAAACTGCTTTCGCGCTTTGGCTGGCGCTGAGCCAGAGACGGACATGTTCAGCAGCGCTTGTCATTTGTCACAACTATGCAGTGTTTTTAACAACATAATGTTTATTTTAGGTGTCAGACATTTAAATGTACATAAGTACTAGTAAAACAATAAATTTAGAGTTTGTAAAGTACTGTACATACTGATGTCTATGGAAGCAGCAGTAATAATCAATTAAAATATAATTTGCCGACGTGTTTTATTCATATCAGACACACAGTATAAGTAACTATAAAGTTTACTCTATTTTTCTCCCAGATCACCGGACACATGGATTTCGGGAGAAATTGATAAATTCACGCGCTATAAATCCGTCTGACAGGGCTCGCTGAACAGTTGCGCAAACAAACATGGCGGCGCCCATCTCGTCTTATAGATCAAGATCATTTATTAAAGGTGCCCAAGAATGCTTTTTCACAAGATGTAATATAAGTCTAAGGTGTCTCCTGAATGTGTCTGTGAAGTTTCAGCTTAAAATACCCCATAGATTTTTTTTAATAAATTTTTTTAACTGCCTATTTTGGGGCATCATTAACTATGCACTGATTTTTTCAGCACGCCGCCCCTTTAATTCGCGTGCTCCCTGCCACACGAGCTCTCGATTATATTACAGCACATTTACAAAGTTCACACAGCTAATATAACCCTCAAATGGATCTTTACAAGATGTTCGTCATGCATGCTGTATGCATGCTTCGAATTATGTGAGTAAAGTATTTATTTTGATGTTTATGTTTGATCCTCTATGAGTTTGAGGCTGTGCTCCGTGGCTAACGGCTAATGCTACACTGTTGGAGAGATTTATAAAGAATGAAGTTGTGTTTATGAATGATACAGACTGCTAGTGTTTAAAAATGAAAATAGCGACGGCTCTTGTCTCCGTGAATTCAGTAAGAAACGATGGTAACTTTAACCTCATTTAACAGTACATTAGCAACATGCTAACGAAACATTTAGATAGACAATTTACAAATATCACTAAAAATATCATGCTATCATGGATCATGTCAGTTATTATTGCTCCATCTGCCATTTTCGCTGTTGTTCTTGCTTGCTTACCTAGTCTGATGATTCAGCTGTGCAGATCCAGACGTTACTGGCTGCCCTTGTCTAATGCCTTTCATAATGTTGGGAACATGGGCTGGCATATGCAAATATTGGGGCGTACACCCCGACTGTTACGTAACAGTCGGTGTTATGTTGAGATCCGCGTGTTTTCCGGAAGTCTTTTAAACAAATGAGATTTACATAAGAAAGAGAAAGCTATGGAGTTTGAAACTCAATGTATGTCTTTTCCATGTACTGAAATCTTGTTATTCAACTATGCCAAGGTAAATTCAAATTTTGAATCTAGGGCACCTTTAACGTTTTTAAACGACAAAACACACTCACTTATACATATTTGAGAATCGGAATATCAGATAGTTGATGACATGGTAAGCAAGTATGTGAATATTTGAAAAAAAAAAAAAAGGAGAAACGAAATAAAAACCTTACATCTGTCATACAGTGTTATTGTGGCTGTGGTGTGTGACGTGACAAGCCTGACGCATTGCCATGGAAACAATAAAACCCTCAAATAATATTTAATTTATAATTTATATAGGCTATAATAAATAAAGTTTTTAATGCTGTTATTTGATGTAATGTTTTAAAATGTAATGTTAATAAAATAAATGAATGCATTTTAAATGTATTTAACTAGTTTAAAAAGCCTAGTTTATTAACATTTTGTTGGGGCGACTGGGGACAGGTGGGGCTCGGAACCCTTCCCTACCTTGAGAAACACTGAGTTTGAGAAACACTGCTTTATATGATGAACATATTTAATTTAGGCTTTCATTCACATATAAACTTTGATCGGTGAACATAAACAGAAGCTCAAGTGAACCTGAATGGTGCTCGAGAACACACCTCTTCCGGGAAGCTCAAACGTGCTGCGTAACACACAAGAACTCACATGAGGGTGAGTAATTAACGACAGAATTTTCATTTTTTAGTGAACTAACAGTTTCATTAATTAAATAAATGATTATCATTAGTATTATTGGCTAAGCCTTACAAAACCGCAATTCTGGAGCTTTTTTTAAAATGCACTTTAATTCAACGTTTTTATCAAAAAAATTGCAATTAGTTTACAAATCGTGCAGCCCAACCATATACTAATTTTTGATAGCTGGTCAAGAAGAATCGTTACACTTAAGTGCCCGTCTGATTGACTTATAAAGTACAACAGACTTATTTTTTTCTTAAGCTTTTTATTCTCATGATTAGGGTTTGGGTTAATTATAAGCTTGATTGTTTTAAAAAAAGAGGCTAATAATAGGACCCCAAAATGATATAAAAATTGTTTGTGTGTGTGCGCTCTACTTAATGACACTAGAACTTTTGCTCAAGGCAATAGACGTGGGAGAGAGATGTGTGCCACTGACAACGCCATTAGAGTGTGTGTGTGTGTGGCTAATAAGGTCATTAGGGTTGATACAGAATATATCAGGGTGAATCGCAGTATGATTGAGTGGCAGAGAGAAAAAATATGCACACATGCACAAATTCATACAGTAAAATAATCGTGAGCGCTAGATGTGGCTTAGAGCAGACAGGATGATCTGTTAGTGTGGGTTACATGATGGGAAAATGCGACTGAATGAAAATGAATGAATCTTTGTTTGATTCTCTCTTTCTCCATCTCTCTAATGTATGATGGAGAGATCTTTCAGCAGCTCAGTATGAGTCACACACGCCACAGGGGCTGAGATTTCCTGCTGATCTACACAGCAATATGTGCCCAGAAACACACACACACACACAAAGATGAGTTTGGGTTTATTCATATTCTTCTCTCATGTCATCCCTTTTAACAGCCAGATAATGACCACAAACAGCAAGCTGCAAACAGAAATTAACCATAAAAATACAGCGTCAAACAGCTAACGACCGATACTAGTAGTCTCATCTAACCAATGATCATAAATAACTAGATTCAAACAAGCAAATGACTATAAAATCACCAGATTCCAAGAGCTAAATGACCAAAATCCACCCACTTCAACAAGATAGTAGCCATAAAATAACAGTTTCAACCAGTTAATGACCATAACTGGCCAGTTTAAACAACTAATAACCATAAATGAGACCTTACCACAAGCTAATAACCACAAACAACCTGCTTCAAACAACTAATGACTACAAATGAGTTAATGACAACAGTTAATGACCATAACTGACCTGCTTAAACTAGCTAATGTCCATAACTATCCAGCTATAACAAGCTAATTATCATAAATCACTAGCTTCAACCAGTTTATGACCATAAATAAATAAATGAAACCTGAAAATGACCATAAATTACTTCATTCAACCTGCTAATGAGTCTAAAACACCAGTTTCAACCAGCTAATGACCATGAGTGACCTGCTTAAATGATCTCAAGACCACTGGCTAATGACCAAAACAACTCTTCAATCAAATGTCCATTTTCAACCAGTTAATAACCATAACTGATCCACTTAAACCAGAAAATGACCATAACTGTTTAGTTGAAACAGCCAATTACCATAAATCACCAGATCATCTAGTCTATGACCATACATGAATAGTTTCAACCTGATGATGACCATAAATTACTAGCTTCAACCTGCTAATAAGTCAAAATCACCTGTTTCAACTAGCTAATGAACATAAATAGTTGACTAGAACCATGTGAATCAGGCTACATTAGCCTCAAATCCCTCAGACAAGATTTACATCATGCGTTCATGCAACCCATAGTCAGATATTGCTAAATCTATGAAGCTGAATTAGCATGTGCGGCGTGTGGCCTTTTTCTTACACAAACCTTTAAATTCCAGCAGCTGACGCTGGCATAAAGACAACCGTTTCCACAAGCTTTCGGGGACACAGATGGAACAAAAAACACGCACTGTGTTTCACAAAGCACCAGAATGATCCAAGGTGACACTTGTGTTGTCAATAACTTGGCAGTTAAAATGGCAAAGGTGGGGAGAAAAACATGTCAGGGTTGTTTGGCTAACACATGGCTGTTGTTTTAGTTGAGAGCAGAAAAATTGGAGCTATATGAGGTCATGAGGTCAGATTGTCTGTTTATTGCAGCAAAAAAAGGCTAGCAGAAGGGTGAGACAGGGCAGGTGGGCCGAATCACAGATGGAATCGCACAGGAAATATTTTTGAGGGAGAAACGTGATTGGTCAGGGTCAAGCTAGCAGTTAAAGATGAGTTTCGAAGGTTGCCAGGTTCTCTGAAAGTGAAAATGGTGAAATGACATTTTTTGAGATTAATTATGTGGACATATGTAGCATTTTCACTTATATTTTACTTGATAGACAAAGAGGGGAGTGACAGGAAACGGTTGGGGAGGAGTGGAGGAAATTTAACATGTTTAACCTGCATTTCCCACATAAGCAGCACAGCATAATATATCAGATGCAAAGAAACTTCTGCATCACAGTGGATTGCAAACATAAAAATAATAATAATAAAAAAGTTAATTAGTCCTTTGATTTTCATTTTCCCAGTATTCCTGACATTGTTTTGCCCTCTATGTATCCCCTATCCCTCTTCTATTCTTTCTCTCAGTCTCTCCTCCTGACAAAGATGATCCAATCCTCTCATTCATTATTTACAGAGGCAGAAAAAGAGCGCTTCACCACACACACAAACACACATACAGACACACACACATATTTACTTCCACAATCACAGATGCTTAGAAATGCAATAGGTCTAGACCTCGTTGTATCTTTGAAACAAATTGATCAATATTATTACAATTATCTTACAGCTCTTAAACTAATTTTTTGAATGCTGGATGCTATTGAGACTAGTTCTCCAAGCACTTCATAGTCATATTTATTACTATATGAATGGCCAACACTAATCAGAGATCAGCTTTTCTTTGGCTATAGCACAAAGGACACACCGTAAATAGGTTGATATTTCCAGAAGAAAATACCAGGGCTTGCATGTATATGCAGTATTTTCTGTCAGCAACAACAATCACTATACCTTTAAAGAGTAAAAGCACCTTGAGACTTAAGAAAATAGCCAATAAATGGAAGAAAGAAGACTGATCACAAGTCAGTATGCAAATATTAATTACATTATCGAAGAGAAGAGAAGAGAAGAGAAGAGAAGAGAAGAGAAGAGAAGAGAAGAGAAGAGAAGAGAAGAGAAGAGAAGAGAAGAGAAGAGAAGAGAAGAGAAGAGAAGAGAAGATTCTTCTATAGTTCATAGTGCAATTAAGTATAGATTTTTTTTTTTATTGGAGATCCATTTTAATCTGTCTGTCATGTATTGGTAATACAATGAAATCTGAAACACAATTTGTTCAAATTAAATGTCACTCCTACACCCAGCAGGACTCTCATGTCACCTTTCAACCTCCAGTTCCACTAATGGAGAGAGAATTGATCAACGCTCTGCAGTTAATGACATGAGTGCCTAATAAATGTGGGTCTCCTGGGCACCTGATCAGATATACGACACCACCATCAAGATATGTGGTTCCTAGGCGGAAGTTATGAAAAAGGCAGATATGAAGCAAATAGATAAAGATTTTTTTCGTAGTGTAGTAAAATTAATATACATTGGAGAAATAACTGAATAATGCAAGGCTTATGCACATCAAGTAGCAGAAAAAGTTTGGGAAACCTGTTTGAAAACAGTCCAAATCTGTTCGGTGTGAATAGGCATTAAAGGGGTGGTTCAGGGTTTTTTTTTCTAGGCTTGACAGTGTTTTTGGGACACAGTTTAACATGTCTTAATGCTTCGTTTTCTTAAAAAAGCTGTATTTTTCATATATTTTACCTTTATTCTACACCTCTTTTTCCACTGTCATTTGAACGGCTCGTTTGACTTCCTGGTTCTATGAAGCCACTCCCTCCAAAAAATGCAATGTGCTCAGATTGGTTAGCTGGCCCAGTGTATTGTGATTCGCTGAAGCGTCCGTGATAGCCACACCCCTTATCATTATTATCACAATTTCTGGAGAAAAACAAAAGAAAGAGGGAACAATGGAAAAGAGAGAGGCATGTCCTTGCTTCCTTGCATCTGCAGCTCAGTGATGAGGACAGATGAGGTTATTACAATGGGGTTACAGCATTCACCTGTCCAAGGACCTAATGATCCGTAAACACACACACACCAGGACAGAGTCAGAGGCTAATGTCCGTTCAAACCCACACAGGCTGTATGCGGCAAAACTTTACAAGGACAACTACTTCAGGACTAAACCTGACCAAAATATGAAACCACAATAAAACCATTATTTAGTTTCACCCCAAATTAGCACTGGAAAAAAATTATCAGTTGTAGACCAATTACCAAAACAAATGACTCTTATGAACCAGTTATTATTTTTAGTGAGTTAAAAATATACAGCGTGATCGGTGTAGACCAATTTTTCAAAACCAATGACTCTTATGAGGGGGGTTCTTTTTAGTAAATAAAAACATACAGAGCGACCAGTACCAAGATTCCCAGATAAATGACTCTTTTGAGCCAATTCAGTTTAGTGAATAAAAACACCACAACCAGTGTAGCGCAAATCACAATACATACTGTATGTCTCTTATGAGTTTGTTTTCAGTGAATCAAAAGCATACAGCTTCACTATAGTCAGATTCAATAACAAATGACTCTTATGATGGTTCCTTACAGTGAATTTAAAACCAGACAAGTGTAGAAAGATTGCCGAAACAAATGTTTCTTTTGAATCTGTTGTTTTAATGAATGATTCAAAAAGACAATTACAGGTTTTAATTGTTCTGAAACAATATTTAATTACTGCTTTATTCTAATGCTGTATAATTTAATGCATTAGCAGAGAGATAAATTCTTTCAAATGTGAACTAAATGGACATCATTTCTTCCTAAAATATCTAAAAGACAAAAACCTATGATAAATCTACAGCTAACATTGTTCCATTATTAAATGACAAAATAGAATGATTCAGCTTTATCTTTCAGTGTGTTTTTCCTTCACACTAGTACTGCAGCAGCAGGGCATGGGCTGTGAAATATCATTTCAGATATGAGAATGGAAACTGACAGCTGCTTACTATAGAGACAGCTTTTATTGAACACTGTCAAACTTCAAAACCATATCAAAACCAATTCATAAAGCACACTGTGTGCGTGTTGATGAGAGGGAGAAACACTTCTGCTCTCTCCAAGGATCTTTAGTAAAACTCCTAAATCTACATGAGGATGAGAATAAATCTGCCATTCATTTATAAGAAAACATGAAATCACATTATTTTATATATATATATATATATATATATATATATATATATATATATATATATATATTATATATATTATATATATGTATTTGAGTGTTGTATCAAGACCTTACATAATGAACCTTTATTACCCTTAGAATGAGCCATTTCTATCTGCATACACCGCGGGTCTCCATTTTGGGCCGCCATGTTTCTACAGTAGCCCTAAACGAAAAAACTGCTGTTTGCGTGTTCTCAACATGTCGAGAAGACGCTGTTTTCAGGGCTGCAAATCCACTTTGCATGAAGTTCAAAAGGACTCATGATACAGAAAAACTGACGCCATCATTCGTATCACTGTGTATCAAGCACTGGGGAAGGCTCCGGAGCTGAAGTTTAGATATGGTAATTGGCATTTTGTTTCCGACAAGTGCTGTAAGCAGTAGAGCAATCACAGCAGACTGGGCCATCTGACCAATCAGAGCAGAGAATCCTCTCAGAAAGGAGGGGTTTAGAGAGACTGAATCTTCTAACTGTTTTCACCTTGATAAATAAGGTGAAATTAATATTATGAGAAAATTAAAGTGTTTTTGACCTTGGATGCATGTAAACTTATTCTAGGAGACCTCCAAAACAAAATTAGGAACTTTAAAAGACACTGTCATGGAAAGCTTGAATGCTTAAAGTGCCCCTTTTTAAAGGTTCCTAATATTGTTTTAGGAGTCTCCTACAACAGGTTTAAATGCATGCAAGGTCAAAAAACACTTTTGTTTTCTCATAATGTACATTTAATTTCACTTCAAAGAATTTTGATTTTTCAAAGAAAGTGATTTGTTTAAAAGCAGTTCAGAGAATCACTCTCTCTAAACCCCTCCTTTCCGTGAGCCTACATTGCTTTGATTGGTCAGATGGCCCAATACTTTGTGATTGGTGTACTGCGCGGACTTCGATCTCATTGCCATAAATGAATGACAGCTCTCAATTCGCAAGACATTATATACAATGTATGGACAGAAAAGATAGCATCGATTTTACCGTATCAATTCGAGCCCGACGATGAAGTAGTCAATCCAGAAACTGATTCGCAATCACGACTGGAGTAGGACATTAGTCTATGGTAAGTGTCACCTTAGTTTGCTTATTTTTAAGACGTGATAGCCGCGTCACTGTTATACTTTATGTAGGTGCACCTATGGGAACTGTATCAGAATGCCAAGCGAAGCTGAAAACCTCTAACATAAGATAAACATTTAGGCCAGATGTGTACACAGACTTTTTCGTCATAACTATTAACAAAGTAAAAAATGTCTATATTGTTTGACAGAGTGCCCCAGGGATGACGCGTTTTTGTAGGCCAACCCAGAAGTTAGCGGCGCACGGGTTCCCTCGGTTGAAAGCCTATGCATTTTTCCCAAAGACTTTTGGAAAATCGCAGAAAATAAGCTCTGTGTTTAACAAAGGGTTATGACACTTACACATTTTGTCTATCAAGATAATCTTTACAAGTTAACACAACATTTATAGATTTTGAAGCCTAAATAAAGTCGTCAGATATAAAAGGCCAACAGTAGGCTATAAACGGACTACAGCACACCATAGTCGCGGATCAACTTCGTCACCACCAAGCTTCCACAAACGTGAATAGCTGATAATTACACTTTGTAGACAAAAGTTGTGCTCCATCCCTGATCATTACTCCAAGTAATAAGACAGAAAAGCTGCATTAATCGACACATTTTTAGACAATATTGAGCTACAGAAACGTGAGTTAGGAGAAATACATATGAGGGTGTACGTTACGTTACACAACATAACATACAAAACTATAATCGCTAGAAAATATAAACAATCAGTTATTAATCATACTTGCAGGTTGAGATTCAGAGGAGCAAGCTGGTCCAAATAAACTGGGCATTGATCCATATTTTAAGACCAAACATTTTGTGAATCCTGCATTAAACTCCCCAAGGTTTGAGAAGGAGTCTCGACAGTAAAATGACAGGAACACAACAAAAAGATTGTACTTCTGTGGTATTGTTGAAAAAATGAATTTTCCCTGGTGTCCGCACGCACAATAAGTGGGCGGGCATTTGGCAATATGTTAATGTTTCGTTGTGACATCACAAAAAAACGGCTTGGGATTTGTTTTACAAACGACTTGTTTAATTGACTCAGAGTCGACTCAATAACTTTATATATGGTGCACTTTCAGTTTTAAAACTTGGAGCTATGTTTCACTACATGAAAGCTAATTTTCAAAAATCCATAATAGGGGCATTTTAAGAATTCAGTGTACAGTCTACATAGTAATGTACAAAATAAAAACAAGATAATGCAATTATAATTTCTTTCTCAATGACATTCTTTAGTATTTCAATACACAAGTGTGTATGTGTAATAAAATATAAAGCTAAAATATCATCTTGTGTGCTGGGCAATTTCAGATAGATAGCCTCTTCCTGTCAAACTTTCAAGTTTCCCAGTTGCTTTTTCCATCCATCTTCCTGTCTATGTCGGAGCTGACCTCTATCAATGGATGAAGCTCAGGCACAGGAGTTTCATGAATCATCAGTCTCCTAGACAGCTGTTAAAAAGGAAGTCACCTTGGACTGCCATCTCAGAAGACTCATCAACACAGAAATTCTCATATAAAGTGCATTGGGTGTTCCTGGTATCATTTACAAGAAAAAAAAAAAAAAAAAAAAAAAAAAAAAAACTATAAATTTTTCTGACATACAGGGTTTTCAAACTGTACGTCACAGAGTGGAAAAGGTGGGTTGCGATTTGTCACTTGGCTGACACACTCACAAACAGTCTAGGTTTGCACGATATACCAGCATTAAATAGAAATTGCGATATTGCTTTTCGAATCACAAAGGCCGCAATTTAATTATATAAATATGAGCTACATGTTTTGAAGAGTGTGCATATGACTTGTAATAACAGTGCGGGTCTCAGAACGACTCGGTTCATTATTAAGCGGCTCAGTCCACATAATTAATGAGAAGAAATAAGAGAATTGAATTCTCACTGGAGAATTCAAATGTCACGAAAGGCTGCTTCAGGTCTGTTCATTCATCTCTGACGTCTGTTCAACTCAGTGCTGTTGTCCTTCAGAGACATATAAAGAGTGCCTTGCCTTCGTGTGCATTTGGCTACTTACCAACACAAGGAAACTGTCTGTAAAATCATTTCACATGTACACACAGAACGGTCATGAGAGCATTTTCTGCACTGAACATGCCGATTAGTTTCATATCCTGACCGGAGGGAGTGTTTTTCAAGTTTTTAAGGACATATTTCATATACTCTTTAATGTCCGTAAATGAAGAAATTAAAACGTAAATTTATTATTGAAATTTGAAGTTTATACTATACAATACAATTATTTTTTATTAAATACTTGATTTCTGTCATATCAAACTTTTGATTAAGATTAAGCTTACAGTAACTGTCAATTGTTTTCTAATCTCAAATATTTTGGTAGGTCTTGAGATTTTTCTTTTGTCATTTTTATTAGTATTTTTTTAAAATATATCTATTTCGTTTTAATTAATTAATTTATTTTTTCAGTTTTAGTTTTAGCAAATGTTGTACTTCCACTTATACATATTTATTTTAGTTATTGTAGTTGCTTGCCAAGTAGTTTTTTTTTTTTTTAAGTTTTATCTATCTTATTTTCTTAGTTAACAATAAAAACAGTGGTAAGTACAGAATGACAATCCCTTCAAGCTAGAAAATTCAAGTCACAAAAATGGTAGCCAGGAGTAGAACTACATTATCATATAACATTTCTTCATATCAGTCTTTTGTGCTCACTTTCTCTCTGACACTATCAGAACAAATCTTGTTTGTCATGGAGCTGTTCTTTTTTAAATCTTGCTGTAAATATGCATAAACTCAGTCAACTTGCACCCTCCTCTAGCAAATGATTTTCCCATCTCCCTCACCAGCCCAGGAACTTGCTGAGGTGTGCAAGTAGATTCCTCTGCACTCAGCGGCTGTCCCACTGAACACAGGCTGAAGTGTCTCTCTTTATTACACTCACAATGTGAAAGTCTTCAGAGAAGAGAAACCATACTGTACATCATGACTCACTGCACCCCGCTGATCTATTATTACAGTGTGTGAGTGCTGGACTACAGCAGCAGACCGAGAGGACAATGTTATTGCTAGTCCACGTTGACGAAAGTCCCATATGAGGAACAAAAATAAATTACACAATTGTTGAGTATGGAGCTATAAAATTAAGAATTTGATGAAAAGTTCATATTTAAATCTCATAGACTCTGGTATCTTGGCACATCTGAGCACAGTTTGAGACATAAATATCACTTCTAACACAGGAAACAGGAAAACAGGAAACCTGCCAGATTATTTTGCATTAACTTTTATTTTAAAATTTTCACTTCTCATGTTCATTTTAGTTACATTTTTAGTATTTATTTTCTGTTTAGTCATTTTTTATTAGTTTTAAATATTTCTATATAAATATAAATATTCCTATTTAGCTTTAAAGGCACAATATGTAAGTTTAGCCAATAGAGGTCACTTATTCAAAACAGTAACAAAGGCGTAGCTTGATGGCGCTGTGAATGAGCGTGGAATCATGGGAGATTTCATCTTCACCTCCACATCCCATAGAAATCAATCCGATGGGACACATAAAATATTAAAGAGACTTTGGTGTTTCCATGGTTTCTATGTGGAAATCAAGAGTATTGCAGATATGACGTCATTGAGAGGTGAGGTCACTGGTTAAAATTGCTGATTTCACTGGATTTAAACATTCGTGGAAACAATGTGTAAGTACACAAGTGAACAAAACATACAGCATTGTTTGAGTGGTTTTTAGATATTTTAATGCAAAAATCTTACATATTTTGCCTTTAATTTTGATTTCAGTTTTAGTTTGTCATTTTAGTACTTCAACTTCAACTTATTGATTTCAGTTAGTTGCCAAGGCAACAGTTTTCCAAGTATCATTTTTTCATCTAATATTTATTACTTATTTTATTTCAATTACCGATTTTTAATAAGTAAACACTCAGAAACAAGACAACAGATTACTTGTCTCCATTTTCTCTCTACTTTATGGTACAGTATAATATTGACAGTAAGTGGTCGAAATGGGTACAGCAGTCAAAATTCAAAACATTAGAGAGAGTTGTTTCCCTTGCCCCCTCCTCTTCAGACTCGACGCTCACACGGGTTGCCAGATTGAGGACATGCATCAGGAACGAGCACAACTGACAATGAAAGGTGACGAGTCTTACACTGTAAGCAGTTCAGCTAATGTATATGTTTGCAATGTTTTTTATTGCCAAGGCTTTTTTGGTCGGGTCGAATCCGCACTCTCTGACCCAGTTCGTTTGCTGGCTTCCATCACTGTGTTTTCCACCAACTGGCAACCTGGGGTGTCGAAATACTATTGGGTAAATTGGCAGTAAGCGGGATCACACGGACCAAAATAAAAACAGACATTCCGACATGGAACACACATCTCAAAGTAGAATAACTGGCTGTAGTTTTGTTTTTCTGAGAAACAAGTAGCATGTTACCCAAATCCTATTTCCTAATTGTATGCTTTAGTACAATCAAAACAATTGCTGTGTAGAAGAAACAAGAGAGATTTCAAAGAGATTTCAACTTTGATTTTTCTTTCCTATGCATAGAAATGTGGAACTGTCTTGAGAGATTTGATTGGCAGTACCAGTGTCTTCTGAACCAATCTAATGCCCTTCTATCTTTATAATGAGGTTAAATGCAACAATAGACTTGTTTAGCCATTAGTTTAAGTATGTTCCTGATGGGTTCATGCCACTGCTAATAAAAACCAGCAAGAACATTGTTAATGCTTCAGAGACTGGCTACTTGATTTGCATAATTCCATTGAAGAATGAGTCCGGCAAATGGAAATATTGTGGATCTCACAACGTGGATCAGAATGGAGGCAAATAAAATAATACGACCTCACATGTTGCTTCCAGCTGCTCCATATCAAGTTCATCTTCTTTGTAACACCGTAAAGACCAAAATGAAACCACATGCTCAATTTGAATGCAGATGGTGTATCTTGAATATCTGCAGCTGTAATACAGTGACTTCAGTCATAACTTTCATACATCTGATAGAGAGGTAGTACACTAGATAGCTAAGCTGTATTATAATAAATGCTTTTGAGTTGAAGTAAAATGTTATGGTTAGAGTTAAGGCCAATTATTGAGTTTAGAGCAAAGAGCTTTTTATTTGCCGCAACAATGTAACATAAATTTTCACTAGTTGACAAGAGGACAAGTGCAGAGGCTGCAAGTGTGGGTATTTGGACAGGCCCAAAATATAAAGCCCAAAGTATGCTTTGTCTAACGGCCAAAGAAGTATACTTTGAAAGTCTTGTGCACTCAACAGGAGCAGATTGCGGAAAATTAAGTATCCCTGGGCTTTAAAGGTAGAAACACCAGCCGGTTTTGGGCCATGAAAAGCTACAATATTTACCAGACTTCACGTCAATAAGTCAAAACTGCCACTTGAAAGAGTATTACACACAAACACAATAAAACGAGCTGATTTTCATGTGAAATAAATGGTCCAATACACCACTTACATATTCCCTTATGAGACCACCAACAAAAGACTAAATAAGAACGCAGCCATGCATGTGCCTGTTGAAGCGTGTCGGGAAAGCATGTATTCCTCACCAGCTTCACTGGGAAATGTCTTACAAACAAACATATGATTGACACAGGTGAACCCAGAGTCACCCTTCATGGCTGAGAGGACAGGAGAGGATCTCATAAAGGAAAAATAGAAATGACACATCTGCTGTAACGTGTCAATCAGTGACTTAAAGGGCAAAAGATCGCTGGGATAGACCCCCCTCTTCCCTTGGGATTAAGCATAATGAATAATTCCATGACAGTTGTGTGTGTATTATGCCATTGCAATCTTTCATGTAAAGTATTTTTAGGTCAATTCTCTGTTTTTATAAAGAAATAAGCCACAGGTTGTGCATTACAGTGATTTTACCAAGGTTCATGAAGAAAAACAAAAATAACATTAAAGCTGCAAGCAGTGTTGAAAGGGCCCTCGCACCCGGGCTCACCACCACCCGTTGGCCTTAGGAAAACAGTGAACAGTGGGCGACATGCATGTAAAGGCAAGAACGCACCAAGCCAACGGTCGGCCGTCTGGCAGTTTTTGTTCGTCGGCCGACTAAGTTTTCTCATTGTTTTCAGCACCGTCGGCTGAAGTTGGTCCTCGTTGGCTTTTTTTCAGACGATTCGAAATGTTGAATCAGCGTCGGAGCTCGTCGGTCTGTTGGGCCATCTGATCATTCTGATTGGAGCCACCTGCCACCTGCTGGTTCGGAAAGGCATTTCATCTCACGCAGGCGCAGAACTGACGTGCTACTTGGCCGTTGGCTGTCTAGCGTTGGTTTGGTGTTTCAGGCCAACTTTGAACACAGATGCTGTTGACGTGGGCCAACCCCACAGTCTGCTTTCGTCGCCACTAGTTTGTCAGCGTCGGCTTGGTGTGTTCCGGCCTTAAGCGAGTAAATACAGGAGAATTATGGCAAAGTCATTTCAAAGTGCCACATTTCCTGCTGCCAACAGGAGGTGCTTTGATTGTAACTGAATATTGCCATGTAGATGTCTTCAGGCCAGGTTTGGAGCAGATCGGACATTGCATGTGTTACAACTGCGTTACAACAACTTCCCGTTTTGTGGCATTAATCCCATACATTAGCACTTAGCCAAGTGTGGCATGATTTAACATGTTTCTAGTATATTTGGTACTTTGTGGCATTAAATGTGTTTCTGGGAGTGAATTACAGTGTAAAGAATGCCATTTTCTTGTTGCCAGCTGGTGGCACTATGACTAACTGAATATTGGCATATAGATGTCTTTAGGCCAGGAATCTTATCATTCATGTGAAGTTTGAAGCAGATCGGACACTGATACAACAGCTTCCTCTTTCATGGCGAAACATCAGACTTTGTCAGTCCGCCACGGACAGCCCGTTCAAACAAAACTCAAGATCTTTGATATTTATCATCGCTATGGTCTTAAGATTAGACTGACAACATATGATGTTGATCTGTTTAAATCTCTATGAGGAGTTAATCACAGTGTAAAATATGTAATTTCCTGTTGCCCGCAGGTAGCGCTATGACTGTAACTGAATATTGCATTGTAGATGTCTTCAGGTCAGGACTCTAATGAATCATGTGAAGTTTGGGGCAGATCGGACATTGTATGCCCAAGTTGCAACAACTTCCTGTTTCATGGCGAAACATCAAACTTTGTCAGGCATGGACACGCCCTTCAGTGAAACTCTAGATCTTCGCAATTCAACGTCGCGAAGGCCTTAAGATTAGACTGACCAAATACGATGTTGATCTGATTAAAGCTCTATTAGGAGTTCATTAAAGTACAATGTGTGGAAATGGCAAAAACTGCAAAAATTTTGGAGAGACAATTCAAAATATCTCACTTCCTGTTGGGTTTTCAGATTTTGCACCCAGGGACGTTTTTGTAGGTATTGGGCTGTTACATGTATGTAGTGAATCCCATACCTGTACGTGAAACGTAGCGAGAAGGGTGCTTATTTGAAATTTTGTAGGTGGCACTATCGAGCCATTTTGCCACACCTAATTCTGAGTTTTCGAGCATGTTTAGGCCCTTAAAAATGCGATTCATTTCGGAGAAGAAGAAGAATTGACTGAGCAATTACAATAGGGTCCTCACACCTTTGGTGCTCGGGCCCTAAAAATTGACATTATTTACTTTCTTAATGCACATTCGAGGACTTATTATGAACAATACATCAGTGCAGATTGTTCAAAAGGAAATGTATGTCTTCATAGTTTTTAAGAAAAAAATAAAAACTCAATCAATTTACTTTTCCACTAATATCATTTAGGCTCCACAAGTTATTTGATGATGTTAACCAAAAGCTAAATATCTTTTTAATACAGCAACCATTGGCACTGATTTAGCAAACATTCAGGCAGGTTCCATTTTTACAATTCAATTTTAAATTTTTCCTTGATAAATCTAGTTTTTCACTGAGAAATATATCGCATTACACATGCAACATACATGCTAACTGCAATTCACATTAAATTTAACTAACTTAAAGTGGATTAATAATAAAATTAATGTTTTAATAAATAATTTATTTTTAAAAAGTATTTAAAATATTTTTAAATGGGAAAATTCTTTATCAACAATTCTGCCCTCTGCAGATATAAATCACCTGAAACTACAGCTAACAGGACCCCTGCCCGACCCTCTCCTCCTTAGCTCTCAGTGGAGATAGGAAAGTGCACATCGCACAAAAATCACATAAAAAACCTCTAATCGCCTTCCCGCCGTGCTGCCGCTGCGCCTCTAACTCTCTCTAATGAGCCCCTGCAGATCCAGACGTCAGGCCTCAGTCAAACCAGCATCCTCAGAGCCAATCAGAGACAGGAGGAAGCGAATGGTGTCCGGGACAGAGAGATGTCGCGGCTGTCAAGCCGGTGGTGTGGGTGCTGATGCCTGTTATGCAATTAAACCAGCGCATGAGAGCGATTCCATTGTTCATTAATATTGTGTGGTGTAAATTGACTCTAAGCTAATTTTCCCCATTTACACATGGATGAGCAGGAATAGACAGAATCTGTGCATTTTCTGCACTTATTTTAAAGCAACAATTTCATAGAATTAAAAAGGTAAAATGTGCTACTATGTCATTGTCTACATTGACATAACTGTCACAAAAGTAACAAAAATAAATATATACTTATATATACTTATACTATCGTTCAAAAGCTTGAGATCAGTACAATTTTATACTTTTTTTTCAGTTAGGATGCATTAAATTGATTAAAAATGGCAATAAAGATTATGTTATAAAAGTAAAATGCTGTTATTTTGAACTTTCTATTCATCAAAGAATGCATCACTGTTTCCAAAAAAGTATGCTGAAAAATTCAGCTTTGCCATCACAGGAAAAAAATACATTTTAAAATATATTAAAATATAGGGCTGGGTTAAAAATCTCGATTTCTCAGTTTTAATTTGTTAATTTTAATTGAATAATCGATTAATCGATTTGAATCTATCATTTTGAAGAACTGTCTATCAATTCTTAAATCCCAAGAATCGATCTTTCAGTCTATGCTGTTTATTGTAGCAAAACTTTTTAACAAACTCTGGTCCATTTTGCTAAATACAGTGCTCAGTATAAATGAGTACACCCCCTTTGAAAAGTAACATTTAAAACAATATCTCAATAAACACAAAAACAAATTCCAAAATGTTGACAAGACTAGGTTGAACATCTGTTTAACCTATAACATAAAAGTAAGGTTAATAATATAAGTCAGAGAACAAAATTTTCAGTTTTACTCAAATTAGGGTGATGCAAAAATGAGTACACCCTACTGAAAGTCTCTGGAGCAAAGCTAAATTTTAGACTACAAATGTCTAATTTAACAAGAATTCAACCACAGGTGAGTCTAATTATTCATTACACAGGTGTCCAGCAGACATTTGACTATAAAAGGGTGTTAAAACCCCTTCCCATTTCATGCTGTCAGAAATGGCACCACATGGAAGAGAAATGTCACAAGAAACATAAAATAATTTCTTTACACCAGAAAGGTGAAGGCCACAAGAAGATCAGCAAAGCTTTACTTATCAGTCAGAATACTGTAGCAAAAGTGGTACAAAAATTTTTAAAAGATGGAACTGCAACCATCTCACAGAGACGTCCAGGTCGTCCACGGAAGTTAACACCTCGACATGAGCGTCTTCTGATGAGAAGGGTTGAAGAAAATCAACATGCAAGTTCACTGCAGTTATCTAAAGAAGTAGAAAGCCAAACTGGGGTGACTATTTCCCGTGACACAATACGGCGTACACTGCAGAGGAATGGCATGCATGGGTGCCGTCCACGAAAGAAGCCTTTCCTAAAGCCCAAGGCACAAAAAAGCCCACCTAGAGTTTGCCAGGGCCCATGCTGACAAAGATGAAGACGACTGGGACTCTATACTCTGGAGTGATGAGACCAAGATAAATGTTTTTGGAACTGATGGCTTCCAAACTGGCGTCGCAAAGGTGAGGAATACACAGAAAAATGCATGGTGCCTACAGTGAATCATGGTGGTGTCAGTGTCCTAATGTGGGGCTGCACGAGTGCTGCTGGTGTCGGGGAGCTGCATTTCATTAATGGCATCATGAATTCACAGATGTACTACTCTATACTGAAAGAGAAGATGCTACCATCACTCCATGCCCTTGGTCGTTGTGCACTTTTCCAACATGACAATGATTCTAAACACACATCTAAGGCCACTGTTGGATTTCTGAAGAAGAACAGGGTGAAAGTGATTCAATGGATCCTGATCTGAACCCAATCGAACACCTATGGAGAATTCTGAAGAGACAAGTTGAGCATCACTCTCCACCCAGCATCCAGTCTCTAAAAGAGGTCATTCTTGAAGAATGGAAAAAGATAGATGTTGTAAAATGTCACCATCTTGTTCATTCCATGCCTAGAAGACTTGGTGCTGTCATTATAAATCATGGAGGCCATACAAAGCACTAGATGTAGTAGTTTTTGTTGTGGGGTGTACTCATTTTTGCATCACCCTAATTTGAGTAAAACTAAAAAATTTTGTTCTCTAAGTTATATTATTAACCTTACTTTCATGTTATAAGTTAAACAGATGTTATATTAAACTTAGTCTTGTCAACATTTTGAAAAAACTGTTTTTGTGTTAATTGAGATATTGTTTAAAATGTTACTTTTCAAAGGGGGTGTTCTCATTTACGCTGAGCACTGTATATGCAATATATTGCATATTCATTGTATTTTTACTTAACCTGTTCTTCAATATTTAACTTATGTTTGAATAAATATGTCATGTTTTTATGACATTTATTATAAAAGCGTCCTTATGTGCCATTTTAATGCAAATCGCTTAAACAAATTATAGTTAATTTTAAAGCTTTAATATTTTAGTAATGTACCAAACTGGGGTTTCTGTATAGTTTACAACAATAGTTGAAAGACATTTTTTTTTATTTTGAAATTTGCCATGTACTTTACCTCAATTGATCAATATCAAATCGAACTGAATCTTAATTTAATCAAATTGCAAGCTTGTGAATTGAAATCAAATCAAATTGTGAAATATATACCCAGCACTATTAAAATAGAAAATTTTAATAAATTTTATACAGTAATATTTCTCATTATTACTATTTCTATTTGATCAAATAAATGCAGCCTTGGTAAGTATAAAAGACTTTCAAAAACATGAACAAATAATATATATATAATATTATAAACCTTGCAGTCATGCCATGTTTGGACTAAAATGTTTTCCCCTCAAATCAATACCAGTAATGTTGGGAATGAGACTGTCTGCCATTTCCCGTCTCAAACTTAGACAGTCTGTCGCATGGAGTCTCTCATGGGAAACTCACCAGCTTATAGACAAATTACACTACATCTAATGCAATGCTTATGATACCAGCCAGCATGTTAAATGATTTATTAATGTCCTCTATATGCATGTTTAAAAACCACCATTACAATAAACGATTGCTATTAGTGTAACATATCCTATACCATTTGTGCTACAGACATGAATAATAGTGATTACTTTTGTGATCAGACTTTTTTTGCATATGATAAAACTGGTGAAAAAAATCTCGTAAAAAAAAATACAGCCAAAATCCAGAACACCCTAGCAACCACCTACCCTATAGCAACCGCATCACAGAAAATGTAAAAATCTCATTTAAATTGTTCTTAATTGAAATGCAGCACACGACTAATCATACTAAGTATCATAATGAAATTTTTAATTAAAATCTGCCTGTAGGCAACCTGTCTTGATATAACCATATTCACAACAGCTCTCAAAATTATGACATGTATTGTCACATTTTAAGAAATATCACAAAGCTTTGCACTTAAAAAAACAGAAATGGCAAAAAAGAATGGAGATGAGTATTGATATGACATTCTTTCTCCCTCATTATATTCTGCACGAGCCAGAGAGGTATCAATATCTTTCACTGCCTTGGTGAACAAAGTATGACAGCCAAACAAAAACAGCAAAAAAAAAAAAAAAAAAAATGAAGAAGAAAAAGAAGAAATGGAAATTCTACATAGACGCAGGTGCATATTTATGTACCGACAGCAAGGTTTGCAGTGTAACAGAAGTATATTCTTTATTAGGGAAACATGTCCTAATATAAGATCCTTCCAAAAGCACAAAGCCTCCTGCTGGAATTGAGCTTTGAAGTCGACATGCATGCTAAATTTGTTGAACTGAAAAAATCCAGAGGTTCAATTCCCTTTGCACCCTAAAAGGAGGGAGGCAGTACAGAGAGAGAGAGGCAGCACTGAGTTCAGCAGATGTCAGGGGAAGGAGGTGTGTATAAAGAAACACGTTTTCATACACACAGCAGGTGGATTGTGAGAGAGAAGGGTGAGGATGACGTTAACCCTGCAGCTCCTGGAGCAGGTGTCTCATAATCAATTTAGATGAATCGCTTAGGTTGCATTTCCTCATTTGTAAGTTGCTTTGAATAAAAGCGTCTGTTAAATGAATTAATGTAAATGTGATGCAAATTGCTTTGTGGCAGAAACCTGAAAACTGAACAAATATACAAAGGGTATCAAAGCACGTCCTAATTGAATGTCTGTAGAACATCCTGTCAACTGCAATGGTCAGGTTCTTCCATCAAAATTGACATACATGTCGACTTCAAAGTTGAATTTGAAAACTAGCCTTCATCTGGTCACTTTTTGAAAGTGGCAGAGATGTATCGTTCACTGCCTATGATTTCCCCCAATCCTGTGCAGTTCGGATGCAAAGAATAAATTACTAATTAATTTTTAACAATAAATTGTGATTAAATATTTAATTGGTTATGTCTAAAGTAGGGTCATTAAATGAATGCATTAATTTAGAACAATTAATTATTAAACACTTTCAAAATCATTCAAAACAGTTACTGCATAATGTAACGGAAGGGTCTTGAGACATGTTTTTCAAAGTTTAATTGGTTTTAATTGTAGAAGAGGAAGAGTTGTTGTAGTAGAGTGTTGTTGCCATGCCGTCATTTTGCGCCTTTACAAACGAGGGTCAATTCAATGCTGGATTTGCACAAAAAATTTACATGAAAGCACATGTTAGTCGATGAGTTGAATCAACTCCACAGCAACTACATAAATTTATCCACTAACCATTCAGAAACATTCAGATGCATTCTATAAGTTGTAACTTTTTTTCCTGAGTCTCTCCATCAGTGTCCAACTCCGGTTTGAACAATGTAAAGGTCATTGCACACTGAGTCCGAAATTCGCATGTGAAACTTTCGCACGTTAAAAAATAAATTCGACCTCACGATATGCCAATCGCGTTTTGCACACTGCCTCCGAAACTTTCGTCCGTCAGGTTCGATTTTCTGCGTTTTTCGCATCCGTGGCACGCATTTTGAGAGACGTTTTGACAATTCAGAGCCACCGTACGCGAATGCAAAAATCCAGAATGCCAGCTCACAAGTTGATCCACGTCTTCTACAGCACAAAACAGCAGCACTGAATGACAAACAACGTGAGGAATACAAAGAGACCGAATATAAAGACAGATTGTGCCAGTAGTAAAGCATCAAACAGAGCCACTGACATCCTGAAGTAATCTTTGAAACGCTCGGATAATCCCGCAGCTCCTTGATGAGGTGAATTCTCCTTTCTCTCTATGCAATCTCGGGATTGAATGGACCCAATATTTCCTCTTTCTTTTTCTATTTTTAGAAGAGAGGAGACAACTAATCGTGCTCACTGCTTGAAGACTTCATTTTGTGTTGTTTTGCGATTTGTTTTGCGATTTTTTTTTCCGCAACGCATTCATTAATACACATCGGACTCAGTGTGCAAGGTCTCTGTGCGTGACAAATTTTTAGGATTGCGAATATGAAAAAAGCTTGCGAAAATTTCGAACTCAGTGTGCAAAGGCCTTAAGGCTGAAAACCGTTACTGACGATCCTCATTTTGGCTGCGTGAGATTCTCCAGCTTTGTTGTTGTTGAACAACTAAAGCATGAGCTGTTAAAGCCCCACCCTCTTCTGGAAAGGGGGCCAGGAGCAGCAGCTCATTTGCATTTAAAGGGAGACACACACAAAAACGTGTGTTTTTGCTCACACCCAAATAGGGGCAAATTTGACAAGCTATAATAAATGATATGTGAGTTATTTTGAGCTGAAACTTCACAGACACATTCTGGGGACACCAGAGACTTATATTACATCTTGTAAAAGGAGCATTATAGGTAGAAATTTATAAGAAATTTCTAATTTTATTCCGCAAGGATGCATTAAATTGATCAAAATTGACAGTAAAGACATTTACTGTTACAAAACATTTCTATTTCAAATAAATAATGTTCTTTTTAACACTGTAAAAAAATGTATCAGTTTCCACAAAAATATTAAACAGAACAACTGTTTTCAACATTGATAATTGTTTTTGAGCAGCAAATCAGCATATTAGAATGATTTCTGAAGGATCATGTGACACTGAAGACTAGAGTAATGATGCTGAAAGAAAATCACAGAAAGCTGTGATATGGCTGAAAAAATTACATTTTAAAATACATTAAATAGTTATTTAAATTAATATTTCATAATATTACTGTATTTACTGTGTTTTGATCAAATAAATGCAGCCTTGATGAGAAGAGAATCTGTTAAAACAATTTAAATCATTAGACATGAATCAAAGCTTCATGCAGTCTTTTACTATAAGTCACTGACTGACTAGCCACGGCACGGCTGTCTTTGGTTTCAGACACAGCCGATATCTCCGCCACCTAATCAGATGTGTCCCAAAGGTTAAAAGTAGCAGGTCATAATGACATGCCTGCAGTAAACACCTTGATCTCACATAGCGCTTTGCCTTTTCATTTATTCATTTATTCATGTCTACCTCCCTCGCTGTTTGGAAGGAAAGATTGGCTCGTTAAAGGAGCAACACGGAGTTACGGTACGGCCATTAATGATCAAGAACTCCATCAGCATTTAACCAGCCGCCACAACTGCTCTCTCTCAGTCTCTGCCTTTCTCTTGCTCTGAATGTTTGTGATTGTATCCTGTAATCTCTTTGCTCTCTCTCGCCGTCTCCCCAGGGTCTCTGACTGTGACACATAATTAAATGTGAAAGGGGCTCTCAGGGCATGGAGTACCAGTCTGGCGGGTACACAAGAGGCAAGTTGTTGGTTACACTTTGTTGTGACCCTGTAAAGATGCATGCAGACATACACCCGCAACCACGCCGCATGTCAAATCACGCACACTGAACTAATGCAGAGAGACTGATAGTGATATTATATATGTATATTATATATATAGCTAACATACAAAAATGTTAAGTGCAAAATCACAATGTGCCCCAATTTGTGGGGCATACATACGCACACATATTATATTATATTATATTATATTACATTACATTACATTACATTACATTACATTACATTACATTATATTATATTATATTTAGGGCTGTCAATCGATTAAAAATTTTAATCTAATTAATTACATACTCTGTGATTAATTAATCTAAATTAATCGCATACATAATTTTTGCTGTGAAAGTATTAAATATTTCAATTCAAATGAATCAATGAATAATCAGCATTAGTGACATTAAAGTTCAAAAACTCTTTTATTATTATTTTCACTGTTCAAATAATGGCCATAACAATCAACAATATGACCTAATATGCTAAGGAAATAAATTCAAAAGTGCTTCAGGAAGAAGATTTGATGATGTGTGCCGTAACACCAAGGTAATTGTGATTGCTAACCAGTGATTTACATGTTAAGTCAATGCAAAGACGCGAATAGACATCCTGCGGCGAGAATTGAGCGTTTCAGGCGTCTGACGCACGTAATGTGTGATTCGCGTGAAACACATAAAGGAGTGGGAGAGTCCCTCTCATGACGCGAATTCGCGTCTGTTGTGAAGTGAATTTCACGAGTGAATTAAGCGAGTAAACTCAAAATGTCCAAGCGTCCAACTACGTGTGAATAGCGCATTTTATTATGTTATGTTATGTTATGTTATGTTATGTTATGTTATGTTATTTTATATATATATATATATATATATATATATATATATATATATATATATATACACACACACATACATGTTTTGCGTGTCAGTCAACAGATGTTATTTCAGACAGGTGTCATTTCGCTATAGCTGATCGTTCTTTTTTTACTGCAAATGAATAACAAGCAATTTTTATTCATACTCAGCACTTAGCAAGTGTTCATTTTGCATCCTGATTATATGAAAACCTAAAAATGTAATTATTTTAGGTGTTCATATTCTTTGTTGTTAACCAGTCCAAAAAACTCAAATTTCCAATGAAACCAGCATTGAAAACTACTTTCCAACAGTATATGCAGCTGCAAAGCATCTTAACTCCGTTCTAACGACCTTGTCACACCAAAATATTTTACAAACAATGCAATTGTCACATTCATAAATGCAAATAAATACAAGGCCATACTTAAATATGAGCATAGGCAATATAGCAACTATTTTAAGCACTACTTAAAAGATTTAAGATTATTGTGGTGAGCACAGGCAAAAAGAAAAGTTCAGAACGAATTGTTAAATTCTTAGAGACAACAGAAGGAATTGCTAAAGCAAACATTGGCTTACCTATGATAAAAATCTCCAGGATATGTAGCGGACGTACGGATTAGATTTCTTCAGAGAGAGAATGCACAGCGTACACAGATGAGGTCATCGATGATGTCTACTGTAAATCACCTGTGAGTTTGAATTTCAACACTGAACCAATCACACTCAAGACGGCTGAACTTTGAACGCTTTCGAAAAGAAACTGACAATTGCTTCCTTATGACTGAATGTATCACTACTGTAATCACACCCAAGTTAATGATAACCCACACGTATGAAAGTCAGTCCAATATGACATCATGTGAAGTCACTTTTATCTGACGACCCACTTCTCTGTCCATGTTCAAAATGGTATACTTCCATAATACTCCTACAGGGAATAACGTGTTTATATTTGCACAAGTGCAACTGCAAGTGATTTTTTTTGTATGCATGAATTATCCAGATAACTATATCCCATAATGCACTGTGAACTCGAACTTCCAAGAGTCACTAAACTGTGAATAAATAGATGAAGCAGAAGCCATGAGAAATGGTATCCCAATGGCATTAATGGCATAAGTGTTATTTGCTATTAATTTGATATAGTACAGCAATTAATCAGGTAATTAATAATATGTATTAGTATTACATTTTATACATTAATATTGAATAACTATAAATAAGTTCATTATTTTATTATTAATAATAAATGTTAATTAATTCAATAGTATTAATTACAACTAATGACATGAATGGTATAACAATTGCCAATTAATAAATTATATTTCTCAAAAGTAAGTAACATAATATTTAATAACAATTATTTTATTGTCAATTTTATTGATAATAATTATAAAATCATTATATATATTGATACATAAAATTATATAAATATTTTAATTCATTATAATTGTTTGTTTTATACACAGCGAACATAGCATGTATTTTACAACGAGCTCGTAATAACAACTTCAGAAGTGGGAACAAGGAAATTTCTGAAAGCATGTGAAGGCAGCGTTATTCCCAACTATACATGATGACCATACAATCCTATCAGGTGTTTCCGTGACTGCGCTGTGATTAGCGATAGTCGTGACACAATAGCAGCGGCTCAGGACTCAATTAAAGCCTAAACAATTTCATTCGATGCCTCACAATGACTGAAGGGAACAAATTTCACCAAACAAAATCTCAGATGAGTTATTCCGCATAAATTACTCCAGGAAAATAAATGCTGCTTTCATTTCTCGAGCTGGATGATACTTGTGGATCATTATGAACAATGTGATAGAAGGACCCTATTCATCACACACATTTCTGCCTTTCTTTCTCTCATTGACTTTCTCCTGCAGTAATAAATGCTAATTAAATTACTGTTGACTGATTAAACGGCAGGGCAGAAGAGACAAGAGCAATCCAGCATGTCCTCCTGGCCTCTCATTTGCACTACGGTTCTCTCTCCTACTTTATATCCTACCACATTATAGTAAAAAAAAAGGAGAGTATAATGCTCATGTTAGCATCCATCTAATTTAATTTGCTTAACCTGCTGAGCAAAACACTGCGGAGTTGTGGAGTATTGCATGGAAACCCTTTCACATCAACAATGAAAAATATGGAAAGAAGCTGAAGAAGTGCCGATGATCTGAAAAAAAAAAAAGACAAATAAGTAAGCTGGAGTTTATCGATCTCAAGTGAGATATTCTGCTCAAATGAAAGTGTCGTTCAGTCAGTCTGTGTTCCTTCACGAGCCACTGCGACTAAATCTGTGATCAAAATTTCTCAGATGAACTTTAATAAATCCAAACATGGATCTCAACTATATTGTATGTGATTGTGGTTGATGAATAAATGCACTTACGCAACCTGTGTGTGACAATACTAAGTCTTTTATGCTGTTGTTTTAATAGAAAAAAAAACATTAATGTTGTTTAGAATTATTGGAATTACTATTAGGAATTTCACGGTTTTCATTTTTGAGAGAAGTTTCTTGTTTTACTAGTTTTCATAATGTAGAGTGTGCTAATTTATATGATAAATCGCCTATAATAATTCAGGAAACTAGATGAGGTAAAATAAACCATGCGTATGAGTTGACATTCTCTTGTTTTCTGCTTATATGTGAAAGTGCAATAATCCTGCGACAAAATAAAAGCAAAATAACTGTGATTATTCATTTAAACATTATGCAGCATGATGAAAATGTGACAAGTTTTCATTGACTAAAACTAGACTAAAATAGCCAGAAGAAAGCCCCATATAATGAGACTGTTTAATGTTTCAGATTCACCTGAACAAAATCAGTCATGTTTTTTATGTCCATTTACATAAAACATGTTCGTCATCAGAAACAGCTAGACACTCATGTCGACATGGTCAAAAAATGGCCAAAGATGTCTGCCTATGCATGGCATAGCAGTGATCATTATTTACATAAATATAAATAAGGTATAGACAGTATTTTCTGCAATAACAATCATGAAACCACCTTGCATTTATTGAAACACTGTGGTGTGAGGTACAAAATGTATTAATTTATGTAAAATATTTATTGTTCAAGAACTTTCTCACTTTTATGAGAAACTTCTTAGCTTCACTGATTATCCTAAAGAAGATGAAAAATGCTTTTAATTATTTACTTATACTTTTGACCAAATTTCACATTCATAAATGCAAACTTTATGGTTTTGTAGATTAAAGTAAGACTGTGCATTGACAGTATTAGAGACTGTTTGAATAAGAAAGACTTTACAAAGAGCATTACAAAGTATTTATTTGATATTTTTATACCCAACTATACCATTATTCTGATTTTATATTTATATTATTTCATGTTTTTTATAGTTCTGTTTTTACTGTTTTGTATGCATAATTGAGTTTAATATTTGCATTTGAATGAAAGTGCATGTGTCATTTTAATGTTTAATTATTATTTTTTAAAAATGGTCCAAAAGGTTTTAATGGAACTCAGGGTTTGTAAACTGTCTAACAGTTGTTAAACTAAAAGGTAATACCAAAACTTGAAATATATAAGAAAAAAAAAAACTAGTTAAGCTAGACAACCTCATTAATCATCTAGTTGTTTGTTAGATGACTAGCTAATGATTATTATCCAGCACTCCTCTACTCTTCTCTAGCCTTATTTAGATTGAAGGGCATGTTGGGAAAGGACGAGAAAAGGGAAGGACATGATCTGAATTTAAACTATAACCGCAGGCCCAATATACTGCCAGCATTTAATGCTGACTATAAGAATCACAAACATTTTAAACAGTCAGCAGAACCTGTTGACGGACACTTTTGAATTTCCACAAGTGAAACTCTGCGCTAAGGTCAAGTGACCTTGTCCCATAAAAAGTGGGCACTTCCCTCGTCCAAAAAAAAGATGCTGCTGTTGCCAGCTGTTACAGCCATGGGAGAAACAAATGAAAATGTCCTTCACTGCTCCTTTAGTATAATCGCCACATTATTGAACGCAGCCGATGGCTAAAATTAGCGTGTGTGCAGCAGTAGCGAGGGGTGCTAATGAATGCTAATTGGGCTCATGAGTTCATGAGGTGGAGTTGCTCTTTTACAGCTCAACACGGATGCCATCCGCACTCCCTCTGCCTCTCTCCCTTTCCATTAACCCAATCTTATTTTTGTATTTGTAAGAATCATAACATTCCTTGTGCAAAAAAGCTCAAGAGTGAAGGCTGAGGAGGGGAAAAGGTGTTGGTGGTGCGTTACCGTGGCAACCGCACTCTCGGCAACAAAAGTCTCCGCAGCAGGTAGCATGAGGGCAAGCGAGAGAGAGCGAACTAATAATGTTTTAGACGGGAACCCGAGAGGGGAGGAAGTTCACAGAGAAAGCCGTGTCATTTCAAAAGGAGGCATACGAAATGAACCGTCCTCCTTGAATGTGTCCCGCGGGAGCTGCATTTCACGCAGAGACCAGCGAGTCTGAACACAGAACCAGTCGCTCTCACTTGCCCCACAGTACGCATGATCACCAAGGGGCTTTTCACAACTCACAAAGACAAACAATACTGTTTAAATCTGCCATTCACAATTTGGAAGTGTAATGTTTGGAATTTATGTGTGTATGTGTGTGTATTAGGGCTGCACAATTATGACAAAAATCATAATTGTCAATTATTCTCTTGAAATCGTAATTGCGATTATTAATTATGATTATCAGGATTTACACTGAATGATGAATTGAATAGCTTTATACCATTGTTTGAAGCAACTCTGCATGCCATACTTTTGTACAAAAATAAACAAGCTAAAAACAAATTCCTGAAAATCTTTTTCTATAGCTTTGAACCGCAAATGTTTGGTTTCATCTTTAAATAATAATAAAAAGTCAAAATATGTATGGTATCATAGGCGCCGATCCCGTGGGTGCTCGGGGGCTGGAGCACCCACGGAAATGGTCGAGCACCCACGGAAAAATACGATATATTCTCCATTGATTTAACCAATAAAAAAAAAATCGATTGGAGCTTTCAGACACGATCTTCACCCTTTTTATAGTTTATTTAAGGCTGTTTCAAACGTCGAGAGCGCATCTAAGTGATGCGCGAGCACAAATGGCTCTGTTCTCGATCATATCATTGATCAGATACATGCGCGCGCTCAAACTCAAACTCTCCTTGCATCAGATATCAGCGAGAGCACGACTCGCGACAACACTCGTGAAAAGAATGTGTTTTGGGGTCGAAATTGTCATCGGATATAATGCAAATGAAACATCTAGTTGATGTTAATTTAAGTTAAATAAGCTAACTAGTGCTAAAACGTGTTGTTTTTTAAATCATGCAGACGAACGTTGTGGCTCGTGTAAGTTAGTCTATAATCTGTCGCTTGACTCTTCTTTCCAGGGAAATCACTAACATAAAGCACACAAACATGTCCCTGCTCTTGATATACAAACATTAATGAACTTTGAAGGAAAAAAACTATATGAGGGCAGATTCGAACCACTGATAATTAGAGCACGGATGGACCTCTGACTCTATTAACAAAAATTTTACCACGAGACTATCATGGAATACGAAATTCGGACGCGGATTTGTCTATAGTATAATATGGATGTAATTGGGGGGAGGGGGGTGATGTGGGGCACTGGGCACCCACCGGCAGAAACATAAATCGGCGCCTATGTATGGTATAATAATAGGGGCTTTTGCATCGGGTTGTTCTTGGAACTTAGAAACAGGAACTAGCCACCAGTGTGGTTCCCCGAGAACGAATGTTCCCCTAGGTCTGAAGTGACGTAAACTGCGCTTGTTGTAGTTACTATTATTTTGATGGCACAGCGGACCTTTATTTTGAAGGCGCTGAGAACAGCTCAGCCAGAGCCTGAGCGCACAGTGCTCGCATTCTCCGTCTTCATTAGTTTATGATCTGTTTAGCAGTCCTGTCTAATACATTATTAGATACAACTGTTATCCGCCTTATTCCTGACTAGCCTACTGCGTTTCCAATTATGGGTTGCACTTCCGGTTTGGGGAACTTCCATTTAAAAAGACTGAAATGAATCGTTTCAAATCATAAGGTTGCCCTACAAATAAAGCTTATCTGTCAGAATGAGCTGTCAATGTTTCTTTCATGTTTTATTTTAAGACAACATGAGAATCGTAATGCTAGGTATTTTAATGTAACATGTTATAACAAGAATATCTATGGCAAGAGCTCTTTTCAGTCGCTGTTTTCTATCCTCGTGATTATTTTCTTTTGTCCCTTTGCATACCATTGTAATAGTATGAAAAAGGACAACATATGCTGCACATTTGTGGTCTGTTCTCCTGATATAATTTACGATATAACCCATTAATATTTCAATGGAATACACGAAGAATCTCTTGTTTTTCAGGTTTGTTTTCACAGGTAAATATAATTTATTATCTGTAAAAATGATGGAAATCACTTTGAAATAGAACCACGCAATGCTGAAGTTCATGAACATTTTTATTAAGGCAATGTATATTACATAATACAGATATATATCACTATAGTTATATTTAACCCGTCCGTTATTGCTGTGGAAAGAATCGCGCTTCTTTCATGGCCTGTAGAAAGTACCTTGTTGATTCTTTTACACTTTTAAACATCCTTTTAATGTTCATTGGTTGAAGGGTGAGTAGAATAATGTCATCTCGTTGCACCCAGTTTTTAAAAAAAAACGTATTGTGTTCATAGAGTGAGCCTTTCACTGACTGTTTACAGCTTAACGGAAGTTACACCCATAATTCGCGCAATTACACCCAGTCATGGGGCGCAAAAATAAGGTGGATACAAAGAAAGTAGACAGTATATGAAAAAAGTATTAGCTTTTGCCATGTGGTTTATGTCCAATATTGCTAGCTTAGTAGAAATACTTAATCATGTTTTGCTTGGTCCGCTCAAAGTTGCGCTGGATTTTCTCCTTAGCGTAAGGTTGAGAGATCCTATCACTGTTTTTAATGTTTGTAGAGTTAGTTAGTTTGTGGATTAAATATATACGCTGTATACACGGCTTTTCAAAAATGGCGGGTGCTGGTGTTTCGCGTGCGTTCGACCAATCAGCGTACACCTACTGTTGGCTCACCGGTAGCTATATATATATATATATATATATATATATAGCTATACTATAACTATAGTGAATTACATTTTAATATTTGTAATGAATAATTAATTATTATTAATTAATTATTTTGAGCAATATGAAAATAATATTGGAGACAATGAAACACAGTATTAGGTAAATTTCAGTAATACTGAAGTTGTGGGGGATGGGAGTACATTGTATATGTGATGATTAATAATTCATCATTAATTATTGACCATAAAAATTAATTGCTAATTAAAAGAAAAGTTCACACATAAATTACATTTCTGTCATTATTTACTCGCCTTTTTGTATGACTTGGAAGACCGATTATTATTATGAAACAGCACTACTGTTATCAGTTTGGAAAGAATGTGATGAAATGATTTGAAACTGTAAGACAGTCAGCAAGCCTTGAACAACGTCACAGTAGTGCAGCAATAGACACGTAAAAACCTCTGAATGTTCTTTGGCCAATCAGAATCAAGAATTCAACATATCCATGGTAAAATATGACACGTTGAATATAATGTACTTTCCATCCTCTACAAACTAACCTGCATTTCCTGTCTACTATGAAGAAAGTCTATATTCCATAACTCTAAATCTAATATCATTCGCAAAACCAATCAAGGTTAACAATCACAACACAAACTCTTCAGCACAAAGATACCACACAAAAAGCTCAGTGTTGTTACAATACAGAGACAGGCTCCCTGTTTAATCTGTCATTCACATCTCAACACTTCTCACTAGGTCAGCTGTTCTGCTGTCATCAGTGGTAATATAAGCTCCATGAGATACTAATTATAACACATGGCCAAATTACAGTGCCAAAGCCAAATTACCACAACCTGGCCAAATCACGACACCGTGACTAGCCAAATTAATGTATTATTGTCAAACGAAGAACAACCGTCAAGCCAAAATGCTAATGATGGCCAATTTTCTCCCCATACCTAAATGTCCACAGCCAAAGATAAACACCTTGGTTAGTTGGCACTGTTCCAGCAGAAAAGAGCAATAGTATGTTTATCAGTCTATTCAATGGTTCATCAAAAAATGCCTTACATGTTTCATTAATGCAGCTTAGGTTCTAGATAAAACAACATCGAAGACGGGACAAAGAATTGTGCACTATATTTTGTAATTACAGACTAACAGGTTAATTTGCATGAGATCTGCATAAGACCTAACTAAAAATCAACAAAATTCTAACAAATTATCTACTAAATACCTTTCATGCACACATATATTAACACACAAACAATTCTTAGCAATGGAAACAACCTGGATTCTGTACTGCCCTCACCTTTGACCCTTGAATGCAATCCACATTTGGAATCCCATTATATAACATCAAGATCCAACAAGAGAAGTCAGCACACATCCAAAGTCAGAATCATCACTTCATTGTCTGTTAATCCGGCCCGGGTGCTTGGCAGGTGGGAGCTCTGCTTGTATACAGGCCAGCTGGTCTTGGCTTTCTTAGTGAGACGCTGCTCTTGGTCACCGGCCTGGGACAGATTACACCTGTAATCCACCATTTGTCTGACACCAAATGTCTTTTAAACCAGATCGCAGCCTTTCAGACTTGCCAGACAGACTACGCAAGAAGCGAGACACATATGAACACCAGACCAGCAGACCAGGCCGAGTGTCTGCAACTCATTAGAGGCAGCAGGCAACAACATAACACAAATTATACCAACAGAGAACACTGAGTCATTGAAACATTGAGTCGCTCCCATGAGACCAATCAAATTGTCTGAGGAAACTTCTCATAGACAGCAATGAGGCTAGTTGGAGAGCAAATGGAGGCTTTTGTTTAAGTCTACTCTAGAAATGCACCATATTAAAATTCTGTCTATTGCTGCTACGCTGGGGTGTGTTTTCCATACAATGATGTAACTATTATTAACTGATTATTAATTTTATGTTATGGCCAATAACTGATAAATGGAAAAGGGTTAGTTAAATGATATACTATGTCCAAATATACAAAAAAAAAGAACTGAAAAAAAAGTGAATTTAAGCATCTCAACATTATAAACATTATAATTCACATTTGTTCACACTTTTTAAGTCTCCTATTGCTGATTTGTTTCCTGAGAAAAAAAATATACAGGTCATTTTTTTGTCCAAAGGCCTTAATAATGAAAAACAAAGATATGACATCCAAAGTATGTAAGGTAGTACAACTAGATCTCTTTTATTGAATCCAAAAGGTTTTAATTATATTTTGCACCATATAAAAGGTATTTTAAAGATTTAAAACTGTCAAAAGGTCATTCGGTTTAACTGTCCAAAAGCCAATACAGTCATTTCATTTGTGAATGAAATATCTTAAAATGTAATAAATATGTATATTTTTTATTCTGGCATGATTTTATAACATCATATATCAACATAGTGCATAATGGTATTAAAGGTGCCCTCGAATGAAAAATTGAATTTATCTTAGCATAGTTAAATAACAAGAGTTCAGTACATGGAAAAGACATACAGTGAGTCTCAAACTCCATTGCTTCCTCCTTCTTATATAAATCTCATTTGTTTAAAAGACCTCCGAAGAACAGGCGAATCTCAACATAACACCGACTGTTACGTAACAGTCGGGGTGTACGCCCCCAATATTTGCATAATGCCAGCCCATGTTCCCAACATTATGAAAGGCATTAGACAAGGGCAGCCAGTAACGTCTGGATCTGCACAGGTGAATCATCAGACTAGGTAAGCAAGCAAGAACAATAGTGAAAAATGGCAGATGGAGCAATAATAACTGACATGATCCATGATATCATGATATTTTTAGTGATATTTGTAAACTGTCTTTCTAAATGTTTCGTTAGCATGTTGCTAATGTACTGTTAAATGTGGTTAAAGTTACCATTGTTTCTTACTGTATTCACGGAGGCAAGAGCCGTCACTATTGTCATTTTTAAACACTTGCAGTCTGTATAATGCATAAACACAACTTCATTCTTTATAAATCTCTCCAACAGTGTAGCATTAGCCGTTAGCCACGGAGCACAGCCTCAAATTCATTCAGAATCAAATGTAAACAATATAACTGTATACAATACTCACATAATCCGCCGCATGCATGACGAACACTTTGTAAAGATCCATTTGAGGGTTATATTAGCTGTGTAAACTTTGTTTATGCACTGTTTAAGGCAAGCGCGAGCTCCGTGGGCGTAGAGCATGAGAATTAAAAGGGCAGCAGCATAAATCATATTTAATGATGCCCCAAAATAGGCAGTTAAAAAAATTAATGAAAAAAAATCTATGGGGTATTTTGAGCTGAAACTTCACAGACACATTCAGGGGACACCTTAGACTTATATTACATCTTGTAAAAAAACATTCGAGGGCACCTTTAAAATTATATGTAGAAGTCATTGCTTTGTTATGAGAAAGAATGTCCGGAAAAATGAATTTTATTGATGTCATTCGGAGTAACCAATATAAAGGGACCGTTTTGGATCAAGTCATGCAGTCATGTGCCAGGATGTGACATTATTCAGACACCTGCAAAGGACCACATGGTTGTGAAGCAAATTAACTAACTCTCTTTTAACTATTTGAAAAATTCATGTTTTCACTTATGTCCCGAAACATCAGGTCCTTCGGTACAACCGCTATAAAACATATTAAAGACTTGTACTAAACATAAAATGTTTGATTGTCCTTTTGCTAGCTACCTAGCTAGATATCAACCTGTTAACATTGTTTGAAAATATTGTCATTCGGTATAACCAATAGTGTCATTTGGTAAAACCGACATTTTGGTTAAATCAAATGACTTTTTTGATGAAAAATTTTGTCCATGTCCTTGTAAAAAATGACAAAAGCAGTGTTAATTGATTATAAAAACCACATAATCTCATTGTTAACACTTAAAACTTCCAAATTAATTAAATCTCTCCATTGTTTTTTTTTTGTTGGTTTTTTTTACACTTCTAAAAACCTCATTCGTCAATGACCATGATATAGCATCAACAAACACTGCTAAATGTCGCTTCACAAAAAAAGATACATCAATACTGAAATTCTGCAGACTGATGCTTATAAGTCAAGAATTATTTTCATGTTATGTCCAACAACCAATATGGCTGATTTCATATTTTTATACAATTTCTTTGTTTAAAAAGAAACCCATAACAAAAGCTAAAATTAAAAACTAAAATAATTAGGGGATACACATAAAAACATTATCAATCATTATCAATAAAAAAAATATTTAAATAAAATATAATAGTATATATAATATTCAAAGGTTCCTCCTCTAGAAGAGAAAAAAAGATCTCAAACTGTGCTCAGATTTGCTAAGATACCCAAGTCTGAAATTGCCCAAATGAAGTCCAAATGATGGATTTTAAAGCTGCTATCCACATTTTACAGATCTGTACTCGTCAATTGTCTCAATTGAGTCTACTTTCATTTCTAAGACATCACAAAGTTAGAAGAAGCATCACAAAGTTTATAATTATGTAGATAAGAGTCTAAAAGAGCAAGTGAGTGAATGAATATGAAATAAAGAGGCCTGTCTTGTATGAACCTATAAGGCAGCTAATTATCTGTCAAAACATAACTTCGACAAAACTGAAATCAAAGTATAAGTAGCAGGAGCTCTCAGAGAAATGAAATCAAGAACGAGAAGAGCGAGAGCCTCAACGAAATCAGACAACCAGACACACACATGCAGCATCGCCCGTCAGCTGAGTCCAAACATAGATGCTGTACGTAACATCCCAGAAAATAGGACATGATTCACAACAGCACTCAGAAACTTACAAACACACATACAATCCATTTCGCAAGATGATTGGCAACCTAGAATGGGTATTTTAGAGAGACACACACCCTGCCAGTTCACTTTAAAAGAAGAAAAGAAGCAAGTTACAGAAAGAGACAAGGAAATACATGGTCTTTCTTTCAGTGTTGTAGAAAGTGGAGTAGCACAGCGGGACGTCTGGACAGTGTTGACTAAAATCTGTACCGCTGGGCACCGAATGTGACATGCTACACTAAGCACAGCTCGACCAACTCCACACACTGTTACAGGCCCCTAAAGCACCCAACAACCCATGGCAATGACATGCAAAAGCAAAGCAATGACAAATCTTTTGATGTGTACAAGGTTTTTGTTAAGTTTAAATGAGATTTATAGTGTAATTGAGAATAAATGTGCTGTCAAGACAGTGTGTAGATCCAAATGTTTACTCCACTTGAGGAGAAACAATGTATTTTGTTACAGGGATAGTTCACCCAAAAAAAAACTCATCATTTACATCATTTACTCACTCTCAAGTTGTTCCAATCCTGTATGAATTTCTTTATTCTGCTGAACACCAAAGAAGATATATTAAAGAATGTTGGTAACTAAACTGTTGACGGTAGGAAAAAAAATACTATGGAAGTCAATGGCTACCATCAACTGTCTGGTTACCAACATTCTTTAAAATATCTTATTTTGTGTTCAACAGAAGAAAGAAACTCAAACAGGTTTGGAACAACATGAGAGTGAATAAGGGCCTGTTTACACCTGGTCACTTCATGTGTTTTCTCTGATCGGATAGCTATCTGATTTATAAAAACGATTGCATTTACACATGGCCACATAAATGTGTCTCCACAAAACGGATATGCAGATTTCATGGAGTTCACGTCACCGAAAGCAACAAATATGAGCTGTATTTTATTGATCATCAGCTTATTTCAAAATCAAAGACGCAATAGGAGAGAGCGTGGCATCAGCACTGGTAAGATCATTTAGTCTCATTACGTTTAATGAAGATTATTGTGTTTTGAGCACCTGAGACTTACTTTCAGTTTGATTTGCGGCAGTTTGCGTGTTGTCTGGTTGAATAGATATCAGCTGCTCATCTGCGGCGATGCGTGCTGCAGTGGCGCTGTCACATGTTATTTAGCCCATAACACGCTCTCACACATTTATTTTTTAGTATTTTTGGGAGGAGTTAAATTTACATATGTGGTTTCAACAACCAGATGCATTTAGACCTGTTCAGTTTTGACTGGAATGCGTCCCAGACCACCTCTTGAAGTGGTTTGAGTGATCGGATCGAATGCGTTTCGGAGGGCATTTAGACCTGGTCTTTTCACGATCGGATAGCTATTCGATCAGAGAAAACGCGTGCAGTGACCAGGTGTAAACAGGCCCTAAATGATTACGAAATTTTCATTTTTGGATGAACTATCCCTTTAAACCTTCATGACCGAAGATGACCACCCAGTTCACAATATATTGGTCTAAGTGACTTTTCTGTCATGTTGCCAAGTGTAAGGTTTCATAATCATACACACTAAATGTATGCTGTCTAAACATATACAAGACATATAAAACAGACATACATTGCTTATATGCATAGTCTGAGACCCTCACACACACACACACACACAAGTCTCTAAATCGTAAATCCGGCCATAAATTCAGCTCATTCAGACACTTATACTGCAGCTTCTTCAAGTCATGAATTAAAACCACTGGTCACATGTTACTGATCTGTGTACTGATTATAGGTAGCCGTGTGACTTGTGTGTAGTGAAGTAATCTTAGAATGTTGACTCAATGTAGGTGGCCTCCAGATTCTGTAATGTCCCATTGAGAAAAGTAGCAGCTGAATGTTGCTCCAATAGATAAATTAGATTTAAATAAAAATGAATGAAATAAAATTGAGTAATATTTTTATTTTTATATTATTTTTGAATAAAAAAATCTTCTTAAAAAAATATTAGTTATTAATCTATAAAATAGAATAAAATAAAAATTATGATTAATATAAATAAATAAAAATTTGATTAAAATAAAATCAATTTTAAGAGTATTATACAATCCATTGACTGCCTTTGCAACAAACACTTTGACGCTTAAAAAAGTTAGTAAAGAGATAGGAAGACTAATCCATAGGAATCGAGAGGTTTAGTCCAAATTTTCTAAAGAGACTCGATCGCTTTTTATGAAGAACAGATTTAATTTAGGCTTTTATTCACATGTAAACATTGATAAGCGAAAATATAGGGCTGCACGATACCAAAAATAATAAACATAAACGCGATTCTCAGTGCGATTATGAAAGCGCAAGGGCTGCAAATGTCAATCCATTTGAAAGCACTGCGAGTTTGAGTCGCTTATAATGTACATTTGAAAAAGCAACGTGTCAAACATCTTTCCAGACACCTTGTCCAACAAAAGTTGGACAACTTTTAATAATGTTTTTACTCCAAACTCACTTCATAACAACAGTTGAGCATCCTTCCTTCTGTGAGATGATGTGGTTTCTTACACAGAAAAAGGCAGTCGTGTATTTATTAGTCAATCTTCTGTTTATTCAGCTACAGCCATAGTATGATAGGGATAGGGATTTCCTGGAATGACGCGTCATCTTCTACTGCAGAGCATATTTGGAGTTTCTGTGCTTTCAGATGGAGAAGCATTTACTACTGATCACAGAGCCGTACAGCTCTGACAAGCTGCGCATTTAATAATCGCAGCCTTTGCCAAATCACGTGCGGTTTAATCGCAATAAATCGTGCAGCCATAGAACATAAGCAGAAGCTCAACCAAACCTGAATTTGGACTAAATCACTCGATTCATATGGATTAATTTTGCGATCTCTTTATGAACTTTTTGAAGTGTCAAAGTGGTTGTTGCAGTCTATGGAGGGAAAGACATCTCTGAGATTTCATCAAAAAGATTTGTGTTACGAAGATGAACGAAAGTGTTAAGAGTTTGGAACGACATGAGGGTGAGTAATTAATGACAGAATTTTCATTTTTGGGTGAACTAACCCTTTAAGTAAAGGAAAACTGCTCAATTTATTCAAGGACAATTCCCTTATTAGGTGTTAAGCCTGTCTGGATCAAAGACAGACTTTGCACTTGTTTTATGGGGTCTCAGATTTGAATCCCAGAGGCACAGCGCTCTCTGAGTGCTTCTACTGCACGGATATTGATTGCAAACACATGAGCGCGCCACTGTGTTTATACAACAGATTAAGCACTACAGCGTGAATGGGGATATTTGTCCCTTTTACATCAAAACTCATAAATAAAAAGAAACACAGACACAGTGGGAGACCTCACACTGCCAGAACTGCACCACAGTGTGTTTTCTCAGCTAAAGAGACTGAGAACGTGTGTGTGTCCTGTGTGACAGAAGAAAATGGTTGTAATTGGTGCGCAAAAACACAAATAGCTTTATCAGTCATGCTCTGGTTGAGTGTATTTCTGTGTGAGATGTATCAGTGACAACTGCAATCTTTCCCTGAGGTTAGACACCTGCCTCCATCCACAGCTGAGCCCAAACACACTCACAAACATGCACAGAAGCAGCTGGTCCGAGGCTACAAGAAAATCAGACTTATTTACATGACAAGAGGTTAGGGGTTAGAAAAAGGAAATGGAGAGAAAGAGAGACAGATGGTTCAACTCTGCTGTAAACTGAGCCTGTTTTCACTTGGTTCAACTGCTTTATATGAATTCTGTCCCTGTTTTTTTTTTTTACATTGTATTATTTACCTCCGATCTGTGCCAATGTGAGTAACACCCTGAGTACTAGTGGCAGCTAACACTCTAAACTCATAAATATTGTACTTTGGACTCTCGTTTATAAGCAGAAGTTCAGGCAACAGCCCTGATGTCAAACAATTTTGAGTTTTGTAGAACATTGGCCAACAAAATACATTCACACGATGCCAAATGTGTGTGTAAAATGCAAAAAGCAAAGGGGTGTAGCCTTTTTAAAAGATATGTTGAAATGATCACTGAGAAATTTTATAGTTTGCATTTTTATTTCATTTACAAAGGGAAAAGTAGTGTCCCCTCAAAGGTTCCACCTTGATGACATCCTATCAGTATCATGGCTAACTAAGGGTACATTTACAAGACAATGATGTACTAAAAACAGAAACGATTTTCCTTTGCGTTTTGTCATGTACAGACGACAACATTGTCAAAATAAACCCCGTTCACACTGATCTGCAAAAACATGCAAGATGACGTGATGCAAGACATCACCGCTTTCACAAATTCGCATTTTTGTAGTTTACACGGAGACAATAACGGTATCATTTCAATAACTTGTTTTCAAATGTTTGCATTTTCAGGCCCCGAAAAAAAGAGCTATGTAAATGAACAGCCAAAATGCATAAAAAGTTTTCCATTTTTAGTTGAAAACAGTGCAGTGCAAACTGACTCAATCAGTTTAAAGGTGCCCTAGAACTTTTTTTAAAAAGATGTAATATAAGTCTAAGGTGTCCCCTGAATGTGTCTGTGAAGTTTCAGCTTAAAGTACCCCATAGATTTTTTTAACTGCCTATATTGGGGCATAATTAGAAATGAGCCGATTCAGGGTGTGTGGCCCTTTAAATCTCGTGCTCCACGCCCACGGAGCTCGCGCTTTCCTTAAACAACATAAAAAAAGTTCAAACAGCTAATATAACCCTCAAAATGGATCTTTACAAAGTGTTCGTCATGCAGCATGTCTAATCGTGTAAGTACAGTGTTTATTTTGATGTTTACATTTGATTCTGAATGAGTTTGAGGCTGTGCTCCGTGGCTAATGGCTAATGCTACACTGTTGGAGAGATTTATAAAGAATGAAGTTGTGTTTATGAATTATACAGACTGCAAGTGTTTAAAAATGATAGCGACGGCTCTTGTCTCTGTGAATACAGTAAGAAACGATGGTAACTTTAACCACATTTAACAGTACATTAGCAACATGCTAACGAAACATTTAGAAAGACAATTTACAAATATCACTAAAAATATCATGTTATCATGAATCATGTCAGTTATTATTGCTCCATCTGACATTTTTTGCTATTGTCCTTGCTTGCTTATCTAGTCTGATGATTCAGCTGTGCACATCCAGATGTTCTGCCCTTGTCTTATGCCTTTCATAATGTTGGGAACATGGGCTGGCATATGCAAATATTGGGGGCGTACAGCCCGACTGTTACGTAACAGTTGGTGTTATGTTGAGCCTGTTCTTCGGTGGTCTTTTAAACAAATGAGATTTATATAAGAAGGAGGAAACAATGGAGTTTGAGACTCACTGTATGTCTTTTCCATGTACTGAACTCTTGTTATTTAACTATGCCAAGATAAATTCAATTTTTGAATCTAGGGAACCTTTAAAAATATGGGATTAGCCTTTATATGATGATTATTATTATTATTATTATTATTATTATTATTGTTGTTGTTTCCTGCAGCATATACATTACTGTTCAAAAGTTGGGGGTCTGTATTTTTTAAAAGAAATAAATACTTTTATTCAACAAGAATGCATTAAATTGATCAAAAGTGACAGTAAAAAAAATTACATTCTTACAAAAATATATATATTTTAATAAAAATAATAAGTAGCACTCCACTCTTTTCCACTCTGATAATAATAATGTTTCTTGAGCAGCAAATCAGCATATTAGAATGATTTCTGAAGGATCATGTGACCCTGAAGACTGGAGTAATGATGCTGAAATTTAAGCTTTGCATCACAGGAATAAATTACATTTTAAAATATATTAATATATAAAAGAGTCATTTTAAATTGTTTTTACTGTATTTTTTCAGATCAAATAATTGCAGCCTTGGAAAGCATAAGAGACTTCTTTCAAAAGCATAAAAAAAATCTTACCGACCTGAAAATTTTGAACTGTAGTGTAAATACATCACAAAATATAACTTAATTTGCATTTCCAGATGGAAATTGCAGTGCTTGCAGGGAAGCAAAAAACATTGTTACGCTGCATTCACACGGGGTGTCGGCGTTAACGCTTCTCATTTACTTTGAATGGATGACGTCGTGCGATGCCGAACTGAATTGTGGGTTCCGTCGCATTGCTTCATTCGCGTTGCTCACGGCATAAGATTTCTCAACTTTTCAAGCACCAACGCAGGCGTCAGCCAATCAGATCACAGTCGCTAGCCAATTGCGTTCATGCAACACTGGAAAGTAATTTGATTGGCTGTTGTACTATGACGGTCACCTCAGCTCAAGCTTCAGACATGCCCTCTGCTGAGCATTGACGCCGAGACCCCGTGTGAATGCAGCGTTAAAGATGTAACCCTGTTTTAATAGGGTACAAAATTAGATGGAATGAAATGGCAATGGATGTGTTGCAAGAAAGAACAGACTATTCAGTGTACAAATAAATGCAAGATCATCACTGTCGTTTGATTCTGAATGCCAAAAATGTTGCAAGCAATTTGAAGAGTATCAAAAAATTCATGCTTTTGTAACACTAAGAACTGAAAATTTGTCTTTGCTTTTGAACTTTGAATGTGTAATTCCACATAAACACACACTGACACACAATGTGGAGTAGAAGAAGGTTCATCTTTCATCTTCAGCGTCTCTCAGGACAATAGCACGATGTGCCACAGCTGCAGGAGGTCATTTAAAGTGAATACAGAAAAGTGAAGTTTAAATGGAAAACGATGGTCTTCACATGATTTGCCTCATAACCATTCAGTTTCAAGGTTCCTACAAGGCGACGGTGGGCGGAAATAAAACCTTTTTTTATAATCATCTCCAGTTCTGCCCTACCTACCCATTAAATTCATAAAAAGACCAATAGAAGTGTACACGTCTCTAGTGTAGTGACAATACTAAATCAAATTTATAGCCTCAGGTGAGAAACTAGTCGTTCAAGGACTGACAGAGAGAGAGACCTTCATTTCAAAGGCAGAGATGAGGGTTTACAGCAGGTCAACATATGCAGCACAGATTCAGACTGCCAGAAAGCAGAAAAAGAGCAGATGGATTCACAAGTATTTCTTAGCAAAGTGTAGTTCTAGCACATATATGTGTCTTTATGTTTGGATAGACACTGATGCGTACAATATCGGTGTACAAACATTAATACTTTAATGTCTGCACAATATTAGAGATCTGTAAAGCTTTACGATTGTTCACTTTAGTTTACTATTTATTTAACTGTAATGAGATTAATTAAAAAATGTTTAATTCCTTCAAATTTGGCTCATATTAATATAAATAAATACGTATAAACAAGATCAACTATGCTTAATGTATTTAAATTTTGAATAATAAATATAAAATGTATATATATATATATATATATATATATATATATATATATATATATATATATATATATATATATATATATATAAATTAAAAAATTAAAAAAAGTTATTAAAAAGGTTTTTTAATCTATTTAAAACCTATAATAAATATGCCTAATAGTTTTAAATCTGGCTCATATTATTATAAATAAATATATGATTTTATAATATAAAACAATTTATAAAAAATATATTTTTTAAAAAGTAAACCTACAGGTAAACATGATCAGATATGAGAAATGGATTTAAATTTTGCTCATATCTGACTAAATGAATAAAATAATAAATAAATAAAAATAAAAAAATACATTTAAAAAGTTAAATTAAAAAAAAAAAAGTAACTGGAATAAATACGTTTTCATTTTTAATAATTTAAAAATTTAATATAGCTATTTTAAAACGTAAACCTTATATTTACTTATAAAAATCAAATATGCTTAATTTAAATTGAGCTCATGTATATTTTTGTATGTATTTTTGTAAAAAAAAATACAATAAATTTTAATTTAAAAAATCCATTTATATATAAATATAAAAATAAATAAAATAAAAATAAATATTTAAATTGCAATTTTTTTTTTTTTATTGCTATGGGATTGTGTCTTGAAGCACTAAACCCGCTCATGTATGACAGGACCCTCTCAAAGATTTCTAGTATTTACAGTTCTGCCCAGTCTCTAGAAAAAGAAAGAAGCTTTAGAAGTTTCTACACATTAATATTGTATATACAAACCTCAAAAATATATGTACATTGAGAATTACAACATACATACTGAACATTTCCACAATATGCAGGAGCATACCAATGAAATAAGAGAAGAAAGCTCTCTGCAACACACACTATGAATTTCAATACAACATTCTTCACTGTTATTGGACAGAGCTGCAGGCAGGGGTGTGTGGCGCACATGTTTTATTGGGTAGAGCTACAGGACTTTGTCTGTGTGTGTGTGTGTGTGTGTGTGTGTGTGTGTGTGTGTGTGTGTGTGTGTGTGTGTGTGTGTGTGTGTAAAACTATGCAGCAGCAGCATCTTCAAAGAGCCTCCACACCTGGAGAAAGACAGACTTCCTGTCAGGCTGCCGTCGTCGTCCTATCCATCTCTTCGCTCCTTTCCTCTTTTCTTCCCTCTTCTCCACCCCCCCCCCCCTCCAATCTACACCCTACAACTCTGGCTTGTTTTTCAGTGCCAAAATGTAGCTTTCTGCCAGCGTTACCCACTGAATAAGTCTGTCTTGTGACATCTCTCGACAGCACGCGCTGAGGTGACTGGCCACCGCTGTCTAATGAATGATGCCCCCCTCGGGCTCATGGCTGTCTGGCCATCATAAATGTCACCTCTATAAAATGGCCCCATTCATTGAAATCTCATAAAGCTGCTCTGGGGCACGAGGTGAATGTGTGTAGGTGGCTGGATGTGTTGTATGCTGCGCTGCACAGATGTGGCATCTGATTTGCACCTTAATGTGTGACTCTGCATCATGAATAAACACAAAATCTGTTCATTTTGGCCAAAGTATAAGGCATGTATCCTTAAAGTCGGCATGAAACTGAAGTTGCGATAGTCTTTTCTACCCTATTGTGATGTACATCCGAGTAAAGCAATTTTTCTCGATTAAAAAAAAATATAGGGCGGGACTTGATTTTGTCCATCAGGAATTGATTGGATGGTTGAGGTTTGCTACTGCTGTGATGTCATGTGAGTGACAGTCAGGTTGTCCCGCCCTCGAGCCAGTTAACACACCATCAGAGAAGAGAAGAGATGTCACTGCAAGAGGGAGGGGAAGTTATTTTGATTAAATATTATGAGGGCAGATGAATAAAAGAAAAAGAAAAAAAGAAACAATAATGATGTCCACGATAAATAATTTATAATTAATACTGCAATATTCCATAAAAAATAAGTGTACCTTAAAGGTAAGTAGATTTTTATATTAAAAATTATATTATTTAAGTGTAGAGTTGTAAAATATTCAGGCACAAATATGACATCCCATAATACCGGACCAAAAAACATTAATTACAGACCAAAAAATATATATATATATTAATAACAAATAATATAGTGACCACAAAATGCACTCTTTACAATGTATATTTAATGTTTTTATCCTCCAATATAATGTAATATTGTAGAATTGTCTTCATTTGCCATATTTTCACAGCAAATATGGAAAATAACTGTAATAATTCATTTAAATAATCAGCTTATCATGTGCTTAACTTTTAAAATGTAACCATTTTTATTTGGGCTGTCAATTAATATAATTAAAAATGCAATATTTCACCTAATATTTGAATTTGTATGTATTTTATACTTAGGAGTATCGTGTTGTTAGCTTAGCAACATGCTAACAGCAAACTATCTGAATGAATTGAACTTTCCATTTCAGTCTATATAAAGAATAGGCAACAAGGCAGCTCACTAGGTTTTAGAACAGAGATTACATGTGTGCATCTTTTTAACCTTCACCAAGGATAATATAATCATGAAACCAACAATTAAATTTACAATGCTCACTGCTGCACAAACGAAGGCATTATCTGATGTCAATGGTGTAGGCTTAGTGTTCTGGGCTCTCGGCACTGGTTGATCGCAGCTCCAGAGGTTAATTAACTCAATTAGCTTAATAGCATCAACAACGCAGTGCAAATGGTCTCTCCCATGTGAATGTATTCATGTTGTGCTATGGCGTCATTTGTGTCCACACTGTGGAAGTATTTGCGGATGAATAGAACAAACAAAAGAGGGCTTAATGAACGAGCCGCTCTATTTGTTCACTTGATTTTGTCTTTTCATGGCTGAGTAATTGATCGCAATTTGCAGCTCAGTGCAGTCAGGCAAACATGCCTACATAGAAAAGACAAGGATTCCAGGATTCTTTGATATATATATATATATATATATATATATATATATATATATATATATATATATATATATATACTAAACATTTTAGATTTTATATTTGTAAATAATATCCATCATCATCAATCATTTTATCTTAAAAGTATTAAAATAAGAATGTTGAAAGAGGGACTGCATGGAGATAGTCCAAATTTCGACTGTAGACAGGCCTTCTCTGCAGTCAATACTTGTCTATTACCTTGATGTAACCCTCCAGCCCAATTCCCATTACCCCCGAGAGGTGTACAAATCCAATTATGCCACAGTGTCAAAGCTAAAAATACAATAACCCGTAGCATGCAATGAAAGCTGATTTGACAGGTGGCGAATTAAAATTGCAACACAGCAGGTTTGTGCGGTTTTGTGATATTCTACGAGCGTGGCCAACTGTGGCTACATGTGGCAGGGCTGATTCTGAACGCGGGTAACAGGTCTGCTGAACGACTGGTGGAGACGACAATTACAGCACTCCCATGAGGTCTCATCAGGCTGGGGGAACACAACACACAAACCCACATTCAATGTTATTCACAACAAGCTCTCAAATACAAATGGCACAGACTACGACTATTTACAGACCTACATGGCATTCAGTGAAAGTGAATTGGTTGTGTCTTTTCAGCTCAGAATATAGTGGAGGAGTCCTTGTATCTAGTGGAAAGGAAGTTCAGGTCACTGTTCCAGGGCTTAATGAATTGTATACACATACACACACACACACACACACACACATACACACACCTCCGTAGCACATCTCCCTGAGAGCCTCTTCATGGACAGAAGAAGAAGAAGAATGCAGAGAGGGAATGAATGTGGAGAGAGACAAACAGAAAATGAGTGTGAGGAAAACATAAAGAGAGAAAGGAAAATAGGTTGAAAATCATTATAATGAGCTCATATAATAGGTTGGAAAGATCCAAATGCATGAACATGACTATTATTACTATTGCTCATACGGGTTAGTATTAAACTTCAGAGAGTAAATCATTGTATAAGGCAGAGACAGTCTACTTTTTACATGTATAATATATTGAGGGCACAAATCATTATGCATTATGCTCACTAAGGCTGCATATATTTGATTAAAAATCAGTAAAAACAGTAATATTGTAAAACATTATTACAATTTAAAATAGCATCATTACTCCAGTCTACAGTGTAGGGCTGCACGATTATGACAAAAATCATAATTGTCGATTATTCCCTTTAAACTGTAATTGCGATTATTAATTACGATTATTACAATTTACATTGAATGATGTTTTGAATAGCTTTATACTATTGTTTGAAGCAATAATATTTTTTTACTTGGTCTGCTTGATTTCAAATGGTACTTTGATTTTCAAGTAAACAGTAATAAAATAAAATAAAAATGAACAAATTACTAACAACAGCACAAATAAATACAATAGAATAAAGATAGAAATTAAATAGACAGCTTTCTTTTTTTCAGGTAGGTCTAACAGTAGTGATCAGGTAAGAAACTGAATAAAGAAACAAAGTAATCAAATGTAAAGTAACAATGGATAATCTTCATTGTAAAAATTAATCAATTAAACTTACAGAAGTTAATCAGTCAAGAGCAGTAAGTGATTTTTTTTTGTTGTTTTTTTTTTTGTTTGTTTGATGAACATTAACAACATAGAGAGCGGCATGTTTATTCGGCTACTGTCCCTTTGAGATTTGACAGACACATTCTTCCTGAACTGTTTTACATTAATACTCATTGTTTCTGAGTGTATTTGACCATTAATTATCCGCGAAAAAGAGCTTATTTTGGCGCTTGTATGTCAAAGGCGGCTTTATTATGTGTCTGCGCTTCGCGTGAGCGCGAAATCTGCGGGAATTAATATAATTATGCGCAATCCCGCGCCGAAATTTACACCCGGTCACAACAACACTATTAAACTGGAGAGCATGAGACGATTGAATGAGAAGAGCGCGTGCGTCTCAACTCAACAAGAACGCGCAGCTGGTATCGGTGTATCGATACTCCAGAAAGGAGTATTGGTATCCTTTCTGATATTTCAGTATAGATGCATATATAGGAATACAGATATTTTTGACAGCACTAGGCTGTGTACACGGCTTTTTGAAAATGGCGGGTCCTGGTGTTTCGCTTTTTTCCACCTGGTGTTTCGTGTGCGTCCGACATATCAGCGTACACCTAAGTCACTGGTAGCTCCTTTTGTGCTGGCTTTTAGACCTTTTACACTCTGAAGTAGTCGTGATATTCACCTTTCACAACGTGACATGCTCTAAACCAGGGGTCATCAACTATATTTGTCCAAGGGCCAGAATGTTTCTCTGCAGACACTGTAAGGGCCAGATACTCGTAATATAAAATAAAATTCGAATTGTATCCTAATATGTTATTATTTGATATACTAATTCTAATTCCAAATGTATTTTATTTTTTACATATTACCTGTACTGCAGCAAGCCACCAGGGGGCGATAGCGATATTTTAGGCTTCATATTTGTGAGGCTGTCAAGCTGTCCATCACTGTCACGCAATTGTGCGCTAATCCCAGGCAAGGAAAATTTTGACATTTGTGAAAAAATGAGCACGTGAAACAATAAAAGATGTTCAATGAGAGCAACGCGTTTATCGTCATTCTTGACTGAAGGCAGGCTATGGCACAAGCTACTTTTCAGAAGGGTTTTTTTTTTTCGTTAGATTTAAAAATAAATAAATATGGAACGGACCCGAATATTCAAATATTCGTTCGGTGGGTTGGTATTCGATTTGAAAATTTGACATTCGAATATTTTTTTATTTTTATTTTTTGCACACCTGGGATCCCCCGCGAAACGATTCTCATTCCCCCTTGAATAAGGCCGGCGACACACTGGCTGCGTGAGCGTCTCAGCTGCGTGGCGTGTCCGTTTTTATTTCGGCTCCCATATTTAACAGGTTGGAGTTTGCACACTGAGACACGCGTCTCAGGCGCGCTCGAGCCACGCGGAAAACGCGTGCATGCTAGAAATAGAACCGACGCGTGTTCCAGCAACGGGAGTGTTCAGAACAGCGGAGTTTGTATGGACCGAAGTGCATGTCTGAGCTTGTGTTTTGTTGCTTTGACACTGTGGAAAATACAATAATAGAAACAAAATGTATTAGCATTTTTACCCGTTATTATCAATCTAAATTAATCTCGTTTTTAATTTAACTTAATTTCGTTTTTCTTTATTTAAATTTCATTTTTCTTTATTTAAATTTCGTTTTTTCTTTATTTAAATTTCGTTTTTGTTTATATAAATTTCGTTTTTTCTTTATTTAAATTTCGTTTTTTCTTTATTTAAATTTCGTTTTTCTTTATTTAAATCTACCCTTACTGTGCCAATTTGTTAGTCAGAAAAATATTAGACTACCTTAAAAGTATTGCTTAATTTAACAGACCTGTGTGTGTGCGTTTTATATCACTAGTGCAGTGTCCGTTCTCGGAGCATAAGCCCTGCCCGCATGAGGTGCGCCGCTTCCCGCTCGCGCTGTTCTGACTGTAGTTTACTAAAAGTTTATTAATTCTGAATGTGTCGCGTCTCGCGTGTCCATCTATATTGCACCAAATGCGACACTGCACTGCCTTGTGAAGTCGATTGGATGAACGGTTCTCGAAATAATAAAAATGCAAACGGACATACAGACACAGATTCCTGCCTTTATTAGAGAGAAAAATATGTTCAGCCCCTCTCTCCGAAGAGTCGATGTTCATTACTACCGAAGCTTCGAAGCTCAAAAAATGGTATTCGGACCAGCCCTAAACTTTTTTCCTCTTACAAGGCTATTCCTGAATTCAGTATTATTCTGGGGGCCGGATGGAAATCTCTGGCGGGCCGGATTTGGCCCGCGGGCCGCCAGTTGACGTTGCATGCTCTAAACAGTCCTCTTAAACATGCAGAATAATCTAGTGGATATTTTTCCTTGTAATCGCGCCTTTGAACGATTACGAAATCGTGGCATCCGTAATCGTAATCGCGATTAGAAATTCGATTAATTGTGCAGCCCTACTACAGTGTCACGTGATCCTTCAGAAATCATTCTAATATGATGATTTTCTGCCCAATAAACATTTCTTATTGTAATGAATACTGAAAACAATTGTGCTGCTTAATATTGTTGTGGAAGTCATGATACATTTTTTCAGGATTCTTTGATGAAAAGAAAGTTAATTTCTTTAAAAAAAAAAAAAAAAAAAAAAAAAAAAAAACATCGTACTGACCACCACAAATGGGTAATGTATGTAGATTTTGTTCTTTCCCCTTCAAATAGATAAGAATTGTATTTGCATAGCTAAAAATATCTGACTGGAGAAGTTAACAATATAGTCACAAAATAAACAATGAGTTGGTGAAACAATGAAAGACTACAACAAACAAACAGAGCAAGAGAGAGTGAGAGTAAAAGAAAAAAAGAGAGCTATCTGGTTGTGGATCAGGCTAAAATATAAAACCCTTGGGCTTGAGGATGAACAGAGGTGAGAGTGATGGATGACATCGAGACAAGCTGAAGATACTTTACCACATGTCTCTCTCTCTCTCTCTCTCTCTCTCTCTCTCTCACTGTAGCCTTGAATGAACCCAACACAAGACAACCCGCCTTTAATTCTCTCTCTCACTCTCTCTCTCTCTCTCTCTCTCTCTCTCTCTTGTTTGATGCCTCCAACCAGTTCTCATTCCTCTACCATCCCTCCAATCTTCTCTGTCTATCTCCCACGGGAAGCTCTGATATTCCCTAATTAAATCCCAAACTGTCGCCCTCCTAAAGCTACTTTTGAGGAAATACTATCAGGATATAGGTTAAAGAGAAAATACATTTACATTAATGGCAGGAACAAAAGACCTTGTGATGCTGTCTGATCTCACTGGATCCCGCAGACATTCGTATTCACGTCGTCTTACATCGAAACGCACTGCATGTGCTTAAAACAGAATAGACCTGCCACTTCAAAAGCTCGGATCTGCAGACCACATGCATGTCTCTGTAGAAGATACCGGGTCTGCTCGAATGAACACATGTTAACACGACCAACCAACCTGAGACTGGTGAGCTACTCAGGTATAAGGTACAGTAGTTTAGCCTCTGGCTCCAATTGGACAGAACTAATTCCTGAATTTTTAAGAAGTTTAATCTACACTATATGCTTACATAAAGTCTTATGATCAAGTCCTAATATCCTGTATGTTTAAATGTTATTTTACCCGCAGTTTCTGTACTGACGCTTTCCATCATGTCCTCTTGAGCTCTGAAACCTGCAGCAAAGACTTTGGACTGGCGTGAAATATTTACAAAGAATACTTTTTATTTCTGTTTCTACTGTTTCTCCAACTGTCTCTTTTCTTTTAGATTTGTGTTGCCATATTTATGAGTTATGGTTACGCTAGGTTGGGATTTGAACCCAAGTCAGCTCACAACTTAAACAAAAGCTTCACCACTAGACCTGTCTGCACCAAAGACATTAACTATAATAATCAGGGCTTGACATTAACTTTTTTGCTCACAAGCCACTGTGGCTAGTGGTTTTCCAAAGTTACAGCCACTCAGGAATTTCACTGGCCACAATTTTGACATTGATACAATGAGGAAAAGATATTTTTAATATTATTTGGCAGCAGGTATATTAGGCTGCTGTCACTTTAAGACCCGACTAACAGATCCATTATACTGTTACACATGCGTTTCTTTCTCAACTGTTCACATTCACTTAAAACTATACTGTCAGTGTATATGTGAATACTCGCCAATACCAGCATTTTGACATTATTTTGTGTGTATTTGACTGTTTAAGCAGTGAAAAATAACTAAATTTAGTACAGAAAGGTGGCTTTGTGTGCACACACTTTGGGAATGAGTAAAATTAAGCACAATATGCTCACTCTCACGCCAAAATTCAAGCTCTGCAACACCAACAATATTCATCCAGAGCAAAAGAAATGAGTGAGTGAGGGGAGGCGGGTTTGTGTGTCAACTCGCTGTCGGAATGAGAGAGAGAGAGAAAGCGCAGCTGGTATCGTGGATCTATTCTGTGAAAAATTAGTATTGGAAGCGTTTCAGATATTTCAGTATCGATTAGTTTATTACTTAGTTTATTACTTCAGATGATTTTTTTTAAAAGAGTACAATTGAAAAATGTATACATTATATATAATTCAACCCACCAAAGTGGCTTGTAGGAGTGACTGTATTAAACGCCACTCCTGAAATCCAAATGCATTTGGTGGATTGGCGAGTGTTAAAGATGCCCTAGAATGCTTTTTCACAAGATGTAATATAAGTCTAAGGTGTCCCCTGAATGTGTCTGTGAAGTTTCAGCTCAAAATACCCCACAGATTTTTTTTAATTCATTTTTTTTTAACTGCCTATTTTAGGGCATCATTATAAATGCACCGATTCAGCGTGCGTCCCCTTTAAATCCTTGCGCTCCCCGCCCCCGAGCTTGCGACTCTATAATACATTGCATAAACAAAGTTCAAACAGCTAATATAACCCTCAAAATGGATCTTTACAAAATGTTCGTCATGCAGCATGTCTAATCACGTAAGTACAGTGTTTATTTGGATGTTTACATTTGATTCTGAATGAGTTTGAGGCTATGCTCCGTGGCTAATGGGCTAAAGCTAACATTACACTGTTGGAGAGATTTATAAAGAATGAAGTTGTGTTTATGAATTATACAGACTGCAAGTGTTTAAAAATGAAAATAACAACGGCTCTCTTGTCTCCGTGAATACAGTAAAAAACGATGGTAACTTTAATCACATTTAACAGTACATTAGCAACATGCTAACGAAACATTTAGAAAGACAGTTTATAAATATCACTAAAAATATCATGATATCATGGATCATGTCAGTTATTATTGCTCCATCTGCCATTTTTCGCTATTGTTCTTGCTCGCTTACCTAGTCTGATGATTCAGCTGTGCACATCCAGACGTTAATACTGTCTGCCCTTGTCTAATGCCTTGAACATGAGCTGGCATATGCATATATTGGGGGCGTGCATATTAATGATCCCGACTGTTGCGTCACAGTTGGTGTTATGATGAGATTTGCCTGTTCTTCGGAGGTCTTTTAAACAAATGTGATTTACATAAGAAGGAGGAAACAATGGAGTTTGAGACTCACTTCCATGTGTTGAACTATTGTTATTCAACTATGCCAAGGTAAAATCAATTTTCAATTCTATGGCACCTTTAATGTCAAGCCCTGATAAAAATGATAACTAATGATAATATTACCATCAACACTAACTAATTTTTAATAAAAAGTTTTGGTTTTAGTTAACAGTACAGCACTGCACATGCAGGAATCTTGCAAGGTAGAATACAAATTTTATTCAAATTTATGGTCCGGTGAAAGTGAAATTTTGGGTTACAATGCCCACTTCAGCCCCAAACATATACACATATAAACACTTCCATCACAGTCTCTAGGGGTTTATTATTCTTTTACTTCCCACTGCGCTGTGACCCACAATCTTGGCTTGAACGTACACCATTGCTACACAGAACGGCAATCACGTCTACATCCCGGCCTTACCCTCAGGAAGCAGAGGGACAGTGGGAAAAGCAATTATGTGCTCTACTCAAGAGAACAGTGAAAACACAGCAGAACACAAAGCTTGGAGATAATACACACTTTTAAAACACACACAAATAATGTTGCATTGCACATTATCCCAGTAAGCACTTTTAGAAATCTACATATATTTATTCAACACACACGACTACACACAATGAGGTCAGATGGCAAAGCACTTTTAATTAACTTTAGCAGGTCTGCACGAAGCAGAGAGTGAAAATTAATTGCCAGCAACACATTAACTTTGTGTTAAATCCTGCACCCTATCCAGGACTATCTATTTTTTCATTTAATTGTTATTAGTAGTGTTTGCTTAGAAAAGCATCACTAAAACTGTTCCTCATACTTAGTGTTTGGAATTTGAATGGTTCTCTAACCGTAAATGATTAAACTTTAGCTTGTAATTCATCCAGCGCTTCTTGTTCTACAGATATAGTATGAACGATACCTTAAGCAGAGGTGTGAATTTACTTTTACAAGCACTACAATTTTCACAGTTGACGATAAATCCTTTATTTTTAAATTTCAGAACCTGAGCCATATCTAGGCCTTGTTTATACCTGGTATTAAGAAGTGTTTTGGTCGATTGGATCACAAGTAGACAATGCTAAATACAGGTATAAACAGGGTGTAAATGGTTTTGAGCTTCTAGAGGTAGTCAAAAACGGATTTGACTGGATTGCTTTCATAGTGTAAACACTAAAGTGGTTGAATGCATTCGAACAGTCACAAAAGACCACCTACTCTCCGCCTACTAACCTAATCTGTAAACATTATGGGAAGCATGTTAGCCAGATGGGATTTAAACTTTGTTGGGTTTGCCAAGTTTGGTTTAAAGACGGAAAACGTACCAAGCTAAATATTTTCTCACCATTCCTGATTTCTAACACACTCTCACAGCATTCACCGTGGTCTTATGGCTATCAGAGCACAAACGAAAGCTATTGTTCTCCGTGTTTTTCCATCATATTTGGTCATGTTCATATGTAAATTGCATGGGCTTATTTCATCCATTAGATTGAAAGATCTGAAAAAAAAAAACATACATTTACCCATCCATAGACCCTTCCCTCGAAGTGTCAGGACAGAAGTAGTTGAAAATAGATTTAAGAGACTAAGAATAAAACACTAGGCGTAAATGGTTATATGTCTCCCTTGTCTACTTGTGATCAGATCGACCAAAACACATCTTAATACCAGGTGTATACAGGGCCCTAAAGAGAATATTACAGAGGTTGCCTTAGACTTGTAAGGAATCACAAAGCAATCGACCAGAACACTCTAGCAACACCTTATCCACTACCTAGTAACACTGAAGTAATGTGTTAAAAACAACTCTTCTTGCCACCAGAGTGGGAAAACACCACTCATATTATCTTCAGAAAATATAAAAATCTAGTTTATTTATCCATTTGCACATTTTTGCCTAGAACCACTGTTAGAGATTAATCTAATATTCATACATGCATATTTTATGAAGTCATGTTCAAATCAATGGGGCAAAGCACACATAACGATCATTTCCTCTAAAATGTGTTATTAAAGTATATATTTCTGGTGACAACATTTGGTGGCTTTCAAGATGCAACAGAACAGCCCCAATGTGCAGCACTAAAACCTGGACAAGATTTATATGCCTTTTTAACACAAACTCATAAATGCCTCAGAAACAGAGATCTCAAAAAAAAAAAAAAATGCATGTTCACTGTCTAATGTGCCTTTGACATTCAATTAAAAAAAAAGTATTTATAATAAAACGAACAGACAAATGTTAATAAATACAATAAATAAAACTAGAAACCAGTTTTATGTACATAACTATAAACTATACAAGTAATAGTAATGAACACGAGCATATGACTAAATTTTTCATTATTCACTTTAATTTGATTTTTTTTTTTTTTTATCTACACTCGAATGTAGTAAGATAAAAAATAAAAAATAAAAAATTCGAACAAAAAGCTGAGAAAATCACATTTTTGTCTAAGACTTTGTCTGGATCTGATTCAGAAACCAGAATTATCATCTCTCTGTCTCCTCATAAAACACAGTTGCTTATGGCTTAGGTGAACTAAACAATTGAGAAAGAAAACCGGATGTGTAACAGTATTGTGGATCTGTGCATTTGGTCTTAAAGGGACAGCAGCCTAATATTCCTGCTGCTTTCTGTGTCATGAATGTTAATCAAACAACAAAAGACAAAGAGAAAAATAACTTTTGTAGCTTTAACACAGATTAATTATATTTTGATTTATACAGTGAAGACTATGCTGTGTTATTTTACATTTGATTATTCAATTTCGCTACTGAATACTATTAGACTTACCTGAAAAATATAAAGTACTATTTATTTATTTTGTCTTCGTTCTAATATATTTATCTATGCTTGTAATTTGTTCATTATTTTATATGCGTATTCACTCAGATACAAAATCACCCCAATGATTCTAGAATGATTAATTCTTTCCAAATAGATCTATTCAAATCATCTGGTGATTTTTTTTTTTCCATATTGCAATATACAGTATGTCGCAGAAAAACAAAATATCGCAATTTTTTTCCAATATCGTGCAGCCCTACGTGTAACACTGTGGTACGCAGGGAAGGAGAACAGAGGCTGCTTTGGTGGGAAAATGGCTTATTTGATGAATAAAACATGTTTGCTCTATTTTTAGATTTTACACCAAAAAAATGCTGTTTTATAAGAGAAGTCACGGGCAATCGTGTGACCGGTATGATTCAGTTTACGGCACTTCTCATTCATTTCTATGGTATTCGCAAACACTGATTGACTGACATCTCTAGCTGTACCATTTCAGAAGATCTGTCACAGCGCCCCCTACCATATAACAGTGAAAACACAGATTGCTGGAATAACTTGTCAATGGCGGAGAAATGTTTTGTCATAAATGATGGAAAATCTCGTCAAGGATGGGGAAAGATTTAATTAGCTTGCTTCGCTACAGAGCAATTTGATAAAAACAGTGATACTGCATTTTATAATGCTACACAATGACTTGTTGCAAAGTGACATCTAAGCTTTAAAGAAAGATGAGGCGAAACCCCAAGTGTTGCTCTCTCACACACACACACACCACAGGACTGATGGTTGCTCTGTCAACGCAGGTCTGAAGGATGGCGTGATGTGTCCAGAGACTGCGCGCTAATCAGCCCATGCGATGATAAACGTCCCTCCCTGCACCATACATCATCAAAAAGCGACAACATATCACTGAGAAACACTGCACAACCGTACAAGCCATACAGTGAGAGGGGGAGCAAAAATCGTAAAGAGAGATAGCGTAAAATCATACTTCCTCCAACAGACCTGCTTTCAATTACAATACACTATGGCTGCAACATGCCGTTGACCTCAAATCCACATGGATGAATGTTACAGCCACGCCATTCATCATCCGGTGAAACTGAGAAATCCATAGCAACACATGATCCTATAAGGAATACGCATACAGCCTGCACAGGGAGGCAAATGCCTGTGAGCAAGACCGAGCAATATGACCTCCATCAAACTTTACGTTGTAACTTGTGAGGTCATGTTAAAAACTGCAGGGTAGGCAAATAGCGTATTTTTCTACTTCCTTAATTTATACACTCCATCAGCCTCAAGGAAAAAGTAGGTTGCGCCCACCCATATAAAGCACACTTTACTAACCTGGAAAGTCAGTCAAGATGAATTGTAAAAGAACGACAGGAGATGATAGTCTATTATTATTCTAAAGGACCGCAGCGGAAAGACAACACTAGGCTTGCATTTAGACTTATGACCCAAACATAATTTTCACAGCGCTTAATAAAATGCTGGGTTTCAACCCAAATTTGGGTCAAATATGGACAAACCCAACCGTTGAGTTGCAAATATAATTTAAAAATTTAACACAATGGCTGGGTTTGTATTTGTTAGCATTTGTTGTATTTGTTAACATTAGTTAACTAACATGAACAAACAATGAACGGCTGTATTTTTATTAACTAATATTAATAAAGATTAAAAAATACTGTAACAAATGTATTGCTCATTGTTAGTTCACATTAGTTAATACACTAATGCTTACAAATAAACCTTATTGTAAAGTGTTACCTGTAATGCCATAAAATGTTACTGAAGTCGGAACAACCATGTAATTACAATTGTTCAGAAAACTGTGCTAAGGCGTGTCTGAGGGGATAGAGAAGGGGAGGGGGAGGCAAATCCATATCCAGAAAATTAGCCAATCATCACTGAGTATTTCACTTTCAGCAGTTGGAGTGTTGAGAAAAAATACATTGCAGAGGAGGCTAGCCTCCCTTCGTTTATCAACCAATCATCATAGAGAGTTAAATTATGTGATATTAGTTTGAACTGCTAATATACCAACCGCCTTAAAGGGTTAGTACACCCAAAAATGAACATTATCCTGTAATTTACTCACCCTCAAGCCATCCTAGGTGTATATGACTTTCTTCTTTCAGACAAACGCAATCGGAGTTAAAAAATGGGATATATGTAATTATAACCTTTATAATTTAACCGAGATTTTGAAGCTCAAAAAAGCACATCCATCCATCATAAAAGTAATCCAGGGGGTTAATAAAGGCCTTCTGAAGCGAAGCTATGTGTTTTTGTAAGAAAAATATCCATATTTATAACTTTATAGACTATAATCACCAGCTTCCGGAAACGTCCGTCCTTGCGTTCACAAGAGTCAAGTTCCAGTGTATGATGTAGGATGTAGGAGTGAGGAGTAGACGCCTCTCACGGTTCAAACAAATTGGGCTGGGAAACAAACTTAAGCTCCTCCAACATTTCTCTTCAAAAATTCTCGTTTTAGACTTCTAATTCGTGACCGGTGTTTTGTTTTGCTCTATCCTCTGCACTTCCGTGTTCGTCAATACGTCACGCATCATGCGTCAGATCAAAGTTCACTCTTCCGCCAGAATCGACTCGTGTACGGAAGCCAGTTATTCTATTTTATAAAAGTTATACAGATATTTTTCTTCAGAAGGCATTTTTTTAACTCTCTGGAGCCGTATAGATTACTTTTATGATGGATGGATGGATGGATGGATGGATGCGGTTTTTGGGCTTCAAATACTATTCACTCCAACTATAAAGCTGGGAAGAGCCAGAATATTTTACAATATAACTCAGATCAAATATAACTCAACTCAAAGTCATACACATCTAGGATGGCTTGAGGGTGAGTAAATAATAGGTAAATAATTTTCATTTTTGGGTGAACTAACCCTTTAATTATGTAACAATAGATAGAACGTTAAAATAATAGATGGATAGACAGATAAACAGAAGGTAAAAGAGACAAAATGATAGACTGGCAGTACATTAAAATGATAAATTAATGTAAAAATGATGAAAAAGCTTCTTGTTGAGTATATACATTTATGCCACATGCTAGGACAGTTAACTTCTTGAGAAGTGCACTCATATCATCTTCAGCTGTGCTGCTTTGTATTTCGCTTTATCAAAGCGAAATACAAAAGCAGCTGTAATTTTAAAACAAGCTTCTATATGCTGAAAAATGTTGACAGAGGGAAAGCCTGTTATCCTCCTGTACTGGATCTGGGCTACACACACAGCGCTACGACTTTCATCATATGAAAAACGGTTAAGGCCTAAACATATTACATTCTCCTGCAGCTTTGAGAACGATATGATCTCCAATATAAAGTTATAAACGACAAAGTGTGGTGAGCTTTCACACTGGTATACTGCTGTCATCAATCCTGCTCCTTACACAAGACTCCTGATTGGCTGACAGTGAGGGTGCCCCAGTAAACAAGCGTTCCTACTGGCTGCAGGAATGTTCTTCATTAAAAGATTCCGTGGACAGGGGCTGACCTTAAATGGGCTGCAGAGCATTCTTATGATAAATGAGTATGAAAATATAAGTCCACCTTCCCCCCAATATTCCTTCTTTATAAAAACAAAGAAAAACAATGCAAGGAGAAAAATAGCTCACATATTTTGTATTAAGACTAAAAGAAATGTGGGTTACACACAAAGTTAAGTGTCTTCTCAAAGGGATAGTTCACACAAAAATGAAAACTGCCATCATTAATTCAAAATTTCTCTCTTCTGTGCAATACTAAAGAAGATATTTTGATTTACATTTCATTGCATGGACAAAAACAAAAAGTCATACATGTATGAAACAACATGAATGATGGGTGAAGTGCTGCTTTAATTAAACGCTGACATCCAGGTATAATTTAATAATATACAGCATAAAATGTATAATATAAATATTGTTATTCTAAATCCGATTTAATGTTAATAATGTGGTAACTTGACAGTCTCATATTATAAAGAGTCAAGAAAAAGATAAAATTGTGGCTGATATTATTTACTTATTTACTCATTCATCACACTAGAAAAAAAAGGTTAACTCAAGCACATTGCATTGTGGGACACTGCATGCTGTGTGGTTTGCTTACAGTTGTATACTGCATAATCTGACAAAAGTAGTAGGTGTTTGGTATCTGCTATTTTGGGCCATTATGTTTGGCAATTTCAACCAAATCACCATCGTGTTTTGTTTGTGCTTGTAAGGCTGTTACAGTTTTTTTTTTTTTTTTTTTGGAAGATCTGGCAACACAAATGACTGAAGGCTTGTACCTCTTTCCCTGTGATTTTTTTCTGTGATTTTTTTCACTGCACAAGAGGCAGAAGAGAGACTCATCTGTAATACGCATTTAAATATTTCATTAACAACTAGTTGTTCAGTTCGGTTCAATACACACTGCAAATTTTATAAATGCATATGCGGTTTTCAGGAGTTAACTCGGTTATAGAATGCGGTTGTCACTCCCGTAAATTACTGAACTGTCTGTGTACAGATTACAGAACAGGATTAAGCATTAAAAAGTGAACTGACAACCAAATTAAGCTGCAGTATATGTACATGGCCACAGAAAATTTACATACTACACACAGATTTACAAACAATTTAGTCCCTGTTTCCACTTGGTATTAAAGGTGCCCTAGAACTTTTTTTAAAAAGATGTAATATAAGTCTAAGGTGTCCCCTGAATGTGTCTGTGAAGTTTCAGCTCAAAATACCGCATAGATTTTTTTAATAAATTTTTTTAACTGCCTATTTTGGGGCATCATTATAAATGAGCCGATTTAGGGCTACTGGCCCTTTAATTCTCGTGCTCCACGCCCACGGAGCTCGCGCTTACCTTGAACAGTGCATAAACAAAGTTTACATAGCTATATAACCCTCAAATGGATCTTTACAAAGTGTTTGTCATGCATGCGGCATGCATGCGTCGGATTATGTGAGTATTGTATACTGTTATATTGTTTACATTTGATTCTGAATGAATTTGAGGCTGTGCTCTGTGGCTAACGGGTAATGCTACACTGTTGGAAAGATTTATAAAGAATGAAGTTGTATTTATGCATTATACAGACTGCAAGTGTTTAAAAATGAAAATAGCGACGGCTCTTGTCTCCGTGAATACAGTAAGAAACGATGGTAACTTTAACCACATTTAACAGTACATTAGCAACATGCTAATGAAACATTTAGAAAGACAATTTACAAATATCACTAAAAATATCATGATATCATGGATCATGTCAGTTATTATTGCTCCATCTGCCATTTTCGCTATTGTCCTTGCTTACCTAGTCTGATGTTCAGCTGTTCTTCGGAGGTCTTTTAAACAAATGAGATTTATATAAGAAGGAGGAAACAATGGAGTTTGAGACTCACTGTATGTCATTTCCATGTACTGAACTCTTGTTATTTAACTATGCCAAGATAAATTCAATTTTCATTCGAGGGCACCTTTAAGATGCGTTTTGGTCAATCAGATAACAACTGGACGAGCTCACATACCCGTTTACACCTGGTATTTTAATCAATCTCTTTTGTTCACTTTCTACTACTTCTGTCTTGATTTCTTTGAGGGGCGGGTCTATGGATGGGTAAATGTATGGGGTTTTTTTCAGATCTTTTGATCTAATGGACAAAATAAGCTTGCGCAGTTTACATATGAACTCAACCAGAGACAACGGGAAAACACGGAGAGCAGCAGCTTTCCTTTCTGCTCTGACAGCCGCAAGACCACAGAGAACGCAGTGAGTGTGTTACAAATCAGGAATGGTGAGAGAACATTGTGCTTAGTACATTTTTTGTCTTCAAACTAGTTTGTCAAAAGTACCGACTTTAGTACCAAGTCGGTATTGAAATTTTAAAAATGTGACACTTTGAGCGCTGTTGAGCGGATTCGTAAACTTCTGATTGGCCATTGTGTTCATGCGCTCATCAGCTATGAATACTATGGTATGTTGTAAATAGACATCAATGACGCTCTTCACCAAACGCTTACACAGATACACAGGGGTGTATCCCGCTCCCGCTTTCAAATTCAAACACTTCCGTGTGCTTTCAAAGGCTCCTGTGCGTTGATCATTGTAACCAATCACAGACATATTTGTTGAGTGTGTGAACACATTGGCCAATCAGAGGTGCTTATGAATCCGTTCAACAGCGCTCAAAGCATCACATTTAGACAACGTTTAAATCCCATCTGGCTAGCGCGCTTCCCATAATATTTATGCATTAGGGCAGTAGGCAGAGAGTAGGCGGTCTTATGTGGCTGATCGAACGCATTCGAATAAGCATTTCCACTATGAAAGCAATCTGTTAAAATGAGTTTTCGACTACCTCTGGAAGTGGTCAAAAGTGGACAAGCTCAAAACCATTTACACCTGTATTTAGCATTGTGATCCGATCAACCAAAACACATATTAATACCAGGTATAAACAAGGCCTTAGAGATGCCTCCACAGAAGATCTCATTCACAGTCCCTTGGGAAAGTGTAAATAACAGAATCTATCTGGGAGGTTTTGAGACCGAGTGTCTCTGGAGGGGGTGGAGGTCACACCTGGAGGTATCGAAGCATCAGGAGACGATGCTGCACTTGTGCCAGAAGACTGCAGGGGCATCGAGACCCCATGTGGTGCCATCTCCATTTCACAATCACTCCCACACACATTCACAGAGCTGGTGTTTTCCTACATGTTCTACACTGTGTGAAGCACTGTAAGGGGCGGATGATAAAACAGTAAGAGGAAATCCCATTCATTCCTGATCTTGCACAAAATGCTACAGTCGGCAGGTCTCACAAAAGCTTTAAACACTTGTGAAATGTTTAACAGTGTTTAGACGTGGCAATTAAACCTCAGTTAGATGGTCAATTAGTAATCAAAAACATGATCTTTGTAGAAAAGTAAATTAGACAAAAGAGGGAAATGTATGAAGCCTATCAAGAAAAATTCAGGTCAAATTTAAGAACAAAACCAAAGAAAAAATGCTGATAAACACATTAAAAATCATGTTTTGTTTTATTACCATTTTATTTTATTATCATCATTATATTATATTATATTATATTATATTAAGACCCTTAGAATGATTTACAGAAATAATACTATTTAATATAAAATAAATGAAAAATGGTATTATGAGTAAACAGCTTATTACTTTTTACTTAATATATTTTGTTTACTTAATTTATAATCAGGTAGACACAGTAAAACAGATAATACCATGATGTAAAAAATAAATAAATAAATAAATAAATAAATAAATAGTAACAATGGAAAAAACCTTAAGGATTCTAACAGTAGACTTTATATAGTTTTTTTTTTTTTTTTTTTTTGAATTTCGCTTTTCTTTTATTATGGACATAATATTTTGAATATTTTTATTATGTATATCATAATAAAGTCTAATATTATCCAATAGTAGACTTTACTTACAGTTCACTTTATTTTTAAATTTATTTGAAAATAAAGATATTTTGCTCTTAGACAAAATATATGTATTTTATGTCATAAACGTATTTTGCATTTTGTGTAAAATGCGACCTGGAGATTCATCCAGAAGGATCTGATCTTTTCTAAAAGGTCTGAGTATGAAATAAGTGCAGCAAAGATTGTGAGTTCATAGATTTACTTGCAGTCCCATAAAAATGATACAAATATTATGAATAAAAAGAAGAATGTCAGTAATATCAACATAAGCAGCCGAGTGGTTTGAGGAATATGACAAGATATGGAACGTAATAGAAACTGTATAATCTAAACTACATAAAAGCCACTTTTCATCTTCTTGTGTGGGCTAACTGTGACTGGCTTACAGTTCAAGACAAAGAGACAGATAACATTTCTGTTAAGGTTTAGTTAGTCTCACGTAGCCAGACCTATGCTACTCTATCACAGCTTTCATTGGCCAAGAGGACGCTTGACTGACATGTAACGCAACCAATCACAGTTGGTTTTGTTCCGCATCACGTTTAGGGGAGTGAAAATGTAAAGTCTATGTCCCTACAATAACAGACCGGCGTGCATCTATAAATTATTAATTCAAGAGCGTTTTGCAAGTTTACTGCAACAATGAAGCCACGAACTTCACATCTTTTTGAAAATCCAGTGTTTAGTTGATTCTGGTAAGCGTTTGTAAACACGACAGCATTCTTCTTCCACGAGGGGGATTAGCGCCACGGCATTTGTTTCCGAGCGGACCGTTAAAGAACGCGACACACGTGTCTCTTGGACATTCTGTATAATTCAACCAACCAGATAACGACTTCGAAACTCCTGAAGTGTTTCCAGTTAAGTGTGCCATATGCATCAGACGTTCAGCCAATGGTCCGAAGGCTGAGACTAAGGTTTAGTTAACTATTGGGTTACATTAAATACATCACACAAGTTCATTTACGCCATAGTTTGATCTATCCTGAGCTAAACCTGCTTTAACACCAATGAAAATAAAAACGAGGAACATAGATTAGCCCGACCACAGTAAAAATCTCATGGTTCAAAATTTAAATATTAACATCATACGTTTGCAGTGATTGTGTTGGATAGCTCAATATTTTCACTTTCAGCACTGACTAAATTACCCGTCAAAAGAAAGCGCAGTGTAATAGTGTATACCGTGGTATCCAGTGATGTCCTGAGGTAACCTCTGTGGTTTGTGTGCTGTTAGTGCAGTCAGGCAAGCCTGAAAGTCTCATGGAGGAATATGGAGCAGGATCTCTGTCTGCAGACACACTGACTCACTGAACCTCAGTGTGTAAGTGTGCTGAGGGCCTCTGTAATAAATCACACACAGAGGAGCATTCCCACACTACAGGAGGTTACTTTTAAGAGATAATGTGTCTGTATCAGAGCGAATGTGTGTGTGGAGGAAAGAACAAGGGGACATATCGCTTTCAAAGATCACAGTCTCAGATTGGCGAGCTTGAAGGTGACCTCCAAGCTCTAATAACCACACACACACTCAGTATCAGAGACTGTGAGGTCTGACAGCATTCTGTATATATTCACCACACAGCATGGACTCAAGTGTCATGATTTTTTTAAATGGTACATAAATAAAATAAAAATATACAGTATGTTCATCCCATGGGCTTCTACATGTGGTGTGCAGTTATATGATACACAGGTGATTCGTGACAGAATCAGATATTACTATGTTTCAAAACCTAGTGACTGCTGCCTAGCATTATAACTGAAAAGAACCTCATAAGTACCTCATTTGTTAAAATGTTCTTTAGAGGAAAAACACACTACCATTCATAAGCACCAATTAATTTTTCCGCCGGACGGTGCCCACACTTCATAACACTCTAAAACCAGCCCAGCCACCCGCCAACCTCACCGCAACGAGAAACCCACGCAAGTCACCTCTATTTCCATGAACAAATGATAACTGGGATAAGCAAGGTGGCACATGTGCAACAAATGCCCCTTAAAACATCTTTATTACTCAATAATTAATTATACTTGGTTTAAGTTTTTCAAGAGTACTCCTCTTTTTCTCCATGGGATGGTGTGCTTGATGAATTCATTATGTCTTTTGTGTCAGGTTGTTGACTAGTTGGGACGTGATGTGAGACCAAACCAATCAGAGAGGTGATTTTTTGATTGGTTAAAGGTGATACAGAGGATCTTTTTGTCGACTGAGAAACCAAAGACTGTTAGTGAGTTTTTGAAATGAGCGCATGCGTAAGAACAACCCCCCTCCTTCACAGCTCATTTCGAGGGAACGCCTCCCAAAACTCGTGCACGAGTATTGGAACACGAGTGTTTACCACCGGCATTCGCTGTATCGTGTTAGTGGATTCATTATGTCGGACTCACCGCAGGTAACTCATAATCTGCAGTTGTTACTCCTGTCTCCTGACAAAAACACTGCATGCGGCGCCTGTGGAGTGTGGAAAGTTACTGGAGCGCGCAGCTGCGCTCGTCTCTCACAAGGAACGTCATGGCAGTGATTGACAAGCCAGAGGGCCAATCGTTTACGCGATGATCGCGTAAACGATTGGCTGATGTTTTTAAGGCCCTACCTCGTGCACAGATGATGTATATTGATATTATTCCTTTCAGTGCACCTAATAAATAGTCTTTTATCAGTTAGTAAAGACAGTTTCAAGTAATATTGCAAAAATGTATAAAACAAAACATCCTCTTTAGCACCTTTATAATTAATGAAGAATATCTCATGTTTTTCCGTTTGCACCAATGCTACCATTCAAAGAATTTGTTGTTTTCAAAGAAATTAGTAGTTTTATTTAGCAAAGATGGATTAAATTGATCGAAAGTAACAGTAAAGGCACTTAAAATGTTAAGATTTCTATTTCAAATAAATGCTTCTACTCCTCAAAATCCAGAATTTTTTTTTATCATGGTTTCCACAAATGTATTAGGCAGCATAACTGTTGTCAATATTAATAATAATAAATGTTTCTTGAGCAGCAAATCAGCATATTAGAATGATTTCTGAAGGATCATGTGACACTGAAGACTGGAGTAATGATGCTGAAAATTCAGCTTTGATCACAGGAATATTTTTGATCAAATAAAGCAGTGGTTCCCAAACCTGTCCTGGAGTACCCCCAGCCCTGCGCATTTTGTATGTCTCCCTATTTCTGATACACCCATTTCAGGTCTTGCTGTCTCTACTAATGAGCTCATGAGTTGAATCAGGTGTGATAAATGAGGGAAACATACAAAATGTGCAGGGCTGGGGTACTCCAGGACAGGTTTGGGAACCACTGAAACAAAGTAATGACCCCAAACTTTTGAACAGTAATATACAGCAATACAAACAGAGCTACTATTTTTAATATGATTTGATTATTCTATGAATACCTTTAGGCATTGAATGGAATATATTTATTATCAACATTTCAGCTGTCAACTGTCAGCGATCTTGGGTGAATTTTTACAATTGCAAGTCATTCTCAGTGAAATGTAAAACTGCCTTAGAATTTGGTCAAAACAAGGTATCTGTAAAGCAGCGTTACAATACTTTCACATCCATTAATGTTGTCTAGGTAGGCAGCTCATTAGGTTTTGGAACAGACCTACAGGGAGAGAGAAAGTGAACCTGTCTCTTATCTGTACAAATCATTTACACTCCATCCTGTACTAGGGTTGCAGACACTATCATTTCCTTATCAACTGCTGAACTGGAGTGGAATTGGCTTCTCCCAGAAGACGAGAACCTCACACACACACACACACACAAACACACAAGCATACATACTGCCAGTAAGATGAGCATGTTTGAAGTTCCATGCATGGAAGTTCAATGAGAGAGAAAAATGGTTGAAAAGCATTTAAGCATCAATTTCACTGGCACTGAAAGATACAACCATCTCTAATCAGGCAGATAAAAAATCATAACTAGACAAATAGTACAAACACACATACACAGCACGTGTGTTTTTTGTTTGTTTGATTATTTTTACAAATAACGTGGTAAATTGCAAGTCAAATTTATTTTCTAATGCTATTATTAAAGCTTAACATGTATTTAATCCAGAATACAAAACTGAAAATGTAAAGAGCAATCTCCAACAATGCAATCTGATGAGAATGAAGTGCTCTGTAAACACCTCCGTATGAATTTCTGTCACCTCTGATTATGACACAATCCTTCACATGTCTTTTACAGGATGGGTGAGAACTCCTAACAGCCAATAAATTAACATAATTTTACATTCAATTACCATGAACAATTTAAAGCATTTACCAAGAGAACCTCCCTGATATGATCTGTTATTTCTTCTCTCAGACTGCAGAAAAAGCTTTGTCTGATTTTTTTAAATTAAAAGTCCTAGTTTGCCCATCAAAGCCAACAGAGACGCTGATCTACAACGGGGAGACAGACCCTTTAAGACACCACTCTTCTCCGTCTGTCTTGATTAATATTTGATCAGCGGAACAGGCCGGTCCTGATGCTTATTGATCTCCACTATTACCCCACGGTTATAATATCGATCAACGTTTGCAGGCGACTGCAGACACCTTCTCTCGATCTAACTGGTAACTGTCTCATCCGAGCTCAGTAAAGGATCAGAAAGCACTGGGTTGGGATGAGACTCTGGTATTCAATGATTTTCAATAAAAATATTGGCACTTGAAGTGGAGGCTTCAAACGCAGCTCACCCAATTTAGAATTGTCCATTTTATAATAAAGCATTCATCATGGAAAAATAACATGAGCAAATGTTAACCAATGCATCATCAATTTGGCCTTTAAAGCACCATTAAGGTCTGCGGTGGATTAAATCTAAGTGCATCAGAGCAGAGATAACATCTGTCATATGAGTTTTTAATTAAGCATTGTTTTCAGTTCTATTTGCAGCTAATGTTGCTGTGTGTTTGTATGGATCGAATAACCAGGCTCCCCCATTCCTTATTCTGGTGTCTTTCTGCTGTAGAGGGCTTTTAATGGTTAAGATTTCAGCACCGCAACGTCCTTGAGCTCCCGGCAGGACAGCCCCTCCTTTCTGTGCTAAGACAAGCACTTCTCAGCAAGAAAATGGCCTGGATTAAGACAGGGACATGACAGACCTGTTCTGCTGATCGGTGTGGCCAAATCCCATTGTTAAAAGCTCAGAAGAGGCGTTGATAGAACAGAGAACTCATTTGACCCCCTAACCCTAAAAAAGGCTTAAAGGTATAGCTATACAGGCTTAGGCCATGTTATGATCATGTAAACTGCCCTGGAGATGGTGGGTGGGTGGTAAGGCTTTATTTCACAAAAGGTATTTTCTTAAAGTTGGTGTCAACATCGATGTCAGCTATAGTACAGCATACTAGCGCTTGATTTAAAAGTGGGTGTTGAAAGCAAACATATATGTGTTCTCATTTGCCCTAAGCAACATCCCACGCATGCACAATAACACATATATCACATATACAGCATACTCATAATCATGCATGCAGTCAATAAAACTAATCTCTACTGACCACACAATGACACTAAGGTCACGTGAATCCACAGTATATGAAAACAAGATCGGTACATTTTCTGAAAACAAAAATTAGGGTGGATGGTTGGCAAGGAGTCATCCATCCATCCATCCATCCATCCATCCATCCATCCAACCATCATTTTATCCATCTGTCTGTCTGTCCATCCATCCATCCATCTTTGTTTTTAGTTACTGAAATAAAGCTAAAATAAAAAATAAATATTAGATGAAAAACCTGAAAAAATGAAAACCTGAAAAAAACCTGAAAAACTAACAAAATAAATACATTTAGGATGAAGTACTGAAATTACTAAAACTGAAATAAAAATTAAAGCTTTATATAAATATAAAAACTAATAAAAATGATAAAAGCAAGTTAAACTAAAATTAAAATGAAAAATGAACATAAAAAATAAAAGCTCATTGGAAATAATAATAAATACTATAATAGTATATAACAATTCTAAAAAGAACTCTGATCTGTAAGGCCTTCAAAGTTCAAAGATTTCAACATGGCTTTGTCAAACCAACATTTAAAGTTTGTTTTAAACAAATAATAATAAAAAAAAAACTGTTATAGTTATATTTTTTTTTTTTAAATTTCAATTTCAATTCATATTAATCCTATTGCATTTATATTCAAACTGCAATTTGGCATCCTGTTTACTACCTCAAATCAAATGCAATTCAAATTCTGAATGGCACACAACCCTGAATGTTGTGCGGTTGCTAGGGGGTTCTGTGTGGTTGCTAGGGCAGTGCCCAATCCCAAGTCTCTATGATATTCTGGTCTCTAGATATGGCTTGGGTCTATGTGAAATGCATCTCAGTTAAGATCTCAAAGAAATATTAATTAGAAGTAAATGTACTTGATTCCCAGTGGTAAACGAATGGGTCTGTTTGTGCATGTTATGACAAATTAGATCATATCAATCCTGGAATTAATTAGAATCATTAGCATTTATCCCACAAGTATTCAAAACAACATTTAGATAGAGGAGCAGATAAATTAGTCCGGTGAATCCAGAGAAACGCTCATTAGTCCCTGAACACAACATTAACCGCTGAGTTCTATAATCTGCAAATGTACAAAAGTATAAGTATCCTGCTAATGCACAATAACATTCAAGCCATATGGTCAAGGAAACAACTGTGGACATGTTGTGCAGAAATCAAGGGTCTCAATGACGCTCATGGCTGTGATCAATAGCAGCAGAATGTGAATATTGATTATGTGTGTGTTTTATGAGGAGGAAGGTTACAGGCCGTTGGTGGTTGGAGGTAATGAGAATAGAATGGAGCTCATGTAAAGGCAGTAAGGGGTTACTGTAGCTAATTAATCCCCTGTGTGTTGTCTTTTGACTGCTCCATATGTGATACTTCCAGTTACTCGCTCTCATCTGGGGAAATTCCATCAATTATGGGATTTGGGTGGGGGAAAAAGCCCCAGGGAGAGGGATTCTGGGTGAAGCATGCCAGAGGAGATCACATATACACGCACAGATGCTCTACAGGAGTAATGGACCGGATGAAAGTAGGTGAACAGGGAACACCTGCCAAAGAGGCAACTGGAATTTGGATCAGGTTAGAGAGGTCACAGGTGCTATATGAAGGAAACCTCAATCTCAAGCTCCTGAATAAATGCATCATGCTTTCTACAAAAGTATTAAGGAGGAACACAACCATTTTTAATATTGATAATTATACAAAGAGTTCTGTCATGAAAACTCTCGAAGTGTTTGTCATGGTAATGGATATGACGATGTCGATACGTTTGGCGGAACAGACCTGCTACGTTATGTTATTGCTGCTGCTGCAAAGCAAGTATGGGACTTGCTACTGCCTGTACATACATGACACGCTGATGAGAGCAAGACATGTTGCTGCTGTACAATATAGCATACATGAATTACCCGTAGCAGATCTATACAGGTGGAGCTGGGGAAGGTGGAGGGTTTCTGAAAGTGTGTGGCAAGTGCTACAGCAAATGCTGACCAAGTATCTGAAGGTTGAGCAGTGAGCTCATTGGCTACTGATACACAGAAACCAATCAGCTGTTCCTAATAGAGAATGATGTGATTGCAAGCAGATTGAGTTAAGGACCTATCTAGAGTTTCATGACAGAACTTTGTATTAATGACATCCTCAATTATTTTTCCTCGCCCAAATGGCCTTGGTCACAAAAGAAGTAAACAAAATTTGTTTTTAAATGTCAGAGTATTCCGATTTTGTTTGAATGTTAATTAAACACACTTTTTCCTTAACATTCATTAATGAATTGTGGACAAAAGTCGACAGATGCTTAAAGGGATGGTTCACCCAAAAAAGAAGAGACTGGAGAGACATGATTGCTTTATATGATTAACAGATTGAATTTAGGCTTTTATTCCCATATAAGCATTCATCAACTCACACATCAATTGTGGTGAACGAATCAAGCATGTTTGCTTGACGTGCGAGAACCAGTTAGGTTCATTCTCACGTTTGTGCTTCCGCAAGAGGTGTGTTCTTGCGCATCATGCAGGTTCGTTTGAGCTTCTGTTTATGTTCGCTGATCAATGTTTATATGTGAATAAAAGCCTAAATTAAATCCATTCATCATATAAAGTGATCAAGTCTCTTCAGAAAATTTATACTAAACCACTCAATTCAAAATGGATTAGTTTTACAATCTCTTTATGAGCTTTTTGAAGTGTCAAAGTGTCATAGCAGTCTATGGAAGGACAGAAAGCTCTCAAATTTCATCAAAAAGATCTACATTTGTGTTCTGAAGATGAATGAAAGTTCTAACAAAGCTCTAAGATAACCAGTAAGCAGCACAAACCTATTTTTTGTCTTTTTCTTTTTATTATAAAAGCAAATAAATACTATTTTTTGTGTGTTCTACAGCAAAAAAAAAAAAAAATCAAACAGGTTTGGAGTGAGTGATGAAGCCAACTAAACAATGACAAAATCTGAATTTTTAGGTGAACTATTTAACATATTCTTATATATGCAACATTTAAAGTGTGTTTAGGTCCCACGTCTGCTCTGCATTACTATGCTTAGTTACCAACATGGCTTTAAAATAAGTATTTTAATGGATTTACCCATAAATGCCTCTTTCTAGACAATCAATGGAATCAATGAGTGCTTTTCAAGCGCGCATGCAACATGAGTATCTGGCCCACAGGTACGACCTCTCAAGGTTCCCACTCATTCACATTCAAACAAATACACACTCCCACCTCAGCAGAGGTACATTACAATGCTGCACGTCTCTCAGGTAGAACAGAGGCCAATGGGTGACGGAAAATCATTCACTGATTCATTCCACCTCATTCTCTGTAGATTACATGGTGGATGGAGCTCACGCAAACGGCTGATGATAGGGGTGAACAGGGATGAAAACCAACATCTGAAATGTCTATGAAAAGCAGGACAGAAAATTCAATGGAAGAAGAGTAAATGCTCATATCCAATGCTTTGGAATACAGGTTGTTGGTTTTTTTTTTTCGTTTGTTTGTTTGTTTTTTAAAGCCGCGCACACACTTAACAATTGTAAGGCCGATTATGAATGTAAATTGATACTTATGACTGATCGCGCTCAAACGTCAGAGCCAGTTGAGTTCAGTCTGCAATTGCAGTCGGTGTTTAAATTCCATGTGTAAGTATTTAAATCGGCTTCAGTCGCAGGAAACAGTCGCTTGTATGTTGAGCACAGTCTTAGAATGTTTTAGCTAGTCGTTAAATGTGTGCCCGGCTTAAAGAAGACACTCAACAGATTATTGCAGAAGTGAAAAGCAGCTTCAAAAATAGTGTTAATTAAATCTATGACAAAAAGTGTTTGTCGACAAACTTTTTTTCCCATTACTTAAATGATAACAGTAACTATATCAACATGCAAAAATCATTGACGAAAAAAGACAAGAGTAAAATGTAGTTAAAAAAATAAAAACTATACCAAAATTGTCTAAAAAAAAAGAGATAAAATATTACAGATGGTTTTAACAAGCCACTACTATGAGCGTTCATGTTTGCAGTTGCCAGATGTCAAGATTTTAAATCCCACAATCTTCTTAAAAGGATACATTTTCTGCCTGGCGTTTTACTTAATCTTTGCAATCTGGCAACCAACGCGCTGTCCCTACACTGCGGAAGATGCACAAATGATCTGAAATCACCAAAAAACAAGAAAGCTAGAGTTTAGTGATCTCCGTTAAATGAAACCTTCTCAGTAGAGCTGCACGATTCTGGATAAAATGAGAATCACGATTTTTTGATTTCAAATAGTGATTGCGATTCTTCATTCAAAAAATGGTTTTGAATATATTAATGACTCATTGATAAATACTCGTTTTATTACTGGATGAATCAGGGTTTAACAAATCTTTTGAATAAATGATTCAATGACAAAGTCACTTGTTGCCACCTAGTGGCGTAACGAGGTAATTTATACAACAGTTATTTGAAGTGCCACTTTAGTTTCGGGTGGATCTATTTTGATCGCTATCTGATGTCCAATGTTTATATCCTAACTGTAAACGTTTATCTTAGTACTTATGTGATCGTTTGAATATTTGTAACAAATCAAATCACCAAAGTCATGTAGCCTAGTCTTTGAAATAACTACTGTGTAGTTCAAATGTAAATGTTCCGGTAGGATTTTTGTCAAAGGTTTAATAGACACAGGTGAATCGTTGTCATTAATAAATAAGATTGCGTGGGTGTTTGAATCGAGATCGCGATCTTTTTACGATTAATCATGCAGCGCTACTTCTCAGTGATGAAATGTAATAAATCCAAACATGAATCTCAACTATATTGTCTGTGATTGTGGCTGCGGAATAAATGCAAAACAGAACAATGTTGTAAACAAAAACAGAACAATGTTGACTAAATATGATAAAAACTAAAAAGTACATTTGAGACAAGACTAAGACTAAATTAAAATGTAATTAATTATTATTATTAACAGTAACACTATTAAAAAAATAAAAGTATTAAAAAAGTTTACATTTACTGTAAAGCATATGACCTAAACTAAACATTTTTTTTATTTTATACAAAATGTATATTTTACAAAATAATTTGGGCTCTAAAATTGCTACAAAATCAAAGCTATATGTCTAACCAAATTGTATTTCAAATTTGAAGTTGATATCACAAAAATTGAGCCCACTAAAAAGGTTTTAAAGTACCATTTTCATGGTAACAATGTCCAATTTTAAAAAGGTTTTTTACAGAATTAATTGAGTGTTTAAGCTTTCGAATGATACCTAATTTATGATTATTACTAAAATATGTGATAGGGAAAAAGACAATAAATAAAGCACCATGACACTGACAGTTAACAGGTTAAATAGACAGAAAATTATATCATAATTCACTCCCCTTCATGTCATTACAAACCTGTATGCATTTCTTATTATGTGGAACACAAAGAAGATATTTTGGAAAACGCATCAGGGTTTTTCTTCATACAATGAAAATCAACAGGGTCCAAAAAACTGATATCGTTCATCATTGTATTGACAAAAACAGTTGAACAAAATATTGAAAATATCTTAATAAAATCAAGAGGGTAAGTAAATGATGACAATTTTATTTATTTATTTATTTTATTTTATCTTTTTTTGAAGACCAAATCTAGTTTTGAACTATAAATGTTGATAAATGTTGTTAAAAGTACCAAAGTAAACATCAAGAGAGATTTATGTTATTCAAGCACAAGGATCGATATTTGTAGGAACACAGAAAATCTATAAGGATTTCATACAATGGAGAGAGAAAACATGTAACCGCTTTTCCATTTGGCTTGAGAAAGGCCAGCAAAGCCTGTGCCATTGCTCATTGTCACCTCGGCAAACCCATTTCCCCACAGCCCTGAAGGAAACTGCGGCTCAACATTTTTTACACAACATATGTCACATCACACACGGACACACGTACATGCCGCCCTGACCTAGAGCAACAACTGCAGGTTTTCCGTGAAGTGCCTTTCCGTGTTCTCCTTCACCGCCTCCCCACCCCTCTTTGTCCCTGTGCTTGTCTGTAGCTTCGCCGATTAGGATTCAGTACTCAAACCCGCTCTTCCAAATGGTGGCAGAAACGGGATTCTCCGGCTTTACACTCCAGGTTACACATGGCTAGAGAGGGAAAAAACGCCTTTATCCTTCGTTATCTGCGGGAAAGCTCCTAGAGTGTAAAATTGAATTTTGATGAGATCATATGCCGTGCCACAGCCGAGGGGAGACATTAGGGAAGAGTTTGGGAAGTGGATGAGGGCTTAAAGGAGAATACTGAAGCAGGTACCGTATATCAGCAGCGGCGCAGCCCCCTGCGCTAGAGACTGAAGATAACGGCCACAAAAACAGCTTCTAGGCACTCTGGGAAGGTAGTCCACTCTTGTGCTGATGTGGGGAGAATGGTTAGTCAAGATCAGTAGGCGAGTCTCGCCTCGGGCACGTTTGGGCGGATGTGCCGTGATGAATGACAGAATACATAGCTATTTGTCTCAGTGCACAAAATCTCATTTACCATTAACAGTGTGTTTACCGGAGCCTGGACGCCAGTAACAAAGACCCTTTGAAAGGTCACACAATAAATTAAAATTGGGATTAATTACACTCTTGCCTACTATTATGGGAAATTCGTAAGCAGGTCACACAGGGCTACAACCCAGATATGTACAAAAGCATGTAATGTCAACCACAGTCCATACATACCATCTACATGAATTCTATAGTTCATGCCATCTAAAAGATATTGCAATGTGCAGATTATGCACATACAGATGGCATATGATAATCTGATTAATCCTGTAAGAACATGCATGGCTTGTCAAGTCCATTATGTGTCTCCAGTACCAAGTATGTCCAAATGATGGCTCAAATCAGTGGTTTATAGCAGCAGCAGCACAGTGAGATTCTTGTAGGTTGTATCCAAGACCTAGGCGCTAGTGTAGTTTAATTAAAAGATGTAGATGAGACCTACAGATACAAGACTGGTCATGCTCAGCTTCAACCTTCCAACTGGGCCTGACCACCTGTCCCCTCCCACCCGTCCCTCCGTGAGGAAGAAGAGGGGACTGACAGATGGTGCTTTGGAGAGTCAGAAGCTGGTTTTTCCACTCTCCGCCCTCACGTCGTGTTCAGAGGCTCATCAGTGCCCTGACCGTCCGACAAAAACACTTTCCCCTCATTGACATTTTTCATGAAGAATCCAGCAGACCAGGATGGTGGACTACTGCACTCCACAAGTTAAGATATGGGGCAAAAAAAAAAATGCCACGTATGAGTTATTGTTTTATGAGTTTAAGCAAGTATTATGTTTATCCCAAATTTATTGCAATTGCAAATGTGGTGTTGATTTTATAAAACAAGACAAAATATTGTCATTATTGTCGGTTTTTGCTCTATTTTGCTGACCAAAATGGTTCCAAACAGAACCGTTGTGCATCTACAGTGCAAAGATGGGTTTTGCTGATACTGATTTTATTTGACTGGTAACAACCCTATAGTGTCTTATTATTCTAATTGAATTTATTGATTAAATGTAAGAATTTGACCTAAATGATGATGGAAAATATCACCCCTTAATGGAAAAGTTCAATTAACTGCACAGAATATGAAGAACAGGAAAAGCTTTTGGACAGCTTGGCACAACCAGCCAAGGTACTAGCACAAAAACACACTCAGCAAAATATAGTGTAATTACCGTTATTGCTAAAATCCCAAGAGATAGATATACTATACATTAGTAGAGGTTCACAACCTTTTTCATGTGGTGGACCACTTCAACAGTAAAACAAAAAATGTGGACCACCGGAAATCAAAACAATTACCTACTGATTTTAAGTAGTTATTTTTGAGTTTAAACAGCCTCAGTTTTACTAATTCATGATTTTAATCAGACACCGACATGAACTAGACTACTTTTAACTGATGAACCTGCTGTAAATAAGCCAAATTTTCACTAGCTCAGAAGTTGGGCCAAACACTTACTGTACGTTCACAGTTACATCAATGAACTGAGACAAATGAAACCACTTTTTTACAAATTAATGTTACACAATCAGTGCATTAATTGTTACAGATTGATTAAAGGTGGTGGTGGTCTAATGCTATTTTATGCATTCCGACTTATTTACACTGTTAAAGAGTTGCATTCTCATGCTAAACATGGCCAAAGTTTCAAAACACGAGTTGAACGTATGACAAAGTAGTTCTGTGCCAAATACACTCCTTCCGATTTCGGACCAATTTTCGGGGAGTTTTGGCCCTTTATCACGTAATAAAGGGCGGAATTCCTTGTACAGGCACTTCTCCATGATAAGCGTGCACACACACATCACCCAGAGCGAGAGCAAGAACACGCCCATCAACGCGCTTTGTTCGGGATACGGAAACCGAGAGATTTTTTAACAATGGCTGTGTCCCAATTCAGGGGCTGCACCCTTCGAAGGCTGCATTCATCAGAGACAGTCTCAATTACGAAAAATAACCATTAGGGGCCGTTCACACAGAACGCATCTTTGCTTCTAAAAACGCGAGACGCAGCATTCAGGAGTGGTTTTAAAAAAAGCGCAGCATAGAACGCGAGAGTCTCGAGACACGCCTTTGAGACGTGATGCAATAACGACAATAACGGAAATAATAGAAATAGGCAAACTGCAGAATTTACGGATACAAGTTTTGACATGGAAAAAAAGAAAATAAGATAATAATGAGCACCTCCTCCGCCATGTTGCCATTTTATAAAACAGTTGTCATGCCAACTCGCAACACTTGCCCCGCCTCCAAGTTCTTCTGATTGGTCCACTGTTTTGAAACTGACATTGATGAGCGGCGCTGCGTGTAAAAGTTGAAATTCTTTTAACTTGACACGGCGTCTTAAAAACGCAGTGCTCATGTGTGAGGCGCTGCAAAAGACGCGAGCGTAACGGTCATGCACGTCCGTCAAGCGCGTGTTTACATAGAAAAACAATGGGAAAGTAGCGCATTGGAATAGAAAAACGCGTTCTGTGTGAACGGCCCTTTAGATTGGAAAGAAATTACAGTATTTTACACCTCACAATGAATATCAGTAATTTTTATTATGGTTACTTTTCTTAAATATGACATCCTTGATGAAGTATGCAGCCTTCAAATGCGATCTCCGGAGGACGCAGCCTCCGAAATGAGACGCAGCTCCTGTCACCAAAGGAGTGTGTTTTTGATTGTGAGGGAAAGAATATCTTTTTCAGCTTCACAAAGAACCTAGCATTAAGGGAACAGCGGATGCAGTTTGTTTTTCCGGGCCACCAACATAGTTGTGCACATATGTTTGTTTGTTCCCAGAATTTCAGTGATGAATGCTTTGTAAACAAGTCCCAGTTTGTCGCTGGATTTGCAGATCGCAGGTGGTTTATTTATAATCATGTTGCAGCTTGCAGACTATCGCCACTGTGCATGCTCGTGACTCTTTAGCTCCGCCCACGGCACTGACGGCAGGCACACCTCCAGGAGCTCTGCTTTTTTCCGGAAGGACTCGGTACAGCGCATCTATCTTTTATAAATATGATAAAACTAAAGACTTTTCGGCGATATGAAGGATGCAATACTCTACAGGTACTCAAGATTAACATGAGATTGGTAGAAACTGTGTGTTATCTACCCTTTAATCATTGGTGTCTTTGGTCAATTATAATGATTTATCTAGTTTTAAAAATCAGCCAATCAACTATCGTACTACTTGAAGTCCTTCACAGACCACAGTTTGAGAACCAATGGTGTGTTATACAATATAATGTATTGTACTGTACTGTACCATACTACAAGACAGCACTTAACCATACTAAACAGTCAAGTAAACCATACTGTACTTTATTACAATAAAATACTGTACAAAAGTACTGCTAAAACTAAATTCATTTTGGGCCATAATAATCAGAAAAAAAGTCCCACAAAATCCTGTTGAGAATGTTTTATACAATTCACTACCATTGTACAACTCTACAATACTGCTAAACTATGCTTCATGATGTTATATTATAGACTGCATACTAAACAATGTTGCACTGTACTATACAAAAATACAATATAATACAATAGATACCACTGCACTAGGCCTGTCACGATTATGAATTGTGTACTGACAATTAACTGTCAAACAAATAATTGTAATCATCTATTTAATTGAGTTTTGTTCATCACTCACAGTGCAAGGCATATTAATAATTGTATGCAATATACTAATAAAAGTTATAATAAAATAGGCCCATATGATTTAAAAATTAATGATGTTTTTATAACTAACTATTTTTAATATAATGTAATATAAAAGTATTATAATATAATTTAATATAATATAATTTTGTACAATCTTATATAAATCTTATACAATTAGATCCCATAACCATGTTCAGATTAATCAATAATTATGAGAGGCCTACATTGCACTACTATCCAAATACTACAACACTATGATCATAAAACAGCGGTCTGTACTATCATCATACTATAGCTTCAGTCAGAAACCTTATGTCTCCTCTCACATCTCTGCTGGCAGGAGTAAGACTTTCCTCTACGGATGAAGAGTTCCACACAGGAGTTATTGAGATGAATTGTCAAAGAGGTGTAAAGAAAGAGCACAGCACACACTTCTCATCTCCAGTGGAGAAACTCTGGCAGGGGGAAGGGAAGGAAAACCTGATTACGGTGATAATGGCTGGCTGTAAATAAAGAGGCTGCGACAGTCATTTTTCAATGAGCTTTCCAGCCTCACTGATATTATGTTCAATTAGGCTCAGATATTTCTATCATGGGCCAGTGGAAAATGATCAATCAAGGCTGTCAGCAGTCCCTCTCTTGCTTGCTTTGCATCTCTGGGAAGGAAGCCAACATTACTAAATAAAGGTGCACACATAGAGATATACTGTTCAAAATGGCAATTACTGTCTTTGATGCAGTTTTAGCACTCCAGTTAAACCTGTAATAGTCAGAACATTACAGCGAGGAAAGAGATATGGCTTGCTCGGCATATCCCATGCAATACAATAAAAGCCCATGCAAAAATAACATTTAACTATACAGGAAATAAAAAGGTGATTGTGAACATAAATATTTGGACCTTTATTAAATTAAAGCTTACTCTTGCGATAAATTTTAAACAGACAAAAAAAAAAAAAAAAAAAAAAAAGATTTTACAAAATGTGTTTTGTTTTAACATGATATAAATTAAATATTACATTACATATTATGTTAGAATTAAATATGTTTAATACATTTTAACAGGTAGAGAGTTTTAATATAATTACAGTTTCTGCTTTTTAAGGACAAGCTGGAAAACCATGAGATTATTCATGATTATTTTATTCAATTTACAATTTTTATTCTATTTTAGGCAATATTCTGCGAAAAGCTGCTTTTGAACTATTTATTGTGCAGAATGCTATAGAAATTAATGAAATCAAATTGAATTTTTTTTTTTTTTTATGGTTTATACTTCTAGCATTACTCTAATAGTGGTAGAAAAAAGACATTAGGCTGCACGATAATGGTATTTATCATGATTAGGCCTATTATTTGAAAGAAAATTCAGTTAAACAACATTAAACAAACCATAGGTTCAGATCGCTCCACAAATGCAAATTCATACAGACCACAAAGAACGATACTCGTCATCTATTTTTATTTTATTTTAGCCATTTACATCTTTGAAATGACTAAACTTCAAACAGACTATGTAGTTTTCAACTGCTTAAGAAGCTTCTCTCAAAAGCTAAATGTGAAAAAGCTCAAACATTATTAGTTTGAATTGTAGCACACTGTAGCATTGTAGCACAGAGGCTGCACGGACTGTATTTATTCACCAACCGTTATCAGAAACAAAATGGTCAATAGTCATGTTTGGATTTATTACAGTTCATCACAGAGAAGGTTCGCTCAGATTTATTAGCAGCAAATCGCACGCAGCCTCATGAAGAAACACAGACATCAAGCAGAATGTTACAATGAGCATCGCTAAACCTCAACAAACATTTTTGTCAGTGTTGTCAGATCATCCGTGCTTTTTTGCAGCACAAAGAGAGCACGTGCGCATGGTTGCCAGATTAAGAAGATCAAGTAAAACACTGGGCAGAAAATGTATCCTTTTAAAGTGCCCCTATTATGGATTTTTGAAAATGCCCTTTCATGCAGTGTGTAATGTAGCTGTATGTGAATGTAAACAGTCAAAATTGTAAAGCTGAAAGTGCATCATAAATAAAGTTATTATTAGAGATGCACCGATACTAAATTTCTCTGCCGATACCAGTAGCCAGTTATTCAGAATGATATCGGCCGATACTGACACCGATAGTTTGGTTTTTCTTAAGGAAAAAAAAATCTCTCCCAAATAATGTTGCAGACTACACAGGGAACCCTCTCAATTTGGTAGACTACAATATTAAAGGTTACAATTAACAGCAAAGGTATTATATTCAGCTGCTGTTTATTTTCAGATATAATAACACTCAAATAAAAACTGAAATGAAAACTTAGTATCACATAAGGTAGTTTTCATAAGCACTTGTCTTCATGGCAAATTTGCACAAACAAATTAACAGACAGAAAATAAGCTCCTCTCTAGTGTTTTTTTTTTTTTTTTTTTTTTTTTTTTATGTAGATAGCTAAGGAACTGTGAACACTGGAAATCATTCCTGATGTAAAAATAACATAACATGATGTGACATTGTTCACAAGCTGTTTTATTGATGTCTTTCTGTGGTTGAAACACAAATAAAGTGATTACATGAGACATGATACATTCTGGTAAGTTGTACAATATATTTCAACATACCTTTGGTGTTCATGCATGTTTTTCGAGATATAACTATTGAAGAGGAAGAAAAGACTCGCGCTCCGAGTTGCCGCCTGAGCTGAGGCATTACAGCGATCTGACACGTCACATTTAAGAGCGTCAAAACGCCATTTATTGTTTGAAATTCATGATAAAATGAACAGAATTTGAAAACTGAAACTTTAATTCTTATCAGAAGTAATAAAGCACGAATCTTTTTGCAATTATTGGATGGGAGGCGCTACAAATAATATTTGATGTGGGGGGGAAAAAACGCAGACCTGGCAACTCTGGCTTAAACTACGGGTGATTCATAGGGCCCTATAATACACCCGGCGCAATGCGACGCAAGGCGCAGCGCAAGTGTGTTTGCTAGTTTGCGTCCGGCGCCGTTCGCGTTTTCCCGTTCAGCGCCACGTCCTTAAATTAGTAAATGCATTTGCGCCAGTTAGTGCGCCCATGGGCGTGCTGGTCTAAAAAAGAGGTGTGTTCAGGCGCATTGCCGGCGCATTGCTATTTTAAGGAGCTGAAAATAGACTGCGCCATAGACCAACTCAAACCTGGTCTGAAGTCTAAAGTCAATGCCGCAATATTTTTTTGTTAGAGCGGACCGTTTTTCCGTCATTAAAATAGCAAAAGTGGATTTGGACACGCCCTGAGTGCACCTGCGCCGTGCGCTTTACACTTTGCGTTTAGATCGTTAAAATAGGGCCCATAGTGTCAAAAAGAGCCTGCTTTAACGTCACTATTTTTAAACTATTAATGCATTAACATTCAACACAAGAGTGATTTTCTTCACACAGTATGTATAAGTTGCAGTCTGAACACGTCTTTCCACACCCTTTTGATTGATAGGATATAATCAGCCCTAGGGCTGGGCGATATATCGCATGCGATTGTCACGCGCATTTCGTCAGTAAAGCCGGTTCCCTGATTACCGCTAAATCGCCATCACCTGCTTTCAAATGGAGCGGCATTTAATAGACAGAGCCGTAGTTCACTGACAAGCTATGCAATATCGCGTTCATTATCGCAGATGAATCGCCTTCGATAATGAACGCGATATTGCGTAGCTTGTCAGTGAACTACGGCTCTGTCTATTAAATGCCGCTCCATTTGAAAGCAGGTGATGGCGATTTAGCGGTAATCAGGGAACCGGCTTTACTGACGAAATGCGCGTGACAATCGCATGCGATATATCGCCCAGCCCTAATCAGCCCTGACCATTGGCATTTTTAACAATCGGCCGATGCCCGATAGTGATGATAATAGCTTTTATCAGCCGATACCCGTTGTTAGTCGATACATCGGTGCATCTCTAGTTATTATCTCTCAAAAGAAAGAGTTGACTCTGAACCGCTTAAAGGGATAGTTCACCCAAAAATGAAAATTTGATGTTTATCTGCTTACCCCCAGGGCATCCAAGATGTAGGTGACTTTGTTTATTCAGTAGAACACAAATGATGATTTTTAACTCCAACCGTTGCCGTCTGTCAGTCAAATAATGCGAGTGAATGGGAACTCTATCAATAAGAGTCAAATAAACATGCACAGACAAATCCAAATTAAACCCTGCAGCTTGTGACGACACATTGATGTCCTAAGACATGAAACAATCGGTTTGTGCGAGAAACCGAACAGTATTTCTATCATTTTTTACCTCTAATACACCACTATGTCCAACTGCGTTCAGCACTCGGTTAGTGAGGTCTGATCACGCTCTGACAACGGCAGTGATGTCTCGAACTTATACTTCAATGAGTGCTAGACATCACTGCCGTTGCGATCAGACCTCACTAAGCGAATGCTGAACGCAGTAGGACATAGTGGTGTTTAAGAGGTAAAAAATGATAGAAATACTGTTTGGTTTCTTGCACAAACCGATCGTTTCGGTTTGTGCCTTTAAGTTGTTTGTAACTCGAATTCCATTTCCATGAACTTCATGTATCACAAGTTAACACATTTGCATAATGCCCGCCTACGTTCTGTGTGGACATCCCACGAAAACTTCAACCCCCCTCAAACGCTGTAGCTCGTTTGTGAACATGTCGACAAGACAAGACACAAAATATATCGTTTTGTGTTTTATATTGTGTTTATGTCTCCGGCTAACCAGCTAACTATTACCTAAAGCTGTGTCCATTAATTCAGATTGTCTGTCGTTCTTACAACTCTGAGCAATGATAAAGGATGGAGCACAATTTGTTTTAGAAACTTTGTTACATCAGTCATTCGTGTTAGTGTTCAGCTAACATATGCACCGTTATTGATACAGTTAATAATACAGTTCCCAAATGTGCACCGCAATTGATTTTGTTCCCTTCGACTCACTACATGGAAACAGTGCTTTATTCACAAATGTTTTATGTGATAGATTTGCACACTTTGGAACTTAGGATGGAAACATAATGAGCCTGTATGAATAAAAATACATAGCTGCCTTTATATCTATGGAAGGAAGCTCATCATATTTAGGGTTATTTGGCCTCAGAAACATTGAAATCAACTGCCATCATTCTGTCTTTACTGTCAATATTATCCCACAGTGTATCAATATCAAAGGAACGGCATTGGCCTTAATAAGTCAAAACACACATGCACTTTAACACTTCACACAATATGACTCAAAGTGAAGATGATCAAAACAAACAGTCTTGTCAACAGCTCAGGCACAAACACTCAGACTTCTCATTCTAATGAGAGCAATCCGATGTCCAAGATGTCACAGCCAAACAGTTTGATTTGCAATTAGCGTCACTCTTCCATTCCCAACAGCACAGGGAATCTCTCCCAGACATGTTTCAGAAGAAACAATCACATGCAACTTTTCAATCTGTCAAATGTCCTGCTCTAGAAACTCTTAGTTCCTAAAAAGGAACATCTGTAATACAAATGATTCATTTTCGTTCATCATTTTTTCACATGTTATCTCTCCTAACAGCATTTTTTAACAAGCCGTAAAATATTAAACTGAGTGTCTTCAGGCAAAACTACTCAAAATCGTGAAGGAAAGATAACAGCACTTTCAGGCTCTGTTGGTTTCCACTGTGTGTGGCCTCAATAAACACAGCCTCGCTCTAGTCTACACTACTGACACAGTAGCCATGTCAACCAAAGGGGAGTTACAATTTCAAATGTAGACAAATTCAATATGATTAAATTCTGCTCTTTTATTAGCATAAAAATCACCATTTTTCATGTTAGCATAGTTTCGAAAGGGTCAGGTTCTGATCAAAAGAGCACAAATGGAGAAATGCATGAAAAAGTTTCTCTGAGGACTGACTGTTTGTGTAATTAACCATTCCTAAAGGAAAAATCTTCGGTTCTTCAGCGGGCAGAAAGTCAGTAAGTTTCAGTGGTTGATAAAACAAGCAAAAGTTGAACCTGAGAGTCTGAAAAATCTATAATTTAACTGAGATTGTTTCTTCTGCTTTCTAAATTGAGAAATCAAAGTAAGTGGAAAAAGAAAAAGGTAGACAAGTATGAATAAATACATGTATCCCATGTTATTTAGCAAGGTTAATGTAAAATGTAAAAAAAAAAAAAAGTTGGGGGGGTCCTAAAATTATATATTCCTTTTGCATTTAAAGGATTAGTTCACGTTCAATGAAAATTACCCCAAGCTTTACTTACCCTCAAGCCATCCTAGGTGTATATGACTTCTTTCTGATGAACACAATTGGGAGTTATATTATTAAAGGCCCGCTGAAGTGTCTTAGAACGTGCAGCATTTTTCAATGTGTTGACGTGATTTCAACTGAAACAGGAAGACAGGGCGATATATCGAACAGCCCCGCCTCTTTTTAAAAAAAATAGCCAATAGTGTTTCGTTTATATCACAGCTTGGCCAGAGCAGTTAAACTCAGTAAAACCTCTGTTTCCTATTAATATCTAACCGTTTCTCCTCCTAATCTCCTCTATATCACTGTAAATTTAGCATTCTGTGCAGAATTTAAATGGGTCCGATACTCGCGGATATGATCCGCTCTGTCCTCTCGTGTCCCTGGGCCAGAGAAGACAGTGCTCGCGCTGCGGCAGTTCACGTTATAATAACGACTTCATTCACATCAATGGAAAGCATATTTACACTGTCTGAATCGTTCCCTATTCTCTATATAGTGCACTATGTGCACTTTACCATGTAGAAACTAGTAAATGTGTGAACAAATGACCAATTTCAATTTGTCTGTGTTGATAGTGTAGGAGGGGGCGGGACTTCAGACTCTAGAGAGCATTTGATTGGACAGAAGATTTGATGAGAAGCTGAGGGATGTCATGAAAATCTGTGATCCATTTTAGCGGAAGTGAGAGACTACGTTTTGAATGCTTATATCTCCTAAATGTGAATTTTGTCATTGTTTTGGGACACACCAGCTTATTCATAACCTTAAGTCTAACATATTCATACTAAAAGCTAAAAAACTTAAATTTTGATTTCATGCTGATTTTGATTTAATTTTTCCAATAGCAATTAAAGGCAGCATTACAACACTGATTTTTATCCTTAGGAACCATATACTACATCAACAAAACAAAGTAGACTACTGTCATTACTCATCCCTTCATTATAGATTTACATATCACAAACACATGACTGAAAATCAAAGACAAAAAATATAGACCAAAATCGCACACAGATACAATCAAGTGTAACCTCAGCATTTTTGGTATCAAAAAAATTTCCACCATTTTCCTGCCACAATGGACATTCAAAAGTAGCCAATAATTTAGACAACTCAATGTAGGGCTGCATAAGGCAGCCAAGCATTGAGATGAATGGAAATGCAATAGCTAACAATACCATTGTGTTTTTGCAGTGAGAATTGAAGAACATTAGGCAGAACACAAGTTATTTTCTCCTGAAGCAAAACAAAGCAATGAAACATTCATGATGAGAATATATGAAGACTCCACTCAATATAAGCCACTATGCTTTTTCAATTATACCTATTTCATTAATGTATTTCAGCCTCTTCATTGATTCACCCCTCCTGCTGTCAATGAACAGAGGACTAGAGTTCACTGGCTCTTTGTCATTACTAGGCCCTAATCTAAAATTCATAGCTTCACATTGAAAAAAAGATGATGTAAGCTTCACCTCAACGGGCAATTCCAGAATGAAGTGCATTACCTGCATCTCTCCCAGGAAATGTCATTTGATGAACACACGTAATCAAAAAATCAGGGCCAATAGTAGAGAGAAAATCCAATTAACCAAAGCAGGAGCAGCTCTCTCAGGAAAAGCTATATAGCATGAGGTAATTGGGAAACACCTAGCGTCAGATCCAGGGAGACCCCGTTATTCCACAAACAATGGATCATATCCTAGCAGAAGGATAGACCTATTCAAAACCACTGGTTTCAATTAACAGAAACTATTGTGCAACACGAAATATCATGTCACTTTCATACTGAACAAGTATCTGATTCATATCACCCTTTGGATAACTTGAATATGCAATTAGCTACTTGACTTTTAGTCTTTATGACAAAGATCTTCTTTATGTCATGGTGTGCGTTCGACTTAGTGAAGGCGTAGTGTCCTGACAAGAGTTCATCATGCTGCAAAATTGGAAAACAGCAGCTGTGCTTTTTGCTACTTTAATTAATTCATGTTCTACTAGAATCCCAGGTGATCAATTTTGCATATCTAATTAAGTCAAACCAAAGAGGACGATGGAAAAAAGCCATCCACCAAGAATTTCAGTAAAATTACTCTGTATATTTTAATAGTCCTTCAAGACTCTCCTTTAAGTCTGGGCGAGAAACCAAAACACCCCTAAAGGATCCAGCTGGGCAACCAGGAAGCCCAAGCCTCATCTCTTCGCTTCACGCTAGGATTTACACCAAGCAAAACATGTCATACTTGGAGAGGCAAGCAAATGGGTATCCGTTTACATGTAAAATCAGATTCCCAAAGACGGAAGTGAAACATGGGCCTTGAGGAATCTCTAAGCCAATTAGTTCAGCTCTTGAGAACAGAATGCGCCTGATCTGAGGGGCGAAACTGGATCGGATGCAAAGAACACTCAGGTTTGTGATTACTGCCCTAAAGTTATTGTGTGTTACTAGCCGTTTATTAGTTTAATTTATCATACAACTTTCATGACTGCTAATCTGCACTGAGAACCTTGGTAAACCAAGGATTCGCTTTCCAATAAAACAAAACAATGGACATTGAACTACACTTTTACATTAAAGGATTAGTTCACTTTCACAAATTTCCTGAGAATTTACTCACTCCCATGTCATCAAAGATGTTTAGTCTTTCTTTCTTCAGTCGAAAAGAAATTAAGGATTTTGAGGACAACATTCCAGGATTTTTCTCCATATAGTGGACATCAGCAGCTAGGGTTGAAGGTTCAAATTGGAGTTTCAGTGCAGCTTCAAAGGGCTCTACATGATCCCAGAAGAGGAATAAGGGTCTTGTTTAGTGAAACGATCTGTCATTTTCTAAAAAAATAAAGAAAACTGTATATACTTTTTAACCACAAATGCTCGTCTAGCACTAGCTCTGCGATGCGCCACGCATTACGTAATCATGTTGGAAAGGTCACGCGTGACGTAGGCGGAAGTACTGCAGTAGGGCTCCATTTCCAAACACTCCACCTCATTTTCTCCTCCAACTTCAAAACATTGTTGTTGTACAAGGGTGTTTGACTTAGTCTTTGTACATTCGCTTTGTAAACAGTTGCTCAGTACTTCCGCCTACGTCACATGTGACCTTTCCAACATGATTACGTAATGCATGGTGCATCGCAGAGCAGTGCAAGATGAGCATTTGTGGTTAAAAAGTATATACTTTTTTTTTTGTAGAAAATGACCGATCGTTTCGCTAGATAATACCCTTATATTCCTCAGCTGGGATCATGTAGAGCCCTTTGAAGCTGCATTGAAACTGCAATTTGGACCTTCAACCCGTTGAACCCCACTGAAGTCCACTATATGGAGAAAAATCCTGGAATGTTTTCCTCAAAAACCTTCATATCTTTTTGACTGAACAAAGACATAAACATCTTGGATGACATGGGTGTGAGTAAATTATCAGGAAATTTTAATTCTGAAATGAACTAATCCTTTAACACCAAAACTCTGGCATTGTTTTTCTCATGCTTCACTGCTATAAAGTCTAAAATTATCCACAAGCTTTGTGGTCAGCACATGCATTTGCAAGCAGTCATAAAGTAGACACACAAATCTCAACACAAGTCAATTAAGCGCCATTGCACCTGGTGCTATGCTATTGGGCCATATGCCAAGGGACGTGCACGGCCTCAGCTGACCATAAATCACTGGATAATGTGCAGCACGGCCAAGGTGAAAGTGTTCCAAGTTTCTCTTTTAGCATTAAAATAAAACTGCAAATGATTGAAATGCTGCAAATGAAAATTGAAGAATCAAATACAGGCACAATCCTATGTGGAAGCTGAATGTTCAAAAGCAAAATAGCGGAAAAAATCAGGAAGCTTTAAATTTATGAAACAGTGCAGTTTTACTCTCCTCAAAAAAGAAGATACTAGTATCCCAAATCAAATCACTCACCTTTTTCTGATCCTCCAGACCATGAACTACCTGCTTCCGCTTTTGAGGCTGAGATGTAGACGCCTCGGCTCCCGACTCAGACATCTTCCTAAAACACTCCTTGAAGTATCCACGGCACTTCTTCAAATAAAAATCCAACGCTCTCCTACCTGTTCCAGTGTTCCCGAATCCAAAGTCCCTATGCGACCGAGCTAATTCCCTTTGCCACAGTAGTGTCCATTCATTCGTGCGATTCATTGAGTCTGGGGTAGGACAGACGTGTGATCACACCATGGTGCATCCCTTCAGATGAAGCCCAGCACGGCTGCTCTGTGACAGGCATCGGGAAGGGGGGAAGGGCCCCTGTGACCAGCAACCCCAACTTCATAATTACACATTTCGGTATTCACAAAGTCATTTTCCTGATGAGATGAAAACTTGCAAATGACATAGTGTCATGTTCTTGCAGCTTTACATCACAGTTGGTTCTTGTAAAATCCTACAAATCCAGAGATGGTACTTTTGCTCCAGACTTGTTCTTCTTTACATAACCAGGTGCAGAAGAAAACAAGACAAAGCTAAATTAATTTTATTTTAATATAAAATAACTAAGTAAGGGCAAAATAACTGTTAAAGTTCACGAGTATTAATTTAATATTTAACCTAAATACAGTACAAGCAATTTTGCACAATGCGAGATTGCATACAAGGATATTTATTTAATATAGATAGATATTAAATCACAATTCATATTAGGAAATCGAATAAACAACAAAAAAACGTGTCTAAATAAACTTTCTACTCTAAAATACAAATACTAGAGTTGATACATTGTGCAAGTTTGATTTCGCGAACAATTTCTTAATTCGTAAGACACACAAACAACTAATTATTTTAAAAAAAAAATGTTTTAAAACACCTAATTCTTATTCTGACTTTGGACATTTTTTCATTCAAGACTCGTAATTTAAGTAATCATATCTCTGCCATGCAACCCCTCCTTCACAACGCTCGCATTGTAGTCGAAATAATTTGGTTCTTAAGTGATTCAATATAAAAATGTAACACTGCACAACAATTCTGCCCGCGAAGCTTATAAATGAGGTTTGATGAAGCATATTTAACACCGAGTACCTACTTACTGGCGACATATCAGAAAATAAAAGAGACAACTCACCCCAAACAAGAACGCGGAGCGTCCGCTGAGGGATGCGGAGCAGCAGTGGCAGGCAGTGCACGCGGGACCAGCGCTACACCAGCTTCAATCCATCACATTACGTCATTCCGCGCACGCTAGTCTTTCCTCGCCGCTTCATACCGCTGAGCGTCTCCATGGAAACGTCCACAGCGAATACGCACACTGTCACCTAGCGGCAAACAGAGGCGTTGTTGGTAGAGATATTTGACATATCAACAACACACATGTAAAATAACATGATTAGTTTAACATTTAAAAGTTAGATTTCATACAGTTGATTGCGAAAAAATGAAATTAACAATAATGTTTTATTATATGTAATTAAAAAATGTGTTTTGACGATTATTCTGTTCCAACATAGGCTAGTATTATTTAATAGGAACCTAATCATCGTCAAAACAGACGATGAAAATTTGTCTTTTGAAAAAGATAATCTATAAACCGCTGTCTTTTTTTATTTTTATTTTTTTTATTAATGCCATAAACCAACAATACAATGAGATATATCACTGAAGTAAAAAAAAATAAAAAATACAGCAACTAAAATAAAATGAAATAACAATGCCAGAGGACAAGAACAAAATTATAACAAACAAAAGGAAGAGGGTGCTACTTTATACATCATACCTGCTTACAATGTTAGCTCGAATTGCCTTTTTACTTTTACAATTACACAAAACAGAATTTTTTAATCCAAAAAAAATTGCCTTGGAGTCAGACCATTTCATCTTATGAATGTGAAACTTTTCCATTAATATTAACAATTGTATGAAGTATGCCTTCTCTTTCTCAATCCCATGATCATTAAAGTGTATCATTATATCAATAACATTAGTTAAAATGTATGCTCCACATCAATCCAAAATATTTTTGTATGTATACAATGGAAAAATAAATGAAAAACAGTTTCCTTTTCACCTTTACAGAAATTACAGTAAAAGTAATCAATATCTAATTTAATAGGGTATATGCATTATTTTAAAAGAGACTTCTTTTACTTTATTATTAACATAGAATTTATCCATTGTTCGCCAGGCTTTACGCCAATTCACATCCCCAAACACAGAAGACCAGAAAAAACGAGCTGGAGGATAAACAATATTATTAAGTATATTTCTAATATAGTTATTTGAGACTCTATTTTGTAAAATATTTGTATTACCAATAACTATTTTACCCTTGATATCTGTAAAATTTAGATCTTCCTCCTGTAATGCATTCCTCAGAAGAATCAATACATTTTGGGGAATTGCATCAATACAACAGCAAACTTCTTAGGTCTAACTGGCACTTTAGATTTATTCAAAAATTATCTTTATGTCAGTAAATTTCCATCATTATTTAAAAGCTGACTAACTACTATAATATTGTTTTCAAACCAGTGATCAAAAAAGAGATTTATTTTTGTATAGTATGTCTTTGTTGTTCCAAATATAATATCTCCTATAGGTGAAAAGTTATGCTTAAGGCCCAATATCCATGCCGTGAGAGCTTGTTTATGAAATTTTGCAAGCTTAACCAGTATTTTTTCGATTGAATAATTACACTTTAATAAAAATGAGAGGTCACCCAATTGCTTAAATAGATAATTGGGAAAGGAGTTCCAAATACTATCTTTATCTTTTAAATATTGAATAAGCCAATTTATTTTAAATACATTGTTTAAAGCATCATAACTCAACACCTCTAAACCACCATGATCTTTGGAATTGCATAAAATGTCTTTTCTCAGATAATGAGGCTTGTTTTTCCAAATAAAATCAAAACGCATTTTATCTGTTTGGTAACTTTAGGGGGAATGTCCAATGATAATGACACATATAGCCTACTAATCTGGAGATTCCTTCGGCTTTTGACAAAAGCACCCGCCCCTGAATTGACAAATCCCTTTGTAACCACATATTAAACTTCTTATTTGTTTTGTTAATAATTGGATTAAAGTTTAAACAATTACGCAAATATTCATCTTTACATATAACAACTCCAAGATATGTTACTTGATTTGCAATTGTACTATTACAGAGATTAGTTAAACGACAGTCTTTAAGAGGAAACAGAACTGACTTATTTACATTCATTCTTAGCCCTGATACAGCTGAAAAATATTTTATGCATTTCACTGCTTTAATCATTCCTATCTTTCACAAATAAGGCAGTGTCATCTGCAAATTGACATAGCTTAAATGTTTTTCCTAATGCTGTAATTCCTTGAAAATGTCCTTTTTTGATAAACCGCTGTCTTCATTGATGTATGTGCCAAGGACCACGTAACAACCTGGTTCACTGAGAGTTTTAACCCCCCTTGACCTGCTGTCGTATAGCAGCCGGAAGTCTGACTCCGCCCACCGCCGGGGTTTATCTAGCTGATTGGCGGAGAGGACTGTGGAGGAGGGGCTGGGTGTAGCGCGCTGTGTGTCCAGTATCTAGGCGGGACAAATGGTCAGACTGATCAAATAAACTTTTTTACTCACTAGGAAACGGACACATACAACTTTTCCCTCAGCTATGCATCAAAGGCAGTTTGTGTTCTCTTTTTATTTATTCACGGTTACTTTAATGTGACTTGGGTTAACTTACAGAAGCGTTGGATAAGATATTCTTGGAGACCAGGAACTGTAAACGTGTGATACTTACCTGTAAAGTATTCCTACGGATTTATGGGCACGACTGATGCCGAGTAGTATGTGAGAAAGGTACAATTCTCTTTTTGGGTAAGTAGCTTTCTATATTTTGTCATGTTTTTGTAGTTTTACTCTATGGAGAATGGAGAGAAGTGGAGGTAGTTGGATGTAAGCTCGCGAACTAAGTTAGCTAGTTTCATGCTTGTTTTGCTTAACATGCCCGCGTTAGTTATTAAAACTAATCGAAAACAAAATTTTGCTCTAATATGTGCGTTAATTTCATTAATTATCATGCATTTAGGACACACATCAGACTGGCGGCTCTTGGCTCTCTGGATCTGAACCCGCGCTAACTGTGAAACCGCTAGTTTTGTAATGTTATGAGCCAACATGACTACAATCTTGACGTAAATACGTATGTTTGTATCTATTTAATTAGTTCCCGAGCGCTAATTAATTATATTCTAATTTTAAATGAATTATACAGCATGTAAGCAAATAAGTTATTAGCCAACTATGTTGGTTGCCGGGTAATTTTAAAAACTAGTTTCAGGAAGATTTATGGTTTATCTAGACCGTCCAGTTATTAAAAACGCAAGACAATCGAACAGATAGACGATTTATTTAAAGTTGTAGAAAAGTTAGTTACTTCCGGATTAAATATTTCGCAATCTGCTAGATTCCGCGCCAAGATTTCAAAAAGTGTGGAGGCGCGCTGGACGTGGTGGAGTCCCGCCTCCTCGGGCCCTCTCATTGGATGCTGTAAGTTGGGGGCGTGTTTTCGTTTAAGTTCTCCGTAGTCATTCGATGGAACGCTTGTCAGTTATTGCTAAGCGCAAAAAAAAAATCAACACTGTAATTTGAAATCAAAATACTTATTGATTTATTACACATTTATTCACATCTGTTAAATTAAAAAAAATTAGTTTTAGCTGTGCGAGAAACATTTGAGAATTTTCACAATGTTATCTCCAAGAATGTATAATGCTGTGAAGAAACGGTAGGATTGATTTATATCATTATGTAACAATGTACGTGAACGTTGATTATTGTAACGTTGCCTCGTGTGTTCGTTTTCTTTAGGTGGAAAATGTCCAGTCAATTATCAGAAGGTCAAACATTAATCAAGAAACCTTTAATAAGTCCATTGAAGGCCACAACAACAAATGACAAGGTCAGTTATAAGTATTTTGGTTTGACAGATGTCAACAAAATAGTGACTTGAAGAACCAGTACAAATTATTGTCACACTCTAGAAGCATTTTTTGAAAAAGAAAACCTATTGTGTTTTCTGTGTAACAGGGACATGTTTTTGCGGAACCACAAACGCCACTAAAAAACGCAAATAAGGCTCCAGTATCTGAAGCTGCATCACTTGAGAGCCATAATAACATGGGGCCCCTGACAACTCCTACTAAGGGCCTTGAGGCACCGTCTAGCGAGCCCTGGACACCCACCTCCAACCTGAAGATGCTCATCAGTGCAGCCAGTCCTGAGATTCGCAACCGTGAGAAGGAACAAGCCGTGGACAGCGGTGAATCGGAGAACTCACAGGTATCAGTAAAAGTCTATGTGTAAAACATGCATCTCTCACTCTGTGTTGCTAAAATGCTTTGATATGTGTGTGTTTTCCACTGTCGTGCCACACAGGAGCCTGAGCAAGGGGAAGAAGTAGAAAAGCTCCAGATAAGTCGTAAAGACAAAAGCCTTGGTTTGCTGTGTTACAAATTTCTTGCAAGGTACCCAAACTACCCCAATCCTGCTGTAAACAACAAAATCAGCCTCGACGATGTGGCAACAGAACTGAGTAAGTCACTCACTGATCAAACAAAACTACTTATCATCAAATCATGCTTGTTTCATCAATCCTAATTGCTTCCGTTCTCATTATCCCCTCAGATGTGGAACGACGCCGGATCTACGACATCATGAACGTTCTCGAGAGCCTAAACATGGTCAGCCGGCTGGCTAAGAACTGCTACACGTGGCACGGCCGGGTAAAACTTGCGCAGACGCTTGCCGAGCTGAAACAGGCCGGCAAAAAGAACCGTTATGAGCAACTGATGCACCAGATCCGTCAAAGGAACCTAGAGCGAGAAGAGAGAGAGTTTGACTTGGAGGGAGAGGAGAAGGAGAATGAAGAAATGTCCAGTTTTGATATGGATGGAGACTCTGGTCAAGCAGAGCTGTCAGGAACAGATCCTAAAGCAGGTAACAATATCAGACCCTCTGCTTAGGCAGCACTGTTTTATTATATTTATCTATGCATTAAATTAAGACATTGGGTCTCATTCACTAATAACTGCATGGATTATTTTGTATTTGTACACACAGGAAAAATGTCTACCTAATTCAAAACGTGTGTGCGCACATTAATTTGTTCTTAGTTTTGTTCTAATGTTAATATGGAGTAAAATATTTTCCATAAAATAAGTTACATCTGACTATAAGTCACTGCGTGTCAAAATTCCATTGTTGAGAGAAACAAAATACACAGATTGAGTCACTTAAAAGTTCAGAAACGCATTCAGAAATAATGCAAAATGCCGGTAAATAAAACAAAACATTTACAAACATTAAAAATGTATTAGTTTCTCTCAGTCCACAACAAATTCTTTCAATTTAATGGTATTCAGAACAGAATAGGAATGAAATCAAATTATAGTGTCATTCGTTATAAGCAACACTTTTGATAAACACCAAGCCTAAACAAATTTATTTAAAGCAAAACTTAAACTACTGGCATGTGGGAAATGTGCTATACAAATAAACTTACCTTCCTCATCTGGCACAAATCCGAATGTGAGCGATTTTCCTATGTTTTGTGTGCAAGGTATATCTGTGCTTTTATGCAGAGAAACCTCACAGCTGCTATAATGCAGTTTTTCCTGATGTATATGATTAAATGTGTTTAAAGGTGCTCTATGTAATTTTTGGACTGTACTAAAGCATAAAAAATTCCGAAATATGTTTGCCGATATTTAGGAAACATACTAGGTTCACATACTTGTTACTCCGAAAAACAAAGCTACCGCCAGTTATTCTACCTTGAGATGTTCTGTATCAGAATATCTGTTTTTGATTTGATCTGTGTGATCCCGCCCACTGCCAATTTACCCAATAGTATTTCGCCACCCCGGGTTGCCATTTGGTGGAAAACACCGTGATGGAAGCCAGCAATCAAACTGGCTCAGGGATCGCAGATTCTACCCGACCTAAAAAGCTATAGCATCCATCTAAATACCACTATGACCAGAGGCATATTAAAACACAGATAAATAAACTCAACTTACAGTGTAAGACTTGTTGCTTTCCGTTGTCAGTTGCGTTCATTCCTGTTCCATGTCTTTAACCTGGCAACCTACATGAGCTTTGAGTTTGAGGGGTTGGGAGAAACAACTCTCCAATATTTTACATTTGGAGTGCAGTACCCATTTCTACCACTAGCTGTCAATGTTACATACTGCACCTTTAAAATGAAATATCTCTGTTTAACATTTTATCTCAAAACTGTTATAATGCTATGCCACCCTTTGTAAATTTAGAGTACATTTTTTATATGAAAGTTATTGGCGAATCATGATTTGTTCATTAAAAGATTCGTAGGCAGATTTCACACCCAAATTTGTGCTCAGTGAATAAACTTTGCTTTTTCCTGCAGCTTCAGCGAATAGTCGGAAAGACAAATCTCTGAGAGTGATGAGTCAGAAATTTGTCATGTTGTTCCTGGTGTCCAGCCCTCCTGTGGTTAGTCTTGAAATAGCTGCCAAGATCCTCATCGGTGAAGATCACGTGGCGGATCAGGACAAAAACAAGTTCAAAAGTGAGTGCTTTTGTCATCGTACATATAAAATACACTTTGATCACTATGTTATCCATTTCATTTGGTGGTTGAAAACAGATACAAATCTTGCAAGAAGTGCATAATCAAATGTACTCAACCAGTAAAAACTTCTTTGAAGAAACTGATTTTCTTATAACTTGAGTTAGGGATTGTTTACATGACAGTTTTCCCAAAAAAATTTAAAAGTTGGCCTGAAAACAGGTTTCAAAGTGCATGTTTTTGAAAACGATACCATTATAGTCTACAAAAAATGCAAATTTGTGAAAATTATGACGTCATGCATGCTACGTTTGTACATTGTTGTTGTGTAAACATACCCTAAAATTCATCTAATTTAACTGGAGATGGAATTGATTATCTCTTTTTCTGATGGCAGCTAAGATCCGCAGGCTTTATGACATTGCAAATGTTCTGAGCAGCCTAGAGCTGATAAAGAAAGTGCATGTGACTGAGGATAAAGGAAGAAAGCCTGCTTTCAAATGGACTGGACCAGAAGACTTACCATCTCCAAAGGGTGAGTGTGACTTGTCTGATTTGTTCATAATCCTATTCGGACTTATGTTGTTTATTTTAAGCAATGTGCATGTATGTTCTTGGTTATGTTTACAGATCTGGGGACCTCCACTACATCATCAGCATCACAGCCTCTAGAGTCTCGTTCCTCTGTTGATAACTGTGCTAAAAATCTCTTTTCCTCCCCCGGAACAAAGCGAGGTTTTACCCGCCACCATTCCTTAGTCAAGCTGGTTAAGACCATACAGAACGACCGCAGGAAAATAAACTCCGCACCTTCTAGTCCTATTAAAATGACAGGTGAGCCATTGTTGTTGATTCATCGAAAGCAAGCAACTGACTGATCATCTTCTGTTTTCTGTGGGAATTTGAACTACTTTCAGATATCAACTGGTTGTTAAGGTCAGTCATTATTAATAGTACCAGTCTCAAGTTTACCTTCCTTCTGCCTCCCAGCTTGAGATTGTCTCTTTGAAATCTGATCGCACAAACAAAATTTATTTTAGAGGCTTTGTGTTGACACTAAAAGCCTGACATGGGTGAACAGTTTCTGGTTCTCCACTGATGTCCATTGAAATAGAGACAAAGTATTAAATGGATAAGTTTTTTTTGTTGTTGTTTTTTAAGAGAGAGAGAAAAATTAATACTTTCAGCAAGGATACATTAAATTGATCAAAAGTGATTGATCAAAAAATTCTTTTTGAAATAAATGTTTATTGAACTTTCTATTCCTTTAATCATTGGGGAGGAGTATCACAGTTTCCACAAAAATATTAAGCAGCACAACCGTTTTCAACATTGATGATGATAAGAATGTTTCGCATCAAATCAGCATAGAAGGATTTCTAAAGGATCATGTGACACTGAAGACTTGGAGTAATGATGCTGAAAATTCAGTTACTTTAAGTTGTAATAATATTTCACAATATTACTGTTTACTATATTTTGGATAAAACAGAAAGTCTCATTTCTTAACATTAGTTAATGCATTAACTAACAATGAACAATATATTTTAAACAGCCTTTTATTAATCTTTATTGACTATTGTTAGTCAACACAAATGTTCATGTTAGTTCACAGTGCATTAACTAAAGTTAACAGATTCAACTTTTGATCTTAAATTTATTAGTGAATGCTGTGATTAACATTAACAAAGATTAATAAATGCTGTAGAAATATTGTTCATTGTTAGTTCATGCTAACAAAATCTTATTGTAAAGTATTACCAAAAACTCAAAACTTTTCAACAGTTTAAAACTTATCAATTTCTGAACTTTTACTACACCAGAAAACTAATGCTCCATCTCTTGTCTGATAGGTGATTCTGCAAACAGTGAGTTCTACACAAACAAAATGGCCCATCTGGCTGCTATCTGCAAAAAGCAACTAGATAAACAGTCAACGTAAGTAAACGTAACCTTTGCATCTTAAAACAGAAAGCAGACAATGAAATACCAATTTCAGATATAACGCCTATGGATTTGGCTTACAGGGGCCGTCATATTCAACCAAACAATGAGGTGACAGATGCTCTGAATGGAAGCCCTTCACACTCATCTGAATCCACGTCTGCTAGCAATCATCAGCCCCATGGGCCTTCAGGAATGCAGATCCCAGTTTTGCCCGCTGGGGCAATCTCATACCTTTCTACTAAGTGCTCTCCAATCATCCCGGTTCTGATTCCTCAGCACCAGGCTGGTGGGTCATATGCCGTTTACGTGCACCCCACCTCTCTTAGACCGCAGCCCACCAGCCTAGCGGTCCGGTCAATGACGTTTGAGAGCCCAGGGAGTGCAAACGCAAAGACCTCACCGGCTGCCATGACTAGCAGTAACCAAACCAACCACCAGTCATCACATGATAAAGAGCCGACAAGTCCCTCAACCCTTAAACGAGCATGTGGAGAAAAGAGCTTAGTGGAAAGTCCATCCAAACTTCAGCGGATAGAGCCAAAGGTGAGGATGCCTGAGGTTTTTAGTTAGAAGTAGTTTTAAATTTTGAAGGTCATTCAGTCTTTCTCAATATGGCTCTTTATTGCTTGGTCCATATTTTTTCAATCTGAAAAGAAAAAAAATTTACTAGCATTTGCAGTCTGAACTGTTAAATGAACTGCATTTCATGTATTGACATTACTTTTAGTAACATTTCCAACCTTCTGGTGTTTGTTTCCTATTAAGAGTGTTTCTCCAAAGCTGTGTGAGATTCTTCAAGCTCGCCTAAAGGCCCGTAGAGGGGCTTCTGTCTCCCACCGCCCTTCCCCGCGAGCCCTGCATCTGGAGTTCTCCAAGCCCTGTGAGAACCAGCCTCCCTCATTGCCCACCAGCACAGCGCCTCTGGAGCACAGCGTGGAGACCTTCCTGGAGAAGGAGGACAAGGTTCAGACCTCAGACAGTGAGGCAGGACTGACCCCTGTCCGACCGCCACAGTCGCAGGCCCAGAAGCTCAGCGTTCCCTTTCAGGACATGGGACTGCCATCCGGACCCATACATACAGAGGTAGGAATAACCACATATGTGCATCTTCAACAATTCCTCATGTAGGAATCATCCAAATGGTTTTATTTTCGTACGAGTTACGCTCTTGACTATAACTTCTCTTGTTTGTATCAGACTTTGATCCCTGCAGGTTATTTGATTCCGATCCCTCAGCAGTCCATCGTCAACTTCAGAGATGTGCAGTGCTCCGCTGGAGAAATCTCCAAAGCCTCCACACCAACATATAATGTCTACCACACCCCAACAGCAGGTATGCTAGTACCCAAGATAAGTACTTATTTAGTAATCAAACAGCTGGAAACAACATGGATATTCAGTGCTCAGAAAGTATAGGAACCTACATGAGACGGTTTGAGAATTCATTTTGGCCCAAATTCATCATAAGGGCTTTTCACACTGTGCTTAACCCTGGGTTATCATTGTTCTAAACACCACTTTTAACCCCAGGTAAAGGAGCGTTTCACACTTATAATTTAGAAGCAGGGTTAGCACTGCTTTTTTCCCGGGGTTATGAAACCCTGCTCCAGAGCAGGGTTAGCACAGCTTTTGCAGTGTTAACCCGCATTGCGGTGCCAAACTTGTACAGTGTGAAATGATGCGGTGTTAGAATGTTACAGCTAGACGCTTAAAACCGACAACCAATCGCGTATTTGCCTGCTTTGGACAGTAAATATAAACCATATTGTATATAAACAGTAAATTCAGCATTTGAGAGGAAAAAATGTCAAATGCTGACAGACAACACAACTATTTGAGTGAAGAAGAGACAGTTTCATTCTTACCTTTATAGTCTGAAACGTCCATTCAGTATAAACTCGATAGTACAGTCGGCAATACGAGGATGCGCAATGCTAGAATTGTGTAAACAGGTGGCGTGCTGCGTTTATCCAATCAATTACATTAACACTGCAAATATGCAAATAAGGACTTAACCCAAGGTTTAGGAAGGTGTGAAACATCAGCTTATGAATACCCAGGATTAATTGTTAACCCCGGGTAATTTATGAGTAGTGTGAAACGTGAAGATACCGGTTTATCCGTTGACCCAGAGTTAACTATAGCCCTATTCGGACAGGATTAGTTTTACATGGGGAGGTGGGGGTAAAGTAATTATTACCAGAGCTTCTCAGTGATTTTAGTCCCGTCCGAATGTGCCGTCTGAGTAATCATTATGGACAATGTCAGTAAAGATTACGGCGACTTTTACCTTCTGTAAAAAGGTCTGGAAAAATTACCTCAGGTAATACTAATCCCGTTCGAATAGTCCCGCTGTATGTACGGTAAAATTCTGTCATTTCCTGTTTAAAAGTAGTTTTCTGTGCATTTTTCAAGCATGGAAGCACTTGAAGAAACATTCATTTGTGTTGTAGGTGGTGGGACAAGTCTGTGGCAAACCTCAAGTATTTTCCACATACCATTCAGAGCAAAAGGAAGATCGTCGCAATTGTCAGAGGCACAAAACTAATTTTATCTTTAGCTAAGTGCCTATTACCATCATAATCCAATCAGAATTTAATTAATAAATCGGACCTAACTGCTATTTATAGTTTATATATTTAGATTATATGTGTTTTCGCACATTGTATCAGGAAGCAACGTATACCCACATGACGACAGGGAGGTGACGGCGGTGCATAAATCGGCCCCTCCCACTTCTGCTAGTTTTACTGAGATGTCTTGTCCCGTGCGAATTGGCCAATTAATATTACAGACATCCTGAGGCAAAATTACTTTACTCCACCTCCCCACATAAAACTAATCCTGTCCGAATAGGGCTTATGTCAAGTGTGAAAAGCCCTATATAGTCCACAATGTTTCACAATAAACATAAGTGAGCATTAGACTAGCCAGGTGAACATGATTTCACCAAGTACTACATGTTCCTGGATCAACATCTTTGTTGACTTTACAGTTTATGTCAAGTTTAGGCTGACAACCAGGGTTAGGTGCTTCTACATCAGTGTTATTCACCCATCATTTCTCTCTGATTTTAGGGATCATAGGGATAAGGGATCTGATTATAGGTAGGGTTAGGTTTAGGAGTAGGGATACAGTTAGGACTCAATTTTCGAACAGGAATGTTCCAGGACCAACAAAATATGTTGATCCAGAAACAAGCCATAAGGGTTCTTGTGCAGAGTGCTATATATACAGTTAAACTTGAAAAATCACTGATGTAGCCATTCCCATTGTTTCCAGGTTCTAGACCCCCTCTTCCTCAAGAAGTGACCCCGACTCGGCTCCCTCTCCACCGGATACCGCCCATGTCCCCCTTTCCTTCTCACGGCCATCGCATCCACAGCCCCAGTCCTGCTATTCTCAACTTCACGCTGCAGAATCTGGGCCTCATTCCCGGCACCACCACACCAAACTCCACTCCTGAGTCATCCAGCACACTTCCATCTCCCCACCCAGGGCTCCCTCACCAGGGCATGATCTTTGTAAAGCCCCTCTCACCTGCCCGAGCTCTGCAATCGGCTTCAATACACGGACAACCCGTCACGCTCATCAGCATACCACAGGTACAACCACTGCTGTGCAATACATCAGATAATGTAAGAGATAATGTACAGTTTTTTTTTTATTATTATTATAACAATTATTATTATAATCTACATTAGATGGATAACTGTTGAAAAACCCTGACGTAATTTAATGTTGTTGACAACAATACATGGAATCAATTTTCTTTCTCTTTGTATTTTTTATCAGTATGGCACAAGATTATACTATTTGTTTTAAACAAGTTAGGTCAAAAGTAATCAAATGTGTAACAATAGGTTGTTACCAACTACAATTTTAATCATGCAATAATTTGTAAGTAATGTACCTAGCACTGCACTGAAGACTGGTCTAATAGCTTCTGAAAATTCAGTTTATCATCACAAATAAATGACATTTTATTATACAGTAATCAACATTTGAAGTGGATCAAAAAAGTTAATCAAAGTTGTCTTAAGAAGAAGGTTTTAGGAAAACTTTGAAAGGTTTTGTTTTCAAATTTTGACTACTATATATTCAAATAGAGAACTTTTATTTTAGTGGATTTTACTGTATTTCTGATCAAATAAATGTAGCTTTGCTGAGCATAAGAGACTTTCAAAAACATTAATCCCCAGTTTCACAGACAGGCTTAAGGCTGTGTCCACCAAAGTGTTTTTTCCAGTGGCTAGTGTACTTTTCCAATTGTTTTCAATGGGAGCACTGCGTTTTTTTAAATGCCAGGAGTGTAACAAGGCACTGAGCGTCTTTTTCATGCTCAAGCACTGGCCCTTTTTTACCGTCGCTGTGAGTTGAAGCATGTTCAACTTTTTAGCCAGCCACTCCATCAGAGTGGAGGAGGGGCGGGACAAATACAACTCTGACCAACTGTCACAAAATTCTTGCTGTACAACAAAATCAACAAGCAGAGAACCGGACAAAACGTATGAGAAAATAATATTGCTGGTCTCCAAACATGCATTGCAAGCACTCTACGTTGTGTCGACTTTTTTAGTCTGAAACAAATTATTTGCCAAATCAGTTACAAGTAACAGTGCCGCGGATATTCCATATCTTAGCAACAAAGCGTCTCAACTGGGGAAGAAAAGCAGAGAGCCTAGCGTTTTTGGTGGACAAACGGCCTAAGTCTAGTCTTAGGGTGCGTTCACACTTGTCATGTTTGGTTCGATTAAAACAAACCCCGGTGCGATTGCTCGGATAGTGTGGTTCATTTGAACATATGTGAACGCTGCCATCCGAACCCTGGTGCGCACCAAACAAGCGGACCGAGACCGCTGAAAAGATGGGTCTCGGTCCGCTTCCAAATGAACTCTGGTGCGGTTCGAATGATATGAACGCAACACGGACCAAAGACATGTAACCGAACCAAAAACAGGAAGACGAGAACCGCAGTAAAGATAGTTTGCGGTTTGATATTCAGATTTCTTTTGGCTATAAATACACAGTGCGCTGTCATAGACATGCAAATAATACGTAATATCGTTCTCCATGATTTGTGAATTAAGGTGACACTGTCCTTTGGGCCGAAATCAGGTTTTTTTTTCGTAGCGACTCTTAATTTTATAATGGCTATAGCTCCAAATGTTGGACACTTAGAGGAATGAAACTGGTGTCATCTTCACCAGCTTGATCTGTGAATTTTTTCACAGCAAAGCTCTTGTCCGTAAACCCCTTGGTCAGACCGCCAGTAAGGAATGCGAAATAAAGGCGTTCTTCATGTTTAACGTCTATTACCAATGAACACGCAGACTGCTGGAATAAAATAACATTGTTTTAGGTCGAGCTCGATTTGTGAAAACTTTCAAAATAGCATTTTATCTCGTGGTAGTGTTTCTCTTTGCTCTGCCCCCCGTTTTTTGTATAATATGATATATATATATATATATATATATATATATATATATATATATATATATATATCATATTATATAAATGACCTTGTACAGATAATGTACATCACTATTCTCATCTGTGAAAACTTTCACAGTTCAGTACGGGTCAGCTGACCCATCCCAGGGTCACTAACATCGCTATTCTGATCTGTGAAAACTTTCACAGTTGAGTTTTGGTCAGCTGACCCTTCCCTGGGTCACTAGCATCACTATTCCGATCTGTGAAAACTTTCACAGTTCAGTACGGGTCAGCTGACCCATCCCAGGGTCACTAGAATCACTTTTCTGATCTGTGAAAACTTTCACAGTTCAGTACGGGTCAGCTGACCCATCCCAGGGTCACTAGAATCACTTTTCTGATCTGTGAAAACTTTCACAGTTCAGTACAGGTCAGCTGACCCATCCCAGGGTCACTAGAATCACTTTTCTGATCTGTGAAAACTTTCACAGTTCAGTACGGGTCAGCTGACCCTTCCCTGGGTCACTAGCATCACTATTCTGATCTGTGAAAACTTTCACAGTTCAGTACGGGTCAGCTGACCCATCCCAGGGTCATGTACATCACTATTCTGATCTGTGAAAACTTTCACAGTTCAGTACGGGTCAGCTGACCCTTCCCTGGGTCACTAGCATTACTTTTCTGATCTGTGAAAACTTTCACAGTTCAGTACGGGTCAGCTGACCCATCCCAGGGTCACTAGAATCACTTTTCTGATCTGTGAAAACTTTCACAGTTCAGTACGGGTCAGCTGACCCTTCCCTGGGTATTGTACATAACTTTTCTGATCAGTGAAAACTTTCACAGTTCAGTATGGGTCAGCTGACCCTTCCCTGGGTCACTAACATCACTATTCTGATCTGTGAAAACTTTAACAGTTGAGTTTTGGTCAGCTGACCCTTCCCTGGGTCACTAACATCACTATTCTGATCTGTGAAAACTTTCACAGTTCAGTACGGGTCAGCTGACCCCTCCCTGGGTCACTAGCATCACTTTTCTGATCTGTGAAAACTTTCACAGTTCAGTACGGGTCAGCTGCCCTTCCCTGGGTCATGTACATCACTATACTGACCTGTGAAAACTTTCACAGTTGAGTTTTGGTCAGCTGACCCTTCCCTGGGTCACTAACATCACTATTCTGATCTGTGAAAACTTTCACAGTTCAGTACGGGTCAGCTGACCCCTCCCTGGGTCACTAGCATCACTTTTCTGATCTGTGAAAACTTTCACAGTTCAGTACGGGTCAGCTGCCCTTCCCTGGGTCATGTACATCACTATACTGACCTGTGAAAACTTTCACAGTTGAGTTTTGGTCAGCTGACCCTTCCCTGGGTCACTAACATCACTATTCTGATCTGTGAAAACTTTCACAGTTCAGTACGGGTCAGCTGACCCCTCCCTGGGTCACTAGCATCACTTTTCTGATCTGTGAAAACTTTCACAGTTCAGTACGGGTCAGCTGACCCTTCCCTGGGTCATGTACATCACTATACTGTATACTGTGCGTCAAGAGAGATAATAACCGTGTCTGTTTGTTGCTTGGCATATAAAATATTAAAGAGGCGGCGTAAATTAAAAAACATGTATCTACCAGGCATAAAGCCTGTTTGGTCTGAATGTATAATAGTGCAAATATGACTTTTCAAACGATTTGCCAATATTTTTCCAATAAGTTTTGTTTCTATTGGGATCAATGAAATAGGACGATAAGAAGAAACTAATAATGGATCACATCCTGGTTTAGGAATTAGGGTTATATTGGCCTGATATAAAGTAGGAGGCAATTCGGATATGTCACGACTATATTTATACATGCGTAAAAGAAGGGGGGAAATTATGTCACCAAATTTCTTAAAGAATTCAATAGTAAACCCATCAGGGCCAGGAGATTTATTGTTTGGAAAAGAAAAAATGGCTTTATTAATCTCTTTAAGGCTTATGTCTGCATCTAGATGTTTAACTGCTTCTTCATTTAATTTAGGAAGATTCAAATTGGCTAGGAAATCTACTGCAGTGTTTGTAGTTGTATTGTCCTGAGACCGGTATACGCATTCATAAAATTTAACGAAGCTCCTATTTATATCAATTGGGTCGTTTATGAGTTTGCCGTTATTCAATCTAATTGAATGAATAGCTCGGGATGCTTGAGCCTGCCTCAACTGACGAGCAAGCAACGAGCAAGTCTCCCAATTCAAAATATTTTTGTTTAACTTGATTAAGCATTTTTAATACATTTTTGGACATAAATGCATTATATTCATATTTTAATTTTACAATTTTGCCAAGCGTTTCAGCATTTTGAGTGGCTCTATATTCCTTCTCCAACTGTGCTAGCGCATCCTCGATTTCCTTCAGTTTACCTCTTTCCTGTTTCCTTTCTGCAGCCTCATATGCTATTATATTTCCTCTCAACACAGCTTTCATAGATTCCCATAAAGTTGCATCGTGAACATCACCTTTATCATTTGTAGAAATAAAAAAATCTATTTTCTCCCTAAGGTAATCACAGAAGCGAGTATCTTTTAATAAATTATTATTCATTCGCCATGTATATTCTCCCCTAATTATACCTAAATTCAAATCCAATGAATGTGGGGAGTGATCCGATATTAACACATTATGATATTTTGAGGCAACAGCCCTAGAAATTAATTTGGAATCAACTAAAAAATAATCAATTCTTGAATAAGATTTGTGCACAGAAGAGAAAAAAGAATAATCTCTGTCAGTGGGGTGGAGTACTCTCCAAATATCTACTATATTGAGATTTTTAATATAATTATTAATAGTTGTACAAGACTTTGATACAGTTAACTGACTTGGCTGTCTATCAAGAGCTGGGTCTAGGACGCAGTTAAAATCTCCTCCAATGATGACATTTGCGTTTTGTAGGTTAGGAATAGCTTCAATTACTTTAATGAAAAATGATGGATCATCGAAATTCGGGCCATATAAATTGACAAGAGTAACTGGAGTCTGATTAATCATCCCTTGAACCACAATGTATCTGCCATTTTGATCTGAAATAGTTTGTTTATGTATAAATGGAAAATTCTTCCTAATAAGGATAGCAATTCCCCTAGCCTTTGTTGTAAAATTAGACTGATATACCTGGGAGGCCCAGGCTGGCTTAAGGCATCTCTGAGCTGTTTTTTTCAAATGCGTTTCCTGGAGAAAATGTATATCTGCTTTAAATGTCTTTATGTGCGCAAATACTTTCCCCCTTTTCAATGGGCTATTTAAGCCACGTACATTCCAGCTTAAGAATCTAACCAACCCCTCAGTCGAATTACTCAGAGCTATAATCCAGTAGACATTTATGATAAAGTGCCCTTAGAACAACATAAATTATATAACATAACACAAGAACGCTGACATAATAATTAGTACATAGTCCCTCATAGAACTCAAAGAACATTCCCCCATACTCCCAGCAAGTCCATCTTTCTCTTCTACTTCACTTAAACCTAACATCACGGTGCTGTGGATGTAGGTTCCCATTCGTTATACCAATCAAAACAGAAACAAATATAGGCTATGCTCCATCCAACCTCCCTCTGAATTATTAATATCTTATTGTATAAAAAATTAAATCTCACCCTTTTACCTTAAGCAAATCAGTCTGATAACATGTAAGAGTTCAATGTCACTCATCTGCATTGTAGACCATCGAAATAACTGAACACATCGATGATTCAAAAACTTCAAAGTTCTTGGCCGCCGCTGGACCAGTTCGCCACCTTGTTGCTCAGAAATTCGTTCGCAGATTCTGGGGTCTCAAACGTCGCCGTGATGCCGTCCGCTGTTACAATGAATCTTGCCGGAAAACGAAATCCGCACCGTATCTTCATAGCTCTACACTTCTCTCTGATGCTGTTGAACACCTGCCGCTTTTTCAAGGTATCCGTTGTCAGGTCTGGGTATATTGATACCCGTGCTCCCATATAGATCAGCGGTTGGTTCTGTCTGGCCAAACGTAAGACGAGCTCCTTGGTCTGATAATGGTGAAGCCTGACGATGATTGCTCTCGGCCTACCGTTAGTCGCCGGTTTTAGACTACGGTATGCCCGGTCCACCTGAACCGGAGTTTGAAAATGTTCCTCTCCAAAGAGCTTCGGAAGCAGCATTTCGACGAACCTGGTAGGTTGTCCTTGCTCCTCTTTTTCTTTTATACCTACTATCCGGATGTTTTGGCGACAGGATCGAGATTCCAAGTCGTCCAGTTTTGCATACATTTGTGACGACTCCGTAGTCAACTTTGAACACAGCAGCTCTAAGGCCTCAATACGCTGTTCATGTGCATTCGACGCTTGTTCAATTCCATCCACTCGCACGACAACTTCATCTACTGCATTTTTTAGTGTGGAGAGTGAAGCTGAGATATCGTTAAACCTCTTGTCCATATTGGCGCTAAGAGTATTAATAGCAACCATTAGGTCATCATTACTAACCGATGGAGCGGGGGAGCTCGTGCTAGCATCCGCTCCTTTAGCGCCTTCGCTAGCTTTCATCGTCCTGGTTTCTTCCTCCTCTGCGCCTTTATCTCCTTTTTTAGCTTTGTTTGGCTTTGTCATTATTCAAAGAACTATGCGTGACTGAATTTTTATTGTTTTTTCACAAATAAAATGATTTAGGTGAGAAAATTAGGGAAGGTGAGGCAGAGCTTCAGAAAATGCGTCTATTCCATTTCGCGCCACCGGAAGTCCCCCGTACATCACTATTCTGACCTGTGAAAACTTTCACAGTTCAGTACGGGTCAGCTGACCCTTCCCTGGGTCACTAACATCGCTATTCTGATCTGTGAAAACTTTCACAGTTCAGTACGGGTCAGCTGACCCATCCCAGGGTCACTAGCATCACTTTTCTGATCTGTGAAAACTTTCACAGTTCAGTACGGGTCAGCTGACCCTTCCCTGGGTCACTAACATCGCTATTCTGATCTGTGAAAATTTTCACAGTTCAGTACGGGTCAGCTGACCCATCCCAGGGTCACTAGCATCACTTTTCTGATCTGTGAAAACTTTCACAGTTCAGTACGGGTCAGCTGACCCTTCCCTGGGTCACTAACATCGCTATTCTGATCTGTGAAAATTTTCACAGTTCAGTACGGGTCAGCTGACCCTTCCCTGGGTCATGTACATCACTATTCTGACCTGTGAAAACTTTCACAGTTCAGTACGGGTCAGCTGACCCATCCCTGGGTCACTAGCATCACTTTTCTGATCTGTGAAAACTTTCACAGTTCAGTACGGGTCAGCTGACCCTTCCCTGGGTCACTAGCATTACTTTTCTGATCTGTGAAAACGTTCACAGTTCAGTACGGGTCAGCTGACCCATCCCTGGGTCACTAGCATCACTTTTCTGATCTGTGAAAACTTTCACAGTTCAGTACGGGTCAGCTGACTCTTCCCTGGGTCATGTACATCACTATTCTGATCTGTGAAAACTTTCACAGTTCAGTACGGGTCAGCTGACCCATCCCAGGGTCATGTACATCACTATTCTGATCTGTGAAAACTTTCACAGTTCAGTACGGGTCAGCTGACCCTTCCCTGGGTCATGTACATCACTATTCTGATCTGTGAAAACTTTCACAGTTCAGTACGGGTCAGCTGACCCTTCCCTGGGTCACTAACATCGCTATTCTGATCTGTGAAAATTTTCACAGTTCAGTACGGGTCAGCTGACCCATCCCAGGGTCACTAGCATCACTTTTCTGATCTGTGAAAACTTTCACAGTTCAGTACGGGTCAGCTGACCCTTCCCTGGGTCACTAACATCGCTATTCTGATCTGTGAAAATGTTCACAGTTCAGTACGGGTCAGCTGACCCTTCCCTGGGTCATGTACATCACTATTCTGACCTGTGAAAACTTTCACAGTTCAGTACGGGTCAGCTGACCCTTCCCTGGGTCACTAACATCGCTATTCTGATCTGTGAAAATGTTCACAGTTCAGTACGGGTCAGCTGACCCTTCCCTGGGTCATGTACATCACTATTCTGACCTGTGAAAACTTTCACAGTTCAGTACGGGTCAGCTGACCCTTCCCTGGGTCACTAACATCGCTATTCTGATCTGTGAAAATGTTCACAGTTCAGTACGGGTCAGCTGACCCTTCCCTGGGTCATGTACATCACTATTCTGATCTGTGAAAACTTCCACAGTTCAGTACGGGTCAGCTGACCCATCCCTGGGTCACTAGCATCACTTTTCTGATCTGTGAAAACTTTCACAGTTCAGTACGGGTCAGCTGACCCATCCCAGGGTCACTAGCATCACTATTCTGACCTGTGAAAACTTTCACAGTTCAGTACGGGTCAGCTGACCCTTCCCTGGGTCACTAGCATCACTTTTCTGATCTGTGAAAACTTTCACAGTTCAGTACGGGTCAGCTGACCCTTCCCTGGGTCACTAGCATCACTTTTCTGATCTGTGAAAACTTTCACAGTTGAGTTTTGGTCAGCTGACCCTTCCCTGGGTCATGTACATCACTATTCTGACCTGTGAAAACTTTCACAGTTCAGTACGGGTCAGCTGACCCTTCCCTGGGTCACTAACATCGCTATTCTGATCTGTGAAAACTTTCACAGTTGAGTTTTGGTCAGCTGACCCTTCCCTGGGTCATGTACATAACTTTTCTGATCTGTGAAAACTTTCACAGTTCAGTATGGGTCAGCTGACCCGTACTGAACTGTGAAAGTTTTCACAGATCAGAATAGTGATACTAGTGACCCAGGGATGGGTCAGCTGACCCGTACTGAACTGTGAAAGTTTTCACAGATCAGAATAGTGATGTACATGACCCAGAGAAGGGTCAGCTGACCCGTACTGAACTGTGAAAGTTTTCACAGATCAGAATAGCGATGTTAGTGACCCAGTGAAGGGTCAGCTGACCCGTACTGAACTGTGAAAGTTTTCACAGATCAGAAAAGCGATGCTAGTGACCCTGGGATGGGTCAGCTGACCCGTACTGAACTGTGAAAGTTTTCACAGATCAGAAAAGCGATGCTAGTGACCCAGGGAAGGGTCAGCTGACCCGTACTGAACTGTGAAAGTTTTCACAGATCAGAAAAGTGATTCTAGTGACCCTGGGAAGGGTCAGCTGACCCGTACTGAACTGTGAAAGTTTTCACAGATCAGAAAAGTGATTCTAGTGACCCTGGGAAGGGTCAGCTGACCCGTACTGAACTGTGAAACTTTTCACAGGTCAGAATAGCGATGTACATGACCCAGGGAAGGGTCAGCTGACCCGTACTGAACTGTTAAAGTTTTCACAGGTCAGAATAGTGATGTACATGACCCAGGGAAGGGTCAGCTGACCCGTACTGAACTGTGAAAGTTTTCACAGATCAGAATAGCGATGTTAGTGACCCAGGGAAGGGTCAGCTGACCCGTACTGAACTGTGAAACTTTTCACAGATCAGAAAAGTGATTCTAGTGACCCTGGGAAGGGTCAGCTGACCCGTACTGAACTGTGAAAGTTTTCACAGATCAGAATAGCGATGTACATGACCCAGGGAAGGGTCAGCTGACCCGTACTGAACTGTTAAAGTTTTCACAGGTCAGAATAGCGATGTACATGACCCAGGGAAGGGTCAGCTGACCCGTACTGAACTGGTAAAGTTTTCACAGGTCAGTATAGTGATGTTAGTGACCCAGGGAAGGGTCAGCTGACCCGTACTGAACTGTGAAAGTTTTCACAGATCAGAATAGTGATGTTAGTGACCCAGGGAAGGGTCAGCTGACCAAAACTCAACTGTGAAAGTTTTCACAGATCAGAAAAGTGATGCTAGTGACCCTGGGATGGGTCAGCTGACCCGTACTGAACTGTGAAAGTTTTCACAGATCAGAAAAGTGATTCTAGTGACCCTGGGATGGGTCAGCTGACCCGTACTGAACTGTGAACGTTTTCACAGATCAGAAAAGTAATGCTAGTGACCCAGGGATGGGTCAGCTGACCCGTACTGAACTGTAAAAGTTTTCACAGATCAGAATAGTGATGTTAGTGACCCAGGGAAGGGTCAGCTGACCAAAACTCAACTGTGAAAGTTTTCACAGGTCAGAATAGTGATGTACATGACCCAGGGAAGGGTCAGCTGACCCGTACTGAACTGTGAAAGTTTTCACAGATCAAAATAGCGATGTTAGTGACCCAGGGAGGGGTCAGCTGACCCGTACTGAACTGTGAAAGTTTTCACAGATCAGAAAAGTAATGCTAGTGACCCAGGGATGGGTCAGCTGACCCGTACTGAACTGTAAAAGTTTTCACAGATCAGAATAGTGATGTTAGTGACCCAGGGAAGGGTCAGCTGACCCGTACTGAACTGTGAAAGTTTTCACAGATCAGAATAGTGATGTACATGACCCAGAGAAGGGTCAGCTGACCCGTACTGAACTGTGAAAGTTTTCACAGATCAGAATAGCGATGTTAGTGACCCAGGGAAGGGTCAGCTGACCCGTACTGAACTGTGAAAGTTTTCACAGATCAGAAAAGTGATTCTAGTGACCCTGGGAAGGGTCAGCTGACCCGTACTGAACTGTGAAAGTTTTCACAGATCAGAAAAGTGATTCTAGTGACCCTGGGAAGGGTCAGCTGACCCGTACTGAACTGTGAAACTTTTCACAGATCAGAAAAGTGATTCTAGTGACCCTGGGAAGGGTCAGCTGACCCGTACTGAACTGTGAAAGTTTTCACAGATCAGAATAGCGATGTACATGACCCAGGGAAGGGTCAGCTGACCCGTACTGAACTGTTAAAGTTTTCACAGGTCAGAATAGCGATGTACATGACCCAGGGAAGGGTCAGCTGACCCGTACTGAACTGGTAAAGTTTTCACAGGTCAGTATAGTGATGTACATGACCCAGGGAAGGGTCAGCTGACCCGTACTGAACTGTGAAAGTTTTCACAGATCAGAATAGCGATGTTAGTGACCCAGGGAAGGGTCAGCTGACCCGTACTGAACTGTGAAAGTTTTCACAGATCAGAATAGTGATGTTAGTGACCCAGGGAAGGGTCAGCTGACCCGTACTGAACTGTGAAACTTTTCACAGATCAGAAAAGTGATTCTAGTGACCCTGGGAAGGGTCAGCTGACCCGTACTGAACTGTGAAAGTTTTCACAGATCAGAATAGCGATGTACATGACCCAGGGAAGGGTCAGCTGACCCGTACTGAACTGGTAAAGTTTTCACAGGTCAGAATAGCGATGTACATGACCCAGGGAAGGGTCAGCTGACCCGTACTGAACTGGTAAAGTTTTCACAGGTCAGTATAGTGATGTACATGACCCAGGGAAGGGTCAGCTGACCCGTACTGAACTGTGAAAGTTTTCACAGATCAGAATAGCGATGTTAGTGACCCAGGGAAGGGTCAGCTGACCCGTACTGAACTGTGAAAGTTTTCACAGATCAGAATAGTGATGTTAGTGACCCAGGGAAGGGTCAGCTGACCCGTACTGAACTGTGAAAGTTTTCACAGATCAGAAAAGTGATGCTAGTGACCCTGGGATGGGTCAGCTGACCAAAACTCAACTGTGAAAGTTTTCACAGATCAGAAAAGTGATTCTAGTGACCCTGGGATGGGTCAGCTGACCCGTACTGAACTGAGAAAGTTTTCACAGATCAGAAAAGTGATGTTAGTGACCCAGGGAAGGGTCAGCTGACCAAAACTCAACTGTGAAAGTTTTCACAGATCAGAAAAGTGATTCTAGTGACCCTGGGATGGGTCAGCTGACCCGTACTGAACTGTGAAAGTTTTCACAGATCAGAAAAGTGATGCTAGTGACCCTGGGATGGGTCAGCTGACCAAAACTCAACTGTGAAAGTTTTCACAGATCAGAAAAGTGATTCTAGTGACCCTGGGATGGGTCAGCTGACCCGTACTGAACTGTGAAAGTTTTCACAGATCAGAATAGTGATGTTAGTGACCCAGGGAAGGGTCAGCTGACCAAAACTCAACTGTGAAAGTTTTCACAGATCAGAAAAGTGATTCTAGTGACCCTGGGATGGGTCAGCTGACCCGTACTGAACTGAGAAAGTTTTCACAGATCAGAAAAGTGATTCTAGTTACCCTGGGATGGGTCAGCTGACCCGTACTGAACTGTGAAAGTTTTCACAGATCAGAAAAGTAATGCTAGTGACCCAGGGATGGGTCAGCTGACCCGTACTGAACTGTAAAAGTTTTCACAGATCAGAATAGCGATGTTAGTGACCCAGGGAAGGGTCAGCTGACCCGTACTGAACTGTGAAAGTTTTCACAGGTCAGAATAGTGATGTACATGACCCAGGGAAGGGTCAGCTGACCCGTACTGAACTGTGAAAGTTTTCACAGATCAGAATAGCGATGTTAGTGACCCAGGGAAGGGTCAGCTGACCCGTACTGAACTGTGAAAGTTTTCACAGATCAGAAAAGTGATTCTAGTGACCCTGGGAAGGGTCAGCTGACCCGTACTGAACTGTGAAAGTTTTCACAGATCAGAAAAGTGATTCTAGTGACCCTGGGAAGGGTCAGCTGACCCGTACTGAACTGTGAAACTTTTCACAGATCAGAATAGCGATGTACATGACCCAGGGAAGGGTCAGCTGACCCGTACTGAACTGTTAAAGTTTTCACAGGTCAGAATAGCGATGTACATGACCCAGGGAAGGGTCAGCTGACCCGTACTGAACTGTGAAAGTTTTCACAGATCAGAATAGCGATGTTAGTGACCCAGGGAAGGGTCAGCTGACCCGAACTGAACTGTGAAAGTTTTCACAGATCAGAATAGTGATGTTAGTGACCCAGGGAAGGGTCAGCTGACCAAAACTCAACTGTGAAAGTTTTCACAGATCAGAAAAGTGATGCTAGTGACCCTGAGATGGGTCAGCTGACCCGTACTGAACTGTGAAAGTTTTCACAGATCAGAAAAGTGATTCTAGTGACCCTGGGATGGGTCAGCTGACCCGTACTGAACTGTGAACGTTTTCACAGATCAGAAAAGTAATGCTAGTGACCCAGGGATGGGTCAGCTGACCCGTACTGAACTGTAAAAGTTTTCACAGATCAGAATAGTGATGTTAGTGACCCAGGGAAGGGTCAGCTGACCCGTACTGAACTGTGAAAGTTTTCACAGATCAGAATAGTGATGTTAGTGACCCAGGGAAGGGTCAGCTGACCAAAACTCAACTGTGAAAGTTTTCACAGATCAGAAAAGTGATTCTAGTGACCCTGGGATGGGTCAGCTGACCCGTACTGAACTGTGAAAGTTTTCACAGATCAGAAAAGTGATTCTAGTTACCCTGGGATGGGTCAGCTGACCCGTACTGAACTGTGAACGTTTTCACAGATCAGAAAAGTAATGCTAGTGACCCAGGGATGGGTCAGCTGACCCGTACTGAACTGTAAAAGTTTTCACAGATCAGAATAGCGATGTTAGTGACCCAGGGAAGGGTCAGCTGACCAAAACTCAACTGTGAAAGTTTTCACAGGTCAGAATAGTGATGTACATGACCCAGGGAAGGGTCAGCTGACCAAAACTCAACTGTGAAAGTTTTCACAGATCAGAAAAGTGATTCTAGTTACCCTGGGATGGGTCAGCTGACCCGTACTGAACTGTGAACGTTTTTACAGATCAGAAAAGTAATGCTAGTGACCCAGGGATGGGTCAGCTGACCCGTACTGAACTGTAAAAGTTTTCACAGATCAGAATAGTGATGTTAGTGACCCAGGGAAGGGTCAGCTGACCCGTACTGAACTGTGAAAGTTTTCACAGATCAGAATAGTGATGTTAGTGACCCAGGGAAGGGTCAGCTGACCAAAACTCAACTGTGAAAGTTTTCACAGATCAGAAAAGTGATTCTAGTGACCCTGGGATGGGTCAGCTGACCCGTACTGAACTCTAAAAGTTTTCACAGATCAAAATAGCGATGTTAGTGACCCAGGGAAGGGTCAGCTGACCAAAACTCAACTGTGAAAGTTTTCACAGGTCAGAATAGTGATGTACATGACCCAGGGAAGGGTCAGCTGACCCGTACTGAACTGTGAATTTTTTCACAGGTCAGAATAGTGATGTACATGACCCAGGGAAGGGTCAGCTGACCCGTACTGAACTGTGAAAGTTTTCACAGATCAGAATAGTGATGTACATGACCCAGAGAAGGGTCAGCTGACCCGTACTGAACTGTGAAAGTTTTCACAGATGAGAATAGTGATGTACATTATCTGTACAAGGTCATTTATATAATATATATATATATATATATATATATATATCATATTATACAAAAAACGGGGGGCAGAGCAAAGAGAAACACGACCATGAGATAAAATGCTATTGTGAAAGTTTTCACAAATTGAGCTCGACCTAAAACAATGTTATTTTATTCCAGCAGTCTGCGTGTTTATTGGTAATAGACGTTAAACATGAAGAACGCCTTTATTTCACATTCCTTACTGGCGAACTTACCAAGGGGCTTACGGACAAGAGCTTTGCTGTGAAAAAATTCACAGATCAAGCTGGTGAAGATGACACCAGTTTCATTCCTCTAAGTGTCCAACATTTGGAGATATAGCCATTATAAAATTAAGAGTCGCTATGAAAAAAAAAAACTGATTTCGGCCCAAAGGACAGCGTCACCTTAATTCACAAATCATGGAGAACGATATTTGGTATTATTTGCATGTCTATGACAGCGCACTGCATATTTATAGCCAAAAGAAATCTGAATATCAAACCGCAAACTATCTTTACTGCGGTAAGACGAGACCCTAAAAAGGACAGAATCCTCACGCATGTCGGTTTTTCTTGTCATAGTCGCGAGTTTGCCCATCACAGGCATCAGACACGCGTCTCCATGCAGCAGATCATTTGTGTGTGTGTGTGTGTGACGTATGGATTCCCGCCGCTGTTTTGACTACACATTTTATAAGCTCTTCACGAGTTCCCAGCTGGCCAAAATACCATCACATGCAGACTACGCACACACAACGACCGCATTTACCTCAGCACACAGCATTGTTTTGGATGTTCGGTAAGTTCCGTCTCAAAATAGGCAATACGTCATAAAATCCGACCAATCACGTTGTGAATGTATCCCTATGCCTTAAGGTTCGGTGATAAAATTGCCAATGTGAACGCTAACCGGACCAGGACTAAATGTTTTTTTTTTTCTTCTTTGGTCCGGACCAAATGAACCAAACGAACCGAACTACAAGTGTGAACGCACCCTTAAACTAAAGGTTTGAACTGAAAGCACTCACATATCTTAAAATATGTCAGAACCATTATTTTGTCTCAAGATGCACACCAGTAATGTTTTTTTTTTTTTATAAGGCACGTTTATAAAATCCCTTAAATGTCCTAATTGAACTAAGACCTAATCCTGGCTCAGTCTAAGCCCTGTCTGTGAAACCAGACCTAATACAATCTTACCGACTCCAAACATTTGAACTGTAGCGTAATTTCCATGTTTCTTGGAGCCTCCCTGAGTTTGTGTGAATAGTCCTTTGTTGTTTAAGACAGTCATTTGCATATTTGCGCTCTCTCCTGCAGGCTTTAGTAACCACACCTAAAGGCGGTCAACCCCTCCAGCAGAGTTTCTTTCACACACCCGTCTCCTTCCCTACTGTAACCAACACCACAGCTCCCAAAAACATCTACATCCCTCAGAGAAAGCTTGATGTGAGTCCAGAGGACAACTAAGACCTTCACACTGAGGATCATCACACCTGCAGTCCTTATGCTGCTAAAAACCACTGTTCTGTTTGAGCCATTGTGTGTGCTTGTTATTTGTCTTCGAGTGTTTTTATGTTTTTTTTTTTCCTTTTTTATATTGTTACTTTACTGTAGATTCTGCATTAACTTCACATGAATCTGTGGTTCTTGGTGCTTTTCACTGCCGAGACCGAGGAAGGCAGGACAGCATGCAAACATGGTGCTACACTATTTGGCAGGAAAAAGGTTAAGGGTTTCTTTGCAAAATGAAAGAATAATTCAGGTGGCTCTTTTTAAAATTCTGTAAATGTAGGGTTAAAAAAGGAAGAATGAACAAAAACTGTTTAAAGATTTGTATGAAATGTTAACAGGAACTCTAATTTCAGGGATTTTGCCAGAAATTGCCAAATTTTAAAGATTTTGTTGCGAATGGCATTGACTTTAAGTGTTAAAGTACCACAGTATATTATATAGCCATAACTTGGCTATTGTGTTATGATGTATTAATATGGGAGAATGTTAGATTAAGGGTGTTATAAAATATTGTAGATGTATTGTATTTTATGTTAATGAAATCTAGTAATATTACAATCTGCACATCATTTATTTGAACAATTGGATTTCTATGTAATAAAGAAATGAATGTGCTCTACTTTTGTTTCCCTTTTTTTTTCTGTTAATTGTTGGTGAACAGTAGCCACGCCCCAAACTCACGCTATTGGTTGAGCTGGAGATAGATTGGTGGATCTGAGCGGACCGCTCTCATGTTTACATGTTTTGAGGGAGATAAACCCTTGAATGGCAGACTAATAGTAGTCAAACATTAAACTAGATCAAGATAATGCATTTTAACATTTAAAAAAAAAAATCGTACATACTTCACCTGTAAACTCACCGTTATCACTTTAAAGCAGGGTTCTCCAGACTCGGTCCTGGAGGGCTACTGTCCTGCAGAGTTTAGTTCCAGGCTGCGTCCGAAAACTGGAAAATGCTGCCTTCTGAGGACACATTTCAAGGTAGTGAGGCATCAAGGCACGTCCGAATCCAATGTTAGCTTCACTTCTATGGAGTTTCTTTTGTGTCTTTTTTATTCAAACAAACATATTGTGTTTGAGAGTAAAACTAATTATTTTGTAATTAAGAAATATATATATTGCAAAAAAAGTCGTCTTAAGGCTCAAAAATAAAGAAGTTGATAACAGAATTATTTGCAGTGCGTGTAAATCTTTGAAAACCTTTATTTTTCCTTGTGCACTTCTAGAACTTTTCATCCCAAACCCACACATTTTGCTCTCTTTTCTGCTGTCTTTTTTGCGGGTCAAAATATTTTGCTTGCGAGGTGAATAGGTTTGCAAGCTGAAAAGTTTTGCAAGTTGAAAAGTTTTGCGAATTGAAAAGTTTTGTTTGCACGTGAAGCTGTAGCTCAGTGGGCGGTCTCTACCAACCAGGATGAAAGGCATTTTTCTATTGGTCACCCTCGATTGAAGTGACAAGTTGGCCACGCCCACTACGGTTTCCAGCCTCTGCTGCTGCCACCGAGAAGATAAGAGAAGCGAGAATGGTGACCAACAGGTCGTTTACTGGGTAAGATAACTAATTTAATATCATAAACGCAGTGACAAGTGAACTGAATGATTCTCTCTTCTTATGCTGCCGTTGACTAGATTTTATTAACGTTAGCCAACACTAGCAGCCAGAGCCACCATTAGTAACGTTTGCCGTGTGGTCGATGTCCAGTGTTGCTAGCTGAGCTGACATTCATAATCACATTTGGATTTTCTCAGCGTAAAGGTTGAGAGGCACTATTTTCGATGTTCGTAGAGTTGGGCCTAGGTTCTGGGGTAAAAATATCCGCTTGTTAACTCGTGACGTAAGGAACGCCGTTTCTGGGTCCAAGCCCCGGCTAGTTTGACTTGAGAATGCCATCTCCGCGGCCGTTTATGAGCGCTATTTATTCATAATAAACATTTATCATTTTAAAGTTACACGTTTAAAATACTTACAGTCTATACAACAGTCTCCATGGTCACAGCGTCACAGACATTAATATTTTAACGATTTATAAAAGATGAATCACTGTCTGGACATCTGGGATTTTGGTATGGAGATAAAGGTTATGATTATAATTTTTTTTTTTTTGTAGTATTACACCACATTATGTCAACCTTTACGCAGAGAAAATCCAAATGTGATTATGAATGTCAGCTCAGCTAGCAACACTGGACATCGACCACACGGCAAACGTTACTAATGGTGGCTCTGGCTGCTAGTGTTGGCTAACGTTAATAAAATCTAGTCAACGGCAGCATAAGAAGAGAGAATCATTCAGTTCACTTGTCACTGCGTTTATGATATTAAATTAGTTATCTTACCCAGTAAACGACCTGTTGCTCGCCATTCTCGCTTCTCTTATCTTCTCGGTGGCAGCAGCAGAGGCTGGAAACCGTAGTGGGCGTGGCCAACTTGTCACTTCAATCGAGGGTGACCAATAGAAAAATGCCTTTCATCCTGGTTGGTAGAGACCGCCCACTGAGCTACAGCTTCACGTGCAAACAAAACTTTTCAATTCGCAAAACTTTTCAACTTGCAAAACTTTTCAGCTTGCAAACCTATTCACCTCGCAAGCAAAATATTTTGACCCGCAAAAAAGACAGCAGAAAAGAGAGCAAAATGTGTGGGTTTGGGATGAAAAGTTCTCGAAGTGCACAAGGAAAAATAAAGGTTTTCAAAGATTTACACACACTGCAAATAATTCTGTTATCAACTTCTTTATTTTTGAGCCTTAAGAAGACTTTTTTTGCAATATATATATTTTTTAATTACAAAATAATTAGTTTTACTCTCAAACACAATATGTTTGTTTGAATAAAAAAGACACAAAAGAAACTCCATACACTTCCTGTCTCATGAGATACCTTCCTCAGATCGATTTTTGAAGGAAGCATGCCTTAGCTGCCTTTGATATCCCACAATCCTATGTGCTTTCCATTCTGTGACAGTTGAGCTAGAAAAATAAAGATGGCGTCCGAAAGTTGCGTTTGCTGCTTATTTTGTGTATAAATGCACGATTTTGATCAACATATTTCAATTTTGATATCATTTCTATCGAGAAATTACTACTGTAATAATTAAATATTTGTTTAGTTCTCACCAAAGCTCGCGCTATATTGCTGTAGATCATTAAACTCTTACGCTGCCTCAGAAGACTGTCCGAAATCAATTTCGTGAGGTGCCTTCACGCACAAACGCTGCCATACAAGTCATTCTCTTATAAGACAGCGAGGCAGCAAGACAGCTACCTAGGTTTTCGGACGCAGCCCCAGTTTGCCTCAACAAACAACCCTGGAAGTTTGTTGCCTAATAGGATCTTGATCAGATGGTTCAGGTGTGTTTAATTGGGATTGGAGCTTAACTCTGTAGGACAGTTGCCCTCCAGGACATAACAATATCCCTAAAGATGCGACCCCGGCAGGACTCGAACCTGCAATCTTCTGATCCGAAGTCAGACGCCTTATCCATTAGGCCACGAGGCCAGCTGATATCAAACTATAATAAAGGGGCCTTAGCCTAAGGATCGAGCCTTAATTCAATTAGGTCATTTAAATAGCTTTTATAAACTTCACTAGAAAAAAAAAACATTACTGATGATCATCTTGTGACAAAACAATGGCTAGCTTAAACCGTGTCTGAAACCAGGGGTTAATCTTTTGTTAATAAGCCCAGCTGGGGAATTTTCTTTAAAGTTATCTGGTTTTTAATAATGTTCTTATCCATAAACGCCGGTTACACTGGAGTGTTGTTTATTCTGATTTAGTTATTACTTTTCAACAAAGAATTTCATTCTCCGTATTATAAAAAGCATTATTAATATTTTATAGATAGTTACCCCCCCAAATGAAAAATGTCCTATTTACACCTGGTCACTTCATGCGTTTTCTCTGATCGGATATCAATCCAATCGTGAAAAGAACATATGTAAATACCCTGGACAAGTGTAAATGCATCTTGTTGTTGAAACCACATATATAAATTTTACTCCTCCCAAACTGTTAATAAAGAAAGAAAGAAAGAAAGAAAGAAAGAAAGAAAGAAAGAAGCGTGTGAGAGCGTGTTATAGGCTATGACATGTTATAGCCAGATAATGTGCTACTGTCTGCAACATACACATGAGGATTTATTTTGAAACCTTACAAGGACTCTCAAACCGCAAAGCAATCAGAACTATGGATATTTACAAAGACTTTAAATATACATGTATGCCCTTTTCTGTTTTTTTTTTTTTTGTTGTTGTTTGTTTGTTTTCCCCCTCAATTTCTAACAATATTTTTTTCTAATATCTTTGATATGAATGTTATTGTTGGCAAAATATAATGACTAAAGCTAAAAGTATTGATGGTGATACGAAACTCATCAAAGCATTGCTTGTGAACTCCAAATTTGCCTGAATCCGGTAATCCTGAACGCTGCAGTTCGGAGGTTCGGGTGCGTTTGTTAAGCGTTGGAGCTGAACTCTGCAGTACTTCAGTTCTCCAGGAGCTGCATTGGCTGCTGTAAATATAACAATGTACCTAAAGATGCGACCCCGGCAGGACTCGAACCTGCAATCTTCTGATCCGAAGTCAGACGCCTTATCCATTAGGCCACGAGGCCAGCTGATATCAAAGGCGATAAAACATGTATTAATCCTAATAAGCCCAGAAAATATTACTACTTACTACTTTTCAGATGGTCCAGAGAACATTAAACAGTAACTTTACCAATATGTGCAAAATAATCAAATATACAAAACATTCCCTTTTTTTCTGATGTTCACATAACCAAGAAATGCAATGCACTGAATCAGATACTCCATCATTAGAAGTATCTTAGAAAAGATGCCTTCTATATGTCCTTCTATATCATATTTAATAATTGTAATTAGGCAAAGAGATTATCACTGTTACAAATAGTTTGACATCATCGGGTTTAATATTCATCTATAGAGACAAATTCAAAGTAAATTTAGTGAACTCTTCACTGCATAGTTGTCATGGGCGTATCCCGCACTTTTAATACAACGTAAATTCGTCGCCCGCACTTTTTGCATGTCCTGCCGTTTTATTCTTAACAAGAATAAGGCGATCTAAACATTATGGAGCGCTCATTCTCGTGTAATATATTTGTATTCATACTGGAAGCCGGAGGGCGCTCTCTCGCAGAATGTCCAAAACAGTTTCGTAGAAGTAATTCAGCTATTTGCTCTAGCAACAGAAACGTGAAGACAATAAACACGCGAATGCGACAAGGTGTGGATTATTATGTGTGCTTTTCAAGCCATCTCAAGGTATTTATTGACAAAGTATATGAATAATACAGTGCTAATTGACAATCTTGACAATTATTAATTGACAATCAATCAATATTGACAAAAATGTTTTTGAAAGAAGACCCCTTATGCTTGCCAAGGCTGCATTTACTTGGGTTAGTTAACCCAAAAATGAAAATTCTGTCATTTATTACTCACCCTAGGGTCACAGGCCTAGGGAGTTCGCACCTTGCTGTGGAACAGGTGGTAGTTTGGATGAAGGACCATGGGAAAGGGGCACACCCACGATGGTAACCAAAGTATATCTAAACTCTTAAAATCTTTATTACCTTTTGGTTTACTTCCATGTAGACGAGGCCATTGTACCAGTCGCATTGAGACATTTTAAATGATACCAAACATGACTGTTAATTCACTTGCATTGACATGATGATCTTAAAATCTTTCTAAGTGAACTGAGTGAAGGGAAGAATGTGTAAAGGGAAGGAAGTGGGGGAGAAGGAACAAATGTGAAGGAAGGACAAGATGGTAAGAAGCTTTCCCGCAACTTCATTCTGTGTGGTGTGAAGACAAATGGCTGTATGTGTTTGTGCTGTCCATATCTCAGGAGATCAAAGTATCTGAGGTTCTGTCTATCTTATAGTCATTATTTACTTGCCCTGGTGTTGTTCCAAGCCTATATGAATTTCTTTCTTCTGCTGAACACAAAAGAAGATATTTTGAAGAATGCAGTTCATGGGCCCCATTGACTTCCATTGTATTTTTTCTTTCCCCATACTGTGGAAGTCAATGGGGCCCATCAACAAAATAGCTTCATTTGTATTAAGTAGAAGAAAGAAGATTAATTCAGGTTTGGAACAACTTAAGGGTGAATAAATGATGAATAAATGAATTTTCATTTTTGGGTGAACTATTACTTTAAACTGAGTTGAACATCCAAGGCTTTAAAGTGGGGAACAAATGTTGTGGTGTTTGTAGAATATCTGCGTTCAGGATTGGAAACCACTGCAGCTACATTGCATTTGTGTATTGTCAACAGTTAATTTAGGAGGATGGACTAATCTGAATGTCAGCACAGCCTTTGGTCCTCTTGAAATTATGAGTGTGTGTTTGGAGCTGAGGGAGTGACGCCCAGTATATAAAGACCAACCACAGAGGGCCAGAAATGGACATCATCAGGGACAGAGGAGGAAACACTGTTTCCAGAAAACAAGCATTCTTATATAACCTGTCAGTGTAAGTAGAATTTTAACATTTCAATTTAAATGTCTGACCATGGCTTGATCATTTGTCCTGTACTGAAATCATATTGTATGTATTGATATTTATTAAAATAAGCTTGCTGTGAAGTGATTCAACAAGAATTCATCAGGTTTAAGTGATTTGATTATTATAATGCTAAACCACCTAGAGCTAAATGATGTTAGTCAAAAATTATCACTTTTTGTATTATTATTTCAATTAAATGATTCTACATATTTAAGTTCGATAATGTTTTTTATTTAATATTTTGTATATTTAGATGATTTTATGGTACTAAATTATATTTATGCAGTAGTTTTATTGCACTTTTTGACCATATGAAATCTCCAGTTTAATCTGTCTAAAATCTTGAATGCTTTGGAACACAGACACAAGTTTGGTCTGTTTTTAAAGACGACATTGGCAGATTATTGCTGAAATGAAAAAGTTAAAAAAGAAAAAAGTGAACTTGAAAAAAGTTCAAAAAAGGTACATTTATTGGTATGAAAAATGCTCAAAAAATACCATTTTCAATTTTGATACTAAATATATTTCCAAAAACACTTAATCTAAATATCTAAATCTAAACAAGTTGTGTTCCAAATTTGAGAAGATATCTCAAAAAATGAGCTTTCAGTAAGAAATTGTTTGTGTGCAATACCAAACGTTTACACTATATGAAATGTGTCTCCCATTCAGTTCTAATGCCGTCCTTTTTGAGAGCAAACATGGACCATTTAACCTTTTTGAGGAGTTCATAATTTATGTATTTTTTGTTCACACAGCAATTGCAAAACCTTTACCAAGTTTTGTACCATTCAAAAAAAAAAAATCCTGAGAAGTTAAAAAAAAAAAATCTGTCAAAAATGACCAAACACCACCAAAGGGTTAGCAGATAACAATAGTACATTTATATAGTTAAAAAGATCATGAAACAAATGTATTTAAAAGTACAATTAATTATTTGATATGTATCGTACTGCATAATTACTTTTTTAATGAAAGTTGATGAGTGTTACTGTTTAATATTTTGGCCTTACAGTTTCCCTGACATTAGTAAGCCTTTCTTTCTTAAAAAGTAGAGAGATCCAAATATGGTTTAATTATTTTAATTGGTATTTATTCTTTTTAGTATTCCTTTAGCCACACAAAGCAGACACTTCTTTTAATCAGGCAGTGCCATTAATAAAAGGCCTATTTCTGGACCCTTATCTCTGCATTCCACACTAGTGAGGTGATATTCTGCTTGCTCAAAGACATGAGACAGAGACGAAATGACATATTCCTTTGAGATAGGATACATCTATTTTTATAACTGACCTATCACATAAATGAAGGTAGTCAGATTTTTCCCTTGTATTCAAAAAATGGTAACCGTTTGTAAACTGATTCTAACACTCATCCCTTTTAGTCAGTTTTGGTTGATTTGTCTCTCTTCCCATCCCTGTAAATGTCAGAGTCTTTGCAAGAGCCAAGGATGCCAAATTGGGGAGGAGGAGCCAAATGTTCGGCCTGTGAGAAGACGGTTTATCATGCTGAGGAGATCCAGTGCAACAGCCGGAGCTTCCACAAAACCTGCTTCATTTGCAGTAAGTCCACAATACAATTCAGCTATTAAAAGGTATTAATTAAAAGTTACCCTTACTTACAAAAGTAAAAAATATAAAGGTATATTAGAATCAAAAAATGTTTATACAAAACTTTATATAAAAGTTTATACATTAAATATGTTATTTAAAGGCAGGAACACACCAAGCCGACGGTCGGCCGTCGGGCAGTTTTTCTTCGTCGGCCGACTAAGTTTTCTCAGTGTGTTCTGAAGTTGGCTGAAGTTGGTCCTCGTCGGCCTTTTTTCGGCCGATTCGAAATGTTGAATCGGCGTCGGAGCTCGTCGGGCCATCTGATGATTCTGATTGGCTGCTCAGCTACTGCCGCCTGCTGTTTCGGAAAGGCATTTCATCTCACGCAGGTGCAGAACTGACGTGCTGGTTGGCCGTCGGCTGTTTAGCGTCGGTTTGGTGTGGAAGGGCAACTTTGGACACAGACGCTGCCGACTTGAGCCAACACCACAGTCTGCTTTCGTCTCCGCTAGTTCGTCGGTGTCGGCTTGGTGTGTTCTGGCCTTAAAGGTTTTTACAGTTATAGTGCCACCTATGGAGATATGCCAGTGTCCTCATAGATAATCATGGCTTTTTGGACAAAGACACTGCATGCCAATTTTCAAATCAATCGGACTACGGTTGCGTAGTTCTAGCTTTTTGCACATTTTTTCATGTTATAGCGCCACCAAGTGTCCAATCGCCACGATTTGTTTTACTGTGACCTCAGATTGAGCCCATACACAAGTATACCGAGTTTAGTGAGAAAACTCTTCATATTCAGTCTCCAGAGAATATGCACTGGTTTGGATCCGATCCGAATGATTGGGCGAAAAACTAACATTAGTTCGCAAAAGTAGGTTTTGGACAGAGTTTCCAGGTTTTCGTAACAAAATCTGCCCAAAAGTAGCCCAATCGCATTTCAGGTGTGTCCCACGGTAAAAAAATAAATGTGTTCCGGGGAAAAAACTGGTAAAACCATTGCGGGAAAACCGCGGACTTGACTGGTTTTGAACAAGATTAAAAATGGCGAAAATTTTTTCCAGGCGCAAATATCGGAGATTTCACATTTTGTTTTGTTGGTATTTTGTTTTCTTCGTAGAGTTATGAGCGGTTTCATGTTTTTACAATAGGGTTTCAGCATTTACCATAGCAGTTTGATGCCTTTTAAAAAGATGTTAAAAGAAGAGCATAATAATAAAAACGGAATTTGTTCATTAAAGATCATTTTATTTAATGACTACTAGTTTGTGCAAACAGTTATCGCTTGTCTGAGCAAATGTGCTCTGTCCATTGGGTCTGTTATTATATTTGACAACAGATTTACCTTTTAGATTTAAATTGACCTTTAACCAAAATATTTACTTCAATAGCAACAGTACATATACTGACAGAGCGATAAACTTCAAGTCAAACATTCTTTTAAGAGAAAGAACTAATGAAAAAGAAAGAGAGAAAAAAGAAACAACCCTAGAGTGCCATCAAAATCAATAGAGCTCTTTGAAATGTTTCCCAGTGAGCAGACAGCTTTCAGTGGCACGGCATTAATTCTTAAACGCTTGAGTTGTGCCAGGAAGGGTGGTAATAGTCAGTTTGAGACTGGTAACACTGTGGTAGAGCTGACACCCCTGCAGTTAGCCATCATTCAAGGGCCTGTTTCCATCTGCTGCGGATGACATCGGCCGGGATGCTTCAGTCTCTCTGAGCCTCTTGTTCATCCAGCCCAAAATTAGACACAAAGCAAAGCTCACATGAGCCTCTTGAGCCATCCTGGCTGAAAGTGCAGCAGCTGACGAACGCAGACAGGAGATGACAGCCTCTGGAGGAGCTGTGAGATCATGATCCAACTCCAGACTCCCTCTGTCTCTCACAACAGATTTTATGTTGAATGTAGTATGCAGAATTTTTTTTTTTTTTTTTTTTTTGCTGGTCTCAATACAACTAGTATTGGAATTTATTTATTTTAAAATAAGTTTGATTTAAAAAGTTTTTTGAAAGAAATGAATACTTTTATTCAGTAAGGATGCACTAAACAAAAGTGACAGTAGAGACATTTACAGTGTTACAAAACAATTCTATTTCAAATAAATGCTGTTCTTTTGAACTTTTTTTGTGTTCAAATTTTACAAAAATTATATAATGAGAATGTACAACATGGATCCATTTTCCAAACCGTGTTTTTGTCTTACCCTGAATCATTATGGTACACTTATAATAAGTGTTTATATTCGGACTATTTCAGACCGGACTGGTAGGACCCGCCGCAGAGTATCACAGTAACTGCGTGACTCGGCATAGACACACAGGGAGAAAAGTAGCTCCGGCTACAATGTTCTTCCACAAGACGTGTGCAGTTCTGTTTATTAACCGCTAGAGAGCCAAAAATCGCGGACTGCAGCTTTAAGATAAAAAAAGAGAGAGAAATCAATAGTTTCATTCATCAAGGATGCATTCAATTGATCAAAAGTGACAGTAAAGACATGTATACACAAATCCGCCGCGAACTCTATGGGCGCCGCCATCTTGCCTGCCGCCATTACTGCGTGCCTGCGAAGTGTGACGGTGTGACACTTGCCGGTGCCCTCTAATGACATTTCAATTAAAGTTCATCCTGCTCATTAAAGAAAATGTCTGGTGAAAGGGAACATGGGTAGATGTCAGGCAGTGGCCAAAACTTACCGATAAAGGTAATTTATTGACAACATAATGTAATAATGTAAAAATGTAATGTAATGTAATTAAGAAGTGTATTAATTGATGACAACAATAAAACCGAACGCTGTCATTACTAGCTGTGTTGCTAATATGTTCACAAGCTTAAGTTTCAAATAATTATTAGGCCATCCTTAAAAATATTCTTGTTTGCCATAACCCGACCGACCCTGTCAATTTAGGACCGACCCAATTAATTATTTTTTCCCCTTTTAGTCCGACCGACTTGCCAATTGTAATTGCGTTAAGACCCACGGATTTTTTTTTTTACTCTTCAAACAGCTAATACAAATGCAATAAAATGTGAGACACACGCAATTGACGCTTTTCACACGCTCTCACGCCACACATCCATTTTCTCACGCACAGAAAAATCGCGAAGTAAAGAGGACACAGAGACCGACAGACTAGACAGAGCAGGTTACTTATGATAGAAAAAAATCTCAGCTCTCAGATTCTGTCAATTTTATTACGAAATTCAAACAATAAATACCGTTTGGTGCTTGTAAATGTGACATGCTAGAAATACAGATTAAAAAATATTACAACATCAAACGACGTATAATGTTATGTTCTTGTAAACATGTTTTTCAAAATGGATTTATGTATTCACACTTACCTTCTTCTGAGGTAAATCTCTCAGAAATGACCGAACGCTGTCAGCTAGCAGCCCCTCACACAGAACCTGTTTTGGCTGATATGTGTACTGTATTACATCTTTATTATATTTTTACTTATATCATTAAATAAAGTTGTTATTATAATAAAAATGCATTATATTTAAATTGTTATTTTAAAATAATACTGCCAGCTGATAGGGCTCTCTGTATGTTTACAGCATTAAGTTAGGTGAGTTGTTTTTTTCTTGAGAAAAATTAATGCCTACCTTGTGTAGCCTAGCTAATATTTATCCAAATGAGTCAATATTAAATCAAATCACAATAATAATTAAATAATAATAATTGAATAAAAATAATAAAAAAGTGTAGCTTACCAGAAATTGTAGCCTACCATGTAAACATTGTAACAAGTCACTAAACCTAATAAAATTCAGCTTAGTTACTAAAATGTTTTGACAATCACAATACACTTAATGTGATGCAATAAAATATATTTTTTTTTTTTTTACATTTTTTACGACCTACCGACCATTTTTTATTTTTTTGGCTGTTACGGCAAACCAAAATATTTTTAAGGATGGCCTTAGCCACGACCAGTTGTAGCAATAAAATACATGTTCTTATAGGTATTCAAGATTATTTTATTAATCATCTGGCATGCGATGAGCCATCTCGGTTATGTGTTTCATCCACTTTTGACGCACATCTTGGTCCTCCGCTCGACCAGGAACTCTGTGCAATCCGTATGGCCGTAAACATGGGCAGTCAATGTGCAACAAAGCTTCGTGGATTACACAAACGGTTTTATTCCAGGCCTGTAGTTTTGTGCTGTTGTTAAAACAACCAACCACACAACACGCTCTGCCCGGCATCACTGGACAGCATAGGTACTAAAAAAACGATATAGCTAACATCTGCTACAGCCTACGGGACCAACACGCTACTTCTGCTACTTCCTTAGCAGCAAGGCACGCAGTAATGGCGGCGCTGCTTTACTTCCGTGTTTCGCCGGATTTGTCTATAAAGTTACAAAATATTTCTATTTCAAATAAATGCTTTAATAAATTTAATCAATAAATGTATTAAATGCTGTTCATTGAACTTTCTATTCATCAAAGAATCCTGAAACACAGCAAGTATCACAGTTTCCACAAAAATACCAAACTGTTCTTAACATTGATAATAATAAATGTTTCTTGAGCAGCAAATCAGCATATTAGAATGATTTCTGAAGGATCATGTGACACTGAAGACTGGAGCAATGATACTGAAAATTTAGTTTTAATCACAGGAATAAATTACATTTAAAAAAATATTCAAATACAAAACATACAATACAAAAAATACAAAAGTTATTTTAAATTGTAAAAATTTTTCACAATATTAATGTTTTTATTGTATTTTATGAGCATAAGAGACTGTCAAAAACTTTTGCATTGTAGGGTATATTTATATTTTTATATAGGCCTACATATTTATTTGGTATGATATTTATATGTCATTTTTTTTTTTTTACACAGTTTTGTTTCTGTTCTCTAGTGGTTTGTCGTAAAGGTTTGGACAGCACAACGGTTGCAGCACACGAGTCTGAGATTTACTGCAAATCCTGCTACGGCAAGAAATATGGTCCAAAAGGTTACGGGTACGGCCAGGGTGCCGGAGCGCTGAGTTCTGACCCGGTGAATAATGAAGAACTGCAACCTCAAGAGTATGTCCTGAAAATATCCTTCAAATTACATACTTGAAGAGACAGCAGCAGTGCAGCTTCTAAGACAACGATACAGTTAGCCTACAAAACATTATCTGAATCAATTAAGGGTCCATTAACATCACACATTTTTCAACTTAAAACTTATGCGTTTTGGTCATTCATTTACACAACAATGGCGTTTTGGGGGTCCGAAGACGCTAACTTTTGAAAAAGTGCAAATCTTTGAAAACGATAACGTTATCTCCATGTAAACTACAAAAATGTGAATTTGTGAAAATGGTGACGTCATGCACGTGTATTATGTGTTCAGTCTATAGGCGTTTAGTGTTTCTTTACAAAGTGACATCGCCAACTACTGGCCTGGAGTGAATAATACAATGTTTTTAGTCGCTTTCGCAGATCCATGTGAACGGGGATCATTTTGACGATGTTGTCATATGTACGCGAAAACACAAAGAAAACACGTTTCCGTTTTTTAGCACACCATTGTCGCGTAAACGTACCCTGAGTAAGGCTGGGCTTTTCATTTACTGATAATGTTGAAAATTTAAACTGATTTTGGGTACATTTACATGACAACGATGAACTAAAAACGGAAAAGTTTTTCCTTTGCATGTTTCGCATACAGACGATAACACTGTCAAAACAGTCGGCGTTCACACAGATCCATGATAACTACTAAAAACGCTGTATTATTCACTCCAGGCCAGTAGTTGGCGATGCCACTTTGTAAAGAAACACTACACGCCTATAGACTGAACACGTAATACGCATGCGCATGACGTCACCGTTTTCACAGTCTCATGTTTTTTGAGACGATAACGGTATTTTTTCAACAAACTTGCACTTTGAATCCCATTTTCAGGCAACAAAATGCTGTTTTTGTGTAAAACGGCCAAAATTACATATTTAGTTGAAAATGGTGTCGTGTAAACTGCCCTGAAGAATTTAGAGGTTTTTGTTGTTGTTTTGTGTTTCATTATTGTGTGTGTGTTTAAAATATTAAGGTCTAAAGCACGTCCGACATCTGCAAACTCCAACCCAAGCAAGTTTGCACAGAAATTTGGGAGCACGGATCGCTGTCCTCGCTGCTCCAAAGCTGTTTATGCAGCAGAGAAAGTCATGGGTGCTGGAAAGGTAAAACTGCAGCTATAATGAAAGTGAGAAGCTGGCTCAGAGTTTTTGCTACTATATACTGTGTTATGATGAAATATATTAATATTAAACCATTTAACCACCAGTATAAGCAGATTTTGAGAAACTTCCATTCTCAGCACTCCTGCAATATGCCGCTGTCACAGGTCAGCGCTGTGTAAAGCAGATTTCTCTGTAGTAATTTATAAGTCTGTCACTGGTTCTGATCCAACAGGCCTGGCACAAAACCTGCTTCCGCTGTTTATTGTGTGGGAAGAGCCTGGAGTCCACCACGGTGACGGATAAAGATGGAGAGCTCTACTGTAAAGGTACAATTTATCAAATGAGACTGCAAGATCTCTGCCAGCTCAATTCACCAATCAATAGATGTTCTGTTTCAGATAGACAATTACTGTTCAACGGCCATTACAGGACAATTGATGCAATCAAGAGCACAAATGCTTGATAATTGCATCATCCTGACTGTTTTTGATCATGCTAACAGAAGTTTGCATTAATTATTAAGATAGAAGAAAAAGAATAACACTTTAAGGTCCCATTAGTTAACAATGAGCCATAAAGTTGCAGAATTTATTCTTCTTTGTTAACGTTAGTTAATAAAAATGCATGTTTATTGTTAGTTCATGTCCATTGAATAACTTTAACAGATATAACTTTTAATTTTACAGGTACAGTATCCGTCAAACGTGTGGGAACATTACAATTTTTAATGTTTTTGAAATAAAGTCTCGTCTGCTCACCAAGGCTGCATTTATTTAATCAAAAATACAGTAAAAAAAGTAATATTGTGAAAAATTATTATTATTAGCCTATTAAAATAACTTCTCTATATGAATATATTTTAAAATGTAATTAATTTCTCTTATTATTTATCATTACTCCAGTCTTCAGTGTCACATGATCCTTCAGAAATCATTCTAATATGCTGATTTGATGCTCAAGAAAACAGTTGTGCGCTTAATCATTTTTTTGGAAACAATGACAACATTTGCAGTAAATTAAAAAGAGAGTGAAATCAATACTTTTATTCATCAAAGATGCTTTAAATTGATCAAAAGTGACAGTGAAGATATTTATAATGTTACAAAACATTTCTATTTCAAATAAATGCTTTAATAAATGTAAATCAATAAATTGGTAACCCTTAACTAATGTTAACTAAAGAACCTTATTGTTAACTACATTAGTTAACATGAACTAATAATGAACTGCACTTCTACAGCATTTATTAATCCTTGTTAATGTTAATTTCAACATTTACTAATACATTATTAAAATCTTGTTAACATTAATTAATGCACTGTGAACTAACATGAACAAACTATGAACAGCTGGATTTGTATTAACTAACATTAGCGAAGATTAGTAAATACAGTAACAAATGTATTGCTCATGGTTAGTTCATGTTTGTTAATACATTAAATAATGAACCTTATTGTAAAGTGTTGCCAATAAAAGGTAATAAATCTGTTCATTGAACTTTCTATTCAAAAATATTAAGCAGCACTGTTTTCAATATTGATAATAATAAAAGATGTTTCTGGAGCAGCAAATCAGCATATTAGAATGATTTCTGAAGGATCATGTGACACTGAAGACTGGAGTAATGATGCTGAAAATTCAGCTTTGATCACAGGAATAAATTACATTTTAAAATATATTCAAATAGAAAACGGTCCTTTACATTTTTAATAATATGTAGCAATATTATAGTTTTTACTGTATTTTTGATTAAAAAAATGCAGCCTTGGTGAGCAGAAGAGACTTTTTCAAAAACATTAAAAAAAATTGTAATGTTTCCAAACTTTTCACAGGTACTGCATTAGCAAATATTGGATTTACCTTGAACTAAGATTAATAAATGATTAAGAGCTATTTTTTTTAATTATTATTTTTAGTTCATGGAACCTTATTGTAAAGTGTTTCTAAAGATATCGGTGATTACGTATTATTGCTGAATACTAGTTGAACCTTAGCCTTGATTTATTTTATTATTCTTAACATTTTTGTCATCCGATTTCTCTTTTGTATTTTTTTTTTTTTTTCAGTTTGCTATGCCAAAAACTTCGGTCCAAAGGGGCGGGGCCTGGGTAACATGGGCGTGGTCGAGGACACTGAATGACAAGTTTAAACCAACCCAGTGCAGCCTCCTTTTCACTGCACACAACATTTGAATACAACAGTCGGAAATCGCCCCCTAGTGGCAGTTGTTATGAACTTTTTGTGTATTAGTAAAGGAAGGTGCACAACAGAAAGGTCACTTACTATGGTGGAATAAATAAATTAGCACAAACCATCTTGACTAGACCAGTCTACACTAGCGTGTCGCATACCATCTAGTTACTTACATTCACATTTTTAATGCATCCAAAGCTCAATTCGGATCCAAACATTACACACCTGCCCCTGTGTGACCTACCATATGAAATTAATCGAATTAACGATGGTCCGCTGAATGTCGTTTGTTGTGTGCAATGAAGAAGTGGCTTTATACTTAAGCTGGAGTGTGTGATTTCTGCCATTAGCGATGCTCAAGCAGTATAATGTGATGGTGCCAAATGTTTACACTTTTTGGGAAACTCATCTTACCAACGGCTTACTTATCTCTTCATGTTAAGTTGGGAAAAGAGGGAGTATCTTAACATAAAACAAATGTACACACTTCAGCTTTAAACATCTATTTTTTAGACTACTGCATTAAAAATGTATTAATTCTATCTACTGTAACTGTATATCACTTCATAGCATAAAAACAAAGAATAAATAAAGATGTCATCCAACACTGTTTAAAGATTATCTGTAGCTAGGAAAAAAAATGCTTTAAAAATACAGCAATTTAAAGATTTATAAATCAACTTACACACATTCACATAATGAATTACAGTGATCAGGGACATAAGCATCTCAATCATAAAGCATCTTCGCTGTTAGATAATAGAGGCTATAATATAAGTTACTCAATATTAACTTGTTTTTTTTGTTACCTACAGTAGATAGTTATTTTAGCCCAGCAACCAATAATAAACATCAAAATATACCTTGACCTGGAGAAACACTCTGACCCGCAGATTACAAAAGAAGTCTGATTTATTCCAAAGCACAGAGCAGGATTCAAGAACAGCACATTTCCCTTATAATGATAAAGTAAAATTAATAATATTGAGAACTGCAGTAAAGATGAGATGATGCTAGCAGACATGGGCCTGTACTACACAGTGGTTATTAAAGGCTAAAAAATAAGATCAACTGCCACTGAAAATATTACTGATAACTCAGAAAATGTACAAAGGGCAATGTGATACTAATAGCTGCTGAAATATATTCAAGTATATGATTCATCTTGCATGTATAATGCTATAAATGTTGCGGTAGCTCAGTGGGAGATAAAGTCATTTCAAATGCATTTTGAAGCAGCAAGAGATGTACGTTTCTCAAAATTACAAGAAATCAGATTTTCAGATAATAATCCATATCAACTAAGATTTGTAATTGGGTGCAATTTTTTTTTTTTTTTGGTAATAATTTGTTTTGTAGAAATAAAATTACAAATCTCTTCAAAAAGAGCATAAGGATAGTGGTCATTTCCTGTAAAAGGATTGGAGTAAAACCCAAAACGACGTGATCTTACCGTAGCTTACAAAATATTTCAGTTCAAAATATATCAGTATGCTTATAAACATTCTTATGTATAACTTAAGCTGTAAGGCAAAATCTAAACATCCTTACCATGAATGAACATCACATACATATTTCACTCAAATATAAAAGGTGAACGTTCTTGCAAATAGAACAAAAGATTATCCAAATTAGCATTCAGTCTATTCTTCATTTTCATCATTAAAAAGGCATTAAAATCAAACCAATGGCTCCATTACTGGGGACGTCGCTCTCCCTGAGTGGGTGACTGACCCCTGGTGGTCAAACAGCATCGGGACCGCTGAACATGGGATGGTCTCTGCTGAGACCCATCGGATACTGTTGAGTCCAGTCCAGCACCATTGGCTTACAGAGACCGCAGCACCGGCACTGGAAGAAGTTCACCAGGTTCCTCACCACTCCAAGACTATGAGAGAAGAAACCAGATTAAATAAGAACTGCCACATTTATGAGTGTTCGCTATGGTCGCACAAAAGTAACTGCCAGTTTATATCTCACAATTCTGAGAAAAAAAACTGAATTGCAATATAACCTCACAATTGCGAGTTATAAAGTGAGAAATGCAAGATATAAGCTTGTAACTGCAAAAAAAGTGACTTTTTAATCTCACAATTCGGACTTGATAACTCACAATTCTGAGTTTATATCTGAGGAAAAAAAAAAAAAAAGTGCAAGTTATGTCAGAATTGCCAGAAATGAAGCCAGAATTTTGAGATATAAACAAGTCAAGTAATTGCACATTTTTATCTCACATTTTGGATGTTCATAACTCGCAATTCTGAGAAGAAAAAAAAACAGAATTGAGAGTTCTAAACTCTAAATAAAGTCAGAATTAAGAGATAAAAACTTGTAACTTCAAGGAAACAAGTAATTGTGACATTTTATCTCACAGTTCGGACTTGATAACTCGCAATACCGAGTTCACATCTAAGAAAGAAAAAAAAAACAGAATTGCTAGTTGTCAAGTCAGAATTGTGAGAAATAAAGCCAGAATTGTAAGATATAAACTTGTAATGGCGAGAAAAATACTCAAATAATTGCTAATTTTTTATCTCATATTTCGGATTTTTATAACTCGCAATTCTGGGGGGAAAAAGTCAGAATTGCGAGTTATAAACTAAATAAAGTCAGAATTGCGAGATAAACTCATAACTGCAAGAAAACAAATAATTGCGACTTTTTATCTCACAATTCGGACTTGATAACTCACAATACCGAGATTATCTAAGAAAAAAAAAACAGAATTGCTAGTTTTCAAGTCAGAATTGTGAGAAACAAAGCCAGAATTGCGGGAAAAAGTCAGAATTGTGAGAAACAAAGCCAGAATTGCGGGAAAAAGTCAGAATTATGAGAAACAAAGCCAGAATTGCGGGAAAAAGTCAGAATTGTGAGTTTATATCTCGAAATTCATTTTTTTCCCCCCTCAGATTTGTGAAATATAAACTTTCGAGTTATAAACTGAGAATTGTGAGATATAAACTCAGAACTGCTAGAAAACAAAAAGTAATTATGACTTTTTATATCACGAATCTGGCTTTATTTCTCCGAATTTATATCTCAGTTTATATCTCAATTCTGAGGAAAAAAAACAGAATTGAGAGTTGTAAAGTCAGTTTTGCGAGAAATAAAGCCAGAATTGTGAGATATGAACTCGCAATTGTGAGAAAACAAGTCAAGTAATTGCAAATTTTTCTTTCACATTATGGATTTTTAGAACTTGGAATTCTGAGTTTATATCTCACAATTCTGAGAAAAAAAAAAAAGTTTTACAAGAATTACAAGTTATAAACTCGAAATAAAATCATAATTGCAAGATATAAACGGGAAAAGTGAGGGAAAGGTCATAATTGCGCTATCACGCAATTCATATTTTTTTCAGAACTGTGAAATATAAACTCGCAATTGCGAGTAATAAAGTCTGCATTGTGAGATATAAACAATTCTGAGGAAAAAAATAAAGTCGCAACTACCTTTTTTATTCCATGGTGGAAGCAAGCTTTTATAGTTATCAGCCCTAAACTAGTTCAAACATGCTTACTTGAATGGGTTTTGTCTGAGAGAGAAGGCTTGAGGGAGTTTTCTCTGCCTGTGCGTCAGGTTAGCTCTCTCGGCCGTCGTCAGCCCAAGGAATGCAATCTGTGAAGAAACAAAGAAAACCATAAAGAGTGTGTGCATGTATTTGCGTGAGATCACAGAACAAAACAGTCCTCCACATTAACACTTTCCACTATTGACCACTATTAACTCCCGACAGGAAGCCTAATGCCTCTGCAGGGAGAACCTCTTTACACCATGTTAATCATGTGAGAACAGCTTGAGAAATTCAGTCTCCTGCTGACACACTGCATATGAGAAAACCTTTTAAAAGATTTACACCATGATATTTTCATTTCAATTCAATTGAATTATACTATTTTTAAAAATATACTATTATTATTAATCAATTAATTGTATTTACTACTATAGTATTTATTAATATTTTGAATTAGCTTTTAAATTAGTCTAATATAAGTATAATAAGTATAATATTAGTATAAGTATATTTACATATTTAAGAAATATTTGCATGTATATATATATATATATATATATATATATATATATATATATATATATATATATATATATATATATATATATATATATATATATATATTTCAATTCATCAATTCATTCACCTGGTAGAGCTGCAACAAAAGCAGGATGGAGGCCCAGGAGGTGTGAAAGAAAGTGAAGAAGAAGATGTAAAGCACCCAGGGAGAGCAGCCCATCAGAGCGGTCACCGCCCCCCACACGCCCTCCTCTGTGTAGTGCAGCGGACAGTGTTTGGACCAGTCTATACACAGAGAAACGCACACATGTTTTCTTATTATCATTCTTTTCTAGAGCATAATGTGAGAGTGGATATTGGCGAAATACAGACAAAAAATAAATGCACTGGTCTGCAAATCACCCTGAATGGAAACTGATGCAAATGGGTTTAAATTAATAGGAAGATACATGAAATATGTTTTTACTTTATTTTTGTAGTTTATTTTATTTTATTTTATATGTCTGCATAAACTTTGAAACTAAGTTGAAATGTGGTTTTAATAAATAATACACTTACTGGGATGAGTAGGATATTTTTAAAGAAATTGATACATTTATTTATTTCCAGCAAGGAAACATTAAATTGATCTAAAGTAACAGCAAAGACATTTATAATGTCATAAAATTTGAAAATTTATGAACTTTCTATTAATCCTAAAAAAAACAAAAAAACAATGTATCACTGTTTCCATAAAAATATTAAGCAGCAGTGTTGATAATAATAACAAGATACTGCATATTTTCATAGCATGAACTATTGACATATATTACCATTCAAAAGTTTGGGGTCTGGTTAGTAAGATTTTTTTTTTTATTTCAAATAAATCCTGTTAAAAAAATAATCCTGAAAAACAAAATGTATCACACTGAGAAAAAAAAAAACACTTTCAACATTGAAAATAATCAGAAAGGTTTCTTGAGCATCAAATCAGCATATTAGAATGATTTCTGAAGGATCATGTGACACTGAAGACTGATGTTGAAAGTTCAACTTTGATCAGAGAAATAATTTACATTTTAAAATATATTCAAATACAAAACAATTATTTTCAATTGCAAAAACATTTTACAACATTGCTGTTTTACTCTATTTCTGATCAAATAAATGTAGTTTTGCTCAGCAGAAGAGACTACTTTCAAAAACATCAATCTTTCAAAACTCTTGACCACAAACTTTTAACGTTAGTGTACTGTACATCTGAGTTCCAGTGGTGACTTACACATGATACTGCCGTAGAACATCCACATGCAGAGGAAGTTCAGAGCCACCAGGAAAAGCACAAAGAACGGGTGATTTCTGGCCCCTGTGGAACAAGTTAGCATGAGCAATACATAATGAGAGAAAAAAAATGAACGCAAAAGACGTACATGTCATTAAACATCTTAGTTTGTGCGTGTTACCTATGCAGCCATTGATCCAAATGGAGTGATGGTCCTGTTTAGCGACACAGGCATTACAGGAAAAGCAGTGATTGGCTCTCATTGGTTTCCTCATCTGCAAACCAAGGTTTTAAATGATCTGATATCAGACTTTTTAGAATGTTTACAATGTGTGTTCTTGTCAGGAGAATATTACACAATATTACAGTAAAAATGTGTATTTTTTTTTTAAACCATGGCCTGGTGGTTAGTGCACACGCTTGAACTCATTCAGTTCTAATTCTTTCTTTAAAGTAATGTGACGTGTAGCCAAGTATGGGGTCCCACACTTGGAATTTGCTGCATTTCACCCATCCAAGTGCACACAGAGTAGTGAACACACACACACACACCCGGAGCAGTGGGCAGCCATTTTTGCTGCGGCACCCGGGGAGTGACTGGGGATTCCGTGCCTTGCTCAAGGTCACCTCAGTTGATGTTCATTCACTCCCCTCACCTATGGAGACTTGAACCCACAACCTTCGGGTTATAAGTCCAACTCTCTAAACATTAGGCCACAACTTTTTTTTTTGAGTAGTTAACACAAGTGTAAATTTATCTTGTTACATTTCCCAATGTAGTTTTCTTCTCATCATTTCCTGTCCTCTATACATTATGAATGAATAGACATAACAACTTACCATACATGAAGTACAAAATATTCTGGGATCCAGACAGCCCGCCTCTGCCAGAACCACAATATTCTGAAGAAAGACATGATGACAGAGTGTCACAGAACCTAAAGGAATCATTTGGTCAGACTAACTGTCGTACACTGTGCGAGTTCGGACACTCGGGAGGTCGTAAGCCATTGCACACGTTGACCTGATAAACGTTTCAAAGCAGCTGGTATACAGCACGACTATACTGCATGGCGAGCCAGAGGGGATCACATGAGTTTTCATGCTAAACACGGAGACTGGAGCTATCAGTATTGCTGCTATAGCTTGGGATAGAAAAAGGTGTGTCAGTGTATGCAAGAGTTGCAGCCACTGGGCTGTAATAATATTCATAGATCTAGCCTATGTGACGTGGTTGTGTATGATTTGGCAATAGGGAACAACCGGTCAAAATTTTTTTAAACATATGAAAATTATCAGGAGGTCGGGAGGTGCTTGTAATACGCTCAGCTCGGCTTGTAATTCCCCTCACACCAAGGCAGTAACCTAGTCTTGAACATTTTTTTTGCATATGGGGGGGGGGGGGGTGTTATTGGTCTTTTATTGGTCTTTTATTTAAAAGGAATTACATAATTAAAAGGGATTTAAGGAAAAATAGAAAAAGAAATAAGAATGGTAAAAGTTTTAGTTCTACTGTAGTTTTGAAGTAAACTTTTTGCAAGTATTTCTTTTAAATATGCACACATTCACTCTTAATCATATGTCTAATATGTAAATGTAAAATGTTTCTTGTCTCGTCACATTCAGTTATGAATTGGATGGATAAATAACAGAATATTTTCAATTCAAAACGGTGAAATTTTATACAAATTTTATTACATTTCTATCGTAAAACAGTTGTCAAATATTACATAATTGGCCATTTGCATCTTAAGACACTCTCTATAAAAAACTAAAACTAAAGTGTGGCGTTTGAATTCGCACTCGTCTTCAGTGAAGAGTGAGGCCCTCCTTCTTTGATTTGATTGGCCATCTCAATCATTTTGATATTGACGAGCGCTATTTAACCGTTGATGGTACAAATATAACATTTCAAACTTTTTGTCATCCTAACAACAAACAGAGCAGCATCAAAAGAATATCAAATATTGAGGGGGACAATTTGGCCATTTCTAATAAGTGACGGAACTTGTCAAATGTCTATGGTGGTTACGGCGATGTCTCGCACAATGCGAGCCATGACCATATGAGCATCAATGATTTACATGCAATTTCTCCCAAGCGGAAAAAAATGTCTGTGAGCTTGTACGACAGCAAAAAAGTAAATGCCAGTTTATATCTCACAATTCTGAGAAAAAATTGAATTGCAATATAACCTCACAATTGCGAGTTATAAAGTGAGAAATGTAAGATATAAGCTCGTAATGCAAAAAAATTTTGACTTTTTAATCTTACAATTCGGACTTGATAACTTGCAATTCTGAGTTTATATCTGAGAAAAAAAAAAAAAAAAAAAGTGCAAGTTATGTCAGAATTGCCAGAAATGAAGCCAGAATTTTGAGATATAAACAAGTCAAGTAATTGCAAATTTTTATCTCACATTTTGGATGTTCATAACTCACAATTCTGAGAAGAAAAACAGAATTGAGAGTTCTAAACTCTAAATAAAGTCAGAATTAAGAGATAAAAACTTGTAACTTCAAGGAAACAATTGTGACTTTTTATCTCACAGTTCGGACTTGATAACTCGGAATACCGAGTTCACATCTAAGAAAGAAAAAAAAAAACAGAATTGCTAGTTGTCAAGTCAGAATTGTAAGATATAAACTTGTAATGGCGAGAAAAATACTCAAATAATTGCTAATTTTTTAATCTCATATTTCGGATTTTTATAACTCGCAATTCTGGGGGGAAAAAGTCAGAATTGCGAGTTATAAACTAAATAAAGTCAGAATTGCGAGATAAACTCATAACTGCAAGAAAACAAATAATTGCGACTTTTTATCTCACAATTTGGACTTGATAACTCACAATGCCGAGATTATCTAAGAAAAAAAAAAACAGAATTGCTAGTTGTCAAGTCAGAATTGTGAGAAATAAATAAAGCCAGAATTGTAAGATATAAACTTGCAATTGCAAATAAAATAGTCAAATAATTGCATTTTTTTAATCTCATATTTCGGATTTTTATAACTCGCAATTGGGGGGGGGGGGGGGGGGACCTTTGTGAGAAACAAAGCCAGAATTGCGGGAAAAAGTCAGAATTATGAGAAACAAAGCCAGAATTGCGGGAAAAGGTCAGAATTGTGAATTTAGATCTCGAAATTCATTTTTTCCCTCCTCAGATTTGTGAAATATAAACTTTCGAGTTATAAACTGAGAATTGTGAGATATAAACTCGGAACTGCTAGAAAACAAAAAGTAATTATGACTTTTTATATCACGAATCTGGCTTTATTTATCCGAATTTATATCTCAGTTTATATCTCAATTCTGAGGAAAAAAAACAGAATTGAGAGTTGTAAAGTCAGTTTTGCGAGAAATAAAGCCAGAATTGTGAGATATGAACTCACAATTGCGAGAAAACAAGTCAAGTAATTGCAAATTTTTCTTTCACATTATGGATTTTTAGAACTTGGAATTCTGAGTTTATTCCCAAGCGGAAAAAAATGTCTGTGAGCTTGTACGACAGCAAAAATCGGACTATGTACACCAGGGCTTAAAGGATTAGTTCACTTTCAAATAAAAATCTTCCTGATAATTTACTCAGCCCCATGTCATCCAAGATGTTCATGTCTTTCTTTCTTCAGTTGAAAAGAAATTAAGGTTTTTGATGAAAACATTCCGGGATTATTCTCCTTATAGTGGACTTCAATGGACTCCAGACGGTTGAAGGTTAAAATTACAGTTTCAGTGCAGCTTTAAAGGGTTTTAAACGATACCAGACGAGGAATAAGGGTCTTATCTAGCGAAACTATCAGTCATTTTCAAAAAAACAACAACAACTATATATGCTTTATAAACACAAATGATCGCCTTGTACGTCCGTCTGCTTTCCATATTCTTCAAAAAGCTTACGTTGTATGTCCTAAAAACGGAACTGGTGGCGTGTTCGTTATGTAAGTAGAATAGGAAAGGCGTAGGACATACGGAATGTTTTATGAAGAATGCGGAAAGCGGAAGCACGTGCAATGCGATATTTTGTGTTTATAAAGCAAATACAGTTGTATTTTTTTCGAAAATGACTGATTGTTTCACTAGATAAGACCCTTATTCCTTGTCTGGTATTGTTTAAAGCCCTTTGAAGCTGCACTGAAACTGTCATTTTGACCTTCAACCGTCTGGAGGCCATTGAAGTCCACTATAAGGAGAAAAATCCTGGAATGTTTTCATCAAAAACCTTAATTTCTTTCTGACTGACGAAAGAAAGACATGAACATCTTGGATGACATGGGGGTGAGTAAATTATCAGGAAAATTTTATTTGAAAGTGGACTAATCCTTTAATCCAAAAGGTCAGAATAAATCAATATGATCAATTTTGATGAATCAAACTGCACTCAAACCAGCAACAATTGCACAGAAGCAGCACACAGACCAACTATCAGAATCTCACCACAAGTAACTGCCACATATATTGACCAATCAGACAGCAGCATCTCACCAGCTAATCACAGCCAGTCCTTACCTTCTTTTTCTCCTCCTCGGTTGCCTTGACGATCCCAGGGTCTGTCCTGCAGGAGCGGAGGTAGTAATACAGTAAGGCTGTGATGTTGACCGTGAAGAGCATCTGGACTGTAGCGCTGGGGTCATGTGAACGGCACGCACGTTAAGGCCTTTACAAACACCCAGCAGATATCACTTGTATTTTCCTCAAACAATGAATTTGTATGACAAAATTTATATAAAAGTTTAATAAATTCCATAGAGCAGGGGTTTTCAATCTTTTAGATGCCACAGATGCCCTAATACGATCATTCTCATGATAGGGATCCCCATCCTAAAACGTAAAAGGCATCTATATAATTTATTGTATAAAGATCTAATTGATACCGAGAAAAATTATTATTATAAATGGGTCTAAAATATTGTTTGGAAAATAAAAAAAAATTATATTTTTCTACTTATTAGTCCTACTGAAGTACTGTATTTATTTTTTTACTAATGTTAATCTAATATTTATTATTTTTTATATTAAATCTAATTTATATTTGCTTGTAATAATCTAATGTTTGTTTATATATTTATTTTATGACATTTTTACACTTTTTCCCAAACATTTCCACTGAACCCTTAGCACTCCCTGACGGCCCACCGAGGGTCTCCAGACCCTGGTTAAAATCTCAGTTTGAAAAGTGTTAATGAATCTCAATATATGATCCATGGGGTAGTTAAATACTGCGGCTATTCATCAGGTTGATAAATGTGATTCTGTAGAGAATAAAGCCATTTAGTTATCATATTAAAGGTATTTGCAGCACTATAGATGTTCAGATTTTATTTTAGCAGTAGATAGAGTTTTAATGGCAATAATTAGTGACAATTCAGTTCATACAGCATCAACTCCCCATGACGCACTAAACACGCCCCTGGCACTTCATTTCCTTAATTAGCGTGTTATTAGGATTAATCTGGACGCCTGAAAGATAAAAATCTTGTGTAAAACAAATGCATTTATTCTGAAGAGCTTTTGAATATAGTGGAACGTAATGTGGACATGTAAAACACATCATGGCTGGTATAAACGTGTATTTTAAAGTCTATGATTAGTTTCATATGTGTGTGATGTATGTGTATTATACAAGGATATCAGGCAGAAACCACAAGCCCCAGGTGACCACCATCCAGAAGATAGAAGCCATGAGACCAGTCGAGGGAATCAAAGACCGTATTGACACAGTCGCCAACTGCCTACAGACACAAACAAGACAGCACTGTTAGGACACTTTCAAGAGTGGGAACAACAGTTCTACTTTTACATTTTCCTGATCTTGTTGTTCTGACCTCTTACTGTCTCTGTAACATTTAAATGGCTCTCTCTGACTAAACAGAGCTGCTTCACTGAGCTTACAGCACCCTCGTGAGGAATTCAATATTATTGCACACTCATAGTTGACCAGTTCACATATTTGCATTTGCTTAAAACTGAAACCCTATTAAATTTTATGGAGAAATTCTTTACAATATAATGCTCCTACTAAACAACCTCAAATATAATGGATCTTGAATTTGCTTTTTACTTATTAAATTATCCTTTAATTTCTGTCTGTTTTTTTTGTTTTTTTGTTTTTTTTACACCTGCTTTGCTATCGAGGCAAATTGAGGCAATAATTACAGAATTTAGCGATTCTGTAAAGACAATTCACATCGTTTATCTTTTTTTTGCCAAAACATGCATTTGGTTTTAAACTGAAATGTCCTTCATACAGACACTTAAAGGATTAGTCCACTTTTAAATAAAATTTTCCTGATGATTTACTCACCCCCATGTCATCCAAGATGTCCATGTCTTTCTTTCGTCAGTCGAAAACAAATTAAGGTTTTTGATGAAAACATTCCAGGATTTTTCTCCATATAGTGGACTTTAATGACCTCCAGACGGTTGAAGGTCAAAATTATTCAATTCAACCATCTGTCCACTATAAGTCCACTATAAGGAGAAAAATCCTGGAATGTTTTCATCAAAAACCTTCATTTCTTTTTGACTGAAGAAAGAAGGACATGAACATCTTGGATGACATGGGGGTGAGAAAATTATCAGGAAAATTTTATTTGAAAGTGGACTAATCCTTTAAACATCATACTGCCATGATTTGCAAAAAAAAAAAAAAAAAAAAAAAAAAAAAGCCAAAAGATTTCAATGCCAAACGATTCATAAAACTTTTCTTTTGTCAAGAATTCAGAATCATGTCTTTGTGCAATATGGTGTGCATAGTTTTAGTGAACAAAATGTTTAAATATGTTATACATTTGTGTTTAGTCACTTTAGACAAACAGTCACATCATATCCAATGCAATACACATTTGTTTTGAAAACGATAAGCAAAGAGTTATATTGTCGCAACAGGGCATTTTAAATCTATATGTAAAAGGAATCAATAAAAGCAGCGTGTTTGCTGATGGTCAAAGGGCACCTTGCAGTGAGGTTGATCACAGCCATGATGCAGGCCAGCAGCACACCCTTCAGTAACCAGGACTCGGTCTTCATGTCTAATATGGCACCGATGGCTCCGACCACAACAACACTGAACGCAGACTGTAGAAACACCTGAAACAGACAAGAACACACAGTTCCATACACACTGCCACACACTCACACTCTGTATAATGAAGTCTTTACAACGGCAATGAAAAAAATCAGGGTTACAGCAGAGGAATGTGGGTCAGAGAATAAGTGGAATGTTATTTTCTTGTTTAATAAAAGCCTAAAATGGAGAATTCTCCAGGGCCAAACACACATTATGTGGGAAATTGGTTGCTTTTGTTTCTGAAAGCTTAATTCAAGGTTAAATACAGCCCTGGGATTTCGCCTCACGTCTTCCTTAATAAGGTTAGTGAGAGTGGTGTGTGTGTGTGTGTCTGTGTGTGTGTGTGAGAGAGAGAGAGGGAGAGTTTGTCTGAAACGGTTGTAACAAATACAACCATTAAAACCACATGCAAACCACACTATTTTTTATTAAACTTTATTTTACATTTTCTTAAGGAAATGTGACTATGACTAAATGTTACTATTATAAATGTGAATAATTATATGATAATTTATTCATTTATTTATATATCTATTCATATTTTTCTGTTTTTTGACACATCTAAATAAACAATACACTTTTAAAATAATAAAAACATAGTAATTTTTTCATAATAATATTAATAATAAATTGATGATGATGAGTAAATAAAGGTAATTATTACTAATGCCTTATTTTACTAAAAAAATCATATTAATAATAAATAATAATAATAATAATAATAAATAATAATAAATATATATATATATATTATTTTTATTGGAGACCATATCCATATAACATAGCATCCACATCGTGTCCAGAAACAATATTATTATTATTATTATTATTATTAAGTAAATAAATTATAGAGTTTAATTGTATGAATTATTTTATGATAGTTATTACTTAGTACTAATTGTACTATGAATTTTAAAATGACATTATAATTATTATTATTATTATGAGATCATATCTATATAACATCCACATCATATCTAATAGTGTATATAAATTATAGATTTTAATTTTATGAATTTTACTGTAATGATTACTTATTACTAATTTTATTATGAATTTTAAAATGAAAAATAATAATATTTAATATAATGAATTAAATTTATTATATTAAATTAATATAATATAATTAATAAAGTTAATTGTTATTATTAATATAATTAAATTAAATTAATATAATTAAGATCATATCCATATAACATAATTCACATCATATCCAATAACGATAATGATAATAATAAATATATGTATAAAAATATAGATAATTTTATTTATTTTTATATATTTTTTTTTATTTTATTTTATAAATTCAAGTCATGTCTTTAGCACAAATTAGTGGTTTATTCAAATCCAAAATACCTAAATAATCTGAAGAATACTCCAGATTTCAGTGCATTAAATCTACATCACAAAGTGAAATTTTTAATCAATTTTAATTGTGTAAACTTACTTGTTTTTGAAATAAGACCAATATAAAGAGGTTTAAACTTTATTTTATTATCTGAACAGGGCATGAGTGTGTGCGCATGAGTGTACCTTGTATCTATTGAGCAGTTTGAGACATGTGGAGTTGGCTTTGATTCGTTCGGTCTTCACCACCCCGAGCGTGTGAATGAGCAGAGGGCTGTGCACCTGGTGCGCCAGGTCAATGGGAGTGTGACCCTGAAAATAACACAACAACATCAGCAAAAAAAGGTGAGTGTGAGTGAAGGGCAGTGCTACAGAACCAGTTTTACAGCTATTGTTCTGCTGGTTTAAACAGCATCATTACAGCTTTGGATTTAGAGAACAGACATGTAATAAAAACTACAATAGGAAAGGAAAGACTGTTAAACAGTGGTTTTATAGAGGACCTATTATGTTTTGTTTTTTTTCCCCCATTTTCAACTTCCTGCCCAAGGCATACATAAACAAAAAAATGGACAAGGCCTGATTGAGTTAGTTAGTAGAGTCTACTGGTTAGTAGTGTGTTGAACAGATAACAAGACATACTTAAAACATAAAATTAAAGTTGACCCTATTTACTTCATTAATAAATGTCTCTGGTCTTATTATGCACAGTTCACCAAAAAAGTTTGTTTTCATAAACTCCTAATTTTCATAAATCATCAAAATGTAATAACATTCTCCTTCCTTGAAATGTAACCAGGCTGAAGGGTGCGTGTCTGCTTACATTGGTATTCTCCAGGTCGACGCTGGCTCCAGCCTCCAGCAGGATGTGGGCCGAATCGACATTGCCGGCCAGTACAGCACAGTGTAGAGGCGAGTTTCTGTTCACTTTATCGACCGCGTTCACTGAAGCGTTGCACTTTATCAGGAAGTTTGTGGGCTCAGGTCTGTATCAGTGAACCACAACAACAAGGTGTGAGAAGAGAGAAATAGCAAGACAGGAAAGAGTTGAACCACAGCCTACAATATGATAGGCATTGTCAGCCAGACCACATCTAATATACTTTAAGATATCTGAGCTAGACGTTTTGAGTGAAGGCTCTAAAATTAACACTCGGTAAGTGCCAAATGTGATTAAAAGATGAAAAGATGGCTATAAAACATAAAAATACAGGAAAAATGGTAATACTGTGAAATTTTATGACAAACATTACTGACATTATTAAACTTTTTTACATATCAATATATTTTAAAATGTAATTTAATCCTGTGATGACAACTCCAGTCTTTAGTGTCACATGATCCTTCAGAAATCATTCTAATATGCTGATTTCCTGCTCAAGAAACATTTCTTATCATTATCAATGTTGAAAACAGTTGTGCCGCTTAATATTTTTGTGGAAACCGTAACACATCTTTTCAAAATCCTTTGATAAATAGGAAATTCAAATAAACTTTATTTAATTTAAAATACTGGAATATAAAAATTCTGTAAAAGACTTTATTGTCACTTTTGATCAACTTTTGATATGACATGATATTTGCATAAAAAAAACTGACTTTTATAATTGACTATGTTACTGTACTAAAGCCAAAGAAAATATTATACTACTATCTGAAAAATATTGACTTTGTATTAATTGTATCTTTTATCTACCCATTATTAACCTAATTTTAGATGGATAATCCTGAACAAAAACATTAAAAATTTCTTTTCACTTGAAATCTTTTTAACATTATAAAATTTCTTTTTCACTTTTGATCAGTTTACAATTTAATAAAACCATGCTGAATAAAAGATTTAATTTCCAAAATAAATAAATAAATAAATGAATGTATATACAGTTTAATGGTTGGTTAAATAAACAGTGAAAGGGAGATGTAGTAAATAATGATTGGCAGATGTAGTAAAAAAAAAAAAAAAAAAAAAAAAAAAAAACTAATTTCAGACCCTGATTGAGTCAACTGTACTTCTTACCCAATGATTTTTTGTGCCGCCAACATGAGTGGGGTCTGTCCATTTATGTCTGGTAAATCCACTTCCTATAAAAACACAGGAACAAGAATTGTATTCAGCTTCATTGCTCAGTATTCAAACACTCAACCAGTATTTGAAATGTCACTGTGTGTGTGTCACACCTGTCCTTTGGCCATGAGGTAGGCAGCGATGGGCATATGCTGGAAGAGCACAGCCAGATGGAGACCGCGATACCCTTCACCATCTGCTAATGATGGATCAGCTCCATAACGCATCAGCTGAATGACCATAGACAAATGACCCTGTCTGTTCAGAGGTGACAGAGAACAACATCCGGAGATATAAAACACTGGCAAGTGACATTTACAAGCAAATGTTGCTAGAATCAACATTTTTAAAAGGCATTTTTGCATTGACTTTTAACCAACTGGAATTTTGATGACTTGTATGATGCATGAAATCAGATATCAGTTCTTCTCAAGATCACAGAAATGTCGTTCATTACATTAAATATGACATGTTCCAATATGTTATATCATTGCAAAATGATCACTATTTCAACTGAGAATGTATCTTACCGTATGGCCCAGTGGAGTGGCGTAGAATTCAGATCACCGCCTAGTTGGTCTATGATGGCACCTTTAGATATGTAGTACCTATGAAATACAGCAAAACATATAAATAAGAAGCGTTATAACGTTTAAAAGTGATGCATAACCTTGAACTAGAGCTGCACAATTAATCATTAAATGATCGCAATATCTTATTTCTAAATGACAATGATTCGGCTATGTCTATTAAACAAGAACGATCAAAGCAGAACATTGAAATATGCGTTGGCACTGCCGCTGACCCAGAGAGAGCAGTTGTCATGTACAGGTATAAAACAGGTTCATAATTAGTCTTTTCAACCACACAATATCATTATTTCTGTGTTACAAACATTCAAATTATCACAGAAATACTGGGATAAATGTTTATATTTCGGATATAAACACTAATGTCTACAGAATCGATCAAAACTGAGTAAATCACCTTTTGAAAGTAATTTTATGCTTCAAATAAAAAACTAAATCGTTACACCAGTAGGTGGCGACAAGTGACTGTAAAAAAAAAAAAGATTTATCATTGAATCATTCATTTAAGAGATTCATTCAAAAAGCGCGTATTCATTCAGTAAGGAAACAAGTCATTGAATCATTCACTCAATTCACAAAGCAATTAAATTTTGTTAGAACCTCTAGTAAATCACATTATTTTATTTAGTTGTCTATTTAGAATTGTGGGAGAATCGCGATCTCTAGTTTAAACAAAAAAAATTTAAAAAAATAAATTGCGATCAATTTATGCAGAATCGTGCAGCTCCACCTTGGACCTTAACCTAAATCAACTTTTAACTCTATGAAAAAGCTATGAAACAACAGAAACATATAAATGGACAAATCTTACTTGACAATATCTGCTCGATTATTGATGGCGGCCCAATGGAGCAGTGTAACATTCTCTTTATCAGGCTGCCTGACGTCATAACCAGCCTCTATAAGTTCTTTACACCTCTCAAGAGCACCAAACCTACAATTTAAAACAAATAATGGAAAAATGTTTATTTTTTCATTGTGTACACCCACACACACATCAGGTTCTCTGCCTGAACAAGTGGTAAAAATGATATGCATCCTCTAATGGAAATGAACTATTTGAGCAGTGTGAAGCATGCAGGTGAGACAACAGATATGGACGGCACTTGAGTAAACAGAAACCCAGATATTACAAAAGCTCAATCGTATCCTGTATTTGTACTCTATAATATCACTCTCAAGTTTTGTCTGCATCTCTACAAAGGGAAGATTATTGATCTGTTTTACAGAATCTTTCTACTCACTACTGAACAGCTAGATGTCAGAGTAAGATCAAAAACATGTGCAATGAGTTTACTGGATGCTTGAAATGCCACTAAAATGTTTAAGTGGGAATCTCACAAAGACTGTCAAAACCACACTTTTAGGACCATTAAGATTTTTTGCATTGTCAATAAAGCACTTGTCAAATAAGCACAATTTACCTCCAATAATTATTAGTGTAATAAAAAAAAAAAAACAATACTGCAAAACTGTGAATGGGTTTAATTTAATTGTTTAATTGTCAAGCAAATCACAAAATTGGCAAAATTAGGATCATATAAGAGGTCTTAAAGTTGATTATTTTTAATTATGGAATATACTTTTTTTTTTTTTAAATTAAAGTTAATTATGTCCTGAAAACTGTGAGATTCACGCTTAAAGGGACAGTTCACTCAAAAATTAAAATTATCCCATAATTTACTCACCCTCAAGCCATCCTAGATGAATATGACTTTCTACTTTCAGTTAAACACAATCGGAGTTATATTAAAAATATTCAGGCTTTATAATGGGGGTGAATAGTAACCGATATTTTGAAGCCCAAAAAAACGCATCCATCCATCATAAAAGTAATCCGGGGTTAATAAAGACCTTCTGAAGCGAAGCGGTGCATTTTTGAAAGAAAAAATATCCAAAATTATCCATATTTATAACTTTATAAACTAGAATCAGTGGCTTCTATACGCAAGTCAATTCGCAAGTCAATTCCGGCGGAAGAGTGAACTTTGATCTGACGCATGACGTATTGACGAACACGGAAGCGCAGAGGATAGAGCAAAACAAAATACCGGTCAAGAAGTCTAAAATGAGAATTTTTAAAGAGAAATGTCGGAGGAGCTTGAGTTTGTTTCCCAGCCCTATTTGTTTAAACCGTGAGAGGCATGTACTCTCACCAAAGCTTACGCTACTCCTACATCCTACGTCATTCGCCGGAACTTGACTGAACGCGCGGATCGATGTTACCGGAAGCTATTGATTATAGTCTATATTAAAGTTTATGAATAAAATATTATGATTAAAGTTATAAATATGGACTTTTTTTTTAACAAAAATGCATCGCTTCGCTTTATTAACCCCCTGGAGCCGTATGGATTACTTTTATGATGGATAAATGTGCTTTTTTGGGCTTCAAAATCTCTAAAATCTCTAGTTACTATTCACTACCATTATAAAGCTTAGAAGAGCCTGAAAGAAGAAAGTCATATACATCTAGGAAGGCTTGGGGGTGAGTAAATTACGGGATAATTTTCATTTTTGGGTGAACAAAGCCTTTAAATTTATTCATAGAAATACACAAATATTTTCAGTACACAGCTGTGCCCAAAAATCTCCAGGGAATCTTAATAACATCACCAGCTGTTAAATATTCCCAGTGATACTAAGGTGTAATCCCATTGTGTTTATTGCACGTCTAGGGAATAAGTCTTACTGTGTTGCTTTGACGATATCCCAGGAACTGCTGTCCTCAGGGTGTGAGAACTTCCTCGGCTGCTGCGTGGAATCAAGAGGCCCGGGGCCGAGCTGACCGTGAAAGTTGCCGGGCATGAAACCACCAAAGCCAGGTCCTCCATGACCGTGGCTGTGGGAGTGGCCACCGCCATGTCCATGGCAACTATCACCCATGTGACCATGGGAATGGCACTGTAAAACATTACAATACAGGCTATTTCTGACTGATTGTAAGGTTAACACAAAATGCAAATGATTTGTGATAATTAACCATTTAATTGACAGAAACTGATGGAAAGTGCAAATTTTGTTGTAACTTTCCATATTAGTAGTTGTTGTAGTAACAAGTGCATGGCTGGTCAGGTGACAGCAACATAGCAATGCCCATGAGGGAAAGACCCTCTCCATGTAAAATAAAACAGATTTTTCCAGAAGACTGACAGGTCTGTAATCTTCGTGTCAAGTATGTATCATTTTAATTATTTTTCTTTGTGTGTAAAACTTTTTAAATTAGCAAAAAAACAAGTGCACATTTAAACAAAAGTCAGCAATTATTTTGTTCAATTCAGCACGTGTTGTTGCTAGTAAACCACTGGTTTGGTTCCTTCTAGTGAAGGTTTGAACTTTGATTCTGACGATTTAACCTTTTAATTAGCTAAAAACTGCAGTAGACCCATAACCCATGCTCAGTATTTAGCCCATATTTATGGTCAATAATAGCTTATTAAAGGCAATGATAATGGCACGGTTTGTTTAACAGGTCATATCTAATCATTATATGTGTATGATTTAGATTAGGACTTGAATCGATCAGCACGTACACACGTAGACAGGTGATCTGTTAGCAGAAGATGCTAAGTTAGCTTAACCAGTCTTATAAATCCATCTAATGAGGAAACAAAAGAGAATACAAAACATTTTTCTCTCTTACTCCGTCTCCTTCGGACCAGTCCATCACTTCTGAGCGAGGTTATCCGTGAGTAATCATAAAGAATTTACTCTGACAGATACTGAAGTCGAGCGTGCGTTCAACGCATCTTCCACTTCCTCGATACGAGTGACAAATCCTGCGCTCTGATTGGCCGCTTTGCCTCAGTGACGTTACTCCAGTTTACCTTATTTGCATTTCCTGCCATACAAGAGCGCATTCCGACAGGGTCAGAAAAGTAGATTATCATAACATCAAGTTTTACACTTTTTCAGTGTCATATACCAGTTAAACATGCTGTTCTAGTTCAGTTTGTGAAACACTGTGAAAGCCAAATATATGAATGATATTTTTCTTTAAATACTTTTCAGGCACTGTGTGATTTTCTTTTTATTTTAAAATAATAAATCTGACTATTCCCTATTCCATCTGTCTGTATAGCTAGCAAAAAGTGTCATTTAATACTATTTTATTACATTATACCAAGCAAATACTACATTTTTGAACATTACCATGGCATTTCAATGTTTATTATTATTATTATTAGTAGTAGTAGTATTGGATGTATTATTATTATTATTATGGGACGTACAATGAGGTTCTTTGAAGTACATTTGAGTAGCCTCCATTAACTGAATTGAATTTAATAATACTGACTTCACCAAACCCTAACACTAAAACTTGTTGTCATTTTTATGATGCACATAAGTACATTTTTACTTTATTTATGAATAATTTTTCCAGATATGTCACAAGGTAGGCTACAAACCTACAAGTGACACTCGTGTATATTTGCCTACATTTTGCATATGTATCATATGTATTTGCATTGTCATTTTTAAAGATGACAAAAAAAAAATGTTGTTGTTGTTTAAGGAATAATAAGGAATAGTGTGATTCGTAAATACACACTAAAAACAATTCATGTGGGGTTAATGTCATATTTATCCCAGCATAAATAACTTTGAATTGTTTTTGTTTTTTTGAGAGAGAGAGATCATATGACCCACAGAGGGAGTTTGAATTACTTACAATGCTATCTTTGAATACCTGTGTGGATGTTAGGATGTTATGAGAGGATGTTTAATTTCTTCTTTTTTGGGAAAAGTTGCTGAATATAACAATTCTTCATCAGGGAAATATAAGGTGTGTGGATTCTTTTGAATATAAACATAAGTAAACTGAAATAAATATTTCATGCCAAGATCATGGACCTATAGTCATCACAAGATGGCAGCATATCCTGCAAATTACTAACAGAAGCTCCTCGGCCAGGAAAAACCCTCACAGCATTTTGTTGCCAGTACAGTATTATTGATTATGTTGCCACAGATCAATCAAAGCCTGAAGAAATCCATCACTTCACACTCCTGTGAATTACTGTCCAAACCACACTGAACTGAGATATTACACATCTATCTATCTATCTATCTATCTATCTATCTATCTATCTATCTATCTATCTATCTATCTATCTATCTATCTATCTATCTATCTATCTATCTATCTATCTATCTATCTATCTATCTATCTATCTATCTATCTATCTATCTATCTATCTATCTATCTGTCTGTCTGTCTGTCTGTCTGTCTGTCTCTCTGACTGTCTGTTTGTTTGTTTGTCTGTCTGACTGTTTGTTTGTTTGTCTGTCTGACTGTCTATCTGTCAGTCTGACTGTCTGTCTGTCTATCTGTTTGTTTGTCTATCTGTCTGTCTGTCTGTTTGACTGACTGTCTATCTGTCTGTCTGTCTGTCTATCTATCTATCTATCTGTCTGTCTGACTGTCTGTTTGTTTGTCTGTCTGACTGTCTATCTGTCAGTCTGTCTGACTGTCTGTCTATCTATCTGTTTGTCTATCTGTCTGTCTGTCTGTCTGTCTCTCTGACTGTCTGTTTGTTTGTTTGTCTGTCTGACTGTTTGTTTGTTTGTCTGTCTGACTGTCTATCTGTCAGTCTGACTGTCTGTCTGTCTATCTGTTTGTTTGTCTATCTGTCTGTCTGTCTGTTTGACTGACTGTCTATCTGTCTGTCTGTCTATCTATCTATCTATCTGTCTGTCTGTCTGACTGTCTGTTTGTTTGTCTGTCTGACTGTCTATCTGTCAGTCTGTCTGACTGTCTGTCTATCTATCTGTTTGTCTATCTGTCTGTCTGTTTGACTGACTGTCTATCTGTCTGTCTGTCTATCTGTCTGTCTGTTTGTTTGTCTGTCTGTCTGACTGTCTGTCTGTCTATCTATCTGTCTGTCTGTCTGTCTGTCTGTCTATCTGTTTGTCTGTCTGTCTGTCTATCTGTTTGTCTGTCTGTCTGTCTGTCTGTTTGTTTGACTGTCTGTCTGTCTGTCTGTCTATCTGTTTGTCTGTCTGTTTGACTGACTGACTGTCTGTCTGTCTGTTTGACTGACTGTCTGTCTGTCTATCTGTTTGTTTGTCTGTCTGTCTGTCTGTCTGTTTGACTGTCTATCTGTCTGTCTATCTGTCTGTCTGACTGTCTGTTTGTTTGTCTGTCTGTCTGACTGTCTGTCTGACTGTCTGTTTGTTTGTCTGTCTGACTGTCTGTCTGACTGTCTGTTTGTTTGTCTGTCTGTCTGTCTGTCTGTCTGTCTGACTGACTGTCTGTCTATCTGTTTGTTTGTCTGTCTGTCTGTCTGTCTGTTTGTTTGACTGTCTGTCTGTCTGTCTGTCTGTCTGTCTGTCTATCTGTCTGTCTGTCTGTCTGTCTGTCTGTCTGTCTATCTGTTTGTTTGTTTGTCTGTCTGTCTGTCTGACTGACTGTCTGTCTGTCTGTCTATCTGTTTGTCTGTCTGTCTGTCTGTCTGTTTGACTGACTGACTGACTGTCTGTCTGTCTGTTTGACTATCTTTCTATCTATCTATCTATCTATCTATCTATCTATCTATCTATCTATCTATCTATCTATCTATCTATCTATCTATCTATCTGTCTGTCTGTCTGTCTGTCTGTCTGTCTATTTGTCTGTCTGGCTCTATATCTGTCTATCTGACTGTATGTATGTCTGTCTGTCTATTTGTCTGTCTGTCTGTCTGTCTGACTGTCTGTCTGTCTGACTGTATATCTGTCTCTCTGACTGTCTGTGTAACGAAGCGGGACTCAGGCAGGGATCCAATTGCAGAGCTTTTATTAAAAGTGAGCGTGGTCGTACAGGCAGGGTCAGACAGGAGCAAACAGGAATCACAAGGAACAGGCAGAATCGTGGTCAGAATTCAGGCAATGGTCAGAGGCAGGCAGATATCAATCACGGAACAGGATAACAAAGCGAGGGTCAAAAGCAGGAACAGGAACAGACAGGATAAACACAGGGTAACGCTTGGAATTGCAACAATAGTTAACAAGACTTCGCGGTGAGGTGGTGTGCGTGAGAGTCCTTTATAGTCCTGTTAATGTACTGCAGCTGGGTGTGGTGATTAGTGATAGTGATTGGTGGAGTGAGTGCAGGTGATTAGCAGAGAGGATTATGGGTAATGTAGTCCGGAGTGAACAGGAACGTGACAGGACCAGACGGTGATCGTAACATAACGCCCCCCTCCCGGAAGGCGCGTCCTCGCGACGTAAATGGAACAGCTAGGGAGGGGGGGTGGGTGCATTAGGGACCTGCATGCAGACAGGAACAGGGTCCCCAATGCAGGTCCAGGTGCCACGGGCGGCCACGGCGGGTCAAGAGTCTCTGGCGGCCACGGCGGGTCCGATGGCTCGGGCAACCATGGCGGGTCAGGCGGCTTAGGCAACCACGGCAGGTCAGGCGGCTTGGGCGGCCACGGCAGGTCAGGCGGCTTGGGCAGCCACGGCAGGTCAGGAGTCTCGGGCGGCCACGGCAGGTCAGGTGGCTCGGGCAACCACGGCAGGTCAGGCGGCTTGGGTAACCACGGCAGGTCAGGCGGCTTGGGCAGCCACGGCAGGGCAGAGTCCATGGGTGACCCCAGCGGGTCAGAGTCCATACATGGTCCTAGTGGCCTACAGTCCATGAATGGCCATGACCGCAGTGGCTGTGCAGGGTCCCCATCCCCCAGCTCCCCACCCCTAGGTATACTGCCCCCCCCAAAAATGTTCTTGGGGAAATCAAGGGAGGCATTGGCGGGTTCATGGGCAAGGAGCTCGGGTGGTGCCAGCAGGGCAGATGGCCTGAGCGGCAGCGGTAGAGCAAATGGTCCAGGCGGTGGTGGCAGGGCCGACCAAGGCTGCTCTGTGGCCGTATCAAGGAGAGCGGGCAGTTCGGTGACGGCCTCCATGGCCGTATCAGGGAGAGCAGACAGCTCCGGGACGGCAGCAGGCTCGGGCTGCTCCGGGACTGTAGCGGGCTCGGGCTGCTCCGGGACTGCAGCGGGCTCGGGCTGCTCTGGGACTGCAGCGGGCCCGGGCTGCTCCGGGACTGCAGCGGGCTCGTAGACTGCTCCTACGTCAATAGAGCTCGAGTTCCTCAACGCACGCAGGACAGCCAAGACATAAAAAGTGAGCACAGCCCTCTGGGCCAAGACAGGACAGACCAGGAGAGCAGGCTGTGCTGGAGCGGACTCACTGGCTGGAGCGGACTCACTGGCTGGAGCGGGTTCTGGAGCGGACTCAATGGCTGGAACAACCCCTGCATCCTTGAGCACCGCAGGGGCGGCCATCTTGCCCATGGGCACTGGCAAGGCAGCCATCTTGTCCATCGCGTCCAGGGCGCTTGAGTTCATAGCAACCGGCAAACTTGAGAGCGTTGCAAGAGTTGAACTTGAGAGCGTGGCAACCGGCGAATTTGAGTGCGTGGCAACCGGCAGGCTTGAGTGCGTGGCAACCGGCAGGCTTGAGTGCGTTGCAACCGGCAGGCTTGAGTGCGTTGCAACCGGCAGGCTTGAGTGCGTTGCAACCGGCAGGCTTGAGTGCGTTGCCACTGGCAGGCTTGAGTGCGTTGCCACCGGCAGGCTTGAGTGCAAAGCGGCCGGCGTGGGTTTCGGAATTCCAGCCGCTCGTGCTGTAGTCAGCGGTGGATCAGCCGTGACGTGACGTGTCTCTGGGCGATCAGCGGAGACGTGACGTGTCTCTGGGCGATCAGCGGAGATGTGACGTGTCTCTGGGCGATCAGCAGAGACGTGACGTTGCTCTGGGCGATCATCGGAGACGTGACGTTGCTCTGGGCGATCAGCGGAGACGTGACGTTGCTCTGGGCGATCAGCGGAGACGTGACGTTGCTCTGGGCGATCAGCGGAGACGTGACGTTGCTCTGGGCGATCAGCGGAGACGTGACGTGGCTCTGGGCGATCAGCGGAGACGTGACGTGGCTCTGGGCGATCAGCGGAGACGTGACGTGGCTCTGGGCGATCAGCGAAGGCGTGACTTGTTGTTGCGGCCGCCATTTTGTGCGTGTTCTCGGGCATGGCAGCCATTACAGGATTCACCGTGGTGTCGGAATCCTCCGCGACACCCACAGTGAAAGTCGAACCAACTGCGAGCAGGGCAAAGTCCAGGAATTTCATGAACGATCCTCGGGGACCATGGGTAAGTAAATAGGTTTTTAATGGTTCATTTAATCCGTAACCAAAGAAGTCAATGAGGGCACAGTCCGGCAGATCAGATAGATAAGCAATATCCAAAAAGTTCTGAATGTGCACCTCGAGGGTATGGGTACCTTGGCGGAGGCTGACCAGTTGCGTTGCTGGATCCATGCTGAGACAGGAAAAACGCTCACCGAAGCTGCTGGATCTGGATGTGGTGAAGTCTTCTGTAACGAAGCGGGACTCAGGCAGGGATCCAATTGCAGAGCTTTTATTAAAAGTGAGCGTGGTCGTACAGGCAGGGTCAGACAGGAGCAAACAGGAATCACAAGGAACAGGCAGAATCGTGGTCAGAATTCAGGCAATGGTCAGAGGCAGGCAGATATCAATCACGGAACAGGATAACAAAGCGAGGGTCAAAAGCAGGAACAGGAACAGACAGGATCTATCTATCTATCGATCTATCTATCTATCTGTCTGTCTGTCTGTCTGTCTGTCTATTTGTCTGTCTGGCTCTATATCTGTCTATCCGACTGTATGTCTGTCTGTCTATTTGTCTGTCTGTCTGTCTGTCTGACTGTCTGTCTGTCTGACTGTATATCTATCTATCTATCTATCTATCTATCTATCTATCTGTCTGTCTGTCTGTCTGTCTGTCTGTCTGGCTCTATATCTGTCTATCTGACTGTATGTCTGTCTGTCTATTTGTCTGTCTGTCTGTCTGACTGTCTTTCTGTCTGTCTGACTGTATATCTATCTATCTATCTATCTATCTATCTATCTATCTATCTATCTATCTATCTATCTATCTATCTATCTATCTATCTATCTATCTATCTATCTATCTATCAAGTAATTAATAGTTAATAATAAAATCCAGAGTATGGTATCTATCGGATGAAGATGAAGATCAGAATATAGAGAAAGAAAGAACAAAATTAAGACATTTACAGAATAAAATGAGAGGTAGAAGAGAAGAAGAAGCAGCCAGAAGTAGAAGATAGAAGTGATGCGAGAAGCAGAAAGAGCAAAGAGCAAAAAAAAAAAAAAAAAAAAAAAGCTAAACTATCAAAGACCCAGTCGTTATATACCGTAAGAATAGGAAAACTTACATCCCACGGAAACTTAATAAGAAAAGGTCAAACAGACTTATCTATTATGTCATATTTGGTGTAACGGCTAGGTCAGAGTGACTGGTCAAATGTCAAAGATTGATGAAAATAGATACAAAAGGTGTTGTTTTGACACCCTTAAGAGAATATTGCAGATCTTGCATTATCTCATGTCTGAAGAAATGGAAACACATATTTTCATACAAAGGTACATCAAGTTCAGATGAGCAACTAATTCTGAAAACATCATCGCTTCTGCAGTGCTTTCCAGGCGTCCAATATCTAACCACAAACGTGTCAACACAACCTGTCAGTCACATTGGAACACTTTGAAGAACTATTAAATATAGCAAGTATACGTAAGAAGAATAACCATAAAGAGGTACATTAAAGAGTAAATACTTCAAATTATGATGAGGATTAATATATGAAGTAGTACATGAATATATGAAATCAAAGATAATGTTGACAAATCATAAGCCATAAATGATAAAATGATTATCATGAAATATGAATAAAATGCATGAATATGAATATTGACCATTTTGAATCCACCAAAGACTGAATGAACTGTTGAATTGTAGGCATCTTCAATAACCTGTTTATGAGGTTGATTTCAGAGTTGCAGTAAGTATAGTAGTCACTCTTCATATATACAGCTCATTAATACCTATGGGAGACCAAGAGTTTATTAGCATAATTAATTTAATCAGCAGGGGCTCCATGTAATCTCTCTCTTTTTTATTCCAGGGCTGAGAGAACATAATTACATTGACGAGATTGATGTATTTACATTGTTCTCTAGCCTCATTAACGGTAATGTATGCGAGCCAGGGTTCAAACCATTGTGAAATATCTCTGAAGTCAAGGCCCTTTTGTCATAAAGGATATATGTATTATGGATTCATGAGAGCCTTAGGAGAGCAGCCGTACTGAAATGACAAAACACACAAGGATGACATCGATGTAGCCATGCACAACTCTACTACTATAACAAAACCATATTAGTTTCTTGCAGCAGACATATTCTTCCCCTTCACACTCCTCTAATCCTCCCGAAACCAGCACAGTTCATGTAATCTCATTAGTATGTAATGGCAGTACAGAGGGGTTAAAGATGTCTGCAGGCATGATGCTGAGCTTTTGTCTCCATCTGTCTAGTGTGTGTTTATGGCTCTTACATGAGCATGTGGTGCGGCAGACATCATGAACTAATGAGCTAAAAAATGGTGGGCCGCCACACTTTGAACTTTCTGTATTCCATCACACATTGCACTTTAAGCTTACATATAATAATTTGTGAAGGTGTTTGCAATTAAAAATTGTTATTGAAATGCAAAAACATATACATTGGGCACCATTCCTTTGTTTTCGTTGACAGATTTCAAACTGAATGAGAGTGAAAACCTTAAGCTTGAGCTATATATAAAAAAGACACTCGGCTATGAGAAGGGATTTGGTTTTTATTTATGAGAGGCGCATGTAAGCAAACAAACCAATAAGCAAACAGATATACAAGCATGCACACGAAACGATCCGTCTCGGCTTAGTGTTTGTGTGCGTCTGTATCCTGGATGGCTGATGTATCATCCCTCTTCATTCATACTTCACCATAATCAGCCCGGTGATCCATTTTATGTGGAATGGAGTTTTGTGTGGGCTGTGCTGGTTTGATAAAAGGGGACACACATAACTCTGGGCAATTTGCCCAGACATCAAAATCAATATTTGAAGGCCATTTGCTATGGACTTGAAAATAAAGAATGTCAAGGCCTCCCAAAGCTGCAATAAGGTTTCAAGTGCTTCTCCCCCCACCAAGTTCTTCGCAAGTTCAAAAGCTTTATATATATATATATATATATATATATATATATATATATATATATATATATATATATATATATATTTGTTTGTTTGTTTGGTTAAAAAAATGAAATGTAGTTGTTCCTGATTATTTCACAACATAAGATGTGTCAACATCACATCAAGACTAATCGGTACTGAATCTACAGAGAAAAAGATTCACATTAACCACAAACATTCCTTTTTTCACTCTAAAAAATGCAACAAAAGATATAAATCTTATAAATATTAATCAGAAATTCAAAAAACACCATTCACTTTTTTTTCTTTTATATACACTACAAACACTGTAAAATTTTGATAGACTCTACATTAAAGATTGATTGAACTAATTAAAAGCCAACTTTTAGGTAAAACATTTTCAACACAGCAAAAAGAAAGAACTTGTCACTTGTTTCAATGCGATTTCACTTTTTTAACTTTAGTTATTGTGTAATGTTGCTGCTTGAACATAAACAGTATCTGCAAGGTACAGCACTGAAAGTTCAGTGCAAACGGAGATATTGTCTTTTAAAGTTAAGGCAGTTTAATGCCTACAAAAACGACTGGTTTGGACTACAACAAGCTTCTTCTCGGGTTTGAGAGTTCCACGCTCAAACTGAGCCCTTTCAAGCTCCAAAAGTGACAAAATATGATTTATTTTATTCTTCTGTAATTGTTACTCTAATATCAGTGGAGTTTTATATTATCGCGACAACTAGAGATCTTTCCGTGTTAGATATAGATCCGGGTCGATAAAGACCCGAATATGTAAGAATGATTGGTGAAACAGTCATGCATTTAAGGGTAAAAGCAGAAGCTGCTGTTTATTGGCTTCAAACTGTAAGTACGTTTTATTGTTTGTACATGTCTTTTAAACTTATAGTTCTGTTGCTATTTTGGTTGCATCAAGGACGTAAACAAAGACCAACACGTTTTTGCTTCGCTAGCCAGTTAGCTAAATTCTAAAAACACCAACAAACGTCTGTGTTCATAGCCAAACAGTTGTTCATGCTATAAATTAAATGCTACCTTTACAAAAATGCTACTACTCAGTCATGTAGTCAGCTACAGTAAATATTTAATCAGGATGAAACTGTATATTGAAAACTAAGTAAGCAGCATAAAAAAGCAGCATATCTAAACATTTTGTGACAGCATATCTAAACATTTTGACACAAATACAAAATGAAATACCATTCATAAACATCCTTTAAAATGCTGCGATTGCAGAGGTTCTGCTTGACCCTCTTCATCTGGATCTGATTTGGGCTTAATTTGATACAGCAATATAGACGCCATTATTTACATTTCCACTGAAGCATGTAACTATGAATGGTAAGGGGTGTGGTGTTTCCGGACGCTTCAGCGAATCATGATGGCTCTGCAAACACTGGGCCAGCTAACCAATCTGAGCACATTGCGTATTTCGGAAGGAGTGGCTTCATAGAAGCAGGAAGTCAGACGAGCCATTCAAATGACAGTGGAAACAGAGGTGTAGAATAAAGGTAAAATATATGAAAAATACGGCTTTTTAAAAAAAACGAAGCATTAAGACATGTTAAACTGCGCCCCAAAAACACACTCAAGCCTAGAAAAAACAACTGAACCACCCCTTTAAAAAAGTAATTTGAGGCATTATACGTAAGGAATAATTGACAACGGGCCATTGAATTATTCGAAAATAATGCATACCCGAGGTGATAATGCGGCCATGATGCATGTCTCGTATCCCTTTTCCACCAAGCCAGTTTGAGTGCTGGTTCGGAGCCAGAGCCTAGTTTTAAATCAGTTCTTTGTCTTTCGACACACAAAGCACCAGCTCCGAACTAGGAAAAGTGGTTCGTAAGTTGCACCAAAACATTGCTGGTCTAGAAGTAAGAACCACTTGCGTCAGAGGCTGGGGGTGGGGTTACCATGACCAACAAGAAATTTGTGACCACCATTTTTGAACAGCTAATCGAGCTAATAGCAGCTCGATTGTAATCTGTCTATATACAAATTACGGCGAGCCGTGTTTGGATGCCGATGTAGGTTCGCAAAGCCATGAGCATCAACAGAAGTGAAACATCTGCGATTGGTCATAGAAGGCTTGTTTGAGATGCACCGGAGCAGCGCGGACCGATTCGGCGGGTGCAGCGGATCTGCGGGAGTGTTTGTGGAGCATACGACTCCTTGTACTTTTATCGTTCTTGTGGAGCTTTGATGTCATGCGCTGATCACTATGCGGGAAGCCGATGCATCTCAAAAAAGCCTGGTGTGTTTGTGTTTGGCACTGCAGCGCTAGCTTTGCTGTGAAATATGAGATGTATGCAGTGACGTAAGTCCTGGCTCTGTGCTGGCTCTCTAGCCCGTGGAAAGGCAAACTGGTTCTTAGAAGTCTCGTCAGTTGAACCAACTGCAAACTGGCACTAGCACTAGCTCTGAACTAGCACCTGGTTCGTGCTGGTGGAAAGGGGGTATCAGTGCTGTCACACCCTCACACCACATGAACTTTCAGTTTGTTTGTTTTCATCTGTCACATGTGCTCCTTTGTTCTAGTTTACCGCCACAATCTGTCGCCATGGACACTAATCTCATTCATCACAGCTGTTAGTCATTTTAGTTAATCGTCTGTGTGTATATAAGTTCAGTTCTGTTGGTGTATCTTTGTTGGGTCTTGTACTTCTTGAGTGTTGTGTTGTTTCCCTGCCTGGATCTGTATTTTCCCATTGGATTATCAAGTAAAGACTTATTTGAGAGTATTCTTCTTCATCGTGTGTTTCTATGCAACCAGCATGTTACAGAAGACCCGACTTAGAAAAGATAAGTGGCGTGTTTTGTTGTTAGTGTTTTTGTTTTATTTTTGTACTACGTGTTTTTGTTTTTTTTCTGCACATGGATCACTTCACAGCAGTCGAATTGCTATGCCTTGAGCAGAAGGACCGCTCCCTTGAGGCACATTTGGAAGATTTTCTCCGCCTCGTACCAGCTACAACTTTCCTGGACAACTGCCTCTGCAGCTTCCTATATGCTGGCCTCAACACTGCCACCAAAGAGCAACTGTCCAGGGAAGGGCCTCGAGGGAGCTTCACCGAATACATAGAGTGGGTGCTGGTGTCCTGTGATTTGCCGCTCACAGTGGACATCGTTGACAACGACGACACCAGCCCCACTAGCTACCCAGTGCCCAGCCATCAACACCCTGACTGCGAGAATCAGCAGCATGAGCCCACCGCAGGCCGTGAGAGGGACTTCGCCGTGATGTTTGAGCCAGTGCCAATGGGAACATCACCATGGAGCATGAGCAACGTGGTACTTGCCAGGTGTGCGAGCCGGCTGCATCATCCGTCGCCGAGGGAATTCTAGTAGAATGAGGGTATGGAAGTGAGCAGCACCCACCCTTTCGACACTGAGAGTGAGTTATTGGCAAGCTGGAGACATCTGTTTTGATTTAGGAGAGGTTAATCTTCTGCCTGTTCTACTACCGCCCGAATCTGTCTGTTACATATCTAATTCTCTGGCCCCACCCAACCTCCCTCTCCCACCACCTCTTCAAAATTGTTTTGATACTTTTTTATTTTTTTGTGGGATTTTGCAGTGCTCTCCAAGCCCCTCTCCAGTCCCCAGCCACGCCTGTCACCCAGCCATCACTGTCTCCCGTCAGCCTTTCAGTTTCTCCTCTGTCTCCTCTCAGTGGCGTGGATCCACCTCAGGACTGCTGGGAGACCTCAGAGCACTCCACTCCCCCTTGACCCATCGACCTGGCTCCTACACCTACGCTCCTTCCACCCTCATCGTCAGCAGGTACCATCGGGCATTCAGCCTCGCTGGGCTCCCTCGGCACGTCGGCTCCGCCTGGGTCAGACATCGCCACGCCTCCGCTGCGGACTTGTGGGCCATCTGCTCCTCTCTGGCCCTCCACCCCTTCTGCTACGGCTAGCTCTGCCCTCCCTCAGGCTCTACCTCTGCCCTCGGTCGCTCCAGCTCCAGCTCTGCCCTCCGGATCCCTGCTTCCACCTCGGGGGGTCGTCGCTGCGGCTCCATTGCGGTCGCCCAGGCCATTGGGGTCCCTTCACGTCATCGGCTCTCCGGCTGCGTGGTGGGCTCCAGCTTCCACGTCATCGTCGCCTCCGGTCGTCCCCATGGTGGCGTCATTGACAACATCGCCATGGCCCCTCCCCCCTGCAACACATTCTTGGCTGTGGCCTGGATCGGTCACCATCTTCCTCTGCTCAAGGCTCCACCTTGGCTCACTCCACCATCTTTTCCACCTCCTCCTGGTCGGCCGTCCACATCCTGAACTGCCTCCTACATCATCTGCCCATTTCTTCACCTCTTCGTCCTCCTCACCTCTTCTCTACGGCACAAGGATGCACCTTCCGAGAGGGGGCATTATCACACCCTCACACCACATGAACTTTCAGATTGTTTTTATCGGTCACATGTGCTCCTTTGTTCTAGTTTACCGCCACAATCTGTCGCCTTGGACACTAATCTCATTCATCACAGCTGTTAGTCATTTTAGTTAATCGTCTGTGTGTATATAAGTTCAGTTCTGTTGGTGTGTCTTCGTGGGGTCTTGTACTTCTTGAGTGTTGTTGTTTCCCAGCCTGGATCTGTATTTTCCCCATTGGATTATCAAGTAAAGACTTGAGTATTCTTCTTCGTCCTGCGTTTCTATGCAACCAGCATGTTACAAGTGCCTCGGGTGTGCATTATTTTCTAATAATTCAATGGCCCGGAGTCAATTATTCCACTTATATTACAGTTACCACACCTCAAGACACCGTTCCGATGTTGTCTTTCAAAACATTTGTCAGGTTTTTGTCCTTTTTTTTTTTTTTTTTTTATGTGGGACAAATTCCTTATGCATCTCATCCCAAGCCTCCATTTGCTATTTCCAAAATATCATTTTAGAGCTAGTAACGGAGGCTTGAAACTTGATAACAGACTAATACAGTTATATGAGAGAGAGAATAAGCATATGTGAATTAGCCTACCTGAGTCTCTAATGGCAGCAGTGTCTCTACTAATACTCTCTAAGAAACTGTTTATCTACTTCAAAAACCGCACCGTTATTACCTTGCTGGTGAGAAATGTTATGTAGCTTTAAGCCGCTAAACTATTTTACTGATTAATTCGTCAGAGCAGCACGGACAACAGGTTTCTGTGTGAGTGTGTGTCCATAGTGGGTCCATAGTGTGTGTGTGTGTTTGAGTGAAAGAGAGCGGGAGAGAGTATGCACTTTCAGGACATATTAAAATGTATTTTGTAGCAAAAACCATGACAATTTGTTGTTTTTATCCTATTGTTTACTATATTTATTTGCTTGGTCAGTGTCGTTGTGGGATTTGTTTCTCTTTTTTTCTATCGGAAGCTTTAAGAAAACATACAGGCAACTTCAACTAAAATTAAAAATGTATGTAGACACATTTATTTGCCATGATGCTATTCAACCGGGAGTTTTGCTTACTGGCCCTACTTAAAAGTTTAAAAGAATTAAAAAAAAAAAAACATTTTTATGACCAAGGTCACTCCTTCGATGTAATTATTTTTTTTTTTTAATAATAAAGTCAGATTAATTAGAAACATAATATAGCACCCCTCTTCTCAACCATTTAAAACATCATTCAAGTCTTTACCACATTTGGTGCAGGATGAGTTACAAACTGATATTCAGGACAGTCACCCTTAATGAGAAACATATCCAGCTGAATGTTAAATGAATGAATGTATACCATCAGCATTCACCGCTATCCAGACATGCATGTGGGGAGAAGGGCAGTAAAGCTCATTCATCAATCCATTAAAGAAGGTAGTATTCCCTGGTATTTCAGCATATCCGTCAAGAAGACATCGACTCCCAGAGGACGAGCACTCTCTCTCTCTTCACTAGGAAGGGAGACTCTTGACTCTTAAAGGTTCCAGTATGCCAAAAATTACTATTGACATTTCAATTTGGGCTAGATTTTTCAGACCGGCCCCCACAACCTCCCACCCTCCTCCACACCCCCAGAGAAAGGAAGGAAATTTACATCTGAATAGGGCAGACAAAACGTAGAGAGACATTTTCGCGTGCCGCTCTTTGGGCCGTCCATTCATCTGCTGCAATCTCTGACAGAGTCAAGGAATACAGATGCCTAAACATCACTATGCTATGCGTGTTATGTTATTGCTTCTGTTTTAGTACTAAATTTTCCACATTTGTTTGGATATCTGGTCTCTGTTTCACTGTAAAAACAGCTGAGGCCCATTTCTGGTCAAGTCCTAAATCTTTGTTGAAGGGATCAGATTGAAGCTAAAAGAACGAAAAGAACTGCAGTACTGGACATTTCTGCCCATATTTATTTTTATGGAGAAAGAAAACCTCAGCCAGACATGCAAATAGTCTGCTACGAGACCTCTCGGTGTGAGAGATATTAGCTAAGATGAAAAAATGTAAACTTTGAAATTTGGGTTAAATGTCACATTAAAGGGATAGTTCACCCAAAAAAGAAAATTCTGTCATCATTTACTCACCCTCAAGTTGTTCCAAACCTGTATGAGTTTCTCTCTACTGTTGAACACAAAAAAAGATATTTGAAGAATATGGGTAACCAAACAGTTGATGGACTCCATTGACATCCATAGTCATTTCCATTTTCATTTTTGAGTGAACTATCCCTTTAACAGTTTTTGAAATTTCAAGGCAAAGCATATAAAAAATAAAGTTGGAAGGGATATACAATTACAATTAGTCATTTAGCATTTACATTTAGTCAAACATTTACATTTAGTCATTTAGCAGATGCTTTTATCCAAAGTGACTTACAAATGAGGAACATCACAAGCAATCGATATAAGAAAGAACATTAAATGGGTTTAGAATAGCATAAATGATGACAGACCTTTGGTTGAACATTTATTGTGATTTGACTAGATTTTAAGTCCTTGTTCTTTTGTACTTTTTACAAAAGTGCATATTTATATATATATATAAAAAACCTGTATTTACAATAGAAGTGATGTACACACACACACACACACACACACACACACACACACACACACACACACACACACACACACACCACTCCTATTGTTCTATTGCACTTATAGGAAATGAAAACATGCCTACAGTAAAGTACACTTGCATGTGGTAACACCTCTTTGCCAAAGCTAACAGGCTTTCATGCATGCTAATATGGAACGGCCATGGGATGTTAGCCTGCTAAACCACAGGACACACTTGCTTGATTCAGACACCTGTTTAAATAATAAATAACGGCTAATGCCTATTTAATCTCCTTGTGGATCACAGACATATAATTTAAGGTCTTCACACACTGAATTTCTCCTTCCCATGCTCTGGCCAAGGCTATGTACTGAGACCAACGCTAGTTAAACTTTCATGCATCTTCATTAATGCCGTTCTCCTGTTACTTCAGCATACAATTTAAAGAAACTCATATTATGTTATGCATTCAGTATACTAGAGTAAAAGATCCCAGGGAGCAAATCCTGCATACATGAGGCTACAAATTGACTTTTCTTTTCCAAGTTAAAGTACTAACTTGTATATATTATGAATTAAATCACATGCGGATTGTTAAAATTAGTAGATTTATGATTAGTTCTGTAGTAGGCCTAGTTAGAAAATGGCTCTTGTTTGCTGCATAGTTGTTTAATAAATGAGAAACTTCTGATTGAGAACAAGCATTCACTCAAAAAAATGAACTTTCACTGTTGTTAGTTTCACTCAAACCACGCTTGTTCATATTACTTAAAAAACTCATGTAGCTACATTAACTTAATTTAACTGCATTGTTTCTACTAAAATTGAGTATTGTCAGCTTTACTTAGTAAGTGTTTGTTCATTCAACTTAACATTGCTGTGTGAAACGCACACATTATTGTTGACATAACTAACTGTGCAGTGGATCCGTAGTTCCCAGCATGCTTTGCAAGGGACTGCATTAGGAGAGTAAATTTAGGGATTAAAGTGTTATTTTATGTGTTTTTCAGTAAAGGGAAAGATGTTGTTAGTTTATGTTAGTGTTTAATGTTCAGTTATGTTGGACATTTAGAGTAGTTTCTGTAATGTTTTTGAATTTTGTGATTAACATCATGCAGAAGAGTGTCGCCTGTGTTCAGGCTGTGCGCACTCATATACGCATGTTTATAGGATGAAATTTCTGCTCTCAATTCAATTGAGTTTGTTCAATTAGTTATTTTTTGCATGCATTTTGGGGTGAGGGGGCTGCATTCTGATATGTTGTATCCTTTTTATTTAAATGATTATTCAAAAAAAAAAAGTGTTCACCTTACGTAATCAACATAACATTATTAAGTAAACTGCACATATAAATAGGCTATTATGTAACAGTGATGTTCAAATGATTTGTATTTACTCAAAGAAATTTTGTCAGCTTTACTTGAATTCTTTTGTTCATTCAACTAAATAGTTTTTTGTACCAATTACTCAATATTGTTGCGTGGAACCACTTGACGCTTATTTTTTAAGTAAATCCAACAATTCATTTTTTTGAGTGTTGGCTTAGTTAGAACGAACACTATAGCTGCGTCCGAAATTGCATTCTATCTGAGTAGGTAATAGCCTACATTTGAATTTAAATTTACTTCATGAACGTTTTTAAAGTATGTTCTATATGTTACGCATACGTGTAATATGAATGAATTTGGACGTACTACATCTGCCATGTTATTACTATCACATGACCTACTACCAGCTTTTACGTCCCTTCAATTCCATTCATAAACCCTCTCCTGTGGCCTCATGAGATAGTAAAATGTCCATTGTATCAAAGAGTATAGAACCCAAGAGGCGAAACTCTTATCCTTTTTGGGCAACAGCCACTAGATGACGCTCCGGTAGCGCGGCTGCCATTTTGGGGTGAAAATGCCAACTGGACCCTAGAATCCTTCACATCTTACGCACCCCAAATCGGCGAATTTCACAACCAAATCAGAAGCGCAATAGAACATTTCTCAGATTAAGTCATCAGTAAATTTGATGGCACCTACTGTAAATGTTGTATTGTCTTATATATGTTTTATTTTACCAGTTGTGGAATCCAACCATTCATCCATCTGAGGTAACGTAGTTAGCCTACTTTACTGAGTATTTCCATTTTATGTAACTTTACACATGTATTAATAGTATATTAATAATTAATACATTTAAGATCATCATGTTTGCAGTGAACAATATAGATCAGACCAAATGGAATAATAATAGTATTACTCCACTGTCTGAATTGAAATATATTTATTGTACGTTTTAATGGATCACGCGACAAACATAATGATCTTATAATACATGATGCATTGCTGTGTTCATTATCGCATAATTCACACTTTTGGACACTTTTGCTTCAACGGACATTAGACAACACTGCAAAAAAAAAAAAAAAAAAGTGGAAGGCTTACACAAAGTGTGTAAAATAAACTGTAAAAAGGACTTGATGATCACTAGTGATAGTATTTTATTCTGTGTTGTCATCATTCAGGTTTGATTTCAGCTTTAATGTACTTTTTTTTTGACAAAGCAGCTGATATTGCCATAAAAACTAGTGGAGCCAAAATGGCGGAAACGCAGGGCTGCTGCTGGGCACCGGTGTTGCAATGGAACATTCTATTGAGTTTTGTTTCTTGTTAGTGTATATTCTTTGATCATATGCGCACTTCAGAATCTGAATCACCGGAAGTAGTAAGTCATCCGGTGTACTTTTCGCCTACTGTTTTTCGAAAACTATGAATTTGGACATGCTACTCTGTTCGCATACTGTTTTTCACATACTATATAGTAGAGAAGTATTTGATTTCAGACACAGCTTATGTCTCTAGGTAACACTAGATATATACTATATATATATATATATATATATATATATATATATATATATATAGGAGGCAAGGGAGGCGGTGCCTCCGCAAAAAAATAAAATAAAATAAAATAAAAATAGGATGAGAAAATAATCCATATTACATATAAAACAACACAAATATTACAAATTTCGATATTAAAAAGAGCGCAAGTCACTCGTATTTCTAAAGGAAAACTGCCCAACAGCGACACCTGCAGGTAAAGTTACAGCAGGAGTAATGCCTCCCTTTCCACTCATAGAAAACCATTAGACCCCCTATAGCGTGCGGTGGGTTTTGTGGGGGGTAATTGAGAATGAATGGGGGAAAGTCACGTGAGAGGAGGCAATGTCTCCATCGCACTATGATTGGATGTAATTGGTTATGATTGGATATGATTGGTTTGTGCGATAAATCCCGCCTCTTGTTTACGTCCACGTTTTCACGTCAGTTTGAATGAACAAATGATGGCGACTAATGAAGACTAATTGAAAAGTAAGTAAACAGATCACCCAGTCAAAATCAAACTTGAAATGGACTGAAAACATGATTTTTAGTGCAATCAACTTAAATTGAAATTAAAAATACATCTTCGTGTCTGTGTCAGACGATGTTTATGGAGCATGACTGATGATCCAAAATAGCTTAAGTTGACTGTTAAAAAGAAAAACATCAATACACAAATAAAATATACTGTTTAAATTGTTACAGCCTTTAGTTATTATTTTGGAATTAATGTAGAGATGCTTAAAACACTAACTTGATGAGATTGACTTGGTTTTGATAAATAGAACATTTATTACAATATATTGTTAATGTAAAATTACAAAATAGAATTGTATTTGGTTTCTTTATTTCTTTTTTGATGTAATGTAAAGTAATGTTTATTTAACAAGGAAGATGTGTCAACATTAAGAGTATTGCACATGAATCTACATTTGATTAATAAAAAAATTAAAAAATGTGCCACTGATAGATATATAAATATAGATAGATAGATAGATAGATAGATAGATAGATAGATAGATAGATAGATAGATAGATGGATGGATGGATGGATGGATGGATGGATAGATAGTGCATTTTAGCATTTGTACAAGCTAGAGCCACAAAGACAGGGGAAAAAAGGAAAGAGCAGTGATCTTTCAAATTTTACACACCATCTCGAGGTTTAAAGTGCTTCTTTTCCATTATGAAGCTGCATTAATGCTTTGCATTTGGGTAATTAGCAGAAAGTCAATTCCCATTACTGGTTAGGCCCATTGACCAGCTGCTTACTTTAATAAAAAGGCATGTCCCCTACATTTAGAGTGGGAAAGAATCAATACCCAGGATGCATTAAACGAACCTGCCCCCTGACAACAGGGCCGCAAACCCATAACACGAGAACCTTGCACTTTCAGAGATTCATCTATTCAGATCTCACCTCTTCTCTTCTGAAGGAGTGAACTCTCCACTCAGGCTTTCATGAATCCATTTTTTTTGTATCTTTCTTGCTTTTCATTACTTTCGATCTCTTTTAAAACTCACAATTCCTAGCCTTGTAGAGAGCAGCCATTGAAAAAAGGATGTTAAGTCTGGGGTGACATAAAGTAGCAATCAAGAACATGCACATGAAAAATCTATTTGGAAGAACTTATAAAGAGCTATAGTATGTCTTCATTTGGGCTTCTGTTGACTGCTGGAAAACATTTTATGTTTATGTAAGGCTTTGTACATAAGACAAAAAAGCAGGAGTTCAAGGAGCCAAGGGGCACAGGTCATGTCTTGGGCCAACTCAAACAGGACATAAAAGCCTGATGACACTGCTAATAAAAGGATCAAATTTAAGAGAGGAAAATGGGTTAAAGGGGACCTATTATGCCCCTTTTCAAAGTCTTGGATTTGTTTTGGGGAAATACTAGAATAGATTTTCATGCTTGTTTAGTTCGTGTCTCTATGAAGCCCCTCCTTCTGAAAAGCGCAATGTGTTGTGATTGGTCGGCTGGACCAGTGTGTTGTGATTGGTCAACCGCTTTGAACGTGTTTAAGAAACTTCACGCCCCTTACCATAACAACGAGTTTCAACACACTACTAACCCCCTTTTTTAGATTTGTCTTGGGTGGGAATTATTTAAATGATGAATATTAGCTTTCCTGTAGCTCAGTGGTTAGAGCATGGCACTAGCAATGCCAAGGTCATGGGTTTGATCCCAGGGATTGCACATACTCAGATACAAATGTATAGTATAATGCAATGTAAGTCGCTTTGGATAAAAGCGTCTGCCAAATGCATAAATGTAAAATGTAAATGTAATATTGTGACATTTTCATTCCCGGAAGAAAACTCAAAACTACGATTGATGTGTTTCAGGGAGTTCAGAAACATTGCGCACTGATATAGAGAAGAACTCCCTTTGGAGTGACTTTGTGCTTTGTAACCTTGCAGACCTTTTTCATACTCAAACAGCAATATTACACACTAAAGAATGTTGAAAATGTAAAAAAAAAAAGCATAATAGGTCCTCTTTAACCCTTTGATGCACAAGCTATGAAAACCCCTTCTAATGCGCAACATGGGTCAAAAATGACCCGTATTCATTTCCTATGTAATTTCAATAACGGTTGAGTGTTTCTTTGCTGAATCTTTAAAATAAATTTATTTTATCATTCATTTATTCCAGGTATTCCTTAAATATCTTGTTTTTGATTGACAAAAATCATTATGTAATTTTTTTCTTTCTTTATAAACAAACACAGTTTTTGTATGTCTACATCAATTTTACACACATTGGTCAAAAATGACCCGTATTCATTTCCTATGTAATTTCAATAACGGTTGAGTGTTTCTTTGCTGAATCTTTAAAATAAATTTATTTTATCATTCATTTATTCCAGGTATTCCTTAAATATCTTGTTTTTGATTGACAAAAATCATTATGTAAATTTTTTCTTTCTTTATAAACAAACACAGTTTTTGTATGTCTACATCAATTTTACACACATTGGTCAAAAATGACCCGTATTCATTTCCTATGTTATTTCAATCATGACTGAGTGTTTCTTTGCTGAATCTTTAAAATAAATGTATTTTATCATTTATTTATTCCAGGTATTCCTTAAATATCTTGTTTTTGATTTTAACAAATCATTGTGTTTATTTTTTCTTTCTTTTTTTTTCATAAACAAACACAGGTTTTGTATTTCTACATCAATTTTACACACATGTGTCAAAAATGACCCATAATGACCTTTTCAAATATTTGCAAGTAGGAACATATTTACTGCAGACAACTGTTCATCCGCCACACATTTCACCTCTCAGCATGGCTGCTTTTGTATATTTGATGGATGAAAGTCATATTATATTTCATATAATAGGCTATATATTATATTTCATAATTTGTATTTTTTGTCATAAACCAATGCTACTGGTCACCTTTTACATCTATCAGTGTTCCTGAAAAGTAACAGTTTTGAACAAGGTTTCTGTCCAACAGTGAAAATATATAATAAGTGAATCGATCAACAGTGCTTTTGATTTTCTTTATCTAGAGTGTTCGCGGCTGGTCCTCAACAGAACTGAGGTGGATGATGACATCACTGTAAAAAAAGCTGAAAGTATACTTTGCGCACAAACACAATTTAAATGTGTATGTGCAGGTTGCACACACACAGTTACAGAAATCTGGTGGAAATTATAAAAAGTTACAAAAATCTGTATGCTGACACTCACGTACGCATAAAAAGTGAAGTATACTTTGGCCTTTAGAAAGGTAATGATACACAGATTCAAAAAATTCATTCAAAAAGAAAGGAAAAATTAAAATAAGGATTTGGTTATTGAGTAATAGATGGAATAATGAATGATGAAATTAATTTATTGTAATATATGCAATATAGAAAAAACTCATTCAGGTCACTTTAGACCCATGTTGTATATGTCCAAAACTGTTACTTTTCAGGAACGCTGACAGACATAAAGGATGACCAATTGCATTGATTTATGACAAAAAATAAAAAATTATGAAATATATAGCCTAATATATTAAATATAATAAGACTTACATCCATCAAATATACAAAAGTAGCCTTGTTAAGATGTGAAATGTGTGGCAGATGAACAGTTGTCTGCAGTAAATATGTTCCTACTTGCAAAAATTTGCAAATATTAAAGATTTCTATATGGGTCATTTTTGACCCATGTGTGTAAAATTGATGTAGAAACTGTGTTTGTTTATAAAGTAAGAAAGAAAAAATAAACATAATTATTTGTAGAAAATCAAAAACAAGATATTTAAGGAATACCTGAAATAAATAAATGATAAAATACATTTCTTTCAAAGATTCAGCGAAGAAACACTCAGTCATGACTGAAATACCATAGGAAATGAATACGGGTCATTTTTGACCCATGTGTGTAAAATTGATGTAGACAAACAAAAACTGTGTTTGTTTATAAAGTAAGAAAGAAAAAAATTAACATAATGATTTTTTACAATCAAAAACAAGATATTTAAGGAATACCTGGAATAAATGAATGATAAAATAAATTTATTTTAAAGATTCAGCAAAAAAACACTCAACCGTTATTAAAATTACATATGAAATGAATACGGGTCATTTTTGACCCATGTTGCACATTAGAAGGGTAGTGATACAAAAATGATTTTTATTAAAAAAGTAAGAAAGAAAAAATGAAAATGAGGATTTGTGATGACCAAAAACAAGTTAATTGAGGAATACCTGGAATACTGAATGATGAAATTAATTTCTTGCAAAGATATAGAAAATAAAAACTCAGCCAGGTCATTTTTGACCCATGTTGTGCATCAAAGGGTTAAGAAAAACCTAGTTTATGTATGTCATTTTATTGCTCATTCAGACAGCTAAAGAGACGTTATGCAGAAATTCCATTTTCTTAGCAACCACCCAGAACACCTTAGCAACACCCTAGCAACCACCCAGAGCATCTTAGCAACTGCCTAGCAACACCATAGCAACCACCCAGGTTACCCTAGCAACTGCCCAGAACACCCTAGCTACACCCTAGCAACCACCTAGAAACACCCTAGCAACCGAGTGGCGAGTTTTGTCACCGCAACCACCTCTCAAATTTTCTTCAGGAAATGTACATTCTAGATTTCTTTTAATATATATTTTTTCATATTTAAGTTTATAATGAAATGAAGTTTTCAATGTAGACTTTGGTATCTTCTTAAATAAATCTAAGCATAGTTTGAGGCTTTACTGAGGTCTCTTCAGAAATTCTAGACTATAGAGGATAAATGAGATTGTTAGAAAGATCTAATTCTCTGTAGAAAAATCAGGATATTTAAGCAAAGTTTCCAACTGCTCTCCATTTAAACACATTGCTGTAGATCTCCTAGATCTTATTCGTGATCTGTCTTGCCTACATGTAGACTGTATTCATATTTATGATCGCGTTCGATAACTCAAACTCTCTGTAGGTGTCATTGCACGAAACTGGTACGATTTGAGTCTGTTGGGTCACCAAAATATATATTTTAAATGCTTTTTGTATTAATTGAAATGTCTCCTTTAATAATGTTTAAAAACATGACATACATTTTATCTTTATATTAGAAATTATTATTTTTTTCAGTTGACACCACCTATTTTGTCATGTTCCTCAAGACCTTCTATGAAAGTGTACTTGGGATATGAATAATAAAATGAGAAAAAAATCCATGCATTTTGCCATTCCCATAAATAATCTTCTGTGCTTTTTTGCTGGTAATGTTTTTTTTCTAAGTAAATTCATGATTATTAGGGATGCACCAATACCATTTTTTAAGGACCAAGTACGAGTACCGATACTTTTTTCTAGTACTCGCCAATACCGATACCGATGCCTATACATTTATTAATTTCTCTCTCTCTCTATTTTTTTTTTTTTGGTGATGTTGCAGTTTTCCAAGCACAACACAGTGAGACTAATGAATGTAGGACAGCTTCTTTATTATTATTCTAATGAAAAAAGTAATAATTTTTATGTGCTTGTCACAAAGTTAAAGAACAAAAATTTCAGTGTCCAATAACCTTCAAAAGGCATAATTACCAATATATATAATTGTTGTTATATAAAAAGAAATTACAAACAATACAACAAATACTATAGAGATACAAATTAAATAAACTTGTTGTTCAGATACAGTAGGTTTATTTACCATGTATACATTTATTTAACATCTTTTGTTGTTTTATTAACATTAATGACAAATATAGGCTACGGTCACTTTAAGACCGAATCCATGGATACTGACACATATACTGTTTTCACCCAAATGTTTACGTCCACTTAAGTCATAACCGACTGTATTTACTTGAGATACTCCACACGATGGACATTTTGAAAACTATGTGTGCATTTGACCATTCAGGCGAGAGGAGAACTGATCGCATGCAAGGAAGAGAGAGGGGGGGGGGGGGATTCCACCTATCCCGCCTTCACTAATCGATAATGAAAGCATGCAGTTCGCAACGTGTGGGTTGTCATCATTAATTTTGAAGTATTTCCATACCTCTGAGGCTGACATTGTTTCTGCTGCTGCCGCCGGTGTCTATGTGCACAGAAAATTCTGTCAGTTACGTCACGTGAGGTATCGGTCTTTGGTATCGGGGGGATTTTTACGAGTACGAGTACAAGTATATGAGCTCGGTATCCTCAACTCCGTTACACAAACCATTCTCCCCCTTAAAAATAATGAACTGATACTTATGTGACTTCATTAATAGATAATGATAATTAAATCATTAACAATGATTTCTTAATATCATGCATGCCATGCGCTCTCCATTTATTCACTAGATTTAGAGCAGTGGCCAATTTGGGCAAAAAAATCACAACCCCATCACACCTACATTATTATTATTTTTTTTTAAGTTTATGAAAAAGTCATTTAAAATTTGTTGAACTCTGTCTGAAATGTTCAGAGCAATCATAAGAATACTGATTTTAGTTCAAATTCTGAAGTTAAGCCTTTGATAAAAAATGATGAGGTTACTTTCACAAAAAGTGACCATTTCAGGCTTTAGTATAGCAAAAGTGTGAGATTTTATGTAACTTTTATATTTGCAATTTCTGAATTAGTGTGAGGGACATCTGATTAATAGGAAAATGTTGATTTTATCACAAATACATTTTATAATAATATTTAGAGAGCTCCCATAGTGACCATAACTTAAAATAATGACCAATAATAATAATAGGGATGCATTAAACGAACCTGCCCCCTGACAACAGGGCCGCCGACCCATAACACGAGAACCTTGCACTTTCAGAGATTCATCTGTTCAGATCTCACCTCTCCTTTTCTGAGGGAGTGAACTCTCCACTCAGGCTTTCATGGATCCAATCCATTTTTTTTTTTTTTTTGGATCTTTCTTGCTTTTCATTACTCCAATCTCTTTTAAAACTCACAATTCTTAGCCTTGTAGAGAGCAGCCATTGAAAAAAGGATGTTAAGTCTGGGGTGACATAAAGTAGCAATCAAGAACATGCACATTTGGAATTTTATGTATATTTGCAATTTCTGAATTAGTGTGAGGCACATCTGATTAATAGGAAAATGTTGATTTTATCACAAATATTTTAAAATAATATACAGAGAGCTCCCATAGTGACCATAACTTAAAATAATGACCAATAATAATAGGGATTTGATGCCTGAGATGAGAAAATATGTTTTTCTGGAAGTTAAATATGTCATTAATGTTGTGGGGTGTTCAGAAAAGTAATAAATTTGGGTAAAAAATAAAAAAATGTGTAAGTCCAAATCGTACCGGTTTCGTGGAATGACTCAGGTACCATTTTTTAATTAGTATTTCGCGACATTTAAAAAATTATATACTGCGCGTATAGTATGAACGACTGACATATCCAGTCATACTAGCATCCAACATCAGTTGCGTCACTTCACTGCCATTCACAATTCCTCTCCCATGTAGTGTCTACTGGATGGAAAAAGCGAGACGAATGAAAAAAAGCGTAAAGAACTTTGTGTCATTGGTGAGAAGCGAATGCAATGGTCAAAAACGTCCATCTAGCGCATGTTACATAGAAAAACTGACTTTTTTAAGCGGAAGTAAAATGATAAATAGTTAATTATTTCAACTCAAATCAAGACTGCACATTATCCCTTACAACTCTATAAAGACCAGACTTATGGCGAAATCAGTGGATAAACCATCCATGTTTCCTATAGATTTCTAGAGATGCTATCTTTATCTGAAGTGAAAGCAGGTGCACGTATCCTCACCTGGGAAGTGTTCTGAGCTCTTCCTCTCAGTCTGGAGTGTGATTGTGTTTCACCCTGTATCTTTTATCTGTCACACAGGTCTGTGGACACTGGATTACAGCTTTGAGATCTGCCAACTTTTTTTTACTGCCTGTCTGTGGCTCAAGCATTTCTGGTTCTCTGCCACCTCCCAAAATTTGTACATGTATTTGCTCCTTCTCTCTCTCTGGAATCAGACGATATATGTGGCTGTCTTTCTCTGATTATAGTGATCCAGTGGAACGGAGAGATAGCTGCAGGGATGAAGAGAGAGGGAGGAGGGGAGAGATGTGTCAGTGTGAGAAAAACATCAGACCCGGAGTGTCTTCATATGCATTCGGCATTCAAAACTAAGTGAACGTGGCTGCTGAGGAACTGTGGGCAAAAGGATTATCGGGGCTGAGATTTCAGAATCTCTGAAAGATTCACGTATAGTCTGTTTGTGCCAAAGCCAGAACATGCAGTCATTAAAGGGTTAGTTCACCCAAAAATGAAACTCGTAAGATCTTCGTTCATCTTTGTTATGCACTTACAGGGACATTAAAAAGGGGTTAAAAGCAACTTGATCATCTTGTTTTTGTTAAAGTGCTTTTATTATTTCTACAAACTTGTTTTGAAGTTGTAACATTCATTTAAAGAGTGTCTGTACTGTAGTGTTCAGCTGTGGTAAGCAGCTGGCATATCAAACAGTCTCATCTCAAAGCTTCCTGGATCCCCTGCAATGATTCTAGTGTGAAAGATTAATACAGAGGAAATGTAGTTCAATACAAATGTCATTTTACTACCACAGAGATGAAAGAAAGAGGGGAAGAGCGCGAGGATGAGGGAGAGAGACTCTTGGTCTGACTTTAATCGTATGAACATGATGAGCAACTCCTACAAACGGAGGAAAGCATCTCCTGCTGTTTTGCCCCTCTTTTTTCTCTCTCCCCTCATCAACAGCCTTGATTAGCAGTGCTTTAATTAGGCAGAGAACAAAAGGAACGTGATACCCATCTGTGAAGCGATCACCCATCACCCCCTTCTCCCTACCAGCAGAAACCCTGACGTCCAATGCACCGCAGCAATCAGTGTTAACTCAAACCCTACATGACTGCACTGAAACACAAACATGTTTCCACTTCATCATCAAACACATTCAGAACACCAGAGAGGGTTTGGGGGTCTCAAGTCATGTCTTACAGTGTATTTCACTTAAGCAGAATGTCAGCCACTTTCTGTTATTTGAGGTGTAGAAGAATATAGCAGTATTATTTTTTACATTTTCCAAAGAAAATATGAGCAGGTAACACAAGCATGTTGTGGGTGGTCGTTAGAGAGTTCTGAGTTGTTGCCAGGGTGTGGTCATTTCAAGTCCAAGGTGATGCTAGGGTGTTCCAAGTGGTTCCAGGGTTGCCAGGGTATATTTTGGAGGTCATTACAGTGTTCTGAGTTGTTGCCAGGGTGTTTCTATGCAGTTGCCAGGATGTTTCTAATTGGTCATTTCAAGTCCAAGGTGTTGCTATGCGGTTGCTAGGGTGTTCTGAGGGTTTTCAGGGTTGCCAGGGTGTATTTTGGAGGTCGTTAGAGAGTTCTGAGTTGCTGCCAAGGTGTTTCTATGCAGTTTCTAGGATGTTCTGGGTGGTTCCAGGGTTGCCAGGATGTTTCTAAGTGGTCATTTCAAGTCCAGGGTGTTGCTATGCGGTTGCCAGTGTGTTCTGAGTGGTTCCAGGGTTGCCAGGGTGTTTCTAAGTGGTCATTTCAAGTCCAAGGTGTTGCTATGCGATTGCTAGGGTATACTTAGTTGTTCCAGTGTTGCCAGGATATTTCCTGGTGGTTGTAAGAAAGTTCTGAGTTGTTGCCAAGGTGTTGCTATGCGATTGCTAGGATGTTCCAAATGCTTAAAGGGTGTATTTTTGAGGTCATTAGAGAGTTCTTAGTTGTTGTCAAGGTGTTTCTATGCTGTTGCCAGGATGTTTCTAAATTATCATTTCAAGTCCAAGGTGTTGCTATACTGTCTCTAGGGTGTTCTGAGTGGTTTCAGGGTTGCCAGGATATTTCTTGGTGGCTGTAAGAAAGTTCTGAGTTGTTGCCAAGGCATTGCTATGCAGTTGCTATTGTGTTCTGAGTAGTTCCAGGGTTGCCAGGGGGTATCTTGGAGGTCATTAGAGAGTTCTGAGTTGTTGTCAGGGTGTTTCTATGCAGTTGCTAGGATGTTCTGGCTGTTTGCAAGGGTGTTCTGAGTGGTTCCAGGGTTGCCAGGATGTTTCTAAGTGGTCATTTCAAGTCCAAGGTGTTGCTATGCAGTTGCTAGGGTGTTCTGAGTGGTTCCAGGGTTGTACCACTGTGGCTGTAATGGAGGTATGAGTTGTTGCTAGGGTGTTTCTAAGCAGATGCTTGGGTGATGCAGTTACTGGGATGTTCTGGCTGGTTGGTTTTCTGAGTTGTTCCATTGAACTGATACTAAAAGGTACTGATGCACAAAACCAGTATTTCTGAGTTACATGGAATTCTATCTGAAAGATTGAAACAATAACTTTCATTAAAGGCATACAAATTGTATGTGCTATGCGGTTGGCAGAGTGGTTCTAGGTGGTTCCAGGGTTGCCAAGATGTTTCTAGGTGGTCCTTAGAGAGTTGTTGCCAGGGTGTTGCTATGAGTTGCTAGGGGTGAACTTAGTGGTTGTCCGCTGCACCCAACTAGGATTCAGGACTCTGTTCAAAATCCGGCCACGCCACAAACATTTTTCAAATCACTAACCTAACGAATGAGCATAGTGAGGCTTTTGCGTACACCAGGGGTCATCAACTATATTTGTCCAAGGGCCAGAATTTTTCACTGCAGACACTGTAAGGGCCAGATACTCGTAATATAAAATAAAATTCGAATTGTATCCTAATATGTTATTATTTGATATAATTCTAATTCCAAATTTATGTTATTTTTTTCATATTACCTGTACTGCAGCAAGCCACCAGGGGGCGATAGCGATATTTTAGGCTTCATATTTGTGAGGCTTTCAAGCTGTCCATCACTGTCACGCAATTGTGCGCAAATCCCAGGCAAGGAAAATTTTGACATTTGTGAAAAAATGAGCACGTGAAACAATAAAAGATGTTCAATGAGAGAACGCGTTTATCGTCATTCTTGACTGAAGGCAGGCTATGGCACAAGCTACTTTTCAGAAGGCTTTTTGTTTCGTTAGATTAAAAATAAAAAACGGTTCTCATTCCCCCTTGAATAAGGCCGGCGACACACTGGCTGCGTGAGCGACTCAGCTGCGTGGCGTGTCCGTTTTTATTTCGGCTCCCATATTTAACAGGTTGGAGTTTGCACACTGAGACACGCGTCTCAGGCGCGCTCGAGCCACGCAGAAAACGCGTGCATGCTAGAAATAGAACCGACGCGTGTTCCAGCCCTATGGTTCCAGCAACGGGAGTGTTCTCTGGCTAGAGCGCAGAACAGCGGAGTTTGTGCATGTCTGAGCTTGTGTTTTGTTGCTTTGACATTGTGGAAAATAGAATAATAGACAAAATGTATTAGCATTTTTACCCGTTATTATCAATCTAAATTAATCTCGTTTTTAATTTAACTTAATTTCGTTTTTCTTTGTTTAAATTTCTGTGTCAATTTGTTAGTCAGAAAATTATTAGACTACCTTAAAAGTATTGCTTAATTTAACAGACCTGTGTGTGTGCGTTTTATATCACTAGTGCAGTGTCCGTTCTCGGAGCATAAGCCCTGCCCGCGTGAGGTGCGCCGCTTCCCGCTCGCGCTGCTCTAACTGTAGTTTACTAAAAGTTTATTAATTCTGAATGTGTCGCGTCTCGCGTGTCCATCTATATTGCACCAAATGCGACACTGCACTCCCCTGTGAAGTCGATTGGATGAACGGTTCTCGAAATAATAAAAATGCAAACGGATATACAGACACAGATTCCTGCCTTTATTAGAGAGAAAAATATGTTCAGCCCCTCTCTCCGAAGCTTCGAATAGTCGATGTTCATCAAAAAATGGTATTCGGACCAGCCCTAAACTTTTTCCTCTTACAAGGCTATTCCTGAATTCAGTATTATTCTGGGGGCCGGATGGAAATCTCTGGCGGGCCGGATTTGGCCCGCGGGCCGCCAGTTGACGTTGCATGGCGTACACCATTAATAATTACCCACATGCCCCTGCTGGAGGACAAAGATGAGGAGCAAGAAAGAAATGCAGCTGCTATGCTGTCATTTTACATTCATGATAACTATAATTATGTGAGGGTCAGTCAATTAAATAAGGCCTGCTTAAATGTCCTCAATTAGGCTGAAAATGAATTAATGCTAATTAACCGATTGGACCTTCACCCATTAACAGAAAAGGAAAGACAAAGGCAAACGAGAGGAGGAGAGCGTAAAGGTGTCAAAATGCAATTAATGTACCAGTCCAACTCACTACGACCAAACATTTAAAACACTTTTATTCATTTTTTGATTTGTGTGACTTGACATCCTTTAATTTAAGTTAATTTTGGGTTCAGGAATAAAAGCAGTTCCATCCTTGCAAAAATATTATGCTCACAATGTTAAAAAGAGTTTATATGAGCTCCAAATTGCTACTTCTAAAAAAGCTGCTATTGAAAATGTTTGTGAAAATTGACCTTTGTATAGTCGAATCTGTACAATGTTGCAAAACCAGCTCAAGCAACAGCTCAGTATGAAAGTTTTGCAACACTGCTATCTATTCTCCTGATGCATACACACAATGCATTCTCTACAGTGAATATATTTCATTTGGACATCTCGATTATCTCCGTGGACAGTGCCAACAGCAGCAGCTGTGGGGATGGAAAACCGGAGGATGTGATGTTGTGGCGCCACTTAGTCGTCATATGCTAGGCACTAATTCCCAAATCAACAGCAGCTATTAAATCAACTGATTTGCACTTGTGTTCTGCTGTGAGATGCAAGTGCCACAATTTATACCACACAAGTGTTGCAAATGATGGAGAATTCTGGAACCATAGTTGCAATGTGTCAGTGACCCTGAGATGGTTTGAAAAATGTTTTATGCTATAATGAAAATGGCCTGTTTACACCTGGTATTTGTATATTCTGGCAATCCAATCACAAACAGTGTAAAACCGATATCTCGGGGGGGGGGGGCAACATAGACCGACCTTTGTGACGTTTTTTACTTCTTTGTGTTTGAAGACATGCATCACAGTAAGTAGTCACAAAATCAGAGATCGTCCTCTCAACAAAATCTAATCACAAGAGGTCACAGGAGCCGCATTTGAGATGGATGCTAATACCTGGTGTAAACGAGGCCTAAGTGTCTATTGATTTTACCCAACACAATCTGAGACATTAACATCTCTACAAGAAAATGTTTTTTTCTACTATCCTTTTATCTTTCTATCCTCCTCTAAAGTAACCTTTTCTTCCATAAGAATCTTTACACATACACACACATACACACATATATACACCAATCAGGCATAACATTTTGACCACCTTGTAAACCCTTGTATAAAACCTTGTATAAAAATATTGTGTCGCCCCACTTTTGCTGCCAAAACAGCCCTGACCCGTTGAGGCATGGACTCCACTAGACCCCTGAAGGTGTGCTGTGGTATCTGACACCAAGATGTTAGCAGAAGATCCTTTAAGTCCTGTTAGTTGTGAGGTGGGACCTCCATGAATTGGTCTTTTTTGTTCAGCACATCCCACAGATGCTCGATTGGATTGAGATCTGGGGAATTTGAAGGCCAACACCTCAAACTCATTGTTGTGCTCCTCTAACCATTCCTGAACCATTTTTTGCTTTGTGGCAGGGCGCATTATCCTGCTGAAACAGGCCGCAGCCACCAGGGAATACTGTTTCCATGAAATGGTGTACATGGTCTGCAACAACTCTTAGGTAGGTGGTACGTGTCAAAGTACCACATGGATGGCAGGACCCAAGGTTTCCCAGCAGAACATTGCTCAAAGCATCACACTGCCTCCGTCGGCTTGCCTTCTTCCCATAGTGCATCCTGATGCCATGTGTTCCCCAGGTAAGTGATGCACATGCACCCAGCCATCCACGTGATGTAAAAGAAAATATGATTCATCAGACCAGGCCACCTTCTTCCATTGCTCCGTGATCGAGTTCTGATGCTCACGTGCCCACTGTTTTCGGCGATGGACAGGGGTCAGCATGAGCACCCTGACTGGTCTGCTGCTGTGCAGCTCTATACGCAACAAACTGCGGTACACTGTGTATTCTGACACCTTTCTATCAGAACCAGAATTAACTTCTTGAGCAATTTAAGCTACAGTAGCTCATCTGTTGGATCGGACCACACAGGTCAGACTTCGCTCTCCACATGCATCAATGACGCCCATGACCCTGTCGTCGGTTCACCACTGTTCCTTCCTTGAACCACTTTTGATGGATACTGCAGTTTTGGAGATACTCTGACCCAGTCGTCTAGCCATCACAATTTGGCCCTTGTCAAACTCGCTCAAATCCTTATGCTTGCCCATTTTTCCTACATTAACTCTGAGGACAAAATGTTCAATTGCTGCCTAATATATCCCACTCACTAACAGGTGCCATGATGACAATAATAATAGCTGTAATATTACACAGAACTTACTTATGTTGCAACTTCTCAAATGGGAGTATTTTTACACATAAGATCACATATCAAAATGTAAATAAGTTTGAATGTCAAACTAATATTTATTTAGCTGCTGTCTGTACTTGTTGACATACCAGTTCAGACTAAGGTTTTTCATATTAATTTATCAATTAAGCTCTATTCAATCTAACAACAAGGCTGTGTGATGTAAGATGTTCATAATTAAGATCATTTGTTTCTGATTTTTCAGGGGGATGGAAATTAATTTCAATCGAATGTGCCAATTATCATCCAATCTGTACAAACTGACATGATGAATTCAAACTAGATTCATGCACGTTCCAGAATTCCAAACAAGTCTTGATTATCCCTCATCTTCATCTCGACACAGTCCTGTGTACTTCAGCCCATCGTCTCTTAATCAGACTGCGATATGGCTGAGCTATTATTGCTGCATCACAGGTTTTTATGTTATTTTTTCTGATTACAGCTCCATTGAAAACAACTATAAGACTCATCAAATAATCAGAACACAGCCTGGTACTAAAAGCCACTGATGCACAAAACCAGCATGTCTGTGTTACATGGATTTCTATGTGAAATATCGAAACACTTAATAACTTTAATTAAAAGGGCATACCAATTCTGTATAAAAAAGGATGCACCTCTTGATGGAAATAAATATTGAGATGCTATTTCCATCAAGAGGTCATCAATTTTTGGTCAAGATTTTGGTAAGCACTCTAGAGTTTACTCCAGCACATCCCAAAGACTTTCAATGAATTTAAGGTTTGAATGCCAATTCATCTGCGAAAATGATTCTCCATGCTATTCTTTCACATTTAGAGCCTGATGAATCTTGACATTGTCTTCCTGGAATTTGGCCATGATGTGTCTTCCTACATAGACTCTTAAGCATTTGCCTATTTAAATCCAAATAGCAACTTTTTTTTATTTTTTATTTGGCCGGGCAGTGTATATATTAAAAATAACAAAGAAAAAGAAAATATTTTCTATTCTTTGTTATCAACAACATGAAATACATTAAGCTTTGAATGCATTCAAATTTGGTGTCATTACGGTCATGGTGTGTGTGGATAAGTGTATGAGGAAAAGAGGGTGAATAGTTCATCTTGATACATCAAGAGAAGAAATATACTGTCGCTCAAAATAGTGATGCATTTATCACAGAAATCCTTGGAGAGTCATTTTTCTAATGTAATGAGGCCATGTAATGTCTCTTAGCATCAGAGAGGGTGTGCGTTTGTAAGGGAACAGGACATTTCTGAGCTGGTGTCATTTTCATTTTTTCCAGCCCAGACATGGCTAATCTTTTAATCATAATTGAAACAATAAAATAATATTACAGTGATTTCTTTGATAATTCACAACACATGGACAATGAGGAAATGGGTAACAAAAGGACCCAACACTTCTCTTCTTACCCCAGATTTGACTTCATTATATCATGGGTGTGTCAAGTGGGGCCCAAATGAAATCCAGATTACAATAACAGCAGGGCTGGGTTCAATTAGGAGAGCGTAAACACTCTATACTGGGCTCCCGGCAGCACAGTCAGACTTATACACATTTACACAAACACATACACAGCCTACATGCAGAAAGATCTATAGATTTCCACAGAATAGCAACTTACCTCATTCAAAAAAGTTATATACTGTATCTTGGAGTATATACGTATAGGGTGAATTAAGGTTGATTGGGATACTTTTTGCCATTGAGATGACTGGGAAAAGTCCCAATCAACCTGAATTCACCCTAGTTCAAGTCATCTGAAGCAATATGATAGATTTTCTTAAGATACAGATGAATATTTTTTAGACAAAAATGAAAGGTGCAATGTGTAAATTTTACGAGGATCTATTGACATAAATACAATATAAGATACATAACTATGTTTTCAGTGGTGTATAAAGACCTTACATAATGAACCGTTATGTTTTTATTACCTTAGAATGAGCCATTTCTATCTACATACACTGCGGGCCCCCTTAAATGGAAGCTGCCATTTTGCGCCGACATGATTCTACAGTAGCCCTAAACGGACAAACTGCTCTACAGAGCGCGTTTGCTTCACTGGCTACTCTCTTCTGTCTCAGACAATGACATCTTTGTCTTGTGTTGGCCACCGTAGCTTCTTGCAATTCACAACCTCACCACTAGATGCCGCTAACATTTGCGCACTGCACTTTTAAGTTAAGTAATTATTTATTAAAATTCTTGATTTAGTTATCTCTGGCACCCTCATTAGAGCAGTGTCCTGTTGATGAATTAATTAGGTTTATGCCGCTTTTCCACTTCATGGTACGGCTCAGTACTGCTCACTTTTGGAGCTTTCATGGTAAAAAGCAAGTAAAGTGAGTCGAACCATGCCGAGTCGAACCAAAGCGCCAAAAGTGAGCTGTACCGAGACGTACCATGCAGTGGAAAAGCGCCATAAAAGAAGTGAACTGAATGGATGTGAGCTAGTTGGATGTTTTAGTTGCTAGTTGTAAGTGAGCTTGTTGGATGTTTTAGATTAATCTACTGCAAACCTTTTCGATCAGCAGTCTTTAGAATCACAAAATAAAGGCGAAGCTTGATGATGCTGTAAATGAGTGTGGAGTCATGGGAGTTGTCGTCTTCACTTCCACAGCTGATGGAAAGCAAACCGACGGGACTCAGGCAGAAATCATGTTCATGGATGAGCTAAAGTATTAAAGTTTTATTAACGTTACTGTAGTATGAAGCAGGGTGGGGCCGAGAGCCGTGGGAGCAGATCGAGTCCCTTGGAGGAGCTCCGGAGCTTTTATTATTCTTATATTCCACAGTCGGCTACTGCCGCTCCTTTCCTTTTGTTGTTTATGTTTTTTTCACGACTAAAGTTACATTTAACGTGAACTTTGTTACAGTTACATTTGATCACTTAAATTCATACTATTTTATTTAATTTTGCAAAAAAAAAAAACCTTTTTGAAAACTTTTTGTAATAAACAAGTAAAACAATGGCATCAAAACACGTTGCATGCATGTCTTTTCAAGCTAAACCTTACATTACACTCTAAAAAATGCTGGGTTAAAAACAACCCAAGTTGGGTTGAAAATGGACAAACCCAGCGATTGGGTTGTTTTAACCCAGCGGTTGGGTTAAAAGTTTGCCCAACCTGCTGGGTAGTTTTATTTAAACCAACTATTGTTTAAAAATTGCTATATGGCTAGCTTAAAATGAACCCAAAATAGTTGGGAAATTAAAAACCAGATGCAATTAGAGGCAACAATAATAGACAAAAGGTGAATGTTTATTAATAAGCTTTAATATTTTATTAATATAAATTTAATAGTTTAATAGTTTATTAATATAAATTTATTAATAAGCAATTTAATAAATGTTTAATTGTTTAATAATTATTAATTGAACATTAATAAATGTTCATTTCCAACATACTTTGGGTTAATTTTAATTAAGTAATAAAGTAATTTTTAAACAATAGTTGAGTTAAATAAAACTACCCAGCAGGTTGGGCAAACATTTAACCCTACCGCTGGGTTAAAACAACCCAATTGCTGGGTTTGTCCATTTTCAACCCAACTTGGGTTGTTTTTAACCCAGCATTTTTTAGAGTGTACCCTCTGTGTAGTAGTATGTACACACACACAGACACAATCTCTCAAGTGGTGACAGTGGGTATTAGCCTTCAGAGTTGCGTGTCATCCATCACAATGGCACGAAGGCTAAGTTGACAAATTTCCAATATTAATAGAAGCTGTCGGGGCGTCGTAGGGTAATAGCTGTCCCTGTCACGGGCACCTATTAAGCCCTGGCCCCTGCTGCAGGACGAGGTAATTAATACACTCACACATGCTCCCAACACAATTTAGATTGACATACACACTTTCACCTTCATTTGAGGCAGGGACAGCAGGCAGAGAGAGAAAAGCTCGATGCTTCATTGTGTCTAGGAAGCTACTTTGAAGCTGTAGCTAATGGCTACATAGTTAATCTACATTAAAGCTATACCTTTGAAAGCAGTCAGTTTGATTAATACACAAGGAGTAGTATTTCCATGCGGATGCGGTCATGGCTAGGGAAAAGAGGCCAACTTAGCATGCCAATTTTGCAAATGGAGCTTGAGTTGAGTAGTTTTAAGTTTTAGCGCCATGTCGGGTTGATCAATGTGCCATTTTTATTGGTTAGTCAGAAGACGTAGGTCGTAGCTGCAAACATACTGAGATGATCATGCAAAATTTCTGACACTGTCAGAAAAATTATCGCAGGCTATCTTTGGTTATAAGACTGTGACAACGGCCGTCTTTGAACCTCTTTCACTGTATGATGTAGGACCACTGTTTAGGAGCTACGACCACAGAAATCGCCAGGGACAGGCCAAAATTGTTCACTGTGTACCAGGCATAAGAGTGTAAGGAAGCTGAATCCATGTCATTTGCAGTGCTTCATGGGAATGGACAGGCGCTGAAAAGTTTTGCCATATGATTGGCTCCGTTTAACTCCACTTCCTTAAGCACTTCCCCTTGGGGGAATCCCCACCGCCATTTTGAAGTGTGTACAACTTCATCGGGTGGGCGAGGGAAGTTTATTTGCACAGACCCCCAACCCCTCGATTTTATACACAGAACCATGGACCACAATGCAACATGATTGTGTTGTCACAGCATATCGTTTTGTTCATTTTTGTTTGTGTGATTTTTTTATGCTTTCTCCAACAGCCCAAGCGTACGTACAGGCCTATAGAATGGTGCGTAAAAGTGATTCATAACAAAACATGATTATTTAAAAAATATGTTCAAATAATGTGGACTGACAGGTTCAACAAAAGCATATACCATCGACTACAACATCGTAGCTCATAGGCCTGTCTTTAAGGGTCATAAGTTATCATTAAAAATCAATTACTCTTTAAAGAAACTAAACAACCAACAAAATGTAACGCTGATCATTGGTTGTTCCTATCATGGCTGGTTGGGACAAAAACCTAGAACAACACAGAAGATATACGTTTTAGAGCTGATCTCATTTAGACCATTATAGCATTGTTACGGAAAAAGCGACACAATTTTAAATGTAGCTAAGCTAATGCAGCTAAATGCTAACAGCCGTACTTTCAGCTAGTTATCCTCCACTGTTTTTGATGGTGTTTTTGTTTGATGATTTCTATAGCAACAATTTATATAGACTTTCTATAGTAACAATTCTACATAAATATATTTTGAATTAGGTTTCTAAGCAACTGCATGCGCTAAACTCTCTCAGAACACTTTAGCAACTGCATAGCAAAATGCTAGAATTTATTCACAATCTGATAGCAACACTCTGGCATTGTGGTGGCGAGTTTGCATAGGTAGTACCGCGAATACTATATTAGGATTGTCCATTTAAAGCACAGATTCTATAAATGCTTCTATAAATGGGGTTTGAGAAAACAAAAGTGTCAGTGCCAGTCTGCCAGCTCACAGGGTTACACTAATATGATTATGTGGATTATGCCAACGAGCTGGTCCGGGGCTATATTTCATGCTCTCGTTTGGGGGAAGTGTTAATTGGTTTGGAGCCTTTGATGTGACTGCTGGTAAGCCGGATGGGGGAGGGTGAATATGAGAGTGTGGAAAAGTATGTATTTTCAGTTTTTTTGGCCTTGGAGTGCTTTAAATTGACGAAAAGAGATCCCACTTTGACTTCCAAGGCCAGAACGTGGCTATTTTTCTTTCTCTAGCACACCACTGGCTCATGTGTATCTCAAATTGGATTACAAACAGATAAATGTGAATGAGGTTTCTGAGTGTGAAAACTCTCTGGAGGTCTTTTTAGAAGAGAAAAAATCTTTTGAAGATTTATATTGAGGAAAGAGGATGAAAATGTTAACTTCCGACCTCGACTGAAACAGGTGGGCAGTTCGTAGGTGACAGGAAAAAAAGCAACTACATCAAATTAAATTTTTTGAATTGCATTCATTTGCATTTGAATATTTAAAGTCTGAGCTATTAGATTATATATAGAGGGCAATATATTACTTCAGTTAGGCCTTTTAAGTAAAATAAATAAAAGTTGTGTAGCTGTATATACATTACTGTTTGTATATTTAGTTTGTTTGCAAGTAAAAATCACAAAAAGACTCTGACCCATTTACACAATGGCATTTTCAACTAAAAACTAAAACTTTTTAAGCGTTTTGGCCATTCATTTACACGACAACAGCGTTTTGTGGGCCTTAAAATGCTAACTTTTGAAGACGGGTTTCAAAATATATTGGTTTATTATTGAAAATGATACCTTTACTGTCTCCATGTAAACAACAATGTGAATTTGTGAAAACCTCGATGTCATGCGCATGCGTATTAAGTGTTCAGTCTATAGGTGCATATTGTTTCTTTACAAAGTGATATCGCCAACTACTGGCCTGGCATGAAGGCATCTTTACACAGCAACGGTGGGACAGAAACCAAAGCTGAAGCGGTATAAAACCATGAAAACGTGGACTGTTTAATGCTGCTCTGTTTAATGCTGTGTTCATTTACACTGAACCAAAACAGTATCAGAGTCGCCTTTGATACTAGGGGCTGAGGTGGGTCAGACCTGACGTATTTTAGGTCTGCTTTTATGCGACATTGCATCTTTAGACAGAATTTTAAGCAGGTACAGACCCGGCTTAACTCGGCTGTGTAAAGATGCTTTAATATAGCATTTTTAGTTGTCATCTTTCAGTCGCGGATCCGTTTGAACATGGTTTGTTTTGACAGTGTTGTCCTGAGGTGACTAGAGAGGACTTCAGCTTCAGTTTGGATCCAGCCTTTTAAGAAGACCTCAGATGACCAACACCTATGAAGAGACGGCGCCAACTCCTGCGAGGACTTCAGAAGACGCAATCGTCTGGATCAACATGCACATTACACAATTTCTATATCCTAATTATTGTTAATGTAATTCATTTTTCAGGAACTCATTTCTTCTACGTTCAGTTAAACTGCTAACAGTGATTGTAAATTAATTGCCTAAATTATTACATTATTTGCTAACTGCATTCTTTAAATTGTAATGTTGACATGTGTTCTCTGTAAAGCTGCTTTGAAATGATATGTATCGTGAAAAGCGCTATACAAATAAATGTGAATTGAATTGAATTGAATTTGTATGCAAAGAAAAAACTTTTCTGTTTTTAGTACATTGTTGTTGTGTAAATGTATCCCAAATAACAAGGCACAACTTTGTTTTTAGTTGAAATTGTAAAAACCTGCAGACATCAAATGAACAAAGCCAGACTTGAGGCTAGAATGAACCAAACAAAGCATTTAGAAGTAAAAATCTTGCAATTTTATTTGCATATAAAGGCAGCTAAATATATCACAATTAAACCTGAAAAAAGAAGAAGAAGAAACGTATCTAAACTTTTCCAGGAATGAGACTGTAACTGAAAGAAAAGCCGAGAGGCATTTACAGTGGCAAGAGTTAAAACATCTATTGGCAACATTTTTTTTTGTGCTAGCAAGACTGCATTTACACAGTGCAAAATTACAAAAAAAAAAAAAAAAAAAAAAAAAAAAAAAGAAGAAGAGAAAAACAAAAACTATCATACGCAAGATATCAGAGGACAACTAATCCTGGTTTTGTCAGGTTCCGGAAAAAAAAAAAAAACAACCTTTGAGATTGTACATTAAAATAATTTCAACTTGAGTACTCGTTTATTGTATGGAACAATACGCCGCAAAGTAGGAACATTTCATGAAAACAGAAAAGAGCATGTGTGCGCTTTACGCACATTTAAGTCATCACTTACAGGCAAAATGATATTCTTCAAGAGGCTTAGAACAAACACAATTTTAGTTAGAGATTTTACAGCTTACACACACATATAGATATACTCATATTTTAAGACATTTTCCAATTTCTATGCAGAATGAGGCGCTTCAGAATATACATGAGTTAAAATGCATCCATGTCTTCCCTGCGCTTGTAAGAAAGTGTTCTTTGAATGCAAGAAAAGAAATCCCCTTAGTTTTGGATAAAAACAATAAATATGACGCTTTCTCTTCGCTAGCAGAAAGAAGGGGCTCCAGCCGGGGGAACTTAAAGCTAGTTTAAGGCATTATATCCCTGTCAGCTAAAAGAAAGCTTAATTATCCTGAAAAAAGAATATACAAAATGAACAATGGCATTCCATACCAACATAATTTGAATATTGACAAAAAAGAGACAATTTTACAAATTCACAAAGCTTATTATCTTACAGATTTAATCAGATCTTTTCATAAGATTGTTCACCACTTCTGTACGCAAAACACCCCGCATGACCCCATCCGTCATCAGAAACTTCCACTGAATCTTTTAGCAAAAGACTGGCGATTTCCAAAGAAACATTCAACTATTTTTTTTTTTTTTCAAAGTACTGTTAGAAAACATAAGGAAAGAAAAGGAGAATATGGCAAAGCGCACAGGCGTCTCAAGAGCTTGGGGGGTTCGGGAGGTCGAACACGATGGGAGGGTTGGTGGGTTGAAAGCTGACTGTACAGGTAGAGGCGTTGATGAATGTAGTATACCCGTCTGTCATAATGCCGTAACCTAGAGGAAACAAGAAAGGGAGATTTCAATATTCAAAATTTCCTACGTTGTCTGTAGACTGATTTTTATGTGAAGGACTCGGGACGCTTTTTTACATGAAGGACTCTGGAAAATCCAATGGATGTGACGTTCACGCGCACTCCCAAGAGCCTCTCTTCCGTTTCAATGACACATGAAATGAATGTTTATACAATATTCAGGATAATGCCAAGAGCTATTTTGTATCATCATGTCAATGTGTCATGCAAAGAAAAGGGATTCATTCAAACTATAGTCTCACATAGAGGGTTTTCACACCGAAGGAACCTTTTCATAGTTCCAGGATTTTGCCGTGTTTGCACCGCAGGAACTAGGAACGATTTTAGTTCAAGGAACTCCTTTTGGGGGAACTAAATTAGCTCCTACTTCAAAATAGGGTCTAAACCAACACCATTGGAACTATCAGTGACGTAAGTGTACGTTGATTGGTCAAACGCATGTCAAACAATGGAATAAAAAAGCCGTGTAAACATATTTACTTCAGCGATAACGGCATTTACCTGTTGTCTGCAGAGTTGTGTTCTTTTTCTCGATGATATGTAATACTGAAATTTGTCATAGGAGATTTCATGTCTTTGCCCCACTTTTTGCTCTTTCAGTCGCATAAATTATGCATTTACATTCCATCTCCATTATCATGAAACCCACGACACACAACAAACACACAAACACAGCTCAAATCAAGGCATCCTCCGGCCACTTCAGAGTTCCTACTCCCGGTGCAAATGCAACTAGGAACATGGCCCGGGAATGAGTTTCTAGAACTATTCAGTGTGAAAGCCCCTATAGCCAGATCTATATAGCCTATAGTCTCAAGTATACTTATATATTTTTTTATAAATTTAAACATATCAAAAAGAAACAAACTACAGATTTATATCTAAATAGTTTTCAGACGTTTTGGTACATGATTAAATAGAGACGAAGGCTATGTTCACACCGTCAGTCCAAATCTGATTATTTGTGTATCCGATTGGAATCTGATCTAAATTATTGACTGTCCACACTATATTGCAGATCCTGTCGCGCTCTTTCGTTTTCTGGAATATCTGCGCTGGTTTCTATGACACTAGCCGCTTTTCCACTGTCGGGCCAGTGCGAGCCAGGGCTAACAGCGTGCCGGGCTGGGCCTATGGCCACAGACCTTAGGCACCGAGGTCAAAATCAAGTTGCGTTTCCACTGTCGGTCCGCTAGCTCCGCAGCGCTGATCTAAAAACCGCCCTTAAACACACCTCCCTTGATCAAACACAACCACATTTCAGCGTGTAGACCATCACCTGACTACGATTAGCTCTGCCTTTCACCTCGACCGCGCCTCAAGCCCCAGCTTTGGACCAAGGTTTTCGGCGGGCCGAAAAACCCGTGCCTTTGGCACAGAGGAAGCACCGAAGAGGCACGATCAAGCCCCGGAAGTGACAGTGGAAACGCGACCGGCCCTGGCACGCACTAGCACGCCTGCCTTTGGCCCGGCAGTGGAAACGCGGCTAATGATTATGCATTGCATTTTTGCTGTTCACACTTGCTAAATTGGATTGGATTCCAATCGGAAATGCACAAAGGTCAGATTTGGACTGATCGTCTGAATGAGGCTAAAGTCCATATTCAGAAAAGAAAATTAAATTTGCCCACTGACTGAAATGTGTGTGCTTACAAAACATTGAGTAAACACGATAAACAGTAAAAGGCCTTTACTCGAGTGGAGCACTTGTCTAAATTAGCCCATGGGCTCAGAGACCCTTCTCTCTCTTAAACATGTTTAATTAAAATAATGATAATAATAATAAAAAGCCTCAAAAGCTGGAGGGAGGAAGAGAGGGGATGTAGCACATCTGGTGAACAGAGTCTCAAGTTTAACCTAAAGGCAGATCTCTCTGATCCCTGTTCCCTGGAAAATGCAACCCATATCCATATATATTTATATCCTAGACTGCTTATGTGTGTGCTGATGCAGCTAATACTGTTGTGATTCACTACAGGAAGAAGGAACAAGCCATTTCAGTTACAAATAAAGCATGATATTCTGTAGTATTCTCAACTGTTAAAAAATTAATATTAATTTCTCACATTTGCTGACTGGTCGTTATTGCATAAAAGCTTATTTGACCTTTGGGGATTAAATGAGGCCATTCACAATTTGGGATTAAGAATAAAACTAAATTTAAAGAAATTAAAACTTTTATTAAAACTCTAGCACTGGAGAGACCAAACGGGAAAGCCTGAAAATGGATGCAGAGGTGTCGTTGTTTCTGCTCCATACAAGTAACATTGGTTTTGCTATTTTTTTTCACAGAACCAAGATATGCTGTAGTTGTAATGTTAGCTATAATAACAGGACAGTTTTGAATGCCGTTGTTCGTCTGGAGCTGGTGTGCTGCTGGAGACTAACAACCAACTCTTGCTTGTATGCTCTTGTGTACTGTATGTATGGCAAGCCGTTTTAACTTTAAATCATTCCCATGATGTGAATTCTTGATATCAACAATTACATTTTCACTAGTTAAAATGGTAATTCTTGATATCAGGAATGGAGTTTTTACTAGTAACAATGGCAATTTTTGATAAAGAATTACATTTCCACTAGTAAAAACTATAATTCTTGATATCAGTAATTGTATTTTCACTAGTGAAATGTCACCATAGGCTGCCATTCAAATTCAATTGTTGATATCAATAATTAATTTCTTTCTAGTTGAAATTCCAATTTCACATATCAGAAATACAATTCTTACTAGTAAAAATCACAATTTTCGATATCAATAATTACGTTGTTACTAGTAAAAATGTGCATTTTTGATATCAAGAATTAAATTGGCACTAATTGAAACATCAGTTCTTGATATCAACAATTGAATTGCTACTAGTAAAAATGTTCATTTTTGATATCTGAAAATGTATTTCTGATATAAATATAATTTCAGATATCTAAAATGGCTTTCTTAGTAACAATCAAATTATTGATATCAAAAATTAACATTGTTACTAGTTCAATTGTTGATATCAAGAATAGATATTTGCACTAGTAACAAAGAAATTAATGATATCAAAAATTATGATTTTTACTAGTAAGAATTGTATTTCTGATATGTGAAATTGGAATTGTAACTAGTAAGAAATAAATTCTTGATATCAACAATTGAATTTTAATGGCAGCCTATGGTGATATTTCATGGTGAAATGTAATTCTTGATATCAAAAATGATCATTTTAACTAGTGAAAATTGAATTGTTGATATCAAGAATTCATATCCTGAGAATGAATGAAAGTCAAAATGGCTTGCCATACATTTGCACTAGTAACCACAAAATTACTGCAGTGCTTCCCACAGGTTTGAAATATACTGAAAGATGAAATATAAATTGAAATACACTGGTGGTAGCCAGGTGGAAAATCCTTCTGTTACCCACGACACAAAAATGATCTACTACATGTGACAAACATCAAATAATGCGTGACTTTTAAAAATATTTTTATTTATTGAAATTCATTTTGATACAGATTATGCTGTGTTTTGGGGGGTATAAAGTACTTTTTTATCAATTTACCGCAAAATTTCTCAACTACACCATGTGCATGCATTTGAAATATTACATTTTTATGAAAAAAACACTTTAATGATGATCAAAATTAATTATGAGTTGTTTCTGGATAATGATCTAGGTGTTAGAGGCAGAATTCTGCTGTTTAGACAAATCTGTAGGAAATACATTTTTAGTGTAATTACCATATACATACAAACAGAAGATGTCCCACCCAGGTAAAGTCTATGTGTGGGAAGCACTGTACTGATATCAAAAATTATGATTTTTACTAGTAAGAATTGTGTTTTTAATATGTGAAATTGGAATTTCAACAAGTAAGAAATCAATTCTTTATATCAATAATTGAATTTGAATGGCAGCCTATGGTGACATTTCACTAGTGAAAATACAATTACAGATATAGAGAATTATATTTTTTACTAGTTCAAATTTAATTATTGATATTAAGAATTTGTATTTCTGCGAGTGATGATGTCATTGTTCATATCAAGAATTAGCATTTTAACTAGTGAAAATTGAATTGTTGATATCAAAAATTCATATCCTGGGAATGAATAAAAGTCAAAACGGCTTGCCATACTGTATGTTAATGTTTTTTGTTCTACCTTATCTTTGCTTTATTTTTTGCTAAGCATTATATTGCTTCATTTCAGCTGTGATAAAGAGACATCCATTCTTGTATTTTGGGGTAGAGTAATGAAGGGAGGGGTGTGTTTTTTGGGCTGATTTCAAATATCAACAGTGTTTCTCAGAAATGGCTTACTGCACCTTTAATAAAATTGATTAATAATTGAACTTTGGTGTCTTTTATCACATTGCTGTTGCCTCTGTTTTGAGCCTTGTCAAAAACACCCTTTAATGATGTTAAAAATCATTAAAGAGCACTTTTTTGCTTTTTTATGGAAGTGCCAATTTGTCTTTGTGGTTACTCACCTTCATGAATTCCTCCGAAGACGTGGAGTTTGGGCCGGACTCTCCTCTGGACTGTGTTTAACAGCTCAACACACCCAACTCTTTGCAACTCCTTCGGTACCCAGTCCCTAAAACCTACACACACACACACACACACACACACTGTAAATCAGTAATTCAAGTATTATTTTTTTTTTTATGGTTTAAGTTTTAGTTAATTAAAAAATATCCCTAATGTGAGGATAGATTTTACTTCATGTGTGTAAAAAATGTCACTTTTTCCTTTTCCTATAACTTCAAATGACGGGTTTCTCCACAAGCATGACAACAAGCTTCATACAAAAGCCATTTAATGTATTCGAGAGCATTTAAATAATTGGATAGAACTCCATTAGGATTGGTTAATTGAACTCACCAAGGGGCGGCCCATGGGTCATGAGAATATCAATGCCCTCTGGGATGAGGTTCCACTTATCGAGCAGGGACTGTCCCCTGGGCAGGTTAAAACCCCAGCCATTAAACCACGGCGTCCTGCGGGGAGAGTGAGAAAAACACATTCATAAGCACCACACATGCATACGTCCACGCGGCGGGACAGAGACGTACGTGCGCCATTTAAAATGACAGCTGACGGCAGATGTGGAGAAACAATCTCAACCTGTCAAAGTGATCTTCTTTCCCCCCCATCCATCCCTAGAGGAAGCTTCAAAGTGTGAAATGAGAAGGGCTTCACTGCAGGCTGCCATAATAAATGCAAATGCTTCAGGAGATGCAGCCGCAGCAAACAACCTCCTCTCCCATGACTGCTATGGATTGATAGCTCGAATAAAGCCACAGGGTTGATGTAGGTACGACGCCTAAATGAAATAATGTGAAAAATGAGCACATGCTCGTATGTTTGTGCATTTATACATCTATATGTGTGTGTCAAGCTGAAGGTCTGATAGTGATGATAAATTGAGCGTCCATTTGTCCCAGGTCTGGTGAAAATCACTGATTACTGTCTGTGGAAATCACCAGAAAAGGAAGTGTAGCACTCGTTATAGAAAATTACAGACAGCACATTTCATGATAAAAAGCTTTTAGCAATGCCTAATAGTGACACTGCTTCATATTTGGGCTGGCCGTTATGACGGATACAGTAAACTGCTAGAGATTTTGCAGAATTTTTATACCGTATTAGAAATATTTGTGCAGGTACCAGTGGGAAGGACAGTTATCATGTTATTTACAAGTGAGAGTGACAAAGAAATGTGGAGCAATGATATTATTTCAATCACATAAATAAAATATCTATCTATATATACTCAATGAAAATCTATTTTAATAAATAAATACAAACTTTATATATATATATATTATATATATATAAAAATGTGTGTGACGAGACGAGAAACAAGATTGGGTTCACAAGACTTTTGCACTGTATTTTTAAGAAATACTATGGTATGTAGCCTAATTTGCGCGCATCAGGGAGCTCACGTTTTACTTTTCGCTTTTCGCAATCACTCGTACTGTGTACAGGAAGTGGTGGTGCTGAGCATACATTTTACAAGATAAGACATTTATCAGTCGCTTAGGCTCTGTTGCACAAGAATCCTCTGCCAACGTCTTGTCAGTCATCTCGCCTCATGCTCTGTCATGGCGATATCGCAAGACAGCTTTTCACCTCGATGAGAAATCTTGTCACATATTTTATTAATCTTGTCATATATATTATATATGTGAAAAGGTTGGATTAACTCAAATCAAATTTACAGCATGCACAGTAGATTTACAGGAATAAAAATGATCTATCAAATAAAAAGATTCATCATCCAACATTTTTATAAGCAGATTAAGAAAATAAAGTGAGTTGTTCTGAAACAGGTTTACAATTTTAGAAAACAGCAACAGCGAGAGAGAGAGAGAGAGAGAGAGAGAGAGAGGAAGGTTATTTTTGACTCATTTAGCCACAGTGTTTTTTTTTGTATTGAATTTGACCAGGGGGGGAAATCAAGGCTCAGAAAGTCAATAGGGTTTGTTACAGTCAGGGACCGCCACAGCGACAGCGACGAATGATTATCGAACGGCGGTCGGGCAGAGGGGAGACCTGACACATATAAAACGGTTCCTGCAGTCGTTCAATCTCGGTCTGCAGGAAGGAAGAAAAAAAAAGGGGGGGGGGGGGTGGATTTACAGAGGTCTTAAGGTGTTGTTTCTATAACAAGGAACTGAACTCTGCTTTGAGGTGAACAGATTTATATGAAATTGTCAAAGAATGTGTAGGAAAATGAGTATGTTAAGCTGACAAGGCTGTATTCCGTTGCATCCCTGTGGTGAGGATAAGCAGAGATGTGTCTTGGGGGAAGTACAACTCTTAAACAGCTCTGACTTGACATAACTCATATAGCGAACCAGGCCATTCTGCGCTGCGGCAGCAATTTGTCACAGACGCCGCACAAAATGGAGCTTTTGTGAAAAAAAAAAAAAAAAATCCAGCAATATTGTCTTTTAAAAACTAGAATAAGGACGAGCGCAGCGAGGAACAAAGATGGCGTATAAGGTAAATCTACCCTATATCTTATGACCTGAGCATATTTCAGATATCCTTCTCAAATAAATATATTGTCCAGAAAACACAATGTTCATTCATATCGTGTAGTATGTGGTAGGAATGTTAAGGTAGGAGATCAGACTGCACAATGGCCCCATTGTTAGTCTCCATGAATGAAATACACCTTCCATGCAAGTGCATTTGTTAACCTCCATAAAGATTAATGACATCCTGGTCATATAAAGGAAAGCCTGTTTCCTCTGTGGACCCAAGCACATAGGTCTTATTATACTGTACAGAGGTATGAGTATGTGTGTGTGTGTTTTGAGGGGGAGATCCGAGGATGGGATGTGATCCGACTACACCGACGCACCAGATTAGATAGCACTCTCGCTGGTCCACCATCTGCACAATGTCAAAAGAAGCTTGTGGGCAGTTTTGACACATGCAGACAAAGATGTAACATAATGGGGATGATTTTGCTCACTGTGCTCAAAATATCCCGAAGATTTGAACTTGAAAATCAAATGCAGATCTAACAATTCAAGTGCACCAATATATGAGCAAATCTGAGGTTCATGACACATTCAGAAGAACTTGAAATAGTTAATAATTTTCTGTTCAGGAAATAAAAAAAAGATAATTCAATCAATCAAGTATTTAATGAATACTTAATTATATCATTACTGAATAAAGGATTGCACCTGTAGTCCCATTAGATGACAATACTATGATACTACTGATTTCAATTTTCAATACAGAGTTCATTAGCATTCTGTAGAATGAGTTTATAGTGCAACAAATGAATGTATGTGCCTAAAAAAGACAACTTCATTCAGAATGGATAATTATACTTATCAGATTCTACAGGATAATTAGTATATTACTTGCGATATAGGCTACATTTACACAGTCATTGTTCAGGATTGACAACAAATAACAGGTGTGACTCTTGAATTGCCTTACAGGAGCGAATACAATCTGTATGAACGAATAACTTCCATAACAAAAGAATAGAAGGTTTTTTTAAAATATTAACCAACATTTTAAATATAAACATTAGGAATTTAACGTCAATACACAGTAGGAAACCATTTAAAGAACCACATTTTACAATATTTGGCCTCAGTTGGCTTTCTGTGCTGACCACGGTGAGTACAGTCAAACACAGCCCCTCTGTCTGCTCATATACTGTTCTCTGTTCATGTGTGAGGAACGGATGGAGTATTACTAGCTCCAGCTGTCAGGCAGCAGGACATTACACACCGAGCAATGCAAAGGTCAGAGGCCTGCGAATATAATAGACAAAACAAACAGAGAGAGAAAGGGGGAGCAAGATAACGTTAAACTCTCAATACACAGTGCTCTTATGACCCACGCCACAGCACCACGGAGCAAAATCCTGAATGTTTACCTCCTCCACCATTACAAAGGAAAGTCCATAGAGCTTATGAACACAAACACTCCACCCACACTCAGCACGAGCTCTGCGCTTGAACCAGTTACACTATTAAAAACCCCACCAGGGTTTGAGGTCTGACCCTGCCGTGCCCTAAGCAACAGCACTATTTAAACGACGTCTGCCGCCAGAATGTGAAAAAGAGTTGCGGGTTTGGTCAATGCTGAGAGGTGAACTCTTCCTCCTTTGTGCATCCATGAACTTCAGGCATAATGTTTAGACTTTTTGTGTAGGAGAGAAAGCGGGATGGTTCCTTAATGTTGTGGATTACAGCATGTCATGAAAGGGTAGGGTTCAGGTCAGGGGTGAAGCCTGCCTTCTTCTGGTAAGACTATCTGATGTTATTTAGAGGATCTAAATTCAATAGGCCTGGAGATGAATGTGGGAGCGTGTATTGACACGATGCATGCAGGTAAACGTGCCTTTTGTTTGGCCGTGTGGAGTGTTGCGATAAGATCAGAAACCTAAGTGTGATATACATCTGAGACACCATTAATCTGCTCTAGATGACAAACAATGGAAGAGTATCGAGAAGAGATGGGGGAGAAAGCAGAGGAATGTGTGAGAAAGAGAGATGAGATGAAAAACTATTGGAGGTAGAGGAAGGATGGAGAGAGAGAACTAAAGTTTAAAGGATTAAAGGAAGAGGAAAGAAAGAATGAAAGAAAGAAAGAAAGCTGAACGAGAGAAAAAAGAGATTAATGATAGAATGATGGTAGGAAGAAAGGAAAAAAGAAAGGAAGGCTGAAACAAGGAAAAGGTGGAAAAAGATAGATAAAGGACAAGAGGAAAAGGAAGGAAGAACAAGAAAGGATAGGTGGAAAAGGAGGCAGGAAAAGTGGAGGAATGAATGAATGAAGGAAAAAAGAATAACAAATAAAGGAAGGAAGAGGAAGAGGAAAAGGAAGGAAGTAGGGGAGGAAAGATGAACACAGGAAGTAAAACAGAAAGGAAGATATGAAGAAAGGAAGGAAAAGGAAGGAAAAGGAAAAGGAAGAAAGGAAGGAAATGGAAGGAGAAAATAAATTAAAGTAAAAACAAGGAGAGAAAGAAAGAAAGAAAGAAAGAAAGAAAGAAAGAAAGAAAGAAAGAAAGAAAGAAAGAAAGAAAGAAAGAAAGAAAGGAGGTTGAGGAAAAAAGACAGATAAAGAACAAGAAATGATATAGGACAGAAGGTGGAAAAGGTGGCAGAAAAATTGGAGGAATGAATGAAGGAAGGAACAAAAAATAAATAAAGGAAGGAAGAGGAAAATAAAGGAAGTAGGGGAGGGAGGATGAACACAGGAAGTTAAATAAAAAGAAAGATATGAAGAGAGGATAATAGTAGGAAATAAGGAGAAAATAGAGTAAATGGAAGGAGAAAGAAAAGAAAGAAAGAAAGAAAGAAAGAAAGAAAGAAAGAAAGAAAGAAAGAAAGAAAGAAAGAAAGAAAGAAAGAAAGAAAGAAATGAGAGGGTGGAAGGTGCTGGGAATTATTGAAGGAGCAGAAAAGGAAAGAAGGAGGGAAAAAGAGGAAGAGGAAGAGGAAAAGGAAGAAAGGAAGGAAAAGGAAGGAGAAAAGAAAGGAAAAACAAGGAGCAAGAAAGAAAGAAAGAAACAAAAAGGAGACAGAAAAAAGGACAGCTAAGGACAAGAGGGAAAGTAAGGAAGAACAAGAAAGGATATAGGACCGAAGGTGGAAAAGGTGGCAGGAAAAGTGGAGAAAAGAATGAAGAAAGGACCAAAAAATAACAAATAAAGGAAGGATGAGGAAATGAAAGGAAGTAGAGGAGGACGGATGAACACAGGAAGTAAAACAAAGAAAGATATAAAGGAAGGATAATAGAAAGTAAGGAACAAAAAGTATGGAGGAAATAAAAAAAGGAAAGAATGAAAAAAGAAGGGAAGTAGGGAAGGAAGGAGAGGATGGAAGGCGATGGAATTATTGAAGAAGCAGAAAAGGAAGAAGGGAAAAGAGGATGAGGAAAAGGAAGAAAGGAAGGAAACGGAAGAAGAAAAAAGAAAGGAAAAACAAGGAAGGCTAAAGTATAAATTTAATGATGGAATGACGGCAGGAAAGAAAGGAGGAAAGGCAGGGGAGAATGACATAAAGTAACGAAAGGAGAGAAGGTAGAAAAAGGCAGCAGATATAGTTGAGAACTGAATGAAACAAGGATCAAATAAAAAAATGAAGGAAGGAAGAGTAAAAAATGAAGGAGGAGAGGAAGAAAAGTAAAAAGGAATGGAAGGAAAGAAGGAAGAACAAGAAAGTGGACAGGAAGGAGGAGGGAGGGACGGAATTAATGAAAACGCAAAAGGAAGGAAGGAGGGAAAAGAGGAAGAGGAAAGGGAAGAAAGTAAGCAAACAGGGAAGGAAAAGGAAAACAGAAGGAAAAATGTGAAAAACACTAAGAGCTGGAGGAAGTGTGACAGAGAGAAGGGTCATCATGTGACAGTGATCCAGCACAGAGCAGCACACTGGAGTCCCTGGAGAGAGTTACAGTGACCGCTCCATTCATCTGCTCCCTCACCTCACTGTCACTGCAGCACACAGGTCACCTAAACACCGGCCTAATTGATTCGCCTGTCAAACGCAATGAAGGGTTGGATGTTAATAGGGGTTTTATTTGTCCCGAGGGGGGCCGACCCGACTGCCACAGGACAGTATATTTATCTATCCCCGCACACGTGTAATGCCCCGTTTCAAAGCGCTCATCTCTAGTTTATCAAGCACCCAGAGTCCCTGCCGTAATCATACCCAATGCGCCGACCCCTGATAAACGACCTCTCGGCCCAAGGCCACTCGCGGGTTAACTTAGGGGAGGAGATGAGGGCGGTAATGTGGGGGTTTGTCTCTGTTTGGGACACCGATAATGACCCGTGCTGGATCGTAATGGATGGATGCGGGTAAAGGGCGAGGGAACGACCGAGTTTATAGAGGTCCTGCAGGACAACAGGAGTGAAATAGATGCATGACGGTGGGGCAGGGATGTGGTGTGGTCCTCAGAGAGAGAGAGAGCAGGCTAGGCACCGGATTATAAAGTATTAAGTAATAAATCCTTGACATAAATCCTCCAAATATTAAATCCAAATAAAACATTTGTCCGAATATGATAAAAATTGTAAAATAAACAAATAAATATGGTAGTTCATTTAAAATCATCCCCAAAATTTCCTCAAATAAAATAAAAACTTTATACTTTTAAAATGCTGCAAGACTATTTAAAATGAATAAGTGTATATTTATATATTTATATATGACATTTATTATAATGGGTTTATGTGAAGATTTGTTTTAAGTTCATTTAAATTAAAAGTTAAATATTGAAATTATAGCTTTCAGTTATACTGTAATGTTGAATATCTATAATTAATGTTTTTAAAAATATTTCATATTTTAATTTAACTATTTCATAGAGACATCAGACCAGCATTAGTATGAGTGATATTGGCCTTCATTCATAAATGTTTCTGAGAGTAACTGTGAAATTATTACTATATTATATATATACATATATATATATATATATATATATATATATATATAAACTTTTAATTGCGATTAGTTGCGATTAATTTTATTTGATTGTATATATATATATATATATATATATATATATATATATATATATATATATATATATATATATATATATATATATATATATATATATATATATATATATAGTTGTAAGAAAAAGTATGTGAACCACTTGCAGAATCTGTGAAAACGTTAATAATAATTTTAACAAAATAAGGGAGTTGATACAAAATGCATAAAATGCATGTTATTTTTTATTTAGTACTGTCCTGAGTAAGATATTTGAAATAAAAGTTGTTTACATATAATCCACAAGACAAAAAAAAAAAAAAGATGAATTTATTAAAATAACCCCATTCATAAGTATGTGAACCATTGATTCTTAATACTGTGTGTGGTTACCTGGATGATCTACGATGTTTGTTTTGTGATGGTTGTTCATGAGTCCCTTGTTTGTCCTGAGCAGTTAAACTGAGCTCTGTTCTTCAGAAAAATCCTCCAGGTCCAGCAGATTCTTCAGTTTTCCAGCATTTTTTGCATATTTGAGCAGTGACTGAATTATTTTGAGATCCCTCTTTTCACACTGAGGACAATTGAGGGACTCAAACTCAACTATTAAAAAAGGTTCAAACATTCACTGATGCTCCAGAAGAAAACACAATGCATTAATATATGGGGGGTGAAAACATTTGGAATTTGAAGATCAAGGTAAATTGTATTTAATTTGTCTTCCAGGAAACATGCAAGTATCTTCTGTTGCTTCTGAAGGGCAGTACTAAATGAAAAAAAAAAAAATGATATTCAAGTGGAATAAGAAAAATTTGGACCTCTTCATCCTGTTCAGAAGAGTCCCTCTATTGTCCTCAGTGTGAAAAGACGGATCTCAAAATCATTCAGTCACTGTTGTAAAGGGTTCAAATATGCAAAAGATGGTGGAAAACTGAAGAATTTTTGGGACCTGGAGATTTTTTCTGAAGATCAGAGCTCAGTTTAACTGCTCAGGACAAACAAGGGACTCATGAACAACCATCATACAAAAAAAAACAGAAAAAAAAAAAAAAAAACAGTTGTAAATCATCCAGGTAACCACACACAGTATTAAGAATCAGTGGTTCACATACTTATGAATGGGATTATTTTAATAAATTCAGCTTTTTTTTGTCTTATGGATTATATGTAAAAATCTTTTATGTAAAATATCTTACTCAGGACAGTACTAAATAAAAAATAACATGCATTTTGTATGATCTCTCTTATTTTGTTAAAATTTTGCACATTTTCACATTCTGCGCGTGGTTCACATACTTTTTCTTGCAACTATATATATATATATATGGTTCGGTATGTACCTCGGTTCAGTACGTTTTCGGTACAGCAGAAGAAAAAACAAACGTTTTTTTATTTATTTTTATTTAACAGCGGTTTACTGAATAAACTATGTCTTAAAAAAAAAATCTGTGAATACTGTTGCAATTGGCAGCAACATTGTTTATGGTGCTGCTGTAATTGGTGGAAGAGATTTGAAGTGCTTACACTTTTGGATGCAAAATATATTAGCAAAATATTTTAGAATTAGGTTAGAATTATTGCGGTCACATTCTAATCTGCTCCATCTATTTGACGCACATGTAAGCACAGCAGCACTCGTTCACTGAAGTCTGTGAAGTTAAACAGGGTAATCCTTTATGTGAAATGGAAATACTTGCGTGAATTTGTAACATTTACAGGTAAGTGTACAATGCTAAGTTGTGTGCGCGTCACAAACGCATTAAATAATGTGCATCTGATGTTACACTCCCAATATATATGTATATAAATAACATTTGCATATACAATGTGGCCATCTACAGACCCTTCTGATTGGACTCAAGACACATTGGATTCCACCTGTATTTTCGTGCTGCCCACTTGTGATCAGATCACCCAAGACAGGTGTTAATACCAGGTGCAATCACAGTTTTTGTAATATGATCTCCAAATTCAACATGTTTCACATAACAGTGTCGACTACATGTCTCAACATTTTGGAAATTGAGGGATGAAAGGTACAATCATTGTTATGTGGGGAATGAAATTGAACAAGTGAGAAACACAGGAACTGAGCAGAGAAAACAAGCCCGCATTTTTTACTTTTGACTCGCAAAATACCGGTTGTGGGTTTTCGGGTGAGGTGAAAGAATAAAACAGCATCAGACATAACCCGACTGAGGTTACACACAAAAAAAAAAAAAATACAGCTCATTAAAACACATCCGACACATACACGTGTGCGGGCACTGCGCGCACACACACACACACACACACAATTCCCCCGAGAGCTCCTCCTGCAGCGCGCCATGAAGGATTAAAGCAGGCATCAAAGGGCACGGAGCACCAGTGAAATATTCAGCAGTCTCTGCGGGAACCGGGAGCTCCGGTGCATGTGTGTCTTGCACACGCACACAAAAGTCAAAGCCGAGGGATTCAGTACCTGAACCCTGTACAGAGAAAGTGTCAGACACATATTAAATATTTAACCAGCTCAACAGGGCTGGAAATGACTTCACACTATGCATATGAGCTCCACAGCTGAGGTGAGAGATGGCAAAAAAAAAAAAAACTCAAGGGGAGATAAAAAGGTCTACAAACTACAGTAGAATCATTGGAGTAATTAAGCTGGGAAAAATATTTTGTGCTGTGCAAAATATATAAAACCATTCAAGAGCACAAAAAGTACATTATATCTCAGTGAGCTTCATAAAACGTGTCACATTTCACAGTGAAATTTAAAAGTTCTCCATGCTGCCATAGTAAAATATGCAAAATATGCATATTTTTGTACACGCAAAATGTACTTATTTTTCTAACAATAGTGACATGCAATATTAAGTTATACATACCTTTTAAAGCAATTTGCAAATATTTTAATACACAGTGGTGCTCAGAATTATTGGCACCCTTGGTAAATATGATCAAAGATGACTATAAAAATAAATCTGCATTGTTTGTCCTTTTGATCTTTAATTCATAAAATGAGTAAAAATCTAACCTTTCATTGAAGGAAAAGAATTGAAAGTAGGGGGAAAATCACATTATGAAATAAATGTTCTTTCTCCAAAACATGTTGGCCATAATTATTGGCACCCCTAGAATTTTTTATGAGTAAAATATCTCTAAAGTATATTCCCAGTCATATTTACATTTTTTTAGCACACCAGGGTGATCATAAACATGAAATTGTCCAGCCATGACTTTCTGTTCCACAGGAGTATAAACATGAGGAAACACAAAGGCCAAATTCCTTAATCATTCATCACAATGAGTAAAACCAAAGAATATAGTTATGATATGCAGCAAAAGATTGTTGAGCTTCACAAAATAGAAAGTAGCTGTAAGAAAATAGATAAAGCATTGAAAATCCCCATTTCCGCTATCAGGGCAATAATTAAGAAGTTCCAATTAACTAAAGATGTTACAAATCTGCCTGGAAGACGACATGTGTCTAAATCGTCCTAATGCGCGGTGAGAAGGACAGTTTGAGTGGACAAAGACTCTCCAAGGATCACAGCTGGAGAATTGCAGAGATTAGTTGAGTCTTGAGTCTCAGAAAGCGCTAAAAAAAATATCAAACAGCACCTACATCCCCACAAGTTGTTCAGGAGGTTTTCAAGAAAAATCCTCTGCTCTCATCCAGAAACAATCTCCAGTATATTAAGTTGTCAGACATGATTGGAACTTCAAATGGGACAAGCTTCTATGGTCAGATGAAACTAAAAAAAAAGAGCTTTTTGGCAGCAAACCCACCAGATGGGTTTGGTGCACGCATGGATTAAAAAGTACCCCATGCCCACAGTTAAATATACTGCTGGATCTTTAATGTTGTGGGCCTATTTTTCTGCTGGAAATCCTGGACATCTTGTTCAGATATATGGTATCATGGTTTCTACCAAATATGAACAGATAAAAAAATCGAAACCTGACCGCTTCTGCTAGAAATCCTATAATGAGCTGTGGTTAGATCTTCCATCAGGACAATGATCCAAAACAAACATAAAAACCAACACAAAAATGTGTCACTGAGCACAAAATGAAGCTTCTGCCATGGTCTTCCCAGTCCCCTGACCTGAACCCTAAAGAAAATGAGTGAAGTGAACTGAAGAGAAGAAGCACCAACATGGAGCTGGGAATCTGAAGGTTCTGGAGAGATTCTGCATGGAGGAATGGTCTCTGATCTCTTGTCAGGTGTTCTTCAAACTCATCAGGCATTATAGAAGATGAATCAGAACTGTTTTCTTGGCAAAAGGAGGTTGCAAAAACTATTGAATAAAAGGGTGCCAATAATTGTGGCCAACGTGTTTTGGATATAAACATTTATTTCATAATGTGACTTTTCCCCAACTTTCAATTCTTTTTCTTCAATGAAAGGTTAGATTTTTGCTAGTTGCAAGTTTATGAATTAAAGATCAAAAGGATAAACAATGTAGATTTATTTTTACAGCCATCTTTGATCATATTTACCAAGGGTGCCAATAATTCTGAGCACCACTGTAGATTTAATTTTTTTTAAGCTTCAACAGTGTAAGGAACTTTTTATCCCTTTTTAACTTTTTATATAAAAGTAAATCTTTAATATTTTTTCCTCATTTGAGTATTAACAAATTGCAAAAATGTTTTATTGTTGCATTACGGAGATTTTGAGAGGAATATGTGTTTGACTGTCAAGAAAAACAATGTCACAATGCAAAAAAATCTTAATGGCTCTTCATAATATATTATATTTTATTTTTGTCTTTTGATTTTGGGGTGAAGTATGACCTAGACTTGTTCTTGACATATTTAGTGTATTAAGAGAGGCTAAGGACACAAAAGATTCACAATGTACAGCAGAATTATTTGAGTAATTAATGTTCATCCAGGAGGGAAAACATATTGTGCTGTGGAATATAAAGAACAGTTCAAGAGCACACAGGGTAGATAAATGTCTAGACGTGCCAAAGAGAACGTGTGTGTGCGTGTGAATACACAGACTGTATGTTTTTCGGGTCACATAACAAAGAGCAAGTGTGCTCTTTCCAAGCCCGTATGCTTCCCTCTCGCTCCTTTTCTTCCCTCTTGGCAGGTATAAAAAGCCTCGCGGAAAAGAAAATGAAGACCTGTGCATTCACACATCAACGCAGGACGACATGACTTTGAAATATGGATCATTTCAGGAAGCCAAAGAGTAATAAGAGCCCGCTCTGATAGACAGATGGAAAGACACAGTTAGCCCTATTCACCCACCTCAACCCTATTCACACACTAAAGCCTTTTCATACACACAAAAGACCCACAGAGACCCCGGACTGCGCTCTGTTTAACTAAAGGAAGGCCAGAGGTGCGGTAAGGTTACCTGACCTACCAGACATGATCCACAGATAAATGGTGAAGAAGTAGGGTGGAGATCTTGAGGTTCTCAAAAACTTGATGCTGGTCATGGTTAATTTACTATGTGAACCTTAAAGTATACTTACATTACAACGACAAACACCCTGGAGCAACCTGGCGTCAAGTGTCTTGCTTCTTATACAAAAATGTCTCATGGTAACCATATAAATTGCCAGTTAAAGAAAACATGACCTGAAATCCATTGCTTGCTATATACACTAATGTGCCAAAAAATTATGACCACCTGCCTTAATATGCTGTTGATCCTCCGCGTGCTGCCAAAGCAACATGACCCGGTGAGGCATGTGCCTTGTTTCCACCGAAATTACCCGGAACAATCTGTCCCAGAACTTTTCCCCCTCCCAAACCTGTTGCTGTCTGCGTTTCCATCATGGTCTAAAGTACCGTGAAGATTAAGTCCGGTGACGTAAGACTGCGTGCGACTTTACAGTTCCCGCTGGATTTCGTCCTCCGCATACAAGCTTAATAAAGCCTGAACCTCGTTGTTGGTCCAATGGTCGTAAACTCCATTGTTGATTCGAATAGCAAACAACTCTTACTGCCTGCACAGCAACAGAGTTTTAATAACGGTGGTTGAAATAAAATGCTGTGTGGAGTCAACCAATCAAAAAACCAATCAGCATGTTCAGTGCCCAAGTCCCCACTCCCGAAAGTTACTGAACTTTGAAAAAGTACTACCTTGCGAGCAGGGACTTTCTGAGGGGGACTTCATTTAGATCCTGGTCCCTGCGGTTGAAACACACCGAGTACCAGTGGAAACACAGCTATGGACTCTACAAGACCCCTGAATGTGTCCCTTGGTATCTGACACCAAGATGTCCTTCAAGTCCTGTAAGTTGCGAGGTGGAGCCACCGTGGATCGAACTTGTTGGTCCAGCACATCCCACAGATGCTCAACTGGATTGAGATCTGGGGAATTTGGAGGCCAGGACAACACCTTGAACTCTTTATCATGTTCCTCAAACCATTCCTGAACAATGTGTGCAGTGTGGCAGAATGTTTTATCCTGCTGAAAGAGGCCACTTCCACCAGGGAAGACCATGAAGGGGTGTACCTGGTCTACAAAAATGTTCAGGTAGGTGGCATGTGTCAAATTTAAGTCCACATGACCGGCTGGACCCAGTGTTTCCCAGTAGAACATTGCCTAGATCATCACACTCCCTCCACTGGCTTGTTGTCGTCCCACAGCACATCCTGGTACCATCACTTTCACCAGCCACATATGTGGACACACATATATGGCTGGCCACATATCAAAGAAAACAGGACTCTTCAGACCAGGTGATCTTCTCTCACTACTCCAAATTCCAGTTCCGACACTCACATGCTCACTGTAGACACTTTCGACGGTGGACAGGGGTCATCATAGTCACTCTGGCTGGTCTGCGGCTACATAATCTCATACGCAGAAGAGTGTGATGCACTGTGTTGTGACACATTCCTCCCATAACATCATTAAAACTGTGTGTGACTTGTGCCACAGTAGACCTTCTGTTGGCTTAACAATTTGGCCCTTCTCAAAGTCACTCTTTTTTTTCCTGCCCACTTCTCCTGCATCCAACATGTTGATTACGAAAACTGTTTGTTTGCTTACCATCTAATCTAACCAGACCTTAATATGTGGCCTTGTTAGAAAATGATCAACCACATTCAATTCATCCATCCACCCATCCATATACAAAACAAAAACATTTGCTCAATGTTTTTCTTACATTCAACAGGAAGTTATATTGCATATATTGCAATATTTTTCCACAGATAGATTTTTTTCCATTACACGCACATTGAACAGACGTCTGTTCTATGCATATGGGTCATTGACGAATAAGGTTTTTAAAAGTGTAAAAAAAACCTAATGGGGATATAATAGGTTGTTTGCACATGACGTCACAGCAGCAGCGCGAATGAATCTGGAGGGCAGGGACTGATTTATCTATATAGGAATCCTATCTAAAACTCAAAATTCTAATGTTTTGTGTCGTTTATGGTTCCTCAAATCGATAAAATCGAGAATCCAGAAGGTGTTTATATCATTTACATAACTTATACCGTTTTTTTATAACTTATATTGTTTTTTAACTTTAAAAGTTGTCGCCTTTAATAGCGTTTTGCGTCTGCTGATACTGAAATGAATATGGATACTTGCTTACCTTATTTGTTTTTGACTTGGTTAAATATCCACATTCTTCATGGTATCGTTTGCGGGGAAGAGAAGCTATTTTATCCCACTGAATGATAGTTTGGTGTTTTAAATTCCATTTTGTAGTATTCCGTTCACAATGTTGATCTGGTTACCATGATAACAGTGTCATGCGCTGCTGCTTCAGCCATCATATGGTAGAAAATGTCCAAATAAATGTTTAACAAGCTGACAGAAGTTGATTCAACAACAAAGACAACACTTTCAAAAACACTCAGCTATATGATTATTTTATTGAGTGATAGGGAGTGGGTTAAATCAGTGACATTATTAGTGTCTTCCCGTCACCTCCTCAGCCTGCTTCCCTTAGTGTGTTTTTACACATATAAAAGGCAACAATTGTATTACACCGTCCAGTTTTTTCTTTGAACGATGACATGAGCTCCTGTTGCAATTCTCGATTCAGCATAAATTACCTACAATGGCGACATTTTTCACAATCGCGACAGAAAATCAAAAATACTGCCCTAACTTCACTTATAGAAAGGTAGCGCGATATAAACAAACCCATACTAGAACTGAACGTGGCATGACAGCAGCTTCAAATTCTCTATATCTACCTCCTCGATGGCAGGAAAGTCTTTCAATTCAGTGGAAAAGTCACTCATCTTCATAACATAAAGATCACGTCCAACATATGTTGTGATTTTCTGTTTATACCTTTCTAAACCAGCACAGAAAGGACTTTTCTCCATCTCTTCCATTCTAATTTTCACTGCTTGCCCTCCACCGGTATTTCACGCGTCACCAGAACCACAAGATTACAAACAACCTATTAAATTAGAATTTTTTTTAAGTGTAAATGAGTTTATGTGGTTTTTATAAAGATTTTTAAAATATCTTTATATGTAGGAAAATATAATTAAAACCTTCTGGATTCAATAAAATAGATCTAGTTCTACTACCTTACATACTTTGGATGTCATATCTTTGTTTTTTATTATTATTAAGGCCTTTGGAAAAAAATGACCTGTCACGTCATTGACCCATATATACTATCACACAGCTATGGTATGGAATCTATGGTTACCATGTTAAATCTCATATGGGTCAATGGCACATTGATGTTTCATGCATTGCAGGGTTGAAACTTGCAACCCCAGGCCAGACAACTTTATGGACTGTAGATGTTAAACCGAAATAAAACAACATGAAAAGAAGAGTAACGCCTGTCTGATTCTCTCCAGAAAGAAGCTTAAGTGTGATGCATTTCACAGAGATGCTTTACTATGTAACCATATCAAATATTCAAAAGAAAAACATTCACTTGACCTTCAAAGAGAAGACAAATGTAATAAAGATGTGCAACACCAGAACCCACCCAAAAGGATTGTGTTTGGATATAAAATCAAGGCCTGGTTTCACAGACAGGGCTTAGATTAAGCCAGGATTAGACCTTAGCTCAATTAGGACATTTATAGCTTTTATATACATGCCTTAGAAAAAAAAAAAAGAAGAAACATTACTGGTGTGCTTCTTGAGTCAAAACAATGGCTCTGACATATTTTAAGAAGTTGCTTTCAGTTAAAACAGCTCAAACATGCATTTTAGTCTGTGACTAGACTTAAGTTTGATTGAAGAACTTAAATCTGAGGTGAACATAAATCTTCAGAAGCAGGTAAAGGCTCATTCCTATGGGCTGCATGTATTGTTTCAAATGTTTCGGGAAGACATGGAAAGAGCCCAATAGAAATCCCTGTTTTCATTCTCCTACTGTAAGCCAGAGATCAAAAAGAGGTGGATGAAAAAAGATTACAGAGGAAGATGAGAAAGAGAGCGGCTCACAGGCTGTACCAATTAGCGTTTTGGCATCTGCTTCCCTTTATCGACTCGAGCTTGTGTACTGTACATCCTTCACCATACCAATGCGAATTAGTGTTCAGAGCTGATTCAAAAACCCACAAACGAGAAGTGAACAAACCTACACTATTGAAAAACAGACATTTTTTTCTGAGGACGTTCAGAGGGCTGAGCGTCAAATCAAAGACTCAGCGAACAACACAGAAAAGACAAAAGAGACCATGCCCGTTCTGCTAGCTTTACTCCAACTGCTTCAAAGGGACCATTATTTACACCAACAAAGTGCATTTTTAAATTCTCAAAGTGAGAAAAAGACAAACAGAGCAACTGAATCCTAGATTACGTATTAGCTGCAAACACTATGTACATACTATGTTTTGGGTCAGTTTAAAAAAAAAAAAAAAAAAAAAAACTTTTTTTTATTCACCTTTATTCAGCAAGAACACATTAAATTGATCAAAAGTGACAGTAACGACATTTATAATAGTTACAAAAGATCTCTATCAACGAATTCTGAAGAAAAAATGTTTCCCTCAACAATATTAAGCCGCACAACTGTTTTCAACACTGATAATAACAAATGTGTCTTGAGCACTAAATCAGCAGCTTTACCATCACAATAATAAATTACATTTTTAAATATATTTAAAAAAAAAAAATGTTATTTTAAATTGTAATAATATTTCGCACAATATTACCGTTTTTACTATATTGTGATAAAATAAATGCAGCCTTGGTGAGCATAAGAGACGTTTTTTTCCAAAAACATTTAAAAAATCTTGCCGACCACAAACTTGAAAGGGTAGTGTATAAAAAAAAAATCTGTAATGCATGAATTTTGTAGATAATATTTGGCTAAAATGTATACATATTCTTCATCAAAAGCAGTATGCCACCATGACATACCATTTACAATGCATTACGGTTGGAATTAGTATTATCTTGCATACTATATCTAGCACAGAAATGTGAACTGGGATTCAGCCAGAGAGAGAATCATGTTGTCTTTAACCATATGTGCATGTGTTAATTGAGAAATCATGGCCGAAACATATTAGTCATACTTATGATTTTGTTTGGAGTAAAACAGACTCACTTGACGAAGGATGTGCATATAGTTGTGTAACTGATGCCATAACTGTGTACTTGTGCTGCCACAAATAATGATGGGAAACATAGTTTGGTTCCACAAAATCTGTCTAATCTGATAATATATCAGCTCAATGAATCAAATTTTCTGGCATGCTTTATCATTATTCTTTAAAACGCTAAATAGTCAACATTCACAACTACTTATTGATCAATAACAATTTGCTTTCATTGTGATTCTTTAATTGACACTCATCCTCTTTGGAAAGTTTGGCTTAAAGAAAGTTTCCAACTGCTGACAACTTTACAGCAACATTGATGTGCACTCAATGATAATTCCGACATGACTTGAACACAACAATAGATAAAGCATCATTTAAATGCCTAATGAGCATCTTTCGCTCTTCATTTTTCTGTATTAGCACTACCACTAAAAGCTAGTGCTAAAAGCTTCCCGTCTTTATCAGGAAGTGAAAAAGAGAAAGAAACAAATTGCATTTTATTCCAACCAAAATCACTTTAACACGCTTCATTAACTCATAAGTAGGAACTTGAAGGAAGGCAGCATTATTCATGCAGATCTCCATTCAGTCTGCCAGAAGTAGTGGCTGTTGGGAGGAAAGAGATTAGAATCAACTGCAGTCTGGGAGGAGGGTGGGCGACACTACAAGCCGTGCACCTTATATCGCTTGTAAGGAGTCCAGGGCAAAGGGTTTAGTAGTAGTCAACAGGAAAAGGGGGTAAGTGAATAAATGCCCATGTGAGTGAGAAAGAGAGTCACGGTGATAAAGGCTATTGTCTTAACCTTTCTATATAGGGTGTTGCCAGGGTCAGAGAGAATAGGCACTTACAATGGACAGGATGTCATATAAACTGGCAGTTGTTTTCTTTTTCCCATCTGAGTCTTGTGGAAATTAACATGAGCAGAAGGAACAACACGTGAAACACAAGCAGAAATCAGCATTTACAAAAAAACAAAACTTATATTATTACATATTACATTTTCTTTACACAGTGAAGAAATGAAACCATATTATTGCTTTCAAATACTTAAAAGGCTGGAAAACATCTTGCTTCTAATATTATTTACTGTTTTTTTGTATACACAATTTAATACATTTACTTCAAGTCTCAAAAAGTATTTTGCTACCAAAAAATATTCAGATAAAATGCTTACAAAAAAAAAAAAAAAAAAAAAAAAAAAAATTCTTGTGATTATTATATTTAGGTGCATGTCAAAAAAACAAAAACAAAAAATAGATATATAAATAAATGTAAAACAGAATCCTCATTATTTCTATAGTATTAGTCCAAAACATTTTTAAAAATTGTAATAAATATATATATACTACATCAAAATTTATTCAGACACCTTGAACATTTCATTCAGTTTATTCACTATTGTTTACAAAAATGGTAATAAAATGTGACAAGATCTCAGAGTTAAGCCGCGGTCACACTAGACTTTGAATGTGCGAAATTTTTTCAGATGCTGTAACGGTCGTGATATGACGCGTCTTTTTTATAAACATGAATTCAACACGTAACTTAAAGTAATACATTTAAAATGTAAAAATATAGAACCTACTCGACTTTACTGCAAAAATATAATTCTATTAATTCAGCTAAGAGGTCATGCCGTGACGAACTGATCTTCTACTGGTCGCACGTCTTCACGTGATGCGAATTCGCAGGTCAGAGTTCACCAAACTTGAACTTTGGAACGCAGCGAAATGCGAAATTTTTCGCACGAGCTTGCGTTTCCGGTCTGACGCATTCGAATGCGTTTGAATGGAAGTCAATGGAAGGAAAAGTGCAGTGTGACCGCACCTCTAAACTGTGTCAGAAAAAAATAATCTTAATTATGTCAGATAAAACTTAAGCAAAACATGGTCAGGTCAAAGTGTCTGATTAATTTTTGGTTCCAAATTTTTATCAATTTTACTGGTAGTCCACTGTATGAAGAATTTTTGGGTATAATATGTCACACTTTATCTCAAACTCATTTCAGTTTTTTCTTAAAACACAGGAGAATGTAATATAACACACAAGATTCATGATGCCATAAGAGACCATTTGGCTTTTTATTTTGTATATTTTCGCCTTAACTAGAAAATATATATATAAATAAATATAATATGTCTGCAAAAAAGTGCCATGCAATAAACTCAGGACCTTTGGTACTAAAATAAACAGCATTGAAATCTAATAAACGTAATGAACGGGAGAGTCACATGAGGTCAGGATAGTGTGTGGCATCTTGTGTTTGCATTGTGCATGTAAAATCTCTGGTGTGTATGACGAACAACGGCCTGGTCAAAAGCAGAACTACTATGTTGCTCGTTTCACGGGTAATTAGATTCATACAACTGTCCTAGTTCTCATTATAGCTAATTCTCTCTCTCTCTCTCTGGCTGCTTGGTCTCAAGACTGATGGATTGAGGGGGGCCGCGGTGTGGTTTGTAAGTCGTGGCCCGGTGCACGGAAGGTTAGAGCTTAACACATGTGCGTACACGTAAACAAACACCGGCTCCATTTGACGTCCTGTCAGCGCAGAGTCTTTCTAATCACAAATCATCGATGCTCGCCATATGTTTCCCTTCACCTTTTCAGAATGATGGCAAGCAGTTTTTTGCTACGTCTATGCAGTTTAAATTTGAAGAAAGAAGGCAGGAGACACAGAAACACATTTTTAAACACAATTAGCAGAGCGCGGCTACACGATGACCTATGACATGAAAGGAGAAAAGAGTCATTCAAAGCCGAGAGGGGGCCGCTACCCCTCCGTCACCCCGCCTGCCGCTGTGGGTCTGTCTGTCTGACGGTCATGGCCGAGGGTCTGTGCAGCATACCCAGACATGGGCCGCTAATTAATGTTGACAAGCCGCCACTCCCCCCGGTCAAAGGTCACCTTGCAATCACTGACAAGTGCAGGTAGTGTCTGCCCCTGGAAAGACGACACAAAGCTTCCCAGACGACCTCCTCCGACCCTCCCTCTCCTGTTGGGCCGCTCCTCCCCCCTCCTCTAGTACTCGCAGTGATTTCTACCCCCATAACCTCCCCCTCCGCCTCCTTGAAAAGAGGGCAAAGTGTTTTTTTTTCTTCCACTGTGCATCTTAAACACGCAAAGCAGACTCCGTCCCATTCATGCACTCAATGAAAGGAGGAAGTACAAAAGAAGCGGGGCATAAAGGAAGAGGGGAGGAAGGATTTTTTTTAATCTAAAGGACACACACAGATGCATTTAAATAAATATAAATATAAATATAAATATAAGTATATATATATATATTTTAGGTGTGTAACGGTACACAGAAGTCAGAGTTTGGTACGTACCTCAGGTTTGGGGTCACGGTTTGGTACGATTTCAGTACAATAGGAAAAATGGTCACACTTTGGAGTAGGGTCCAGTTCTCACTATTAATTAATTATTAACTGGGTCATAGATGAATAAGGTTTTAAAAAGAGTAAAAAACAAAACAAAATGGAGATATAATTAATTTTGAAGTTAGATTAAAGCTGCAGTCTGGAAGTTTTGCCTCTTCGTCGCCATCTCTGTTTGAAACCTGCAATTGCAGTTATATGCGGAATTATTATTGTTACGTGCGTTGTGCGTCGGCACGACTCCGTGCGGATGCACCTAATGTTTAGTGTCAGTCACCACATCTGTGTGGATGCTGTACTTCGGAAACACAGATTCTACTTTTTGGAGGTATGACCAAAATTATAATTTTCACTGGAAAATGTCACCTAAACAAGTAAGTAACATTTCTGCCACATTTGTTCTGAACAACTGAGGAAAAAAGCATTAGGCCTACAATAGCATTAGGCCTCTAACGATTGCTTAGCTTGGTTCATGCCAAACCGTGCAAATCATTATTAATGTTATACTTTGTTCTCAAATTGTTAATGTTAACAACATCAGCATTGCGTGACTATGTGTATTATCGTTACCTGTAGAAGCCTTTTGCTTTTGACTACAGGTAAATCTCCAGTTGTCACTGATGATTGTCATTTGAACCTTTCTGGATTACAATCCGCCATCAAAATGATATGTTTAATTATTTCAGCTGTTGTGAGAAAAGGCTATAATGATCCACTACAAGCAGCAATATATATATATATATAACTGAAAAGTCTTATCACTTTTTTTTTTACTCCAACTGAGCCACGACTCACATGTTTATCCATCAAATCTTCATTAAACAACAGCAGCTTTTATATCTGGGTGAAAAGCAGAGCATTTAAGTCGTGCATAGAACACAAAACTGACGTGAGCAGCTCCGGTGGAGAACAGTGACTGGATCTAAAACCTTCAGATGACACACAGGTCAAATCTCCATCGAGGTTACCAAAAACACCCCGCAACGCACAGTACACACACGTTTGTGCAGCGCAGAGCGGCTCTTTCACACTGTATGACGAGACAGACAACTAGTTGTCGAGTCCGGTTCTGTTCTGAGAATGAAAATTTACGGGTGTGAATTCGGTTATAGAATACGGTTGTCACTCCTGTAAAATAACCAAGCTGTATGTAAACGTATCCGTATTAAGGACTCAGATACAGGACTGACAACCGTATTCTGCTGCTGTGTGAATGTGGCCTTAGATTATTAATATTAATCTTAATCTTGAAACAGGCTTGTTGTGACTATAAATACATGTGAAAACTACATGTGAATTTACAAAAGAAGAAATTACAAAATATGATAAAGAACAAATGCTTTGAAGAAGCTTTGTTTTATTCAGTTCACATGCTCTTTGGTTTTCAGAAACGTGTAATGGGAGTGAGAGAGCGGGAGAACTAATGGAAAACAACCAACCAAAACAGTATTTAATAAAGATTATAATTTGGCACAAAAAAACAAAAAAGCATTTCCAGCAAATCCTAATTAGCCCTGAAGAAAAACAAGCACTAAGACCCATTTATTGAAGGGTAAATAATTAATGCATGAGGAAAAACAAACAAATAAATACCAAATAAGAGTTTTATTCTGAAATTCTCATTTCCTCAAACTTTCCCTGTCGTTTATGGTTTATCAGCCATGTCTGACCGGACACTGATGGATAAATGTGTGTGTGTGTGTGTGTGGGTTTACTTAGCTGTACTTAGAGGACAAAATTGTAAAACCTCCCTTTGTGGACTCCCTGAAAGATCAAAATTAATCAAACAAAGTAAATAATGATATTTTTTAAAACTCTTTAGTCATTACAATTTGCTTTCTATAAAACTAGAAGTCTAAACGTGTGTGTGTGTTGGATGTGTCGGGAGGATCTCGAACAGTAGCGGCTGTCACTGACCCTTCGCCTGACAGAGAGAATGTGACGGAGGAGTAACCGTGGAGAGCAGGGGGGGGGGTCGGATGATGAGCCAATGATGGAAGAATGGAGTGTGTGAGTGTATACGTGAGAAGGGCTGCGGGAGGTTTTTGAGGGGGAGCTCTGCGTCCCGTCACACTCCGTGGGGCAAAGGTGATGACAAATGCGCCATTTAAAACTCACTCAGTCAACCGGGCGATTCGGCCTGGGAAAGCCATTCACACACACACATAGAAACCCTCCCCCTCAGCCTGTAGGCTCCATAAAGTCTGTATGAAGTCCGACTGCCTAAATCCCCCAGTATCAGTAACCTGACTACATTACGAGTCCCGCTTTAAGCCCATGGCTCAGTCGGGGGAACTGTAGAGCGCTCGGGCTGTAAGTCCAACACCTGGTGCCACCATTTCAAAGTTCCCTAAACTAAAATTACCAAATCACCAGGGACACATAACACTCACACCTTCTCACTTGAACAGGTCTCAGTAGGAGTCCAAAATCTGAACAAAAAGCCATTTAACCTGCAAAAGACACTATCTGTCACTGGCAGAATGAGAAGCTATTATTAAACCTTGACATGTAGTTCATCCTGGACCTTTCATGCTATGGACATGAACAGTGTGCAAGGTTTCTGTGCGTGACAAATTTTTAGGATGATGAATACGAAAAAATGCATGTGAATGTTTAGGACTCAGTGTGCAAAGACCTTTATGCCTCAAATCTTGTGGCTTGTTTGAAGACAAAACAGGTACAAAAGAAGCATTCCAAGTCATATCTAGGGGCCAGTGTGTTTTAAAGCAGTGGTATTCAAATGGCAGAATGCAGTCCGGTTCCGGACTCGGCTTGGTTCCATCCAGACCACGGGACAGAAGGAGCTTTCGCACCGAATAGTTCTAGGAACTCAGTTATAGGAAATAGCCACTAGGATAGTTCCCCGGGAACTAATTTCTCCCCCGGGCCATGTTCCTGGTTGCAATCGCACTGGGAATAGAAGACGGCCAACAGCGGCGTCTTTAAGCGTTGCGTTTACAAATGCTAAAAACCGGTGAATGGAGGATGCCGGGATCGGAGCTGTTTGTTGTGTGTCGCGGGTTCCGTGATAACGGTGATGGAATGTAAATGCATAATCTACGCGACTGAAAGAGCAAAAAGTGGGGCTAAGAGACTAAATCTCCAATGACAAATTTCAGTATTACATATCATCGAGGTGGAGAAAAGAACACAACCCTGCAGACAGCAGGTAAATGCTGTTATCACTGTTTTCCATGTTTTTGAAGTAAATATGTTTACACAGCTTTTTAAAAATGCCGGATACTGGTGTTTGACATGCGTTTGACCAATCAATGTACACTTACGTCACTGATAGTTCCTATAGTGCTGGTTTAGACCCTACTCTGAAGTAGAAGCTAATTTAGTTCCCCCAACAGGAGTTCCTAGAACTAAAATAGTTCCTAGTTCCTGTGATGCAAACACGGCAAAATCCGGGTACTTTAGCCAATAGTTCTAGGAACCATGAAACGGTTCCTCCGGTGCGAAAGCCCCAATAATTGCGCCATTTTACCATTTCTACAGATTAAAGTGAGAAGCACGTCAAAACAATGGAGCGGTTCACACCGCAAGTGTTCAGGTTCGTTTACAGTAACTGTTTTCGGCCCTATATCCTCTAATATTTTTATCTAGAGCCAAATGTGCTTCATTCAAGCCCTTTCTGCTCTGTGTGTGTTGCTTCTCTCTCAAGCTGAAGACTTAAATCACCACATTAAGAGCTGCATATTACATGGTTATTTTAACAACAATAGAAGAAACACGTGAGCAGCAAAAAAGATCTTTTACTAAAACATTGTAGAAAACGAAAATGAATACCCCTGTTTTAGACACTTATCGGTGGGATCTTGACTTGAAGTATGCAGCCAACTAGTTTTTTTTTTTGGTAACATTAATTCCTGGTTACTATTCCTTTAATTTCTGAAACCACTGAGCTTTTATTTTGGCTGAAAACAACCATCCAAAACACCCTAGCATCATGGTGGTGAGTTTTGCCAATTTAGTTAGATGATAGAAGGTAAATTCTTGTAAGGGTTAAGGGCCTGCTCTACTGTCAGTGTGTGAAATTATGATGAAGCTACAATATGCAAGGAATGTTGGTGCACTTAAAATAACCGGATTAGGTGTCTCAAATTCAATATTTTCCAGCAGTTATCAAACGTGTGCAATAATCTGGAAGTGGTAGAGAGAGAAGCGATCATTTCTTTCTCTGGTTCTGTGAGGTCTTTTTCCACACACTATCAATCACTCTATGCTCAGATAAGGGGTGAGAGAGATAGATATTATGAACGGCTCAGGATTACTCTCACAGCATATAAGAACAGTGGAAGAGGATAAGTGTCTCCGTGTGCGAGTACGAGCGAGCGCCGGAGCAAGTGCCTGTGGATGGAGGGGGATTTTCACATTATCGTACAGAACTGGACGTGGGCTAAGGGCGCTGGGCCAACACAAACGAGAGAAGAGCCTGGCGCCTGCACCACCAGCCCCGTTTGAGCCACAGAGAAATATTTACCCAACACAGCCAAACTCTCACAGGATCCAGACTAGCGTTGAATACACTTGAGTTAAGTTAGGATCGAGCAAAATCATTCAGGATCTGGATGATTTTCTATTTAGATATTTTTGTCAACATGTGAAACTTGTTCACAGTACTTCTACTAACATTGGCTTCACAAGATCAATAATTAGGTTTAGTAAATAGTTCAATAAATAGTTTTAGTCAAATAGTTTTAGATCAATAAATAGTTGTAGTATTTTTCACAATTTTGGCATATTCTAAAATCATATATCATCTAAAATAATCTAAAATCATCTTGAAGAATCATATACTAAATTCAAAGTAAATAACGAGAAAAAAACGTAAAGAAACGTTCTAAAATATATGAACGCATTAAAAAAAAAGTTTAATAAAATAAATTTAAGATATGTAAACTTGCTATGTCAATTAATTTTGTAAAATAAGTGTATATATATATATATATATATATATATATATATATATATATATATATATATATATATATATATATATATATATATATATATATATATATATATATATATATATATATATCTACAACTGTTTTTTTTGTTGTGTGATGGTTGTTCATGAGTCTCTTGTTTGTTCTGAGCAGTTAAACTGAGCTCTGTTCTTCAGAAAAAATCTCCAGCTTCTGCAGATTCTTCAGTTTTCCAGCATTTTTTGCATATTTGAGCCTTTTACAACAGAGACTGAATGATTTTGAGATCCGTCTTTTCACACTGAGGACAATTGAGGGACTCAAACAAAACTATTAAAAAAGGTTCAAACATTCACTGATGTTCCAGAAGAAAACACAATGCATTAATATATGGGGGGTGAAAACATTTAGAATTTGAAGATCAAGGTAAATTGTATTTAATTTGTCTTCCGGGAAACATGCAAGTATCTTCTGTTGCTTCAGAAGGGCAGTACTAAATGAAAAACAATGATATTCAAGCGAAATAAGAAAAATTTGGACCTCTTCATCCTGTTCAAAAGTGTTCACCCCCCGACTCTTAATGCATCGTGTTTCCTTCTGGAGCATCAGTGAATGTTTGATCCTTTTTTAATAGTTGTGTTTGAGTCCCTCAGTTGTCCTCAGTGTGAAAAGATGGATCTCAAAATAATTCAGTCACTGTTGTAAATGGTTAAAAATGTGCAAAAGATGGTGGAAAACTGAAGGATTTTTGGGACCTGGAGATTTTTTCTGAAGAACAGAGCTCAGTTTAACTGCTCAGAATAAACAAGGGACTTATGAACAACCATCACAAAACAACAACAACAACAAAAAAAAAAAACAGTCGTAAATCATCCAGGTAACCACACATAGTATTAAGAATCAGTGGTTCACAAACTTTTGAACTGGGTCATTTTAATAAATTCAGCTATTTTTTTGTCTTATTGATTATATGTAAACATCTTTTATGTAAAACATCTTACTCAGGACAGTACTAAATAAAAAATAACTTTTTTATGATCTCTCTTATTTTGTTAAAATTTTGCACATTTTCATAGATTCTGCAAGTGGTTAAACTTTTACAATTATTTAAAAATATATACTTGCCAATTTCCACTCCATTTTTCAAGTCATGTAGGCAAGGATACATTGTAAAAGTCGTTAACATTGTTCTAAATACTGTTTTTATTGCTTTATAAATGGCAAAATCCATCACAGTTTGGCATCTTTAAGGCAAATACTTACTGTGCCCACAATGAAAACATGCCAGGAATATTCTTCTGAAGTTTAAAGGGATTGAATCTCATAAGAGAGTATAAGGGTATGTCAAAACCCCTGGGGAGTGGCGCTGGTCTTACGCCCAGATTGACTACCAGTGGACTCACCCTATCTGAACTGTATCACGTGACCATTACGGCAATGACACTGGCAGACGGGTCAGGCCTTGAGGGGGATTACTGCTAGCATGAAGCTTTAAAAAGCCAGACAGACACCCCCTCCCTTCTCCTTAAAACCTGAGTACCATGACCCCTCATATGGCTTTCACTCATTGTGCCCATTCTGAAGGCATTCACCAACCCTTCAACCTCCAAAAATCTCCACCAGCGGCTTGGCGAATGTTTGTTCTGAAATGGCTTGAAAGATCAATCGATTCATTGAATGGGACAGTTTGATCTGATCACGGAAATTAATCGAACTTACTAACTTCGCATTCATCTTAAGTCTAGAACAACAAGGATCGTGAAAGTAGTCTACTGCCATACACAAGTTTTTATGAAATATAAAACTCATTTCTACCTGAAAACCAAAGCTTTGCATACCAAAATTACCAGTATCCATAAGGACCTTGGTCTATGTAATTGGATGTGCATGTTGACTTTTGAGTCTTTTAATCTCAGTTCATATTTTCTTGTCCTTTAATTTCAAAGGCTTTATCGTGTTGTGTGGGTTTGTTTGTGGAAGTGGTTCTCTGGGGTCAGGCCAGGGTTTGATCTCTGGGAGCAGACAAAACCATCAGGATGTTCCTGAACAAAAGGCCACTTCCTGAAAGATGTCTGGGTTTTCAGTCGCTATGCACACAAGAGCTTGCCAGAGTAAGAAAGAAAAATACACATTTATAGGAACCTTTATCATTACATCTATATTTGGTTCTTAGATAGCCATAAGTATCTTGATTTTTACTTTTCCATACTTGTCATTCTCTCAACAAAGAATAAAATCAAAAGTTCAAAAATCTGCTGTCAATACGACAAAGAAACTAATAATGGAGTAATGGCTGCTGAAAATTCAGCTTGGCCATCACATAAATAAATTACATTTTAAAATATATTCAAATAGAGCCCGTTATTTTAAATTGCAATAATATCTCACAATATTACAGCTTTTACTGTATTTTTAATCAAATAACTGCAGTCTGGGAGCAATCTCACTGATCCCACACTTTTTAAACGGTAATGTACATCAACATTTTCTGAAGCAGGAACTTTTACAAATAAAAATGACAAAACAAGGAGTTTTTTTCTTCAGCTTTTAAGACTCTTAGAGGGATAGTTCACCCAAGGGGCGAGATCTGCTTGGTTACAAATATTCTTCCAAATATCTTCCTTTGTGTTCAGCAGAACAAACAATTTTATGCAGGTTTGGAACTACTTGAGGGTGAGTAAATGATGACAGAATTTTCATTTTTGGGTGAAGTATCCCTTTAAACATAGGTCTTTACTGCTGCTAACTTCAACTTCTCAACACACATCTCTGGACTGAAGACTGGTAAATGTCAAACAGATATTTCTAAGTAGCTGATTGAAGAAAAATGTATACTATACCCAAAGTTTACTTCGTTTTTACGCGTACGTGAGGGTCGCGTATAGTTGGCGTGGTGCACATTTCATCACGCATTAAATTTGTTTTGCACCAATCAGGTGTTTCACAAGGTGGCAACACTGGCCTGGGCTAAAATGTTAATACAGACATTATTTATTCATTGTCTTATTCCAAACCTGCCTGGCTTTATTTTTTCTGTGGAACGACAAACTAGACATTTTGAAGAATCTTCATGCAGGTCTTTGTCCATACAACAAAATTTCATGAAATCTGCATCAAAAAACATGTTAATACAAATCCATATGACTCGTGCAATATATTCCAAGTCTTCTGAAGACATATGATACACTGTAAAAAAAAATCCCCGTAAAATTTATGATAAAAAAACAGCAGCTGTGGTTGCCAGAACTTTACCATACAAAATACGGTAGCAATGTAAAAAAAAAAAAAAATATTCTGTTAAATTTACGGTAAAAAACAAAGCATTTCATTAACTGATATAATGTTAATTTACCAACCTATTAATGTACTAATATCTGTTTTGTACCTTTGTAATACACTGACAACCGCCAATCACAGTGGTGATGAGAGTCACATGATGAATCAAAGCTCATCACAAGCAGATTTTCCACAAGCTGAGAAGGACAATACTAATATATAGAAGGCGCACACAGTGTCATTCACACAAACACTAAACACCATCATGGTAACACATGAAATTTTAAAAATGCAATAAACATTAATTTAACAACATTAGATGTAACATAAAACCCTAATGTACATAACTTATTTGAAAAAAACTAAGAAAAACTAAGAAGAAACAGAGTTATTTCAGCGGAAATACATCAAATGTGAAGTGTCACACAGGGACTTGTGGGAATGTCAATTTATGGTTTTTCACTGTAAATTATACAATGACTTGTTACTTTTCACTTCCAAAAAGTGTGAATATAACGGTATTTTACCAAAAAAATTACATTAAATGTACCGATAGATCTATTACAGTTATTCCCCGTATACAGTAAGGAAACCAACTGTAAACCAACTAACTGTTTTTCACCGTAGCATTTTTACAGTTTTTTACCGTTAAAATCACAGTCATTGGTGTGACGAACAGACTGAAATTTAAGTTATTCACTGCAGTGTTGTTATTTTAAACTTTAAAAAATATATTTTTGGTGATTAAAACTAATAAAATAAACTCAAAATAAAATGAAAACTTAAAATATATAAAACTAAATGCAAATTCAAAATATTGATAAATACTATAGTAGTATATAAATACTACTAAAATGACACTGATAATTCACTGATAAAATATGACATCATTTTCATTTCTGTGTGAACTATTCCTCTAAATTATAATGCTAAAATGTAATGTGAATGTTTAAGAAAGTGATTTCATGCCAAAAAGTAAAGTAGGCAATGCATTTCTATTAGCTAAACAAAAGGAAATTTGTTCACTTTACATTTAACAGACTATGTTCATGCAATACTACAAAACAAAAACTTCTTTTTTATCTCTGACAATTTCAAGAACAGGATCTTGGTGTGAAGATGTATTTAATTCCCGAAGCGTGTCAGCACATGATGTGTTCCCATCAATACAGCCACTGTCATGTCTATCTGCATCAGTGCTTTCTAATTTTTTTTTTATGCATTTTGCCCTTTTCTGACACCTGTCCTCTTGCTCTCTCCCTTTCCAGTCCTTCCTCTGTCACCGTTCGCCTCTGTGTCTCAAAGTATGTCATTACTGTCTCCATCTGTCCATCAAGCTAGCTTTATGGATATCTTTCTTTTCTTTTAGACCTCTTTCTCTCTGTTTTCACTCTCGGGAATGAGTCAGCAGCACTCGGGGCGAACGGCTGGTCTGCAGTCACAATATTCTTAAGCGAGCTTCTGACTTATGTTACAGATTCAATGGTGTGACAATATGGTAATACAAATTAGCCGGCTTCTCAAATTTCTCGGCCATTTGAGCCGCACGCCGCACCAGGGCCACCCAAAGCTTTCGTAGCAAGACCTCACGCTGCCGGTCAGACTGACCACCTCACGGCCATCTGTGTGTGTGTGTGTGTGCTGAGTTATCACAGTATCCACCCGCCGGCCCCCTTCCCCCGTTTCCCACAAGACCCCACGCTGTCACAACAGACATTTAGCAGCTTTCACGCTAAAGGGCCACAGGGGGCTTCCTTCCTTCCTTCTCCACTTCCTCCCTCTGTTTTCCGCTTCCCCACTGTCTGCTTCGCTACATTTTGAGGGATGCCCTCTACAACGCCCTTTTTAACTCCATTTCACAGCTAATTATAGACAAAAACAAGACAGCACAAGAGGTGAATCTTACAATGGCTCTTAAGAGGGGAAAAAACAAAGAGGAAAACAAAGACTAGGGGGCAAGACACAAAAATAGAAAATGCCAGGAAACATTAAAGATGTTGTGCGGGATAATTATAGTTCAGGGCCATTTTATCTTTTTAGATGGATGCTAAGGAAACAGGAAGTAGGGCAGAGGTGCAGCTAAACATGCTGCCCAATAGAGCGAATTCCCACAGCAGCGCTAGAAAAACACACAGGAGGATCCAAGAGGATCAGAGCATCCGAGGAAATTCAAACATACAGGGATGGAGTATGGGAATGACACAGAGGTGCTTTCTCAGGCCGTCTTGTTTGCTAGTTTGCAGTGGCACCATCGCAGAAACAACATCACAAGAGCTTTTGAAGTTAATATGAATTCAAAAATGTCATATTTACTTTCTTAATGCATGTTCCTGTGTGCATTCTAAAGAAATTCAGTAAGATTTGACAAAAAGGAATGTTTTATTCAGCAAGGATGCGTTACATTGATCAAAAGTGACAGTAAAGATATTTATAATGTTACAAAAGGTTTCTATTTCAAATAAATGCTGTTCTTTTGAACTTTCTATTCATCAAACAATCCTGAAAAAAATTATCATGGTTTCCACCAAAATATTGACCATATGGGAGCCGACTTCACTGCAATTGCGCACGCATTGTGGTGGCAGAAAAACAGCGGTAAACAAGTGGAGGAAAATGGGCGAAACCCACGGAATAAGAGAAAAGTGTCGCGTTGTGCCGTTGGATGTCAGAATCAGAATGCAAAAAATTATGGTCTTCGTTTTTACAGAATTTTGAAGCATTTATGATTGAAAGTCATTGAACGAACAGACTGGACTGATGAAAACTGCAATGATAACCCTACCATTAAAGCATGAATTTGATGTAAACAAAAAATTTGATGTATACATAATATTCATATATGCAGTTCATAGGTATCATAATGTATTAGCCTTACAGTTACAGCATGAAATAACATTTAAATCTATAACATTTTTTATCTCACAATTCTAACTTTTTTCTTGCACTTTCGAGTTTATATCTCGAAAATCTTTATAACCAGCAATTCCGAGTATATATTACAATTCTGATAGGAAAAAAGGCAGAATTTCGAGTTTATATCTTATATATATTTTTCTTCTCAAAATGGTGAGATATATGCTCGGAATTGCAGGGGGTAAAAAAAATTGAATTGTGAGATATAAACTCAGAATTACCTTTTTTTATTCTTTTATTCCGTGGCTTCCATAGACTGCAGAACTGTAATTTTCTGCCACCAGGTAGGCTCCGCCCACAAAACATGTCATCACTGTTTGCAAACACCCAAATGGTCTATTAAGCAGCAATGTAAATGTAAAAATCATAAAAAGCAGCAAATCTGAATATTAGAATGATATCTGAAGGATCATGTGGCACTGAAGACTGGAGTAATGATTGAGCTTTACCCCACAGGAATACATTTTAAATATATTAAATATATTTAAATGTATTATAATAGAAATTTTAAAGTGTAATATTCCACAATATTACTGTTTTACTGTAGTTTTGATCAAATAAATGCAGCCTTGGTGAGCAGATACTTAATTAAAAACATTTTTAAAAAATCTTACTGATTTACCAATCTAAACACATACATATATAGTACATATATAATATTTCATAAAAAACTAAGAATTTTCACCACCTGAAGTCACATATATATTCTGCTGATGTAACTAAAGTTGCATGGATGGGTAAAATAACATTAACCAATAACCAATATTGATTAATAATGTCCAACCCTTAAAAAATCAAATAAAATTACCGGTGGATAATATCAAATAACATCTAGATCACATAACAGAGGTTTAATGTGTTGTGAATGTCGTCACTGCTGTCACTTTGTCTTTTAAACAAGTCTGACATAAAGTCTGGCCAATCTACTCACAAATTGTATGAAGAATAAATCACTGATACAAATTCTGTTAATCTATAAATTCGTAAAATATATATGTTGCCAAACAATGATAAACAAACATATATCTCCATAAACAGAGTTTAAGATGATGATGATATATACAGCAAACAAACATCATTCTGGATATCAAATGACTGTCAACAATACGCAATTCTGATTCAATTCAGTGACTTAAAAATGCATGAGGAACTTACCATGGTGTGCCGTATATTCGAAAGCCCTTGACGGTGACATCAGAGTCCTGCAGGTAAACACAGTTTGTCAGGAGAGACTGAACATTGTCAAAGTCCTCGGGTTTCAACTTGGACACGGAGGGAAAGCGATAGTAATCCTGCTTGACCAGCTCCGTCATGAAATCCTTATCGAAGGTCAGCTCATGATTCCCAGCGATCACCACTTTGAACTCATATGGCAGGCTGCCTGCAACACCAAACAAATTCATCCGTTAAATCAGAACTCCTCGTAATCAATTTCCATATTTTATTATATATATATATATATATATATATATATATATATATATATATATATATATATATATATATCTCATGACATATATTTCAAAACACCGATTTCAAAACACTGGTTCAGGAAGATTCGGAGCACAAATGAATCAGCGTATCGATTCATGATACGGATCACGTGTCAAAATGCCAACGGCTGAAATCACGTGACTTTGGCACTCCGAACAGCAGATCGATACACTAATTCATTATGCTCCGATGCTTCCTGAAGCATTGTTTTGAAATCGGCCATCACTAAATAAGTCGTTATTTTGTTTTTTTTGGTGCTCCAAAAATATTCTCGTCGCTTTATAATATTAATATTGAACCACTGTACTCACATGAACTGATTTAAATATGTTTTTAGTACCTTTATGGATCTTGAGAGAGGAAATGTCATTGCTCCCTATGGAGGCCTCACGGAGCCATTGGATTTCATCTAAAATATCTTAATTTGTGTTCCGAAGATTAACGAAGGTCTTACGGGTGTGGAACGGCATGAGGGTGAGTAATAAATGACAGAATTTTCATTTTTGGGTGAACTAACCCTTTAACAACTGAAACTTGTTTAAACACATTGTTCATGACTCAAAAATATTTACCCCAAATATCAATATATTGTATCGGTTATTAATGTAAAATGTAAATGATCGCAAACTGGTTTGAATTCACCATTGAACAATGGAACTCACGTTTGGTTAGGACACGGTGTGAATGCATTTTCAAAAATGCTATGCTGAAGTTCATGTGAGGTTACTGTGATCTTGAAGAAAAGTCAGATAATGAAAAACAGGATTCTGCGAGTGGAAACAGGCCATTACAACAAAACATACATCAAAGTATTTTTCTTTACCTCTCTATTAACGCTTCTGTCTATAACAGCTGATGCATTGTTTAAAGTCTACTTTTTTGTCCTGGACAACTTTGGCTAAAAAACCTTTCAGCTAAAACATCTCAAATACTTTAAGTCACAGATTTAGATACAGTATGTGTCTTGCAGGCCATTATGGCCTTTCTTTTCCATTCTATAGAAAATGTGCTAAAAAATACAAAAGCAACAAATATTTATTAAAGTCATGGCCGCTGTATTTTAAAGGCTTTTTTCCTCTTTCCCTTTCTCACCTCAGCCTCCATCCTCACAGCATAGCTCTTTTGTGCTGGTACATCAGGATAATGCAACAGGGGAAGTTGTTCTTTACAGAACTCGAACAGAAAGAGTGCACTCTCGCTATGTGCCAATCCTCAGACAGGAAAACACACACACACACACAGATCATCTCTCAGTGGATTGCATAACACATATGGAACGCTTTAAAAGAACAAAAATATTTCACCAACCAAAATGCAGATGAAACAAGACGCTTTTCAGACAGAGCACAAAGCAAAATGGGACTGAAAATGCAAAAAGCATTTTTTTTTTTTTTTTAATAAAAGTAAAAAAAAATAAAAATAAAAATAACAATAAAAAACAAATCTGGTATGCTCAGAAGCTCTATAAAATAATATGTTTGAAGGTGCTCTTTGCAGACCAGTATTTGTTCTCTTAAAAAAAAAAAAAAAAAAAACATACTATGAAATAGCCAGTTTAAATGATGGCTTTTTTTTGCGGTTTGAACTGGAAGCGTCTCTTTCTTGGGAAACAATAAAAGCCAATTAAATTTGGAACTGTAAAGGTATCAGAAAGGAGCAAAACACTTGACCGAAGTAAAAAGAAAATAAAAAGATAAACTGATTTAAAAGTAAACACTTTCCCAGCAGTTTAATTTACTTTCTTGCTCCTTCCACGCGCTCCGCACTATATAGACTGGGATATATCATAAATCCCAGTCTAATCTAATAACAGGAGCCCATCTTTCAGCTCCGCAGCCCGCAGTCAGCCAAACGCCATCACGGATCCATTTACATGGAGCTTTCCAGTCGCACAAAACCGAATCACAAACCCCCGGCGGACGAGCTTCGTGCCAGCCTCTCTACGGCAGAAAAAGGCCTAGAATGCAATTACTTCCCCACCGACTGCATCTTCTGCGTCCCCGCAGGGATTTTTACAACATTTTATTGCCATCAAAATGTATTTTTCAAAGAGGACTCTAGGTATAAACTCTGTTTATTACTTTGAAGAAGCTGAGGAGGAACATATGGGAAGGTATGTGGAGTATGGGAAACTGCTTAAAGTCAAAGTAATATGGGTTTAGCCTCACTGTTTGAATTTGATTTACATCAGAGGACGGGCGCGGGGCACAGTTTGGCGATCGCTGTGCGTAATGAATGTAAATCAAATTAGTGAAAATAAACTACACACCGTAAACATCTGTAACTGAAGGATGGCTGGTAGAGAACATGTGTGTTTTGTTGAAAACAGAGCAGCGCAATCACATCCGTCAAGTTGTTCGAACTGCTGCCGCAAAAAACATGTAGGATTTGATGAATAGAATTAAAAACAATGAGCACATGGTACCAGAAAGCCCAACAGCACAAATCACAAAAAGTTCAATCATAAATTAAAGGAATAGTACACCCAAAAAATTAAAACTCTGTTATTTTTTACTTGCCATCAGGTTTTTCCCAACTAAAATGTCTCTATTTCTTCTTCCATTTAACACAAAATATTCATTTTTGAAGAATATCCTGTTCACTTTTTCATACTGTATTACGAAGGAAAAGGGGACTGGGTCACAGCGTAATGATAAGTATTTCGTCACTTATTGCTTTTGTAAAATGATAATTTAAACAATGACAATATAAAATTTATATAAATTATATTTATATATCAATTATTTCATTTAAAAATGATAATTATTAATGTTCTCATCAAACATTTTAATTTGATGTGCATTTTTTGACTACTGTCTATATTGCGGTTACACTCACATGACGTTGCCGTGCTGTGGCGTCACAAAAGCTTATCATTTGAATGCTTTTTATACCTTGCAGATTAAAAAACAAGTGATTTTAAACTGTACAAGTGCAACAAGCAGCGAGGACTCATTTTAGCATATGCGCACTGTCTGAGAAACAGAAGTGAACAAATGAAACATGCACACATAAAGCTGCAGCTCATACAGCCTGTGAGTACTGAACTGAGTTCTTTTTGGGAACTTATTGGGCATGAACACACACCAGTCAATCATGCTTATTGCTGCTTTTTGCGAAAATATAACTGGAATGCTTCACTTTCACTTAATGTGTCAAAATGCACATCAAACACAGTTGTTTATATCTAAGTGAATGTAAACAAAGCACATGTGTATTAGTATATTAGATGAGTGCATTTGGTCTTAAAGTGACAGCAGCCTAATATATACTTGCTGCCGTCTATGCCATTAATTAAACAATTTCATTGCTCTTGACTGAATCGCTTGCGTAACTTGTGAAGACAGTGAAGACTATGCAACGGTTTTGTGTATTTGATTACTTTATACAATTTGTGTAGTAGCCTATTTATATGCCTATCTAGTGCTCAAAGTTTTTCAGGTAGGTCTATTTCATTTGTGTCTTTGTTCTATTGTAGTTTTTTGTTCTGTTGCTTGTAATTAATTTCTTTGTTCCTGTTTTATCACTGACTGCTTACTCGTCTTCAGCAAGATTTTTTTTTAAGTTTTTATTTTTTTATTTTTTACTTATGTTAGTTAGGCTAGTAGTCTTTTTGTGAAATTGGAGATCAAATTTATGAAACTTCAGATTTTAGACTATCGTCTCTATCGCAGTTACAATCACGTGAGGTTGCTATGATGCACGGTCACGAAAGCTTATCATTTGTATGAGTTTTTAAGCATTGCAGTTTAAAAACAAGTGGTTTTAAACTGTTGAAGTGCAGTTAGCAGCGAAAGACAACCCATTTCAGCATTTGCACACGCTCTCTGAGAGACTGTTAAAAGTGCGCGACATAAAGCCACTGCTCATAGAGCGTGCGAGTGCTCTTTGCCACCTAGTTGGGCTTGAACGGTTAAATACACACACCTATGTGTCAAAGTGACCACGTATTAGCAAGTAAACAGAGCCATTTATGTCTTAAGTGAAGGTACAGTTGAGAAAGACAAGGCTCGAGTATAATGGACCGGTGCAGTCAGTCTTAAAGGGACAGCATCCAAATTTACCTGCTGCCTTTAATGCTAATCAAACAACAAAAAAGAGAGAAAATCTCTCACTGCTTTCTTTAATAAGAATAAATGTATATTTAATTTACACCGTAAAGTGGTTATATGACTGATTTTGGTCATATAACCGGGGTATATAAGCTTAAATTTTGGTATCTACTTTAAGATACTTTTTTGATGCATATGTGCCGTATTGTAAAGAGCAAGCAGGATATTCTTCAGAAATAAACCTTTCCTGTTCAATACAACAAAAGTCATGAAGGTTGCAATGACATGAGGATGAGTGAATAATAACAGAACTGTAATTTTAGGGTGAACTACCCCTATATCCCAGCAAACACGTTCTTTTGCTGCTCTCACAACATCGCAAAACAAAGGAACAAAGCTGATCTATTTGACATGGGATCTATTGGCTGTCCTGCATTGATCAAAGAAATAAACAGTGAACTCAGACAAACGAAGTCAAGACCTAGTAAAGCTCCTTATTTATGGTGCACAGATCCATGTTTGCACTCATGAATCCCGTGCGGAGAAGCACAGGTCAGATCTCACGGGCGAGATATTGAGCAGAACTGAACTTTAGCAAAGAAACCTCATTCCCACTGAACGATTCCTGAGAATCGATCCCACTTATCAACAAAAACCATGATCAATGACAACGATTAGTGGCTGGGCTTTCTTGCCAGAAAAACAAACAAAAGCAAGCTACGCTTCAAGAAAATGCATGGTAAATGAAGCAAATGCAAGAGAGAGAGGAAAAAAGAGAGGAAAGACAAACCCAGCAGTATTTAAAAGGTCTAATATAAACAACACCAATTTCCCTTTGAAAGTTTCATTTATAAAGTCCCTTCATGTTTTTTTTCTCCTGTATCATTTGTCCCCTACTGCTAAAGAACAAAGTAGCGACCTTGGAAAGAAATGCAAGCATTTATACTACGGAACTAGGGAAAATATAACCGAAATGCTTTGGCTCGGATAATAAAAACACACAAAAATCAGTTTTCCCGAAGATCCACTACAGGCTCATCTGAGCGACGTTCTTTGAGTTCGTCAAAAGGCTTATATAAACTACTCCATCATCACGTCATGTTTGAGGGAACGATTTGTTTTAAAGTGCCTAAACTCTTTTATCCAAACATGTTTTTGACAGAAGACAGCTTTCAGCCGTCATGAGATTATCTATCGGCACCCAGCTGTGTGTTTACAACAAAAAGCGATGATGTGAAAAATAATTTCATCGTCAGGTTTCCTTTGGGACGTGAATAATAAGAAAGTCGGAGCGTTCTCCGACCACCAGGCACTTCAAAAGCTGCTGGTGTCACATGCCGGATTCGAAAAAAATGTGGCGTCAAGTACGTTGATAGATGGAGGGATGGAAAGACTGCTGACAGCTCTCTCCGTTTCATCCCTTCTGATGCACTATTTCAACCGTGTGTGACAAGAGCGTATGCATGGATGGAATGACGAGGCGAAGGGCAAACTAAGAGCCTGTGACATCAAAAATCAAGCTCCTGCAAGTACAAATACAAGTGCTACTTTGAAATGGCAACTTGCCAGGATTACTTAAAATTAATTAAATATCTAAACTATAGTAAAAAGTACACTCTAAAAAATGCTAGGATGTTTCAACCCATGTTTGGGACAAATATGGACAAACCCAACCGTTGTTTTAAAAAAAAAATTTGGTCCCACTTTATATTAGATCATGTTGCAATGTTGTTGCTGCCTATGTGTGGATCAGATACCCTCGGATTTCATCAAAAATATCTTAATTTGTGTTCAGAAGACAAACGAAGGTCTTATGGGTTTGGGACGACATGAGGGTGAGTACTTAATGACAGAAATTAGATTTTTGGGTGAATTAACCCTTTAAATCTACCCATACCACCAAACCTTTCCCAAATCCCACCTCAATATCAGCAAAAGTGTTTTGCAATACAATATAAACACAATAAGTACATTGTACTTATTTTTTGATGCAAGTACATAATAGTTATGGACACCTAATATAAAGTGGGACCAAAAATTTAATTAAAAAATTGACCCAAACGTAAGTTGAAACAACCCAGCATTTGTTGTGAGTGTAGTTAGCTGCTACAAGCTACTAGCACAAGTTTCTAACTATATTCTCATATTATATAAAAAACAGAGCAGTTTTGTGGCCCAAAATTGAGGATCTGAATACATACAAAAAAGTAATTAATAAAACCTAAAAACATTGCATTGAAAACAATGTCAAATGCAGTATTTAACTAAATATATTGTTAACATTATTATAAATATTGCTAAATATTTTGCCATATAAAAAAGAAATTAGAAAAATGACACAGAATTTTATAAACACGTATGAATCAGCGAATCTAATTTCTGAATGAACCAATTCACTGAATCAAATCAGCTGCAAACATATTGGCTTTAACTAACTTTCTTAGCAAGATTCTCTTTAAACCATTGCTAAACCAGAAGAGTAGCTGAACTGAAAGAGAAAATGTAGAAGACAGTTTATGCTAACATTTGTTTTTCCTAGTGCCTATTAGGGCTTTTCACACTTGAAATAGTTAACCCTGGGTCATTCTAAACCCCGGGTAAATGGAATCCTGGGTTATCTTTATTCACGTTTCACCCTGCTCATAATATACCTGGGGTTAACAGTTAATCCTGGGAATTCATAAACTGCCGTTTCACATCGCACATTGCTGACTGTAATATCAAGTTTAGAATGTAAGAATGAAACGGTCTCTTCTTCACTCCAACTGTTGTGTTTTCCATCGCCGTTTGATGTTTTTCCTATCATACGCAGAAACGACTGTATATATACATAGTGTTTCCGTGTCTGAATACAACAGTGTATTAGCGATCTGTCTCTTTTCAGGATTATAGTTATGTATGAAATTAAGTTTGCATAGCTGGAAGTGTCTGTTCATATTCTTGTGTAAAGTATTTGCAATACAATGTGATACAAAAACAGCTGAACTATGGTCACATTACAAAAAATAGTTAAACTAGCAATTTTAGTGTAGCACTTTTAACTTGTATATAGTTGTTCACTCTCATCATTGAATAATTGTGGCACATGGCTCATGTCGAGAGGCCAAATGACAATACACAAGGCTCACTGGTCTGAAGGTCAGCGGTGTGAGCGGCTCCACAGGGTCAATGTGACCGCTTTATGGCTGCATCAGGTGCCAACATCCCAAACCCTCGGCCCAAGACTCCCTGGCGCCAATAGAGCTCAGGATGTCAGAGCCGGCAACCGTTTGATTTAATCACATGGGTTTTGATCTACACCTCAACTAAAGCACAGGATCAAAAAGGATTTGAGGTAAAGGATTTACTACATACATGATCAAAACAATACAGGAACTTCTTAAACTACATTTCAAGGAACCAATCGAATGTCAAAATAAAAAAATACCACATTATCATCTTTTTTTTTGGACATGAACTATGATAATACTATTGTACTGTTTGAAGTACACTGAAATACAATTAAATTACAATTAGTATTTAAATTACCATTTAAACACAAATATGGAAATCATTCAATACTCTGGTATATACATCATTTCAAGATATCATCATAAAAATGGTTTTCCACAGTGTAGCCTAATGTCCAAAAACAATGGTAATACCACAGTATTTGTAGAGTGGTAAAGTTAATTATTCTGTATTTGGCACTTTTTCTTTTTTCATCATCATAAACAAAACACCATATTAAAGTAGTTCCATTAAAGATAAATATAAACTAACCCAGAGTTCAAATGCAGGAACTTTATGACTTTCTAACTGAAATGAAAACACATTAAAAGACGAATTCCCTAGAAAAAAAAAAAAAAAAAAGATTTGGTTTAAACAGAGTGCAGTACAAAAAGACCAAGGCTTATGCAAATTATAAACTCCATGCATGCTAACACACACTACATAACTAGATTTTGTGTGTGTGTGATACTCGCTGTGCTACAGCTCAAAATAATGAGAGCACGTCACGCATCAAGGGCCTCCAAACAGATATATTAACAAGAGTTATGGAAGTCAGGACTGATGTTTCAATTTTAAATCTATCAATCTCGCAGTGTGTCACAGTAAGAAAGTCCGTGACGGCCACGTGCTGCAAGCTGGCTACAATCTGAGGCTTTTTCTCAAAAACAAATCATACATTTGTCTGGAAAAGCATGATTTGTTTTTGACTGAAAACATACTTTTGCAATAACTACTGACAGATGGTTAATTAATATACTAGTAATTAGCATACAGCCATCTATAAATCACAATTTACGCTAAGGTTTCCAAAAAACATAAAATGTAATATTTATTACCAATCTGTGAATGTGAATGCAAAACGTTGGCAAAATCTTCAATATTTTCTATAGATAGAATAAATAAATGAAGCTAAAAATGGTGATATTCACAATCTTCAGTTATTTCTTCATCTGTATTCTACATCATTTTCTCAGAGGATTATTCTTACACATAGAATCATGTTGAATTTAACCCTACATAAATAAGCATAATTAGTTGCTAATGAAGTACCCATTGCTCTCCTATGAATCTGTAATTAGAATGTCATGTTGAAAATACAAAATAATTCTCACAGTCTACATTAGATTAAAAAAAAAAAAAAAAAAAAAGATCACACCGTTTATAATCAACAGAACCATCTTTCCTACCACCATTGTCCTAGTCTGTCTGAAAACATTTTTTTTTTTTTTTTAGAAATATAAATATATTTTTCTATTATGAATTTTATGTATGCATTTTTGGTTTCTAATCATGTATATACTTTTAAACTAATCATGTATATATTTTATAAATATTACCATTTTGTGCAAATTATTTAATTACGTAACCCATTCAAAGTCATTAGAATCATTTTCAATGGATTGTTCCTTCGTTTTACTGTTGCTGATTGGTCCGTTTTAGTAAATAGCCTCAAACTGATGCAAAATTGGACACTTCTAGTGTAAAGGATTCTGGATTACCAATATTTTATCAATCAATCAATATGAGCTACAGTGGCACAGATACACTGCCATTAAAAAGTTTGGGGTCAGTAAGATTTTTTTTAAATATCTCTTATGCTCACCAAGGCTTCATTTATTTGCAGTAAAACAGCAATGTTGTCAAAAGTCATTACTATTTAAAATGGTGATGCACCGATCATGATTTTTCATGGACGATTCTAATTCCGATTTCTTTACAATTACTTTACAAATTGGCTGATTTCGATACCAGTTGTCTATTTTTTTCTCTGTTTAAGTAAATTTATTTGTCGTTTATTTGCTCTATAACAGGCAAACTGGCCTTAAACAAAAAATATCTGCAGCCATTTGAAATTAGAGGCAACCACTGCATTTTAATGACGATCCAAACAAAGATGCTACACATTGTTGTTTCTTAATTAGATTAATTAGAAGCAAAAACGGTAACACTTTACAATAAGGTTCATTATTTAAACATTAGTATGAATTAGTATTGAATTAACCATGAGAAATACATTTGTTACTGTATTTACTAATCTTCGTTAACTTTAGGTAATGAAAATACAGTTGTTCATTGTTTGTTCATGTTAGTTCACAGTGCATTAACTAATGTTAACAAGATTTTAATAATGTATTAGTAAATGTTAAAATTAACATTAACAAGGATTAATAAAAGCTGTAGAAGTGCAGTTCATTATTAGTTCATGTTAAAGGTGGTATAGAGGATGTTTTCGTCGACTGAGTTTTTGAAATGAGCGTTTGAAATGATACACATTTTACGACTAGCTAAAACATTCTGACTGTGCTCAACATACAGCGATAGTTTCCTGCTGCTGAAGCAGATTTATATACTTTCACATGGAATTTGAACACCGACTGTAATCGCAGACTGAACGCAACTGGCTCTGACTGGACGCGTTTGAACGCGATCAGTCATAAGTATCAATTTACATTCATAATCGGCCTTACAATCGTTAAAACGCGCACACACTTAGTGGATTCATTATGTCGGACTCACCTCATAATCTGCAGTTGTTACTCCTGTCTCCTGACAAAAACATTGTATGCGGCGCATGTAGTGTGGAAAGTTACTAGAGCGCGCAGCCGCGCGTCTCTCACAAGGAACGTCATGGCAGTGATTGACAAGCCAGAGGGCCAATCCGCGCACGTCTCTCACAATGGCAGTGATTGACAAGCCAGAGGGCCAATCGCGTAAACGATTGGCTGATGTTTTTAAGGCCCTACCTCTTGCACAGATGATGTATATTAATAATATTCCTTTCAGTGCACCTAATAAATAGTCTTTTATCACTTAGTAAACACAGTTTCAAGTAATATTGCAAAAATTTATAAAACAAAACATCCTCTTTACCACCTTTAACTAATGTAAGTAATGTTAACTAATGAACCTTATTGTAAAGTGTTACCGCAAAAACAGTATGGTCTGACTTTAGATTTGTGAAAATATGCTACATAAGACACACCTGCACAAACAAAAACATCAGACGGACTGAATAAAAATGCTAATTCACTCTCTGACAGTAGGTGGCGCTTATGGAACAGCAGCAGTTTCTTTGGGTACTGCTATTTCTTCCAATATTTCGAGCATTGTGAACAGTGAACTTGTGCCTGGTAGTATTTTTTCTGCCACCTCTTCTCTTTGCATCTGTCTTTAACGTGTCACGTCTCTGGCCTGTGTTAAAGTCCTGTTACAGACTTTGTAATATTTCCACACAGATGACATTTTGGGAAATGATTGCAATGCAGTTTGTGTGCAAGTCCGGAATATAGATAATAAAAGCCGATTTATGGCAGGTCGACCGGTGCATCTCTAATTTAAAATAACTTTTTTTATTTTAATATATTTTGAAATGTAATTTATTCCTTGATGACAAAGCTAAGTTTCCAGCAGACATTTCTGCCATCTTCAGCATCACATGATCCTTCAGAAATCATTCTAATATGTTTATTTGCTCAATAAACATTTCTTACTATTATTTATATTGGAAACAGCTTAAAGGTGCCCTAGAACCAGTTTTTACAAGATATAATTAAGACTAAGTGTCCCCTGAATGTGTCTGTGAAGTTTCAGCTCAAAATACCCCATAGATTTTTTTTAATACATTTTTTTAACTGCCTATTTTGGGGCATCATTAACTATGCACCGATTCAGGCTGCAGCCCCTTTAAACCGCTCCCTCCCCCCCTGAGCTCTCGACTATAATACAAAGTTCACACAGCTAATATAACCCTCAAAATGGATCTTTACAAGATGTTCATCATGCATACTGCATGCATGATCGGATCATGTGAGTACAGTGTTTATTTGGATGTTTACATTTGATTCTGAATGAGTTTGATAGTGCTCTGTGGCTAAAGCTAACATTACACACTGTTGGAGAGATTTATAGAGAATGAAGATGTGTTTATGAATTATACAGACTGCAAGTGTTTAAAAATGAAAATAGCGACGGCTCTTGTCTCCGTGAATACAGTAATAAACGATGGTAACTTTAACCACATTTAACAGTACATTAGCAACATGCTAACGAAACATTTAGAAAGACAATTCACAAATATCACTAAAAATATCATGTTATCATGGATCATGTCAGTTATTATCGCTCCATCTGCCATTTTTCGCTGTTGTTCTTGCTTGCTTACCTAGTCTGATGTTCAGCTGTGCACATCCAGATGTTAATACTGGCTTGTCTAATGCCTTGAACATGGGCTGGCATATGCAAATGTTGGGGGCGTACATATTAATGATCCCGACTGTTACGTAACAGTGGGTGTTATGTTGAGATTCGCCTGTTTTTCTGAGGTCTTTTAAACAAATGAGATTTACATAAGAAGGAGGAAACAATGGAGTTTGAGACTCGCTGTATGTCATTTCCATGTACTGAACTCTTGTTATTCAACTATGCCAAGGTAAATTCAATTTTTGATTCTAGGGCACCTTTAATATATTTTGGTGGAAACTATTATGACTTTTTTCCAGGATACTTTGATGAATAGAAGGTTCAAAAAACAGCATTTATTTGAAATGGCAATCTTCAATGTACAAGTCTTTACTGTTACTTTAGATCAATTTAATGCGTCTTTGCTGAATAAAAGTATTTGTTTATTTTTGAAACATTTCTTACTGACACCAAACTTCTGAATGAGTATAAAATGACTATTTTTGACAAACCAAAACCAGCATAAACACCTCACAAAATAATTTATAGTTCCCAGAATTCTTCACTAAACAGAAAAAAAAAAATCCAGTAATGATGCACACAGCTCACTGAACACTTTCTGTTATGCTGACAGATGCTGAAAGGAGAAACTCAGCTTCTTCTGACCATTAGCTTCAGTCACTAAAACCTGTCACCACCACTTCACACGTCGCTAAACCCTGCGTGCGTGAGGGTCGGATGTGATGCAAGGGGGTTAAACGGTGGTTAATCGCAGCTCTTTACCTAACCAGTCGTTAAACTTCTTGACCTCTGAGGGCAGGCCCAGCTCGGTGAAGTCCCCTGTGTGCAGGAGAACGTCCCCGTAAGGCATCTGGATGCCATCTGTCCGTGAGTGTGTGTCTGACACGCACACAAAACGCGTGTGGCCACCCGGCTTGGGAGTGTCGTACGAGATGGGGTCCACCCTGAGAGTGAGAATGAGCGGTAAAGAGACAGATGGAGGGAGAGAAAGAGAAGGAGGTTATTCTATGAGCATAAAAATCAGCAGAAATAACTCTACAAAACTGCTAGCCGGCTAGTTACAGAAGTATGCGAGCTGAGCGACATGCTTAAAATCATTGCAGTTAAAATAACAGACAGAACAAATTAAAAAAAGTAGTGACTGAAGATATGGACCAAGCTCTGTCCCTCTATTTAGTGACATAAGAGTTATTTGTGACTTTTACAGAAGATAATTATATCTTATTTAAGTGACAAATATGAAGTACAAATGTTATGTGATAAACTCTGATAAACATGGTGTATAACCCTCAAACATATAAAAATAATATAATAATAATAAAATAAAGAACTGGACTCATTAAGTGACATTTAATCAGAATGGTTACATTTCTTAAAACTTATATAAATAAAACAAATTACACTGCTATACTTTATAATCTCAGTTCAGGTCCTCTAATTTGATTGGTAGGGCGCCGTTCCAAGAGTGCTGGATTTTTTTGAAGTGATTATGTTTGATTATGTAATGCTCTCGCCACAATCATTAAGAGCAAGTTTCTCTCAACAGCGAGGGAGAAACCCGAAGTAGAGCTGGAGCCAGTGGCGTAGCAAGTCAGCCCCGGGCCCATATGCAAACATTTTTTACGGGCCCCCCTTGACTTCGCGGACTTTAATATGAATAAGATATCATCACTAACAGCACTACAGTAGGCCTACTATGCGCTCCTCCATCATTTTGACTTTGCATTGCGGATCTATTTAAAAAATGTCAAACAAACCCGCTTTTCAACACAGTCTACGCTTGAATTCGACCGATTCGACTTAGGAATTTCAGAATGATGATAGCATTTCAGATGCGATGAGTCCGAAGATTATTCCAGTTATGAATTAATTATTCTGTCACAGACTACTTTTAATGCACATGTTTTATTCCTAATAAATTTACTAGAAGTTTCTTCTCTAAATTTGTTTCCATCACATTTTATGTGGATTTTATTTAGTTGAATAAAGAGTATCCATCCCAACGAGTGTATGAGTTACATTTACTCACATCTTGTGCAGTATCTTAAAATGTGCAGATGTAGTCGTTTTTTTCAGAAAACCAATATGACTCATTTAAAATTCATACTGACATTACTGCATGCATAAGTTTCAGAAACCCACTTTAAAAATGACAGAAAAGCGAATACAGGCCAAAAACAGATCATCGCTAAGACATGGCATGGACCATTTTTTGGTCCATTTATTCAGATTCTTAATGATTTTCAGTACATTTAACATAGATAGGCTATAGCAAGTTACTGACAACATTATTTCTATTATACTTAATTTTTCTGAACATATGTACACAGGTTCTGTCTCGCGCACAGACACGCGTGCGAAACTTTGAAAGTATTTGGCTGCAGAAAGACTCTCTTGCATGGGCTGTTTTCAGTATACACACTGTCCGTGCCATCACAAAAATTGGGCTGCACGCGGACGGGGAGTGTGGACGTCCACGAATTCTCCTGATAACAAAAATTTCGCAATGCGGACTTTGCGTGGATGCCCGCAGTATACCTTGGGGTTAAGCCCGTAATAGCGGGCCCCCAATCCGCCCGGGCCCATATGCACGTGCATACCTTGCATTCCCAGACGCTACGCCACTGGCTGGAGCAGAAAGCTTACAGAGTGCTTTGAGCTGGTAGGGAAAAATCATCCTTGCTTCTTTTGGAAAACATTTCATTTAATTTATATATATATATTTTTTTACAATTTTGTCTGAAATATTAATGTCTTATGTATATTATGTAAATAGTAGGGATGACTGATTATGGCAAAAATCATCATGATGATATTGGTCAATATCTAGAACAAGATCATTTAAAGCGATAGTTCACCCAAAAATGAAAATTCTGTCATCATTTACTCACCCTCAAGTTGTTCCAAACCTGTAAAAATGTCTCAAAGGAAGATATTTTGAAGAATGTGGGAAATAGAACATTTTGGGGTATTTTTTTTCCTACTATGGAAGTCAATGGTGCCCCAAAGCTGCCTGGTTACAAACTTTCTTCAAAATATCTTCTTTTGTGTTCAGCAGAACAAAGAAATGTATACAGGTTCGGAACCATTCGAGGGTGAGTAAATGATGACAGAATTTTCATTTTTGGGTGAACTATCCCTTTAACATGATTACTCATTGACTTTGGAAACATCAGGCATACACAGTACACACATTAAAAAATAATATTAAAATAAATAAATCATTTATATCTTTGTAATATCTTTTCTAATCGTTGGAAGCCAAAATCATAGTTGAAAATAAAATTTGATTCATGGCCCTGCCCTAGACAGACAGATAGAAAAACTATGACAGATTGCAAAAAACTATGTTGTTTCAGAAACATTGTCTTATTTGTATTCAGAGCTTTTGTAGTAAAATTGAAAACTAGAGCAGAATCTTTTGTCGCAAAAGCTCTGAAAATGGAAGCCGCCTTCAGAAATTCTCACATTTGATGTCTATTTAAGAGAATCATTCTCCTCTTGTCTGAACATCCTTTTATTTATTTTCCCAAAGATAGTTTTGGGGGAAGAGGGGGGCAGATGGGGATGGAGGAAATTCTCCTCTATAACTCAAAAGTAATGGGGAAAAAAAAGGATCTTGGCTGTAATTGAAGTCAGAAACGTGCAATAAGCCACACTTGTTCCCCCCACTATTATTTCATTACTAAAAGGGTTGTCAGTCGACAAAAAGCCCTCGGCTCTCTAATTAACACTTACATCTCCTGTCCGACTAAAAATATAAAGGACCTTAGGAAGGGAGGTGGGCACAAGGCGCACAACATACACACACACAAACACACACACTTCCATTAAGGAAAACAAGTACGTTAAGCAGTTGTACATAAAAGAGAATCTACTCGAATGAAAGAAAAGAAAATAGTGCAGGATGGGAATTGGCGCGTCATCAAAAAAGGAAGGAACAGACAAAAAAATAAAAGAAGAAATATGCACAGACATATATGTGTGTGTATATATATATATATATATATATATATATATATATATATATATATATATATATACACACACATATATGTCTGTGAGAACATATAACATATAAATGAGAGAAAGATAGAAAGAAAGAGAGAGCCACTCATTTTCCACTGTCAGTGGCTTGTGCATATGTCTGAATTGTGATTACATTTATATGACCAAGTCATATCTGAAATGAACCACCTGCACAGAAAATCATGACACTTTAAAAAGGAGGGAGAGAAACAGGCGGACAGAAAATAATACTTGTTATTGATCACAATGCAGTAAATAAAAGCAAGACACACGCGCACACACACGCGCACACGCGCACACGCGCACACACACACACACACACACACACACACACACACACGTATTGATTAAATGTGGTCTGTGGTGGTCAGGCCAGCAACGGAGATATAAAAGACTCGACAGATCTAGTTATGGAAGCGGCTGGTGTGCTGAACTCTGTGGCCACACACACACACACACACACACACACACACACACACACACACACACACACACACACACACACACACACACACACACGGTCATATGAATCTATTAGAGTCAACAAGACTTTTCCAAATGGAAGCAGAGCCATGTATCTGTTGGTCCACTGTCACCTGAACACGCGACTCAGGATCTGTTTCACAAGAAAATCAACATTTTAATGGCAACAAAAAAAAAAAAGACATTTACTTTCTTAATACACAATTGAAGCACATATTAAAATCAAACCCTTGACTTTGGTGCTGAAAGCATGAAACCAGTAGAACTGTATCACTGACTGATAAAAACTAATGTAGTCGGGTTGATTTACTGATTTAAGACAAAATTTTGATACATTTAGACGTTTTTTTAGGCTACCTAACAAAATATTTGTTCAAGGTGCTTAGCTTTCTAAAATGAAAACCAAAATCACCACAGCCACAGTTATATAGCCATGACCGGACAGAGCCTTTTGAATATTTGCTCATTGTTTTAAATATTCACTCAGTCTTTTAAATATTCATTAGGCGAGGGGAGAAAAGAAAGGATTATTCGGACCAGGGGCTTACTGTGCCGCTGAAATTGCATTAGAGCTAAACTGCAATGTGTGTGCGTGTGAGAGAAAGAGAGAAAATATAGAAGTGTTTGACACTGAAAAAAGGCAAGATAGATCTTGAAGAAAAAAAACGAAGTGAATAAAAACACTGTCGTTCAAATCCACAGAAAAAGTACAGTAAAAACAACAGAAGCACAGAATTCCTTATGCTACAAAAAGACCTTTATAACACACACACACACACACATTTAGACTCTGGATGCACTGCGTCTCTTTTATTGGATACATGTGTCATATTGCAGAGGAAAGCGTTTTGATTTCTGTTCAAAGATACTCAATTTGACAGAGCTCACTTGATTCTTTAACCTTCAGGAACAACAAACGATTGAACTGTATCAAAGCTTCAAAGACAGCCACAGTTCATCTATTTCAGAGAGCCGAACATGAGCGTGCTATTTGTGGATCTCTCTTCCTTCCTTTGACTTTTCTTACAAAAAATAACCTAAAATTTGCAAATAGCAGCTACAATTGTTTGTCAGGTCAAGATTGAAGTAAGGAACAAGTAGCTGGTTTCTATTTTGACTTTTTTCCCTCTATAGCACGGTTAACATCGTGCCCTCATTCCTCATTTGATACAATAAAGTGACAAGTGATAAAAGATATCCAATAAAAGCTGCTATGTAATACGCAAGGGCCGTTTTTAACTAAAAACAGAAAACATTTTAATGCGTTTTGGCCGTTCATTTATACGACGACAGTGTTTTGGGTGCCTAAAAATGCAAACTGGTTTCAAAGTACAACTTTTTGAAAACAATAACGGTATACGTGTTCAGTCTATAGTCCTTCAGTGTTTCTTTACAAAGTGACATCGCCAACTACTGGCCTGGCAGGATAATTTTTTTTTTTTATTATTATTATTTTTTTACAGATCCGTGTGAATAGGGATCGTTTCAAGAATGTTGTTGTCTGTACATGAAAAATGCGAAGGGAAAAACTTTTTTCTATTTTTAGAATATTGTTGTCGCGTAAACGTACCCTCAATTTTTGTGTCAACAACAGTCACAATCAAACAAAAAATAATTGACGTCATTTTGTTGGGTTTCTATTTCTCCATGTTGTTCTGGGTAGCCTCACCCACTACACAATTTCACTGGTTCAAAATCCTGCTCCACATAACAGTATATATTAAACATCAAATATGCTCTGATTGGCTGCGTTGCATCACATGGCATTTTCACTTTCTTAGTGTGAAATGAGAAATGACATGGAAAGTCACCTTGCCCCCCAAAAAACTTTTCTAGATTATTTCTAATGGCCTATAAGTGAATATTATTATTTCCATCTACATTCGACAGACAGGAACTATTAGTCAAGGTACTTTACTGCACAGAGACACCTGCTGTCCAATGAGAGGAAGGAATAATTATGTTAGACCCTCCGCCCCCCCCCCAGCACTCATTATGACATAATGATTGTCCGGTCAATAGGCGGTTAATTTAGAGCCTGACCTCTGGTCTACGGGTTTAAAGGCAGTGCTCTGCCTGCTAATTAACATCAGATGCCCATTATCCGGTTTATTATGTTAGCCTAAAACATTCATTTTACTAATATTACCCTTTCCTCATGTAAATGAAACCTTCATTAAATTACAAAACATTTATAAAGTCAAACATTTCATTGTAGATCAATATATCTAGGCAAATGAGATGGTACTTTGACATGGATTTTTGAGATCAGAATCAGCCAATCAAATGGATAAATGTACATTGCCTGTTTTAAAATATTTTAAAACACATTATAGTGAATTTACATATTAAGCAAATTTACACAAAAAATGCTGACATTGTTTACTCAAAATTCACTAAAAATATCTTATTTTAATATTTTAAATAATACATAAATAATAATTTAAAAAAGGAAAATAATGCACTAATGTCTTGATTGATATAATCAATAAATAATAAATATTATAACTCACAATATTATAATGGGCAATATTACAACTTGATACAGTTTTGTCTGCTTTGAAATAAACCTAGAATAGACTAATAATAATAAAAAAAAATATTACAATTTTATTAATAAAGAAGTCCTGACATCAGGTTGATGCATAAATATTGGCTAATACGGGCAATATCAATAGGGTTGAGACATTGTACATCACAAATATGACAGACAGACAGACAGATATTATAATATAGAAAGACAGACAGACAGAAGTTATAATATAGAAAACAGACAGATGGACAGACAGATATTATAATATAGAAAGACAGACAGACAGAACGACAGACAGACAGATATTATAATATAGAAAGAAAGTCAGATATTATAATATAAAAAGCCAGACGAACAGACAGACAGACAGACAGATATTATAATATATAAAGCCAGACGGACAGACAGACAGACAGATATTATAATATAGAAAGCCAGATGGACAGACAGATATTATAATATAGAAAGACAGACGGACAGACAGATATTATAATATAGAAAGACGGACGGACAGACGGACAGACAGACAGATGTTATAATATAGAAGACAGACAGATGGACAGACAGATATTATAATATAGACAGACAGACAGACAGATATTATAATATAGAAAGACAGACGGACAGACAGATATTATAATATAGACAGACAGACAGATATTATAATATAGACAGACAGACAGACAGACAGACAGCTATTATAATATAGAAAGCCAGACGGACAGACAGACAGACAGATATAATAATATAGAAAGACAGACGGACAGACAGACAGATGTTATAATATAGAAGACAGGCAGATGGACAGACAGATATTATAATATAGACAGACAGACAGATATTATAATATAGAAAGACAGACGGACAGACAGATATTATAATATAGAAAGCCAGACGGACAGACAGACAGATATTATAATATAGAAAGACAGACGGACAGACAGATATTATAATATAGAAAGACGGACGGATAGACGGACAGACAGACAGATGTTATAATATAGAAAGACGGACGCACAGACGGACAGACAGACAGATGTTATAATATAGAAGACAGACAGATGGACAGACAGATATTATAATATAGACAGACAGACAGATATTATAATATAGAAAGACAGACGGACAGACAGATATTATAATATAAACAGACAGACAGACAGACAGACAGATATTATAATATAGAAAGACAGATGGACAGACAGCTATTATAATATAGAAAGCCAGACGGACAGACAGACAGACAGATATTATAATATAGAAAGACAGACGGACAGACAGACAGATGTTATAATATAGAAGACAGGCAGATGGACAGACAGATATTATAATATAGACAGACAGACAGACAGACAGACAGATATTATAATATAGAAAGCCAGACGGACAGACAGATATTATAATATAGAAAGACAGACGGACAGACAGACAGATGTTATAATATAGAAGACAGACAGATGGACAGACAGATATTATAATATAGACAGACAGATATTATAATATAGAAAGACAGACGGACAGACAGACAGATATTATAATATAGAAAGACAGACAGACAGACAGACAGACAGATATTATAATATAGAAAGCCAGACGGACAGACAGACAGATATTATAATATAGAAAGACAGACGGACAGACAGATATTATAATATAGAAAGACAGACGGACAGACAGACAGATGTTATAATATAGAAGACAGACAGATGGACAGACAGATATTATAATATAGAAAGACAGACGGACAGACAGACAGATATTATAATATAGAAAGACAGACAGACAGACAGACAGACAGATATTATAATATAGAAAGCCAGACGGACAGACAGACAGATATTATAATATAGAAAGACAGACGGACAGACAGATATTATAATATAGAAAGACAGACGGACAGACAGACAGATGTTATAATATAGAAGACAGACAGATGGACAGACAGATATTATAATATAGACAGACAGACAGACAGATATTATAATATAGAAAGACAGACGGACAGACAGACAGATGTTATAATATAGAAGACAGACAGATGGACAGACAGATATTATAATATAGAAAGACAGACGGACAGACAGACAGATATTATAATATAGAAAGACAGACAGACAGACAGACATTATAATACAGAAAGACAGACGGAGAGACAGACAGATGTTATAATACAGACAGACAGATAGATAAATAGATGGAACCATATGTCTGTCAAATATGCTAAGAAAAAATTACAGCCAATAAAAGACGACATGCAATTTCTTAATAGAAGGATAAATCAGGGCTCTGCGCAGACTACAAGAAAATATTTTGCATTTCTCTCCTGCCATGGAAAGATTCCTTCTTTAATGTAGGAATTTGGTGAGCGAGTGACTGAGAGAGTGAGTCGGAGTGAGAGATTGAACCCTCTGTGTACAGTATGAATATTTCAGAGGGCCGTGTTTTGTAGATGTGGGGCACAGGGCTGTGAAAAGAGTGCCCTGCAGTCAAGCCTTTGATGCGGATAGCACCACCACTGCACTGATCTGTGGCAGGAAATGGACTTTTCAGGCTTATCTGCCTCACTCAGGGCCACGTGTGTGTGTGTGTGTATGTGTGAGTAAGACAAGCAGGGCAGGAAGCTCGGTGAACCAGGGCCAAAGAATAAAAATTATAATGATAATCATCAAGAGGAGCCAAATATTTACTGGCTTTTCCGCTCGTGTGGCTCGGCTTGTTCTGCTATTGGTGAAGAAACATCAAACCGTACGTGCAGTCCACCACCTTCACTCATACATAGCAATGCAATCCATTTCAGACAGAGAGACACAGCGTTTCTATCTTATCTTGTGCTTCTCAGCTGTCGGCGCTAATTCAATAAACTTCAGAGTAACACACAGTGCACAAAAATGAGGAAGAGAGAGAGAGAGAAGCTGGAAAAACAGGATGGAGGATGAGGATAAATGAGGAAACACTTCATGAACAAACATTTCAATTAGATGACAATTTGCAGCCCTTTCAGAAACCACTGTGTTTTTCCACACATTGTGTTCTTGTTCAATTCTGCTGAATTTTAAGGCTAAAATCTATAAAACTAAATAGTATCATTTCATATTCCTTCAAACCTCTACCCTATAAAACACGTTTTTTTTTTTTTTTTTTCATGCCTGATACCATCTTCAGCCCTTTGTTTGAAAAAAAAAAAAAAAAAAAAAAGTAGTGCATTCAGATTCACAACTGACAAGGATTTTAAAAAAGTGCAAAATAAAAGTGATGTTATGAGGCATGACAAAGTGTGGATAAAAAAACCCCCCACTACTGCACAGATTTCCATTATTGCTTCTATAAAAAGGTGGCAATACAATTTACTACTAATATTATTCAGATGTTATTTAATGAAACTTACTTTTATATATAATTATTAATAACAACAGTACACTACTGTTTAAAAGTTTGGAGTGAGTACGATTAAAGCAAGGCTGCATTAAATCAAAAGACATTTAATGTTACAAAGGATTTCTACTCCAAATGTTATTCTTATGAACTTTTATTCATCACGGTTTCCACAAAAATATTATCATAAGCAGCACAACTCTTTTCAACATTAATAAATGTTTCCTGAGCATAAAATCAGCATATTAGAATGATTTCTGAAGGATCATGTGACACTGAAGACTGGAGTAATGATGCTGAAAATTCAGCTTTGATCACAGGAATAAATTACATTTTTAAATATATTAAAATATAAAACAATTATTATAAATCATAATAATATTTCACAGTATTACTGTTCTTAGTTTGATCAAATAAATGATGGCTTGGTGAGCATAAGAGACTTTTCAAAACCATAAAAAAAACTGCAAACTTTTGAACGCACATCAAGTGAAAATGTTAAACAGCCTTTTCTACATAATGTTGGCGCAATCTAATGCAGTCCAATTGATTGAGTCATATTAAATATTTCTGACTTGAATAAAACTAGATTTTAAGAGCTGAAACAGTTAATCATGAACTGGCTGTTATAAAACAAATACCTTCAATCTTATAGAAACCAACTTAAGGAAAAGTTACCAAGCATAAAATGCAGTCCACCGTGACATCTAAAGCAAATATGAGGCCAGTCTAATCTTAACGAATCACTAGCAAGTCAAGAGTTGTTTATCTGAGACAGGAGAGGGAAATTTTAGCTCAGCGCTTTAGCAAAAATAAACGGGAGCAGGATCTTCCCGTCTCTGTACTGGCCCAGTGCTGTTGTCTGGAAGGGAAGTGCATGGTTGCCTGTGCAAAAAAAAACAAAAAAAAAACCTTTAAACGTACAGGTCCCAGACCTGCCGAATGTCAATTGTCACTTGACCTCCATGACCTTGTGCAGTGGCTGCTTCAGCGACCAGAAGCTGTGAGTTTAATCAAGGGTTCTCTCATTTCAAGGGCCTCGAGAAGTCCTGTGTGACCCTCCCACACACACACAAGCTAAACCAGATCCCCCTGACAGAAAGAGTTCAGGCCTTTTCAGAGAAACCGACGGAACGAGAGAGAGCTCTGATTTAATTCTGCAGGACATCTGCATTATGAAAGCCGACCAGAGTGCTTACTGCAATTACAGTCCACGCAAAGCCCCGCTAGTTCCAATATTTTCAATCCCGTGCACTTCCATTACACGCTCGGTGCACGGATGCACACATACTGCACTCGATTCCTGTCGTTTGTCACTCATATGCTTCAGAAAGAGAATGTAAACGTCCCTAACATAAATCTATAAAGACAGGTGCGGTAAAACCTGCTCGCACGCTGCATGTCGATGCATCCGAACTCCTAGTCACCATATCCTCTTTTTCAGCAAGTCTTTCATCAACGAGAAAAAAAAGCAAAGACTTGAAAAGAGAAACAGACATCATAAAGCCACAATATTCTTTTTCCTGTCCAACAGCAAGATAAATAGATGGCGTAATTCAAACAACACTGAATTCAAAGCGGATAAAAAAAAAAGTCTCAGTTTATGGGCTAGGAAAGCGTGCTGCATTCGTTTAACTCGATACGAAGCCCTTCTTCTTCCCCGTGGCTGGGATGAAATGAACGTCGAGTTGAAATTCTTAAACGCTTTGCACTTTTATGAACATTTTAATTATTCAAAGGTTGCGAAATTAACAAGGCTAAAGGAAACCGATCAGCAGCACAATGAAAAAAGAGAGGGAGGAAAAAGAGAGGGATAATTTGTCTAGTCTTGCTGACATAAAGTATATACAATATCTGCACAACATTTTCTATAGAAGTCCTACAGAATAATTAAAATAGAATTTATTTAAATAATAAAAAAAAAATCTTTAACTGCACATTGCCATATAAACAATCTAGTTAGTAATAACAGTGATTTAATTCACAAACATTAAAGGGATAGATGGTTCACCCAAAAATGATTTTTCATTCTCAATTCGTTCCAAACCTGTATGAGTTTCTTCTGCTGAACACAAAAGAAGATATTTTGAAGAATGTCATAAACCAAACACTTGATGGACCCCATTGACTTCCGTAGTGTTTTGTTCCATACTATGGAAGTCAGTGCTTCCCACAGGTTTGAAATATACTTGTGGTGGTAGCCGGGTGAAAAATCCTCCTATTACCCACGGCACAAAAATGGTCTACTACATGTGACAAACAAATAATGTGTGATTTTTAACATTATTTTTATTCATTTAATTTTAATTACATAGCATACTATTACATTTAATTACATACTAATATTATGCATTATTATGCATTGTAAATTATGCAAAATTACAGCATTTAAATGTTTATCCATTTCCTATGTTCTCCTTGCTGTCATATAGTGTCTCTCTCAGTGAATGGGACACAGATTTTACTAGTAAAATTTATATAATGAATAATTTGTGTCAAATAATGTTCTTAGTCTTTTCTTCCTGTGGGGGAGACTACAATAATTTAATATGAATTAAATGGAAATCAAATTAAATACAATTTATTGTGTAACCAAAATACCAATAATGAAGAATGTTAGAAAAAAACTTATCGTGTGACTTTTGATTATAAACAAGCCCGAAATCCACAGTGACTCTTATTTTGAAATGTCTGTACTATTGCAGGCTGATCCTTCAGATTCTTACAACCGTATAAAACATTTTATATAAAGGCCATAAAGTAGACATTGTAATAATTCATTAACTTGAGTTCATTAGCAATCGCTTGGCATAAATCTGCGCTTTTCATTGATTGAGAATCACTTTGAAGCAGTCTGAAGCGCTGTTGCGCGAGCTTGTAGAACGTGCAACAGCGCCCCCTTGTGACTTTGCAACATGCAGCACCTGTGGAAATGTTCGAGGGAGTAAACAGTTCTGACGCACACATAACGAGCAGGTACGAAACGACTAGTTAATCGATCGCGGATGGTTTCATTATCTTGGGCAGATATAAAAGTATAAGAGGATAAAAATAATAAAAGCAAAAATGTGTCTCCAATATACTTGGGCGGCCGTTATTATACCTGGGCGGCCCGCCCAAGTAAAGTCTATGTGTGGGAAGCACTGGAAGTCAGTGGGGTCCATCAACTGTTTGGTTAACAATATTCTTCAAAATATCTTTGTTTGTGCTCAGCAGAAGAAAGAAATTTATACAGGTTTGGAACAACTTGAGGGTGAGTAAATGATGACAGAATTTTCATTTTTGGGTGAACTATCTCTTTAAATGTGCACTGAGACATTTATGGTTCAGTAAGCAATTCATTCCAAGTCTGACAGACTGATTCCAAACAGCAACTCTTTTTGAACGATTTATTAAAAGAATCAGCGCAGAAGTCATTTGCTTGTGAATCACAATACACTGACTGGTTACATTATACTTTTTTTTTCATTAAATAGAATCAGCTCACGAGAGTGGTTTGCTTGTGAATCAGATGCTGTATGAAAAAAACATGTTTTCTTTGAATTTGTATCTTATATCACATTCAATTCAAACTGGAAATTCACATTCAGAGCTCAGGTAAACTCCATATCCCATTGATGAATTCATCGAAAACAGGACTATTGTATTTTCACATATTCTCTTTGTCACAGCAACTCTTTTTGAACAATTTATTAAAAGAATCAGCACAGAAGTCATTTGCTTGTGAATCACAATACACTGACTGGTTACATTATACTTTTTTTTTTCATTAAATAGAATCAGCTCACAAGAGTGGTTTGCTTGTGAATAAGATGCTGTATGAAAAAACATGTTTTCTTTGAATTTTTATCTTATATCACATTCAGTTCAAACTGCAAATTCACATTCAGAGCTCAGGTAAACTCAATATCCCATTGATGAATTCATTGAAAACAGGACTATTGTATTTTCACATATTCTCTTTGTTTTTTTATATTCAATCTAGTCTGTATTGAACAGCCAAGTATTTTTAGGCTGGCATCGGTTCAGGCCTGAACATGTGCACATTAAAGAGCAGGGCAACGGAGCCAAAGATCAATTACACTCCTATTAAAGAGGGCTGGAGAAATAAAGGCACAGGAGCTGCCGGCTTGTGCTCGGTTATTTCTGTTAGATCAGGTTAAACAGAAAAAAAGCTACAACCAATTTCAGGTGGAAGGTGGATGTGGGGAGGAGGGGTAATGAGGGAGCAGGTGAACAACCGATTTCAATCACAAACAAGAGAGGAAGAGAACAAGAAAGAGAGGGAACAAATAAAGAAGAATGAAGGGAAGACAATAAACACAAATATATAACTAGATTTACATTCCCAGATGCTTACAAGGCAGCAAAAGAATAGTCAAAGCTTTAGGTTCTGCGTAAATGTTGCATCAGAAATTTGTAAATTGCGTATAAATACATAACACAATGTTAACTATTCAGTGCAAAGGTGGCTAGCTATGTGGTTAAATAGATGCAAAAAAGAAATAAATGCAATATGCAAATAAACTCAAGAAAAAAAGACCAATCACAATGCAATATGCAAATAATGCAAGACATAAGATCAAATCACAATTTAATATTTTACATTTTGAATGCTGACATTGTATTAAGTTTTAAATCTTCAAATCTTCAATTTCTTAAGTATAAAGTTTCTAAAAAAACAAAATAATTATCTACACAAAAATTGAATATTATTTGAATATCAATCTAAACTAATAGTAGATTTTCTGTGGATTAGAAGAAGATGAGTTTAATCTATTGCTGCTTTTAAAAAAAATACATTTAAAAATGTTCCTTTTCTTTCCTTTCAATTCAGTCACCCGAATTCACAAAAGCTCCACTAGTTGACGTGACAAGATTAGCACCAGGGCATATGCTTTCTGTTGCTATGAATTTGCTCCACATGAACAAGAGCACAAAAAAACCAAAAAAAACCAAAAACAAATAGGCGAACGAGGAGGGAAGCAAAACAGACAAATGTGCTGGGAATGCTGCGGGCTGGAATGCTGCACAGAGGAAAAACGTCTCTTCCGAAGTTCCCCTCTGAGTCCTGAGGTCACATTGGCGAGTCTTAACGAGGGTAATTGCTGTCGATGCACAGGGGCCATGTACAAAACTGGGTCACGGCCGCGATCATCTGAACACACTCCGTCTAATGTGTAATGTCTCAAAATTCCCTGCTAAACACGAGGGCTGCATGAATGAAGTCAATGTGAAAGCAAAACTGAAAATATTCTTAAAAATATTCTGTTTTGGGTCTGACTCATCTATACACATTATTCATCTATATACATTATGACTTTGTACATTCTAAAAAATGCTGGGTTAAAAATGGACAAACCCAGCAATTAAATATTTGACCCAACCTGCTGGGTAGTTTTATTTAACTCAACTATTGTTTAAAAATTTACTATATTGCTTGCCTAAAATGAACCCAAAATAGGTTGGAAATTAACATTTATTAATGTTTTATAAATGAACATTTATTAATAAGTTTAATAAATAATAAATAAATAATAAACATTTATTGAATTGCTTATTAATAAACGTTCACCTTTTGATTATTAGTGTTGCTTCTAGTAATAATGTGCCTGATTTTTAATTTCCAACCTATTTTGGGCTCATTTTAAGCCAGCCATATAGTTATTTTTAATCAACAGTTGAGTTTAAGGTCCTGTTTTTCGTGTTTTTTGAAGCTTTGATTGTGTTTATAGTGTGCAATATAACATGTGTTCATGTTTCGCGTGTAAAAAAACACAGTATTTTTCACATAATTTACTTATCTGTATACCGCTGTTTCCACGGTCATAAAAACGGGCTGATGACTTCCTTGTTCTATGAAGTCCCTCCTTCAGAAATACGTAACGAGTTCTGATTGTGCCAGCGGTTCCTGTGTTGTGATTCGACAGCGTTCGACAGCAGCTTAGCGCACCTTGCCCGGCAAGGTCACTCCTCTTACCATAACGTGGAGATGCACGCGCTCAGTGTTATTGTAAACATGTCTTTAATTTTACCCTATCAATTTGAGCCGGAATCAGACCCGGTGATTGGACTGCGGGATGAAAATAACAGCGTTTCGACGACATGGCGACAAACACACTCTACAAACGCAACTCTTGTGTATTCCTGTGGGCGGAGGTTAGTCAAAAAACTGTTTTAGTGACGTCATTAAAGAAGGAAGTAGAGGGATGTAGTCCAAACTGGCCGTTCGATGTAGGCGACTTCTGTTAAATAAAATATCTCGCTTGGCATTGAACTTTGAGCTTTAAAATTTTACAGATTTTATTTATACTCTAACAACAACATTACACACTAACTAAAGTTTGAAACATGGGATCACGAAGAACGGGACCTTTAAAGGTCCTCTAAGCGATGTCAAGTGTTTTTAGGCCAAAACATTTTTTTGTCACATACAGCAAACATCTCCACACTATCCGCTAGCTGCCTGTCCCCTGAACACACTGTAAAAAAAACGCGGTCTCTGTAGTCGCCACAAGCTCCAAAAACGGAAACAAAAACAAACTGGTGCAGCCTGGACCACGAAACATAATAAACACGGTCCAGCCAATAACCGACAAGAATGATTTTAAATGCGCGTTCATGACTGTTTCAGGAAGCACGGAGGGGAAGGGGAGGAGGAGGAGGAGGGAGGGTCTAGCTAGCCTCTGTTTTGTTTGACAACACTTCGAACGTCAACAGGAAGTGACTCCGCTCAGGATCGCTAAGAGAACCTTTAAATAAAACTACCCAGCAGGTTGGTTAAAACATCCCAATCATTGGGTTTGTCCATATTTAACCCAACTTGGGCTATTTTTAACCCAGCATTTTTTCCCCCCACTTTTAAACTGACGCCAGCAAGGGTGCTTAAAGGGTTAGTTCACCCCAAAATGAAAATAATGTCATTAATTACTCACCCTCATGTTGTTCTAAACCCGTAAGACCTTCGTTCATCTTCAGAACACAAATTAAGATATTTTTGATTAAATCCGATGGCTCAGCGAGGCCTGCATAGACAGCAATGGTACTTCCTCTCTCAAGATCCATAAAGGTACTAAAAACATATTTAAAACAGTTCATGCAAGTTCAGTAGTTCTACCTTAATATTATAAAGTATATAAAATATTATAAATATTATATTATAAATGAGTATACTTTTTGTTCCCCGAAAGCAAAATAACAACTTCTCAACAATATAGAGATGGGCCGATTTCAAAACACTGCCTCTGAGCTTCACGAATCAAATCAGTGATTCAGAAAGCCGAAGTCGCGTGATTTCAGCAGTTTAGCTGTTTGATAGGAGATCTGAATTACTGATTTGATTCGTAAAGCTCCGAAGCAGTGTTTTGAAATCGGCCCATCACTATATTATTGAAAAGTCGTTATTTTATTTTTTGGGTGAACAAAAAATATTCTTGTCGCTTTATAATATTAAGGTAGAACCACTGAACTCACATTAACTGTTTTAAATATGTTTTGAGTACCTTTCTGGATCTTGAGAGAGGAAATACCATTGCTGTGAATGCAGGCCTTACTGAGCCATCGGATTTAATCAAAATATCTCAATTTGTGTTCCGAAAATTAACGAAGGTCTTACGGGTGTGGAACGACATGAGGGTGAGTAATAAATGACAGAATTTTCATTTTTTGGGTGAACTAACCCTTTAAGTTTCAACCAACTAGCTAGTCTTCATTTTCATTTCATGCTGACATTAAGGGCCAGATCAGGTTGAAGAAACTCTTTAAAGTAAAGTAAGTCATGGTGCATGCTGACCAGAAACTGAAAACATGAAGAAAAAGGCCTTTTCTAATCATCCCCCGTTTATTCAAGCGAATGTGCAGTTGTGTGTGTTTATGTTCAGCAACGCAAGCCTCTGGTAAACACGATCATTATCTCCCCAATCTAAACAAGCCTTTGCTCTCCCAGAACACACTGCTCTATAAGCAAGGAGGTGATTAAGGAGAAAGCAGTGGATGAGAGGACTGCTACTAGAGAGGAATCACAGGCACTGGGACATTAAACTACGGGTGATGCAAACTTTAAATAATGATGCCACCTTTTTAATCTTCATCATGTTACAGCTCGAAAACACTTGCTGAATTTAAATGGCTTGGTTTATAATTTAACTGAACGGTGGATCATGCAAAATTATCATCCCATAGCACAGACAATGAGAACTGGAGTAATGTAAAAGCTTTGTAATGACACCATATTCAATAGTCTAGAAGACTTTAGCCAAAACTAAGACGATGCCACACCGTTACTTAGGGGTGTGGGATATATATCGTCTACGGTAATAAAATAATTGCCGTTTTAATGATGTGCAATCTGACGTTATCGAGTATGTCCTTCACTTTACAAAAACACACCTAGAGAGAGTCTATTAAAATGCCCCCAATTTTCAAGATAAGTGGGAAAAATACCTCTGTATGTCTTCTATATTTATATCATTTAATACAGTTAATCAATATCACACGAAGACTAGTGCTGTTTTTTCTTCAAATATCAGCATGATTACAAATGTAATATTGATTTTATACAACAGTTCAATAAACAAGAAGTTAATATTAAGTGCCTTACATTTTAGACACAATATTGCCTGTTTTTGGTCTATTTCGCAAAAGAAAATACCATATTGTTCTGAATATAAGACGACCGCGATTATAAGACCTCCCCTCCTTTTTCAAGATGTACCCTTTGTAGAGCAAATCTTGTATTGTTTATAAAGAAAATGCTTTTAATTGAAAATAATTTTCATATTACATATTTTGCGTATTTTAATATTTGTATTGAAAGTATGGTAGATACTGGTAAAAACGTACCAATGATCACATTTAAAAATAAACACTTTTTTGTCTCAATTATATAACAATTAGGCTATCCATCTCACAGTGGAAACCATGTAGCCTACCAAAATTTCATTAACAATAGAAGTAAAATCTTATTGTAGTTTTGAAATTTGGATAACATCTTACGTTTTAATCATGTATGGGGTAAGTTTCGTGTAAGCTTTTCTTTGATTGTTAGCATTTGTCTTTTTGCACTTGCGATCTTCTAACATTACACTCTTACATGCCGTATTTCTTGGCACACTCGTTTTACGAATATTTGGAGCCACCTATGGTGGCTGGTGTATTATTGACATGTAAAAGTCTAGACCCTGAATCTAAGACGAACACATTTTTTTTTTTTTTCAGATGTATTTATAAGAAAAAAAACATCTTCTATTCAGAACAATATGGTAGATCCAAACAAAGCCACAGGACTGTTTTGCATTTGAGCAACACACAGCGGCGTTTCGTTACTGAATGAACAAATTGAATGAATGAATGAATGATTCAATGACTCACTCATTAAGACAGTCAAATGCTTTGTTTCTGAATGAATCAGTTGAAACACAATGACTCACTCACTAACTAACATGTTTAAAACATCAAAACATAACTGCAGGTTAAAACCCCTCTGAGCTGCATTAAACAATCTGTGTCAATGCCACTAAATGCCACAGCTTCTGTGTTTCCTCTGCACTGCAAAGATGAATTTTCTTGATACTGATTTCATTTGATTTGTAACAGCCCTACTGTGTCTTATTATTCTAATTGAATTTATTGATTAAATATAAGAATTTGACACAAAAGATGATGCATATATTTAATTTAGTTTAAAAAAAAATGGCTTTATAAAAGGTAAAAATGCCCATAAAAGGTAAAAATCTATTTAAACTTATTGGAAAAGATAATGTCTGTCACTGCTGCGAACTGACCACCATACAGCATAAGAAAAACTTTAGGAGTCAGCTGTCCACGGCAGTCCTAAGCCTGCCAAGGTACCGGCACAACAACACACAGCAAAATATTGTCCAATTATTGTTATCGATAAAATCCCAGAAAATATTGAGATATCATTTTTTTGTCAATATCGCACACCTCTACCACTGCCATGAAGATGAATAATGCTCGAACATGTCTGCACCAAATACTTTTTCCTCCAAACCACAAACCACTACACGTGGAGTGAACAATCTGGTTTTAAATTGCACATAACGCAGTGCATGAAAATATATTTGACAAAGCATTCAGTGTACGTTTCACATGAAATATGTAATACTGTGCCACAGCTGAGGTCGATAGAAAAACCAAGAGCCTGAAAAATCGTAATAGCAACTATCTATTTCTGTCTGACCCGTGTAGACCATTATGCTATTAAAGATATCTTGTGTCTGATGCAGTCCAAACCTATTACAAAGTTTGCTTATTCAGGACCAAACGCCATGTTAGACATATAAGCTAGTGCGATACTGCGAGCCTGACAGATTAGGAAAAACAAATGAATTGATACTTTTTTTTTTTTGTGAGCACAAAACAGAATTGCTAAAAACTAAAATGAATCACAACCATAAAGGGAATGTATAAAAAAAATGCATTTCTGTGCCATCATCCCTTGTTACTCACATATGCACGTGTGGCGGTTGAAAGCGGCTCTGGTTAATGTTGTAGTGGGTGAAGGCCTGCGTGGGGTTGGAGCTGTACTCGTCCACCGAGATGGTCACTTTGCCTTGTGACGGCATTCCGTGGGCCATTCTCTCTCCACGTGACACATGAGACACTTCACCAGGACCCTGGAGCGACCCACGCAGTCAGCATCCTTCAGAACCACCACTTAAACACGGAAAAGAACCCTTGATAGCGCCGAGGAGGAGGACAAGATACTATCTGTAAAGAAAGAGCCGCGGAAAAAGATTATGATGTGAAATCAATTGCATAAAATGACTGTATGAGTAATACAGAAAAAAAATTTAGAGTAAAACAAGGATTGAAATGGAAATAAGCAAATAACTACATTTGGATTGTGGAAAGTCAGATATTTAAGTGTTTTATATTCTTTATATGTGGATTACTTCTCAAAGATATGTTGTAATACCTACACTGTGCAATTGTTACATTAAACAGCTATTTCTATCTGAAAAATGACTTTTGTTGGTATTGACAGGTCATATTTAGACTTGAATAAAACCAGTTAATTTAGATGTTACCACATCTAACACATTTAATAAAACATTTCATAACAGTGGATATCAATTGTATTTTCTAGAATACATCTGCTTAAATATTTGTTTACATTTTTTCAGGGAAACATTTGCTAATTATAATTTATTACATTTTTTTCCACTAAAACTTATGATAAAACAACTGAAAAACTTTATGCTGTATTGATGCCCCTCTTATTATAACAAACAAACACAAATTAAAAATTCATGATCGCTTATAAAGTTAAACTTATCCAAACTCAACATGCACACAAACTCCAGTTTTAAACTTGACCAAAACTTAAACATAATGTCTAATGACAGGTTAATATATGATCCAAAACAAATAAATAAAATTGAGCAAAAGTGTTGAAACCAAAACATAATAAAAAACGCTGAAAGACAGAAGTGAGCACAGTCAACATCTCCAGCTCTCTCGCCATCTGGAGGGCCAGTTAACTACGACCAACCCCTGAGCTACTTCATCTAACCCTCTCAAAACTACTTTCATTCACTTACTCAAAATGATGTGTAAACATGTTTACTTTAAAAACTGTGCAGTACATTGCTGTCAGTTTCCATTTTATTCTTTGAAAAAAAACCCCAATGAAAACAATTAGAGGTTCGTTATTTTACTGTATAAATGAATGCAATAATAATCACTGAATTTGCTCAGTAACACCCGCCACAAAGATTGCTTTTGAGTTTCTTATTAAAATACGGGTAAGCTTTGATAAGCTTTGATACCTTACTAGACATCATTTAATGAGGCAACCCATTATCACACATCCTTAAGAAATGAGTTATCTACCACTTTACCAGCCAGGCGAACGCAAAAACCACATTCACATTATTACACTAAATATAACATTTAAATATGTAAAGGATTGAAGGCATTTAACTGTTAATATGCGATGCAAATGAACTGAATTGTATGTTGTTCTGTAGGTTTGGGCATGCAAGAATTAGTCAGTAGTATTCTGTCAATCAATTCGATGCTTTTTTTTTTAAATGTATGAATTATTTATTTGTCTTGTCTAATTTATGAGTCTTGTTTTCCTGTCCTCTGTTCAATATTTCTGTAGCTTTACTGCATATTATTATTATTATTATGCATTACCTATTATTTTGCAAAAAGTCTTCACTTTTTCATTCAACTGTAACAGATTGTAGTTAATTATGCTTACTGTACTTATATCTACAGTGCTGTACTAATGACATACAAATGATAAAATAGGTTCATTTTAATTTAATAGTAGTCTACTATCACGTACTGTTATATGACATTATACGATATGCTGTAAACTACAGTTTTAAAAAACAAAATTAATATGAAATACAGTAATTTCCTGTCACGTACATGTGTCATTAAGTTATTTTTGATTTTACGTCAAACTCTTTACAGTAATTTACAAATAACTCTACAGGTAATACACTATTTTGTTTAATGTAAAATATAGGTTTTGTAAATGCCCAATTTTCCATAAAACTATATTCATCCTCATTACTCAACATATTCTGAAAAAAAAAAAAAAACGCTTTCCTCACCTCAGCTAGCTAGCAACCACTAGCTTAGCTGCGTAAAAAACTGCCTTTGCGTTTAATATAACGTCTACATAACGCGCGTGATATTTATTTGCGCTCAACTCTACTGCTTCCGGCTGAACAATGCGAGGGAACGATCAAAATAAAGGCTGGAAATCATGCCTCAAGTGCAGGCTTACACTCTTACAGAGAGAGAGAGCAAAAGAGATCAAGTTGAACCTACATCACCCCCGACTACAATATCACGGACATTTCGAGTTAAAACACGCAAACTCGTGTGTAAATGTGTCTAACACACTCGCCGCGGAGGGTGATCGTTCCCCGGGTGAGTGGCCGCGCTGACACCGCCGCTCAATGACAAGACACCTCTAACCCTTTTGTGTCTTATTTTTCTCTCGCTCCCTGTCTAAGCGTACATGTCCAAGCTGCATAACACACAAGAAGAGGTTGAAAGCGTCTCTTTCTCTCTCGCCCACCTCTAAAGATGTTGCTCCATGCACGCCGGGGAATGCAGATGTCGGTAGCCGAAGAGGTGGCACTCGGAGCCGGGCAGGGGCAGGACCCTCGACCCTGGGAGACCCTCCAGCGAGCTGGCGGCGACACGCGGGAAAAGCAGCGCAGGCAGGCGGCGAGCCTCGCTCTGACTGGCGGAGAGGGGGAGTGAGTCTAGACCGCAGTGGAGGAAGAAAGGACTGCCACTGGGGTCAGAGAGCAGCGACGAGAGCATAGCCTCCGTACTAGTATGGCGGAGCGAGTATGTGTGTGAGTGTGTGTGTGGTTACTCCTCCCCTCCCTCTGAAGAGTCTGCCATGATACGCGTTCACACGTGGAGAGGAGAGAACCTCTTCTGCTGCTTATTTTCGGGTCTTTCTGCAGTGTCCTTTGTTTTGAGGGTTACATTTTATTGCACTGCTTTAATCAAACCTGAGAGGACATAAAGTACCTTGAGGGAGTGCTAATTTAGTTTACGTCTTAAAGAAGAAACTATAATTTACACTGTGTGTGAGAGAGCTGTAGGTCAGGGTCTTTGTTACTGTCAAAATCAAGTGACGTTTGCAAACTTTTCAATCTATGGCTGACTAAAAATGGTCTTGCTTTCATTTATTTTGTAGGGTGAAGTCATGTAAAATGGGCTACTTTTTGATCACGGCCACAGTTTCCACACCGCTCTTTGTGTTATATCGGATCCCTTCCCTCATTTTATGTTGAAAATATGTAACAAATCGCACAAGACTTACTTCAGTATCTAAACACTGCTGTGTTCATGGTAAAATGTGAACAGAGAATCGAACCCTCTTTTTGCAGTTGTTCGTGATTTAAAGTCAGACATATATGACATATATTCGAGTGAAACGGCTTCTCGAACAAGAATAAATGTAGGCGCGGGACTTGAATTGATTGGATGGTTGTGGTTTGCTATTGGTGGAATTCATGTGAGTGACAGATTGCCCCGCCCCCGCGCCAGTAAACGTGTCATCAGAGAAGAGATGTCACTGCAAGTTATTTTGATTAAAGATTATTAGGGCACATAATTTATAATAATTACTGCAATATTCCATAAAAAATGAGAATTGTCAATTTTGATTTCATGGTGACTTTAATTTATAACATGCTATTATAGGACATGCATTATGACCAATTAAATGTGCTAAATGTATGTGAGCGACAGGTTCAGTTCAGACTGATTGACTTGTGGGTGTCAAATAAGAAAAATATATCATTAAAAAGCAACTTCTGATAAAACTCAACTAGAGTGTGTAGGTGTGTGAGAGAGACAAATTAGTGTAGAGCTCTAAAGAACAACTGCATAGAATTTCTCAAACAGTCTAGACCGTTGTACAGAAGCATTCATGATTTCTTTTAGATTTTAATGTGCAACGGTGCTTTTTAACTGATAGTGAGTGAGTGTGTTTTATATATTTATGGATAATGCATTCATACAATATACTGTAAATATGACATCCTAGCTTGAAATTAGATTCTTTTAGATTCAGTTTTACTAAAAGAAACCATCAAAATATCTTAAAAATCAGGTCATAAATAAACTTAGTGGCCCATTGTATCTGACATGTGATTTAGCAACTTTATATGGGATTGTTTTGAAAATCCCAGCATTTTTTTTTTTAATTGAGACAATTTTTTTTTTTTTTTTTTTTTTTGAAAATTGTCATTCATGATGGTTTTTAGATGTTCAATACTGTTTTGTACATATAAAAAAACCTTATAATTGAAAATAAGTTGCAATTAGCATGTATGTCAGGGCACTGAAATTGGATTATTTTAATTATTTTATTAGTTTTAATAAAAGATAAACTTGGTGGCCCAATTTATCTTACGTTAAGTTTAGAAACTTTATATGTACAGTAAAACCAAAGATTATTCAGACTTTTTTAAAATATTTTTTATATATTTTTTACTAGTGGGTGCAGGACACTGTAGTTCATTTATGTAAGTGAGGATAGCATAATAAAGGAAACTGACTTATTATACCCAAAAATTCTTTATACAGTGGACTACCAGTAAAACTGATAAAAATTTGGGACCAAAAATTATTCAGACACTTTGACCTTAAGTGTTATCTGACATAATTAAGATACATTTTTTTCTGACAGTTTCACTCTGAGATCTTGTCATATTTTATTACCATTACTATAGTGAATAAACTGTATTAATGAATGGAATGTTCAAGGTGTCTGAATAAATTTTGGGTTGACTGTATATATGTTTTGTAATTATAAACCTTAAAACCGGAACATCGTTCCCACCTTGGCGAACTCAATCAAATCAGTGTACACATCAAATACTATTGTGGCAAAAGCATTTGCAGTGATTGAATATTGAATCTTAAAAGAAAATGAAACCCCTATCTTACCTGGCAGCCTATTCAGATCTGAATGCCATATCCAAAATATGGTTCATAAATATGGTTCCTTATTGTCTCTGATCCGAGAAAATCACGACAGGGTTAATGAAAAAAATATGAATTACTCGGAATGAAAGCTTTTAATTTCTTATGAGGAATGCATTTAGTTTTGTGTATTCTTTCAATGAAATCTGAAATCCATTACTAACAGAAGTGATGGCATTGGACACTGCATACGTGTGTCGCACAAAAAGGTGGATCTTTGAAATGTGGAATTTTTCACTGACATGTTTCAATTTTCGCAAACCCACACACACTAATACAGACAAACCACTCACAACTAAGCAACATTTCTATTTGACTTTTCTCTAATCTCTGGAAAATGTGTTTTCTTTGACTAGCCAGCGGGCAGTAATGTGAAGGCAGGGTAGGAATTTTATTCGTGGAGAGCGCCGTTAAACACTGCACCATCATTTGTTCCCCTGCCCGCGCTAGCGAGAGAGAGTGATGATAGATACAGCTTCAAATGTCACTGAAGAAATGGCCTCTGACATGAATGTTTTATTCAGTCTCCTTCCCCTGATCACATCTATACAATAGAAAATGTAAATGTTATGCAGAATGCTTTAAAAATTCACTATATATTTTATGACCTTCTATAAAAGAGGGGCAAAATGACTCCATGAAAATGAAAATGGAATAAAAGCCATATTAACCAGGAGGGTGAGATAGACTCTGTGTGACGAGAGGTGGGTGATTTTCACTTAACCCAAATCTAGCAGCAGGGGCACGAGGGGCTCACGGATAGATAGCAGCACACAAACACAGTCACACGCACACATAGATTTATAGTGATTACACATATTATCGCTCTTTGTAATAGGAAATCAGGACTATAGGAAACGAGAGATGAAGAGAAAAATAAAACAATTGGATTTCATATGCTATTGCACTGCATGACTGGCTGAATTAATTTCAGTCAAAAGGATTTTTTTTTTTTTTTTTTATCTATAATAAAGTCAGTAATACCTGAAAGAAAGAAGTATATTCCTATTCACCTCAATGGCTATCTTTGCTCATGAAATCACATATTTCCCTACACTGTAAAAAATGACTGTGATTTTAACAGTAAAAGACTGTAAAAATACTGCGGTGAAAAACTGTCAATTGGTTTACAGAAAGTGTCCGTACTATATACGGTGAATAACTGTAATAGATCTAACGGTACATTTAATGTAATTTTACGGTAAAATACAGTTAAATTCACAGTTTTTGGATGTGAAAAATAACAATTCATTGTAAAATTTACAGTGAAAAACCGTAAATTGACATTCCCACAATTCCCTGCGTGACACTTCACATTTGATATATTTTCATTGAAATAACTCTGTTTCTTCTTAGTTTTTCTCATTTTTTTTCTAATCAGTTCATTAGGGTTTTATGTTACATCTAATGTTGTTAAATTAATGTTTATTGCATTTTTACAATTTCATGCATGTTACCATGATGGTGTTTAGTGTTTGTGTGAATGACACTGTGTGCACCTTCTATAAATTAGTATTGTCCTTCTCAGCTTGTGTAAAATCTGCTTGTGATGAACTTTGATTCATCATGTGACTCTTATCACCACTGTGTTTGGTGACTGTCAGTGTATTATAAAGGTACAAAACAGATATTAGTACTTCATTAGGTTGGTAAATTAACATTATATCAGTTCATGAAATACGTTATTTTACCATAAATTTAACAGATTTTTTACGGTAAAGTTCTGGTAACCACAGCTGCCGGTTTTTTACTGTAAATTTTACTGGGATTTTTTTTACAGTGTATAGTTGGCGAAAAACAGTATGTGACAAAAGATGTAGTCTGAATTCACAGTACTCATAAAAGAGGCAAAAAGTACCTACTACTTCCGGCAATATTCTGAAGTGTGCATTCGATGGACACTTTACTATCCCATGAGTCCACGGGAAGGGATTTGTGAATGGCAGTGAAGCGACGCAACTGACGCTGGTAGGTCACATGATAATGACAGCATGGCAAATGTATACATCCAGATTACATTCATACTATATAGACACAGCCTCAGTTTTCTTTTTGAGCCCGTCACCTGAGCCATAAAAGGTCACATGATATCATGATTCCACTGATTGACTGATGTCAGAATGCACACGAAACCCACTCAGTTCTTAAAAGAATATTTTTTTCTTTAGTGTGAAGAACTTTTTTTTTTTTCCACTATTATTTTGTGCGATGGAAAGATTCCATGGATGCTAAAGGTTCTTCATGGAACCATCAATGCCAATAAAGAAGCTTTATTTTTAAAAGAGTATCCTGAGCTGTGTCATCAAAGGCAGCTGACAGGAAAAAAATTTATTTCACAAACATCTACTATAATATGAAATATTTGCACTTCTTCAGTATACACAGCTAATTTTGAATAGCCATCAGTAGAGGAACAATATGGTGTCATTACATTATGTACCAGCAGGGGCTGACTGCCCAATTCTAAGCAGCCAAACACTGAACCTTTGTTTGTACGTGCTTGATAATTTTCATATTTATACCCTGATATTTTTCATTTACATTTATTCATTTAGCAGATGCTTTTATCCAAAGCTAGTTAAGGCTGGAAAACACTACACAACTTTAAAAAACCGAACAGATTTTAAAAAACTAGGCATCATTGCCTACTTTGTAAATGGATACAACTAGTCATCATACACTAAACAATTGAGGATCGCAGACTTGTCTTTCCGAACACAACAAATTCATGTAGAAACATGTGCCTTGTTGCTGGAGATGCATGACAAATTAAAACATTGTGTTCTAAAATTCTCAGAAATATCAAACAGGTTTGATATCCTCCATTTGGAGTGAATTATAGTCTGAAGCTAAAAAAAAAGTCTGTGCCCATCATACATACAAGTTTTTGTGCAATCTGTCAACTCTGACTGCCAAAAATCTGCAGACTGACTCTGACTTTCACAACTAGTGTCGACTCGTCCAAACTGCAAATAGGTGCAAAAGTCTGGACAAAAGTCGCAAGAAGTGTATTTCAGACTTTACAAATGGGGAACATCTACATTTTCATAGTACACAATGCCAAGTTAAAAAACTAGATTAGTACATAAAGAGAGAGCAGCCATGAAATGTAGAACACAAGGGAGAGCTTTTAACATTTATTATAATGTTGACTTCCCTGTAAATAATGAAACACACTAGTTGACTTGACAGTAAAGCAGCACATATAAATACATTGTTTCAAGTTCAAAGTTTTGGGTCAATATGCTTAAAAATGAATTAATACTTAATTCAGAAAGGACACATACATAAACAACATTGATAATAATAAGAATTTTTTCTTGAGCAGCAAATCAGCATATTAGAATGATTTCTGAAGGATCACGTGACACCGAAGATGATGCTGAAAAATCAGCTTTACATCACAATAAAATTCAATATGACTAAATTCAATAAAAAAAAACCATTTTAAATTGAAAAAAAAAAAAAATAAAACTATTTTTGATCAAATAAATGCAGCCTTGAATGGTAGTGTATATTTGTAAAATATCAGGTTCCATTCATAAAGTTTAACCCAGGAGTTTTATTCATTGTGGCTTTGACAGTTGTGCGCCTGTGGGTCCAAAGGTGGACGCTACAAGTATTACCTTTCGGAAATCACGGAGAACTGGAGCACTGATCAGGGTGAGAACTGAGACACAATGCTGCTTCTACAAAGCGTGGATTGGCCTCTTGTCATGTTTTGACAGGGTTTACAAAGGTCTGTTGTTCTGTAACAGTACATCCCATAAAGACAGATCCACTCATGACTGAAGCTGATCTTTTGCTCTTAGGTGCAAGATAGATAGATAGACAAGGAATAACAGAAAACTGGTTTATTGTAGAGATGGGATACTGACAGCAACTAAAGTGTGAAACAAAAGACAGCCTTACATGTTGGTTAGAAGGTGTAGCAAGTCCAAGTTTGGGCTGTGGAAGAGAATAAGGAACAAAAGCTAATGAGGTAAATTTCACAAAATCTGTCTAGGACATATTTTGACCCAATTAACCCATTTTTTTTTTTTTTTTTTTTTTTTTACATTACCTCAGTTCCTAAAATTCATTTTCTCTACTTTAATATAAAAAATATATATAGTTTAAATAAAATTATTTAAATGCTGAAATATTTTTACATAATGGAAACAAAATTTTTATGGTAAGAATCTGCTTAATTGCCATGAAAATAGCATATTAATACAATATATAATAATAAAATAAGATAAGATATATAATAAAATATAAGAAACAACTTAATTGTGATTAAAAATATATTAATATATAATTATATTAAAGGTGACCTAAAATGTTCCTTTAACAAGATGTAATATAAGTCTCTGGTCTCCCCAGAATGTGTCTGTGAAGCTTTAGCTCAAAATACCCCACAGATCATTTATTATAACTTGTCAAATTTGCCCCTATTTGGGTGTGAGCAAAAACACGCCATTTTTGTGTGTCCCTTTAAATGCAAATGAGCTGCTGCTCACGGCCCCCTTTCCAGAAGAGGGCAGAGCTTTAACAGTTCACACTTCGGTTGTATAACAACAACAAAGCTGGAGAATCTCACGCAGCCAAAATGAGGAATGTAACGGTGTTCAGCGTTACATTGTTCAAACTGGAGTCGGACACTGATGGAAAGATTCGGGAAGAAGTTACAACTTTTAGAATGATTTTAGGATGTTTCTGAATGGTTAGTGGATATAAGTTGATTTAACTCATCGACTAACCGTCAAGTTACACTTTTGTGCAAATCCAGCATTGAATTGACCCTCATTTGTGAAGCAGTCTGGAGTAAAAGGACCTTGCATGGTAACAACGCTCTACTACAACAACTCTTCCTTTTCTCTATAAAGCAGCCCAACATGGCCTAAAATATAGACTTAATTTTCTTCATGCAAAATATAATTTCTTTTTATTTTTGGCTTGAAATATAACTGTCTTTGACAAATCTGGACAAAAGAGTATGTGTAATCATGCAGGCATCTGACTGTAAACATTGATTTTAGTCAGTGGTGAACCAACTGAACTTTTACTACATGATGGTCATATATATACACGTGATCTAATGCATTTAGACTTTATGGCCTCAGATATACCACTTGAAATGGTCTCTCATGTGAATAATGCATGTGAATCATGAATATATGTATATATTGTTTATCTTTAGATAGAAGTGTGATATATCTGGACCATGAAGTCTGTGCTTTAGCACTGGCACGAGAACACTTTCATTGCTTTCCACCCTGCTGTGGTTGTTGATGGTGTTTTGCTCTGAGAATTGTTTGTGTATGTGCGTGTAAGTGTGTGTGCGGCAGGCGATGTTTGTCTCTGTAGCGTCTTTATTTCACTCTCTGTCAAACATTCGTTCTCATCCCTCTCAATCAGTCAACAGGCCTGCAATGAAACACACAAGGCTGACGTCTTATTTGTCCCCAATAATCAAATAAATCAGACTGCAAGCCCATGCACTCTATGATTACACATTATATTTTGAAAGGAACAAATATGAAAACCAATTTGATTTAGAACGTATTGATTACATTTTTATAGTCTCCCCATATTCAATGAGAAAAGAGAAATCATGTGTGCCGTTAATAGTATTGAGAGGCTTGATGTTCTCGGGCTCTTGGTTCTAATGAAATTTCAGACTCATTTGGAATGAAAGCAAACAAACCGCACTGTTTAATTTCTTGAAAGCTCGGAGCTCTCAGTTGTTTGGATGCACGTTATAACTATTTGGCCACATGAACACTGTGGTGACTAAGGTTTGGCAGTGACGACGGGAGTGGATCCCCTAAATTATAAATGTTTTGTCAGGTAACCTAAAACAATGTGCTTTGCTTGGAAACATCTCCTAAATTAACTGATTTTATTTAAGGCACAAAAAAATGTGGACATTTTTAGAAATCCCTTTTTTCTATTATTAATTTAAATATAAATGTGACTTTATGTATATATTTAAAATTAGAACTGCCTATACCTGCTAATAAAAGCCATTTTAAATGTCACCACACCACTTTTCACAGTGTACCAAACCATAATGCATCAATCAAAACAACCAGCTCCACATTTACAATATAATTTGAAACAAAATCAGTAATTATAAGCTGAATGAAATACTCATCTAATAGAAACAGTACAATATAAAACTATTGACTTATAGTCTTTCAAATAGCAGTATAAACTTGCAATTTATTTAAAGGGGACATATCATGAAAATCTGACTTTTTCCGTTTGAGTGCTATAATCAGGTCCCTGGTGCATCTAAAAACCCAGAAAACTTGAAAAAGGACAACCCAGTATCTTTATTTTGGCAAAACTTTCTCTGCAAGCATGTGAAAAAACAAGCCGCTCAGATTTCGCTCCCCTTGTGACATAGGAAGGGGATTTTTTTATTATATTACCGCGGTGCCGCCATTTTGTTTGTTTGTAAGCGAAAACGGTGTACCAGTTCTAATGCTGCCTTCATGTGCTCTCGGAATTATCCGATAATACAAGTTTTCCTAGGTCAATTTTCCAATAGCACGTGAAGGCAGCATAAGGCCATGGCAAAAGTTCAAGCAAAGCATGCTAACTGTTCCGTCGTTGGCTGCACAGACGAGTATGAAACACTATTTAGAGTCTTGTTAGCTTGGATAGCCTGCAAGTTGACCCTGGCAAGCTCGAATGCTAAAAAAGGAGCATTTCTGTCTGAGCCATATTTTGGAATTTTTTTTTAGACCATTGAAAGCATCTGATAGCAATCATAAATGTTAGCCTGGTGTGTATGGCTCTGTTTGGCAAATAGGTACGCTATGTATGGGCGTCCATACGGGTTTTGCACAAAAGGTTAACATGAATTAACTAGTCGATGAGTTGAATCAACTCCTCAGCAACTACATAAATTTATCCACTAACCATTCAGAAACATCCTAAAATCATTCTAAAAGTTGTAACTTCTTCCTGAGTCTCTCCATCAGTGTCCGACTCCAGTTTGAACAATGTAACGCTGAACACCGTTACTGAAAATCCTCATTTTGGCTGCGTGAGATTCTCCAGTTTTGTTGTTGTTGAGCAACTGAAGCGCGAGCTGTTAAAGCTCATTTGCATTTAAAGGGACACACACAAAAACAGCATGTTTTTGCTCACACCCAAATTGGGGCAAATTTGACAAGCTATAATAAATGATCTATGGGGACACATTCTGGGGACACCAGAGACTTATATTACATCCTGTGAAAAGGGTTTCCTTTAAAAAATCTTCAAATATATACTATCATTCAAAGGTTTGGGTCATTCATTTTTTTTTTTTTTTTCAAAGTAATTAGTACTTTTATTTAGCAAGGATGCATTAAAATGATCAAAAGTGACAATGAAGACATTTATAGTTTTACAAAAGATTCCTTTTTCAAATAAACACTGTTCTTGAACTTTCTATTCTTTAATCCTTACATAAAAAATGTATTACGGTTTCTACTATAATATTAAGCATCACAACTTTTTTCAACATTGATAATAATAATAATAATAATAAGAAGAAGAAGAAGAAGAAGAAGAAGAAGAAATGTTTCTTGAGCAGCAAATCAGCATATTCAAATGATTTCTGAAGAATCATGTGACACTGAAGAATGGAGTAATGATGCTGAAAATTCAGCTTCGTCATCACAGGAATAAATTCAATTTTAAATATATTCAAACAGAAAAAAGTTATTTTAAATTATAATAATACTTCACAACATTACTGCATACTTACACTACTTTGCATGGCGACAGTGATTTCAGTAAATGAGCTTTCTGCAGGATTATGGGTAGTGTAGTTTCTAAAATTCATTTAGTCAAAAATACCAAACAGGTTAAACATCCATGTCTATATTAAGGAGATACCAAAAAACTATGGCCATCACAATCACAAGTTCAAGAATGAATCCTTTACTCTGTTCACACACAGAATGATACTAAAAAGGATTCACTCCTCTTTAGCTCTGTATAGTCTTTGTGGATTTAACTTTAGCATGATTGTCATTCAGGGGTGAATTCAAAACAGAACTACTTCCTGTGTGGCATATTTACTCTATCTCTGCTTCCTGTATGCATCCATTTACCCATTGCTCCATCTCTACACATCTGTCTCTATCTTTCCTTCCCTTCCCCCATCCTTCCTCTCTTCCCACTTCCATTTAACTCTCTATTCCATCTTGAGAGGAGATTGTAGATGGTCTCTTCATTATGTGGAAGAAGACAGCATGATTGTGTGTGCATGTGTGTGTGTGTGTGTGTGAGAGAGATGACTGAGAGCCAATCGAGTACATGCAATGTTTTATATCCTGTCAATGGCATTCCTGGTTGCTGTCCCGTGGCCATGATTTACCATGTTTTAGCCAACTCCTCACTGCAAAGCTATTTCCCGCCCCTCTTTGCCTGCTTTCAATTCATCTCTATTTCTCTTTCTCACTCTGTCTGTCATATTTTTGAGCTGTTCATAGCGCTTTCATAAAAAGCATTCCTGGGTCATGCCTGCTATGCAATCCCTTCTGAACTCTAAAAAATGAATACGCTTGTATCTTATGTATGTATTTATATTAAAGGGTATTCAGGCTTCAGGGACATTTTAGATAAGTTGATTATTTACGTGATGACACAAAAATGAATGAATGCCTAACAGGACTGAAATCAAGAACTAAAGTAGCCTTTGATAAATGAGGGATTGATTAACAAAGATGTCGACTTGATTTTGCTATCTTTTAAATATTCTTTTGAAATGTTGACATACATATTTCTATAATACTATCAAGCTGGGTGGAATGTAAAAATACCAACTAATGCCAAAAAAAAAAAAAAAAAAATCAAATTCATTGCTAGTACAGATTACTTATGTTTCTGTTATTTTCACACCAAAATGTCACTTCCTGGCCGATGATGTCACTATGGCACTGTTAAATAAATACTAATGCAATGGAAAGTGAAATTAAGCACACATTTTATAGGACAAACCAATAAAATGATAACAATTTAAAAAAATGATTTTATAAGTTAAAGGTGCAATGTGAAATCTGGGAGGATCTATTGACAGAAATTCAATATAATATACATAACTATGTTTTCAGTGGTACATAAAGACCTTACATAATGAACTGTTATGTTTTTATTACCTTAGAATCTCACACCGCGCGGGGTCCCCCCTCCATGTCAAGTCGTCATTTTGTGCCGGCATGTTTTTCTACAGCGTTTAGGTCACTATGTTGTTCTTCTCCTAAATCGTTCGTGTTTTTAGAGGCAGCTTGCATCGTAACTACATTGAATATGCACGAATAATAATGAATAATTATTTCAGCATAATTACTCTAGTCTTCAGTGTCACATGATCCATCAGAAATCATTCTAATATGCTGATTTGATCCTCAAGAAACATTTTATCCAAAGCGACTTTGCATATTGAAAATAAATGAAATATGATTTTCATCTTTAAAAAATTTGGATAATTTATCTTATCTATTGAGACAAATTTACTGAAGACACAAAAAATCAACTGCATCCTCAATGCTTCAGTCCAATCAGATCTTCTACTGGACCCAAGAAGCAGATTGCTGAAATATATGAAAAGCCTGTTCATGATTTACAGTACAAAACATATCTCTTTTCACATACACAAAAAGATAAATGAACAAGAAAGAGAGTGCTGATGAGGAGATGTGTTTATGTCGTGTGCATGGGCAAAAACTGAGAGTGGGACAAGAAAAGAAACGGACAAATAAAGTCTGTCTGTTAAATTGATGACCTCAAGTATAACTGTGGCATCTCTCAACCTCAGGGCCATCGCACACAATCAAATTCTGCCGCTCACTCATGTGTTCCATCTGGACTTGTGGCGCGGCTATGCCTTTCTCTCATACACACACAAATATTTGCATGCTGTCTGTTCAGTCAAAATAAATACAGATGACATGAAAGAATCACAAAAACAAGCAAAGAATGACATGCATGTGTGTATATAGTTTACAATATTATTTACCTTGTAATGTAGCTGCAGCTCATGTTTCCAATCACTCACTCAGCAGGGGCTCTAACAATAGTACAATTTTCACCTTGATGTGGGAGGCTGTAGTTTTTCTTACGGATTCACTGAAAAGCCATATTTGAATGAAACACATGCAAAAGCCCCTGCTGGAGCTGATATATATGAAATCATTACACACTATGCTGTAGTATGTGTATATATATATATATATATATATATATATATATATATATATATATATATATATCATATATATTATACTATAATATTATATATTATACTATATATAATATATCAGACCTGCAGATTCACAAGAGGTGAAAATCTGCAGGTGACATGTTCACGAAATAAATTGTAGGGAGGTCTGGGTACATCCTCCCCCTTGAGAAAGTTTTTGTGATTTTAACATGTAAACGAAGCATTCTGGTGCTCTCTGACAAGAAAATAAAGGGAAAAGACAACATTGCAAGTAAAAGAAAAACATTATTGACACTAGGGCTGGGCATTGCCACAAATTTTACAGTTGGACTCGATTCACAAGCTTGTGATTTAATTATGATTTGATTAACTTTAATTCAATATTGATTAATCTGGAGCCTATCAGGTACAGTACATGGCAGAAAAAAAAGGGTTAAGGGATAAAAATATATATGGTTCATTATATAATATTACTTTATTCTTTGTAAGTAATATTCTAATTTTCTGAGATACTGAATTTGGGATTTTCCTTAGTTGTCAGTTATAATCATCAAAATGAAAAGAAATAAACATTTGAAATATATCAGTCTGTGTGTAATGAATGAATACACAAGTTTCACTTTTTGAATGGAATTAGTGAAATAAATCAACTTTTTGATGATATTCTAATTATTGGACCAGCACCTGATATATATATATATATATATATATATATATATATATATATATATATATATATATATATATATATATATATATATATATATATATATCAGGGGTGTTTCCTCCAAGTAGGCAAGGGAGGCAGTGCCTCCTCAAAAAAATAGTATGAGAAAATAATCCATATTACATATAAAACAACACAAATATTACAAATTATGACATTAAAAAGAGCGCAAGTCACGCGTATTTCTTAAGGAACACTGCCCAACAGCGACACCTGCAGGTAAAGTTACACAGAGGAGTCATGCTTTACAGTCTATGGAGTCATGCCTCCCTTTCCTCTCATAGAAAACCATTTAAAATCATCAGACCCCCGGCGTGCGGTGGGTTTTGTGGGGGGTAATTGAGAATGAATGGGGGAAAGTCACGTAAGAGAAGGCAATGTCTCCATCGCGCTATCATTGGATGTAATTGGTTATGATTGGATATGATTGGTTTGTGCGATAAATCCCGCCTCTTGTTGACGTGCACTTTCCGCGAGTGGGTTTGACTCACTAAACAAATGATGGCGTCAATCGGAAAACTAATTGAAAAGTAAGTAAACAGATCACAGTTAGATATCACCGCTTTATGTCACGTCAAAATCAAACGGAAATGGACTGAAAACATGATGACTGCGGGTTTTTTTTACTGCAATCAGCTTGGTGAAATAGAAAATACAATTCGTGTCTGTGACAGACGGTGTTTACGGAGCATGACTAATGATCCAAAATATCCTAGGTTGACAATTAAAAAGAAAAACCGCAATACACAAATCAAATATTGTTTAAATTATTATTGCCTTTAGTTATTATTTTGGAATGAATGTAGAAATGCTTAAAACTCTAACTTGATGAGATTGACTTGGTTTTGATAAATAGAACATTACATTCAATATTTTCTGTGACTTCATAGAGAACAGGCATTTTAAAGGGATAGTTCACCCAAAAATGAAAATTATCCCATGATTTACTCACCCTCAAGCCATCCTAGGTGTATATGACTTTCTTCTTTCAGATAAACACAATCAGAGTTATATTAAAAAATATTCTGGCTTTTCCAAGCTTTATAATGGGAGTGAATAGTTGAAGCCCAAAAAAGCGCATCCATCCATCATAAAAGTTATCCATACGGCTCCAGAGGGGTTAATAAAGGCCTTCTGAAGCCAAGCGATGTGTTTTTGTAAGAAAAATATCCATATTCAAAACTTTATAAACTATAGTAACCAGCTTCCGACAAACATCCGTAGGCTACGCAAGTCGACTTATGGCGGAAGCCAGACCAATCACAACAGACCGACCAATCAGAGCAGAGTAGGCACGGAAAGGAGGGGTTTAGAGAGACTGAGTCTTCAAACTGCTTGGAATGAATCACTTAAGAACCTTTAAAGGTGCCCTTGAGTGATTTGAAAAAACATTTTAAATTGTTCCCTGATATCTACATAGAGGGTATGTGGCTTTTTTATGGCCGAAAATTGTCCAGATATGGTTTTACAGCTCCATTTATAACCCCACAAATAGCCCCTAGAATGAAAAGGTCTGTTTTTGCCTTATTTGGAAGGCTCATGAATAGTAATATGGTGCTCCGCTCTGATTGGCTGTTTCACTGTTCGGCTCCTTCCAGTAGCTCACACTGATAGCGAACAAATCTGTACTGTACGGCGTGAACGATGGAGAGTTTTGGTATTCAACCTTATATGTTTGAGCCTGTTTCTGACGAAGATGCAGATGTAGAGGAACAACCAATTTTGTTGCGATTGGCCATAGACGTTTCTGAGTGGTAAGTTAGTCTTTATTTTCAGTATGCACCTGCAAAACGTAACTGTTACGTCAATGGAACTAGCATATAGCGTTAACTTTACACTATAACTCATAACGTCAGTATTTGCAACTTTGTTTTTAGCATTGTAAAAAAAAATAATTGTAATAATGTGTCGCTGTATGGTTTTACAATGATAGCTTCTTCACTTTGCAATAACAACTCTAAACAACGAACGAAAATTTGTTTCTAATATATTGACATTACCGATATGATTTTAAATTTGATTTATTTAGCCAACCAAAGTAAAGCATAGAAGACATTCCAAAAAAGCAGTGTCATGTTTACTACTCAGCTGCCGTAGTGTGATTACGATTTAGCTATTAGTAACAAAAACTTACATCGTCTATAAATATCTTTTTCCACAGGTGTACGCATACAAGTCATACAAGTTCTCAAAAATAAAAATATTTGAAAAAAAGTGACTAAATGTCTTGTCAAATGACTATCGTTTCAGTTTGAACGGTGTAGAAAGTTAGCTAGAAGGATCGAGTATCTGTAGCTATCTGTAAGCAAATAAACTAACATAGTTAGCTTCGGTGTAATGTGTTGTTGGTTAAATATAGGTCAAATTATAATTATATCCGACAAAGAGAATTGGCATATGTATCTACGGTTATGTTATAGATTTATATAACAAAGACAGTAATAAATTTTAACCTCACGTTAATAGTAGTTACGTAAACTTTGCTATTTGTTACTGTACAGCATCTTCATTAGATCTAGACAACACTGGGTACATGGTCGTTAATGTTGTTAGCTCACTAAGAAACTTTACATTTAATCAGAAATAGTTTCTACAGCCAAGATGTGGATAAAAGCACTACTTACTGCTTGCGGGAATATAGTTGGACTTATGGCGGAAGCCAGACCAATCACAACAGACCGACCAATCAGAGCATCTGAGTAGGCACGGAAAGGAGGGGTTTAGAGAGACTGAGTCTTCAAACTGCTTGGAATGAATCACTTCAATTTTTGATTCGAGGGCACCTTTAAGAAATAAGGAGATATTAAATGTATATTATGAGAAAACGAAAGTGTTTTTGACCTTGCATGCATGTAAACCTTTTCTAGGAGGCTCTCAAAACAAAATTAGAAATCTTAAAAATGGCATAATAAGGGCACTTTAAAATGAATGTACAATATGACAAGGCCAACTTGCTGTTCTTCATCATAAACCATTTATTTGTTTTATCCAGGGTGCAAGGTATGAAAAACTGCATTGCATTTGGTTTTTTATTGACCATATGCAGTGTTTTTGTGTGGGAGACTTCTACAGTTTCCAGTTGAGATTCAGATGATAATGTAAGCAGTTTAGTAGCTTCAATAAATATAAGTCTGTTTCCATTCATGTGCAATGTGGCCGCATAAATATGTATGTTTGGCCTTAAGACAAACTTACACAGAATTGGCCAAACCTGTCCTGCACTTCACTGTATGTTGTGAACTCAGCTCTGAAGGTTTAGATTCTGAGCAGTCCGTAGGCTCTGTGTGAACGCTTTACACAAGAATAAAGGCGAGAGAGCTCTTTGAGTGGGCCTAGGCCTGCCCGCCTGTGTCTGGGGAAGGCCCCGGAGGACTAGTAGGCGCGTGGCTAGCTTTATGCAGTATTCATGGGATGTAAAGAATGGCCCGTCTCAGAGAAAAAAAAAGAAACAGAAAGAGAGGGAGAGTAAGAGAGAAAAATGGAGCCAATTATTCCAGGCCTCTAACGGGAGCTGCTTGTTTTTGCAGCACTAGCAGGGGAGACTGAATATTAGCATGTACAGAGGAAGCTAAGTGTGTGTGTACGTCCAGATGTGTATACACAAGGGCTCATTATACTGAGAACTGCAGCATTTACATTATATGTATATACAGGAGTGTGTGTGTGTGTGTGTGTGAGCGAATACTCACGAGATCTGCCGTGCTAAACTTCAGATGGAGCTGCTGAATATACAAAACAGAGACGCATGGACACAGTTTCTAATCAGAAATCATCAGGTATGAGGGAAACTGACTGCAATCATCTACTAAAAATTACTGTGGAGCCAGACTGGTTAAAAATCATTGCAAATAAGACAAGGATTTAGTGCCAATGGTAGTTGGTTCGATATATATTTGGTACCACCTTTGGTATACATTATATACATACACCTATATACATTACATATATATGTATATTCTATGTAAGATTTCTATTTTAAATAAATGCTGTTCTTTTTAATGTTTTTTCATCAAAGAATCCTGAAAAAAGTATCACAGGTTATAAAACATATGTGACCCTGGACCACAAAACCAGTCATAAGTCACACGGGTATATTTGTAGCAATTTGTACCAAAAATCATTAGGATATTAAGTACAAATCATGATCCATGAAAATATTTTGTAAATTTCCTACCATAAATATATCAAAAATGTATTTTTGTGAGTGGATATGCATTGCTAAGGATAACTTTAAAGGCAATTTTCTCAATATTTTGATTTTTTTTTTTTTTTTGCACTCTCAGATTCCAGATTATCTTTAACAAATATTGTCCTATCCTAACGAACCATACATCAATGGAAAGCTTATTTATTCAGCATTCAGATGATGTATAAATCTTAGGATTGAAGTTGTGGTCCAGGGTCACATTTTAAGCAACACAACTATTTCCAACATTGATAATAACTGAGTATCAAATCAGCATATTAGAATGATTTCTGAAAGATCATGTGACACTGAAGACTGGAGTAATGATGCTGAAAATTCAGCTTTGCATCACAGAAATAAATTATATTTTAAAGTATACTAAAATAGAAAACTGTCATTTTAAATTGTAATAATATTTCACAATATTACTGTTTTTTTTTCAGTATTTTTGATGTGTGTGTTTGTACCATGGGGAAAAAAAAATATCATTAGGGTTACAAATTGTAAGGGAGTTGAAAATAATAACTGTAAATTTTTTGGTTGAAGTATTTTTTCAAATGCAAAAAAAAATAAAAATAAAAAAATTAATAAAACACTTTTCCACTTCAACACAAAATAAGTAAATAGTCATTGATTCATTATTACTGTTGTGTTAATGGAGTCTATTATAGTTAATTTATTGAGTTACCAGATCTTAAAATCCTCATGCTTTTGATCACAGTCTTACTGGGGTTGTTGCAGTAAGTGCAGGAGTCAATATAAATGCGCGCACACGCACACACACACACACACACACACACACACACACACACACCTTACCTTTTCTTTTACGAAATTGTCTGCATGAACAATGGGTTGATTGTGAGGTCTGGTAGGGTATTGTCGAGGGGTGTCAGACAGGGGGTGTGAGAGTGACCCCTCTTCCAGATTCACAGCATCCCTTGACACCTTCTCACAAATCACAACAGGAAACTGAGAGTATGAGGGGCAAAAGTAATGTGATCATGTTTTTTAAAGAGAGAGTGGATAAGGTGGACAAGGGCTTTGGGTAAAAAAGAGGTACAAATAGAGATACATACAGACATACAGTTGTGGCCAGAATTATTAGCCCCCTTCATAAATATGATCAAAGATGACTCTAAAAATAAATCTGCATTGTTTATCCTTTTGATCTTTAATTTATAAAATTAGCAAAAATCTAACCTTTCATTGAAGGAAAAGAATTGAAAGTGGGGGGGAAATAACATTATGAAATAAATGTTTTTCTCCAAAACATGTTGCCCACAATTATTAGCACCCTTTTATTCAATACTTTTTGCAACCTCCTTTTGCCAAGAGAACAGCTCTGAGTCTTCTTCTATAACGCCTGATGAGTTTGGAGAACAACTGACAAGAGATCAGAGACCATTCCTTCATGCAGAATCTCTCCAGATCCTTCAGATTCCAGCTCCATGTTGGTGCTTCTTCTCTTCAGTTCACTCCACTCATTTTCTTTAGGGTTCAGGTCAGAGGACTGAGATGGCCATGTCAGAAGCTTCATTTTGTGCTCAGTGACACATTTTTGTGCTGGTTTTGATGTTTGTTTTGGATCATTGTCCTGATGGAAGATCCAATCAGGGCCCATTATAATATTTCTAGCAGAAGCGGTCAGATTTTGATTTTTTATCTGTTGGTATTTGATAGAATCCATGATACGATATATCTGAACAAGTTGTCCAGGAACTCCAGCAGAAAAATAGGCCCACAACATTAAAGATCCAGCAGTATATTTAACCGTGGACATGGGCACTTTTTATCCATGTGTGCACCAAACCCATCTGGTGGGTTTGCTGCCAAGAAGCTCTTGTTTTAGTTTCATCTGACCATAGAAGCTCGTCCCGTTTGAAGTTCCAGTCTTGTCTGACAACTGAATATGCTGGAGATTGTTTCTGGATGAAAGCAGAGGATTTTTCTTGAAACCTTCCCGAACATCTTGTGGGGATGTAGGTCCTTTTGATAATTTTTTTTAGGCTTTCTGAGATTCAAGACTCAACTAATCTCTGCAATTCTCCAGCTGTGATCCTTGGAGAGTCTTTGGCCACTTAAACATTCCTCCTCACTGCGCATTAGGATGATTTAGACACATGTCCTCTTTCAGTCAGATTTGTAACATCTTTAGTTGATTGAAACTTCTCAATTATTGCCCTGATAGCGGAAATGGGGATTTTCAATGCTTTAGCTATTTTCTTACAGTCACTACACATCAGAACTAAATTCTTTGTTTTTTCTCATTGTGATGAATGATTAAGGGAATTTGGCCTTTGTGTTTCCTCATGTTTATACTCCTGTGGAACGGGAAGTCATGGCTGGCCAATTTCATGTTCATGATCACCCCGGTGAGCTAAAAAAATTTAAATATGAATGGGAATATACTTCAGAGATATTTTACTCATAAAAAATTCTAGGGGTGCTAATAATTGTGGGCAACGTGTTTTGGAGAAAAACATTTATTTCTTAATGTTATTTGCCCCCCACTTTCAATTCTTTTCCTTCAATGAAAGGTTAGATTTTTGCTAATTTTATGAATTAAAGATCAAAAGGATAAACAATGCAGATTTATTTTTAGAGTCATCTTTGATCATATTTATGAAGGGGGCTAATAATTCTGGCCACAACTGTATATAGATACATACACAAAATATGATTGCATAGACAAAAAACACAGGAAGGGAAAGTTAGTTATGTCCAAGGAAGTCTTTAATACCTGGAGAGAGATAGCCGTTCACACTCCCATTCATCTCAATGGCAGCTGCCTGGTTGGAACAGGATCCATTATTTGAAGATTGGAAGATTTTAAGAAAATACATTTTATTCCAGTTATCTGAACTGTTTATGGCATGCCACAGGAAAATTACACCAAAATAAATTCAAATAAAATAAAATTTGTTAAAAGCAATGGACAGGGAAAATAAGTACATGTTACATTTGTAGGACCATAAAATAAATAAAATAACATTTACTTTCCTAAAATATATAGTTACTTTTAAAGGATGTCAATAGAAAAAAAAATCTCTATGTATTCAGATGGTGTAGTTATAACATCTACCAGCAGGGGAAAACAGGGTCATGCTAACTAGCCATAGCTTTGGTTATGTTGAACATAGTCTTATGTAGCCAGACATTTGACTAATAGTCTGGTCCAATTTACAGTTTATTCTGGCTGAGAATCACCCAGTTAAACAGGAAATGTTTGTCTGATTACAGTGAATTGTGTTTTATTGTATCATATAGGGATGCATGAATCTGAAGTCAAAGTCAAAGCCAATGATAAACTGCCATGGGAAAATTAGTAATTCAAACACCTGCGCAGTAGTGTAGGCCCACATCTAAAATAAAATAAAGTTGATATCCTATCTATTACTGGAGTATAGGTTTAGCTTTTACTATAGTATGTGAACTGATAACAGTTATGGGTAACACTTTACAATAAGGTTAATTAGTTAACATTAGTTAACCACATTAGTTAACATGAACTAATAATTAACTGCACTTATACAGCATTTATTCATCTTTGTTAATGTTAATTTCATTTTCAACATTTACTAATACATTATTAGAATCATAAGTTGTATTTGTTAACATTAGTTAATGCACTGTGAACTAACAAGCACAAACTATGAACAGCTGGATTTTTATTAACTAACATTAACAAAGACTAACAAATACAGTAACAAATGTATTGCTCATGGTTAGTTCATGTTAGTTAATACATTAACTAATGTTAACAAATGAACCTTAGTGTAAAGTTGTCACGATCACGTCTGTTCCTGTCACATCCCGGACTACATTTCCCATGATCCTCCATTGCTCATCACCTGCACTCACTTCACAATCACTCCACACTAATCACCACACCCAGCTGCCACACATTACCTGGACTATAAAAGACTCATACACACACCACCTCACCGCGAAGTCTTGTTTACCCAGTGTGACATTTCCGAGCGTTATATCCCTGTTTACCCGTTTGTTACTGTTCCTGCCTGATTCCTGTTTTACGACCCATTGCTGCCTGCCTCGATCCTTGCCTGTACCCTGACTACGACTCTGCCTGTTCCTCACTGTTCCTGTTTGTTCCTGTTTTGACCCTGCCTGTACGACCACTCTTACTTCTAATAAACGCTGCATTTGGATCTCACTCTGAGTCCCGCCTTCATTACAGAAGACTTCGCCAACCAAGATCCAGCAGCTTTTCTGAGCATGTCCAGCCTCAGCATGGACCCGGCATGGTGTCTCGTCAGCCTGCGTCAGGGTGATTGTACCCTCGAGGCACATATTCAGAAATTTTTGGATATTGCCTACCTATCTGATCTACCGGACTGTGCCCTCATGGACTTTTTCTGTTATGGATTAAATGAACCACTAAAGGACTATTTGCTTACCAATGGTCCCTGAGGGTCGTTCGTGGAATTCCTGGACTTTGCCCTGTTATCTGATGGTTCACGTTTTACTGTGGGTGTCGCGGAGGATTCCGACACCATGGTAAATCACGTAACGGCCGCCGCGCCAAGGAACACGCACGAAATGATGGCTACCATCACAACAGCAACAGTTCACGCCTTCGCTGATCGCCCAGAGCCACGTCACATCTCCGCTGATCGCCCAGAGTCACGTCACGTCTCCGCTGATTGCCCAGAGTCACGTCACGTCTCCGCTGATTGCCCAGAGTCACGTCACGTCTCCGCTGATCGCCCAGAGTCATGTCACGTCTCCGCTGATCGCCCAGAGTCACGTCACGTCTTCGCTGATCGCCCAGAGCAACGTCACGCCTTCGCTGATCGCCCAGAGCAACGTCACGTCGCCGCTGATCGCCCAGAGCAAAGTCACGTCGCCGCTGATCACCCAGAGTCACGTCACGTCTCTAGATCAGTCCGGGAGCGGAGAGGGTTGCGTTCCGGTGTGGCTGATCCTCCACTGACTACGGTCCGAGCAACTGGCATCCCCAAGTCGCTCTCAAACCAGTCGGCCGCTTCACTCTCAAGCCCGGTGGCCGCTTCGCTCTCAAGCCCGGTGGCCGCTTCGCTCTCAAGCCCGCCGGCCGCTTCGCACTCAAGCCCGGCGGTCGCTTCGCACTCAAGCCAACCGGTTGCAACGCTCTCAAGTTCGCCTGTGTCTACGGACAAGATGGCCGCATCGCCTGTGTCTACGGACAAGAGGGCCACTTCGCCTGTGTCTACGGACAAGATGGCCGCATCGCCTGTGTCTACGGACAAGATGGCCGCATCGCCTGTGTCTACGGACAAGATGGCCGCATCGCCTGTGTCTACGGACAAGATGGCCGCATCGCCTGTGTCTACGGACAAGAGGGCCACATTGCCTGTGTCTACGGACAAGATGGCCGCATCGCCTCATCCTCGGAAGAGGAGGAGGAGGAAGGCTTCTTCCGTTCTTCCCCTCTTACGCCCAAGCTGCTTGCTCGGCCGGCGCCACCTAAGCTTCTTGCCCTGCCAGCGCCACCTGCGCTTCTTGCCCTGCCAGCGCCACCTGCGCTTCTCGCTCTGCCGGCGCCACCTGAACTCCCTGCCTTGCCAGCACCACCTGAACTCCTTGCCCTGCCAGCACCACCCGAGCTCCTGGCCCTGCCAGCACCACCCGAGCTCCTGGCCCTGCCGGCACCACCCGAGCTCCTGGCCCTGCTGGCACCATCTAAGCTCCTAGCCCTGCCAACGCCGCCCAAACTCCTTGCTCTGCCAGCGCCACCCAGGCGTCTCGCCCTGCCGGCACCACCCGAACGCCTGGCCCTGCCGGAACCACCTGAACTCCTTGCCCACGAGGCCGCAACAGACCCCGTTGAAATCCCCAAGAACTTTTTGGGGGGAGCAGTATACCTGAGGGTGGGGAGCTTGTGGGTGGGCACTCTGCCTGGCCACTGCCGTCATTGGCCTTTGAACTATTATGGCCGTTTATGGACCCTAACCTGCCGTGGTTACCCAAACCACCTGACCTACCGTGGTTACCCAAACCACCTGACCTACCGTTGTTACCCAGACCACCTGACCTGCTGTGGCTGACCAAGCCACCTGACCCGCCTGACCTGCCGTGGTTGCTCAAGTCACCTGACCTGCCGAGGTTACCCAAGCCACCTGATCCCCCATGGCCTTCTGACACTCCGGACTCACCATGGCTGCCCGTGGCACCTGACCCGCCATGGCTGCCCGTAGCACCTGACCCGCCATGGCGGCCCGGGAACCTGCATTGGAGACTCCGTTCCTGTCCGCCACTAGAGCTCCAATGCACCCCCCCCCCTCCCTATTGGTGTCATCTACGCCGCGAGGACGCGCCTTCCGGGAGGGGGGCGTTATGTCACGATCACGTCTGTTCCTGTCACATCCCGGACTACATTTCCCATGATCCTCCATTGCTCATCACCTGCACTCACTTCACAATCACTCCACACTAATCACCACACCCAGCTGCCACACATTACCTGGACTATAAAAGACTCATACACACACCACCTCACCGCGAAGTCTTGTTTACCCAGTGTGACATTTCCGAGCGTTATATCCCTGTTTACCCGTTTGTTACTGTTCCTGCCTGATTCCTGTTTTACGACCCATTGCTGCCTGCCTCGATCCTTGCCTGTACCCTGACTACGACTCTGCCTGTTCCTCACTGTTCCTGTTTGTTCCTGTTTTGACCCTGCCTGTACGACCACTCTTACTTCTAATAAACGCTGCATTTGGATCTCACTCTGAGTCCCGCCTTCGTTACAAAAGTGTTTCCTAGTTATGTGTAGTTACTCTTCTTTTTCTTTTTTTTTACCATGTACCATCTGGGATATAGGAACAAAAAGAGAAAAAAGAGAAAAGGAATAACAGTAGAAATAACAAACATCAAAGGCAGTGCTCAAGAAAAAATTAAATAAATAAAATAATTTCAATTAAATTTTTAGGTTACTATGTTAGTTGCATTCATGTTGCATGATTTGTGTGCTAAAACTGGAATTAGATGAAAATAAATATTCTATATAGGTCATAGAGCTCTGGGAGTAGGGCAAGCTCCCAGACATCGTTACGGGACATGTTATATGCTCGGACAATTATCTGGTTCTTTATTAGGTTATGAATTATTACGTGCTATTAAGAGTTCAGATAAGATGTCTGTGTGTGTATAACTTTAACTAAGTGTAACTCTAGTTGCGTTGTGCTTGAGCTGTCAAACGCTAACACTGCATTTGCTCTGAATTGTTCTCAGATGGCTAATTTAATTGCTGAATTGTCAGCGTTTACTGTAAAGTGACTTAAAAACACCACAACCTGAAATGTTAGCTAAAAAAAAAGCCTTCAAGGGTTAGTTCACCCAAAAATCTAAAAATTAAAACTAAAAATTATCCCATAATTTACTCACCCTCAAGCCATCCTGGATGTATATGACTTTGTTCTGTCAGCCAAACAAAATCGGAGTTATAATAAAAAATATTTATAATGGGAGTGAAAAGTAACTGCGATTTTGAAGCCCAAAAAAAGCACATTCATCCATCATAAAAGTAATCTATACGACTTCTGGGGGTTAATAAAGTGAAGCGATGCGTTTTTGTTAAAAAAAAAATCCATATTTATAACTTAAACTATAATCAATAGCTTACGGTAAGATCCGTCCTCGCAGTCACGAGAGTCGAGTTCTGGCGAGGATGTAGGAGTAGCGTAAGCTTGGGTGGCCTCTTGCGGTTCAAATAAATAGGGCTGGGAAACAAACTCAAGCTCCTCCGACATTTCTCTTTAAAAATTCTCGTTTTAGACTTCTAAAGACCTCTTTTGTTTTGCTCTATCCTCTGCACTTCTGTGTTTGTCAATAAGTCTTGTGTCAGGTCAAAGTTCACTCTTCCGCCGGAATCGACACGCATACGGAAGCCAGTGATAAATATGGATATTTTTCTTACAAAAACACATCGCTTGGCTTCAGAAGGCCTTTATCAACCCCCTGGAGCCGTTTGGATTACTTTTATGATGGATGAATGTGCTTTTTTGGGCTTCAAAATCGAGGTTGACTGTGTTTGACCAAAGTCCCTTTAAGACAAGTCATTTCACTTGGCGGCCAACATTGAAACGCCTCTCGTGCATGCAAGTGCAGACTGTTCAATCAGTGATTGCTTCTTATTTAGAAGGCGGGACTTATTCCGCCATATTGCACTTTGCACTTTCTCCCATTCAAAACAATACGAGTGACGCGTCTTGTGTTAGTCTTTGGTTTGACTGACAGAACAATATACATCTAGGATGGCTTGAGGGTTTTTGTGTAAACTAACACTTCAATGTGTGAAAAAATATCTGAACTTTCAATGACTGTGCTGTACAAAAACACTCAGTGATACCACTGAAGTTGTAACGCGTAATATAACAGCTGTAGGTAAAGGAAGTCCCTCCTTTCAGTTAAAAGAGCCGATCAAAATACATTTTCTGCTTTGTTATTGTATTAATTTCTCAGCTTCACTCACAACTCACCGTCTACATATTCAGCATTATTCGGAATTAGACGATATACTGATTAAGTTGTTTACATAGGTTTTGAATTTGTTAACATGGGTTGTACAACTGTTTCATTCAAATTCCCCACTTACTCTCATGCTATGGTCTGATTAATGATTGCATCTAAGGAATGTAAAGCACGTGCAGTAAAGTGCTTTGACTGCCAGTTGCTCACAAACTAAATAAAGAGTTATAGACCGATTAAAGTGTCAACATGTCTTAAATAACATGACAAAATTCGAAAAATGTTCCACATGCCTTGCTTACAGCAATTTTCTTATCCCAGATATTGTCTGTGGTCATATTATTGCCGTGCCGTCTATGTAAACACAGTCACCGTCTGATCTTTAATCACATAATTGACACCACATGTGGCAGAACTCAGGTGTAGAACCGCGGCACCTCACCGGACCAGGTATAAATCATCCGTGATTACTGTAGCGAGCGCTCGCCCTCACCAGCCAAGTAGCCTCTGGCTCTATATATGGAGATCTATTTATAACCCCCTGTGTCTGCCGCTGCTCTTTGCTGTTTTGCAATGCACTGCAAATCTCCTTCGTCTCTGTTCCTGTTCTGTTCACCAACCCATCCGTCCTCTGCCGTCGCTTACCACCCATCCCCATTCATCCAACCTCTCGTACGTGTGAGCCAAAACAGCACTGCCTTCACTCCGAATGTAAATTCCAAAGCCAGAACAAAGGATTAATGTTTGGAAATATAGAGTTGAGAACATCTGACAAGTGTTTTAGTTGATGTGCAATCCCACGTTAAAATGAATTTTTTTCTGGACATTAAGGAATTATTTAATGATATGCATTAACAATGATAGTTAACACATGCAGTGACAGCAAATTCCTCCAAAGACTGCATAAATAACACATTTAATAAAGATTTGATGTTCTTTCATTTTGCAAAATAAAGAGAAGAATAAAATCTTTTCGTTGTCTGCTAGTTCTTTTGCAGAAGAGGTCACAGGACTTTTTGTGTGTCAGGGAAAGAAAAAAGAAGAAGAAAAAATCACAAGGGAAAATTACCTGCCTTAATGCTAGTGGCAGCCTGTAATTTATGAGAATTTTTCATGAAAGCTCTGAGGTTAAGTAGGCAGGCAGGCCTTTTCAGTTCTGGTATTGACGTGTTTCTCCGCTTACAATAAGTGACTAAAATGGCAGTTCCTTTATGGACCATCCACGCTGTTGCCTCAGAACATCTGCACAGACATCTCCCTTCAAGCCTTTTAAAATACCTCAAGTCTCAAAAGCAATATTCAAGACTGGGGGAAAAAAAGAAAAGGCCGGAGACAGAAGACAGAAGAGAAAACAGAAAAGTGGGGGTAATTTATTAAGTGCTCTTAGACTGAAAGGCAAGTTTTGTCTTACATCTAAAATTAAACTACAGGAAAACAGGGGTGAGGTAAGAGGTTGAAATGACATCAGTAAAGGTCAGTGGGTTCGAGGAGGACGTGAAAGAGTCAATGTTTAATCTGAGCCTGAAACACAAAGGTCAAACTCTGAGGTCCCATTTGACACTGGAAACAGCAAAAGATCTACTGTTTGCTTATTTAAATAAACATTTTTTTGTAATTCCACCAAATTTTGCCATTTTCAAAATCTTTGAACTATCAAGTGAAAATATATTATAGTATAATATAAGACACACTGATCAGGCATAACATTATGACCACCTTCCTAATATTGTGTCGGTCCCCCTTTTGCTGCCAAAACAGCCCTGACCCGCCAAGGCATGGACTCCACTAGACCCCTGAAGGTGTGCTGTGGTATCTGGCACCAAGATGTTAGAAGCAGATCCTTTAAGTCCTGTAAGTTGTGAGGTGGAGCCTCCATGGATCGGACTTGTTTGTTCAGCACATCCCGCAGATGCTCGATTGGATTGAGATCTGGGGAATTTGGAGGCCAAGTCAACACCTTAAACTCGCTGTTGTGCTCCTCAAACCATTCCTGAACCATTTTTGCTTTGTGACAGGGTGCATTATCCTGCTGAAAGAGGCCACGGCCACAAGGGAATACCGTTTCCATGAAAGGGTGTACATGGTCTGCAACAACTCTTAGGTAGGTGGTACGTGTTAAAGTAACAACCACATGGATGGCAGGGCCCAAGGTTTCCCAGCAGAACATTACCCAAAGCATCACACTGCTTCCGTCGGCTTGCCTTCTTCCCATAGTGCATCCTGATGCCATGTGTTCCCCAGGTAAGCGACGCACATGCACCCAGCCATCCACGTGATGTAAAAGAAAACGTGATTCATCAGACCAGGCCACCTTCTTCCATTGCTCCATGATCCAGTTCTGATGCTCACGTGCCCACTGTTTTCGGCGATGGACAGGGGTCAGCATGAGCACCCTGACTGGTCTGCGGCTATGCAGCTCTATACGCAACAAACTGTGATTCACTGTGTATTCTGACACCTTTCTATCAGAACCAGCATTAACTTCTTGAACAATTTGAACTACAGTAGTTCATCTGTTGGATCGGACCACACGGGCCAGCCTTCACTTGGTCGCCCATGACCCTGTCGTCGGTTCACCACTGTTCCTTCCTTGAAGCACTTTTGATAGATACTGACCACTGCAGACGGGGAACATCCCACAAGAGCTGCAGTTTTGGAGATACTCTGACCCAGTTGTCTAGCCATCACAATTTGGCCCTTGTCAAACTCGCTCAAATCCTTATGCTTGCCCATTTTTCCTGCTTCTAAAGACTGCTTCTAAAGGCAAAGACTGTCTTTATGAGTGTGCCAGTCAGTAGTGAAGACTTTTACATTGAAAAGACTGAATTGTTGTGAACACGGAACAAGACGCAACTGACAAATGTTTTGACTAGCGCTGTCAGTCACAGAAAAACCCCTTAACTGTTAAAAGGACAAGATAATACATCAGACATTTAAACAGATGTTTTATTATGAACATAGGACTGACCTGAAGGAAAATGCTAATTCTACATAATGCAGTAAGCTTCAATGAACAATATCAATTGAGAACATACAGTTTACGTTGCTAAGAGTGGTTGCTAAGGGTGTTGTGTAGTGATACACAGAACCGTTGGGTGAAGTAGTCATAGCCGTGTTTTATTGTGAATAAAACACAGATATTGACCAATCAGAATCAAGGACAGAAACTAACCGTATATATATATATATATATATATATATATATATATATATATATATATATATATATATTTCAACTTTCAAAATACTGTCTGTCTCTTTAAAAGGGATTCATACAATGCAAGCTGAATATGATGGTGCATAAGTACTCATTCAGTCTTGAATTTAGCAATGACAACTCTCAGTATGTCTGCAAACCTATCCTGAATAGCATCTGGGGCTCTCGTGCTCATAGTGTGTGTGTGTGTGTGTGTGTGTGTGTGTGTGTGTTTCGATTCATGCTGTGACACTTTTAGCTGCCCATGGGGCACTTCCTGCTACCATGTGCTCTGCTTCCTGCGTGATGGGCATGACCAGAATAAAAGCAGAATGGATATGACTCACCCATACAAATAACGACCTGGGGAACGAGTACTTCTCTTCCTGTCTTCTGCTAAACATTAATGCACTGCAAAATAAAGCACAAATACACAATGAATATGACAAACAAAAAGACTAAAGAATAGTAAATGAAAGAGCAAAAAGATTCCACTGAAATGTCTACAAGTGCTGCAGGATGAGTTGCTTTTAAAGCTTTATTTATTAAAGTATATGGCTAATGATAACAGTGATGCTTGCTTTATTTAACACTGTCCATCTCTATGAACGTCTTCACACCAAAATATCAAGCTATGATCTGCCATTTATTTGCAACAGACCTTAAAGGTGCTACAGAGGATGTTTTATTTTATATATTTTTGCAATATTACTTGAAACTGTCTTTACTAACTGATAAAAGACTATTTATTAGGTGCACTGAAAGGAATAATATTAATATACATCATCTGTGCATGAGGTGGGGCCTTAAAACCATCAGCCAATCGTTTACGCGATCATCGCATAAACGATTGGCCCTCTGGCTTGTCAATCACTGCCATGACATTCCTTGTGAGAGACGTGCGCGGCTGCACACTCGTAACTTTCCACACTCCACAGGCGCCGCATGCAATGTTTTTGTCAGGAGACAGGAGTAACAACTGCAGATAATGAGTTACCTGCGGTGAGTCCAACATAACGAATCCACTAACACGACACAGCGAATGCCGGTGGTAAACACTTGTGTTCCAATACTCGTGCACGAGTTTTGGGAGGCGTTCCCTCGAAATGAGCTGTGAAGGAGGGGATTGTTCTTACGCATGCACTCATTTCAAAAACTCAGTCTTTGGTTTCTCAGTCGACGAAAAGATCCTCTGTAGCACCTTTAAGTCAGCATTTCTAGTTTGGGCAGAGATGGAGAGGTTATATCCATTTTGGTCAAATTCTATAAAACGATTATTATGAGGTAAAGATACATTACACTTGAGATCAATGATTATGGTTGAATGGTTATGGTGGGCATGCTATTTTCTTAATTATATATTAGTTTAGAATATAATTCTTATTTTGTTTTTTCTTGAAGGTAATATTTAATAGATAGACTGCTTAAATGCCTTTCCAGCTTTTTTTTATTTTCTCTGTATGTTTCCTTTCACTCACATTCCTCCTGCATCTCTTTTGTTTGTGACTCTGTGCATATCTCTACTCTGTTTATCCTGTCAGATTCTTGAAGTGATTGACAGTTCTGACATGGCCAATCAACTGCTCAGCAGCAAGGTCACTTGTCAGGCGCAGACTCTGATTGGCTGCAGGTAAGAAGAGTCTTTTTTTGATAGATGATAGTTTCACATTATCAAGGGCAACTAGGTGCTACAACAAGTAATTAAATATTTTTGCAAGAATTTATGAGGTCTAGAGGTGTGAGTATGATGTGCGTGTGTGTTTATAAAGCTACGTACCTGAGAGTAGTTGTGAGCTGTGCACACTTATTTTGTGTATGCTGCTTGTGAGAGACAAAGTGGAGTGTCAGTGACAAGAAACAGCCTGATCACCTTCATTAACTGTCAAATGAAAATGAAAATAAATAAATAAATACATTTTAAATTAAATGAGCACATAAATAAATACGCAAATGCACAAAAATACATACATAAAAATAATGTATAAAAATGTGCATAAATAAATGCTTAAATAAACTAATTCATAAGCAAAGAAAATAAATGCTTAAAGGTGCCCTAGATTATGTTTTTAAAAGATGTAATATAAGTCTAAGGTGTCCCCTGAATGTGTCTGTGAAGTTTCAGCTCAAAATACCCCATAGATTTTTTTTTATTAATTTTTTTAACTGCCTATTTTGGGGCATCATTATAAACACGCCGATTTTATGCTGCGGCCCCTTTAAATCCCGTGCTCTCCGCCCACAGAGCTCGCGCTTGCCTTGAACAGTGCCTTAAAGTTTACACAGCTAATATAACCCTCAAAATGGATCTTTACAAAGTGTTCGTCATGCATGCGGCATGCATGCGTCGGATTATGTGAGTATTGTATACTGTTTACTTCTGATTTTGAATGAGTTTGATAGTGCTCCATGGCTAACGGGTAATGCTACACTGTTGGAGAGATTTATAAAGAATGAAGTTGTGTTTATGCATTATACAGACTGCAAGTGTTTAAATATGAAAATAGCGACGGCTCTTGTCTCCGTGAATACAGAAATAACCGATGGTAACTTTAACCACATTTAACAGTACATTAGCAACATGCTAACGAAACATTTAGAAAGACAGTTTACAAATATCACTAAAAATATCATGTTATAATGGATCATGTCAGTTATTATTGCTCCATCTGCCATTTTTCGCTATGGTTCTTGCTTGCTTACCTAGTCTGATGATTTGGTTGTGCACATCCAGACGTTAATACTGGCTGCACTTGTCTAATGCCTTTTATAATGTTGGAAACGTGGGCTGGCATTTGCAAATATTTGGGGCGTACACCCAAACTGTTACATAACAGTCGGTGTTATGTTGAGATTCGCCTGTTCTTCTGAGGTCTTTTAAACAAATGAGATTTATATAAGAAGGAGGAAACAATGGAGTTTGACACTCACTGTATGTCATTTCCATGTACTGAACTCTTGTTATTTAACTATGCCAAGGTAAATTAAATTTTTCATTCGAGGGCACCTTTAAATAAACGCATAAATATGCACAAATAAATAAATGCTTAAATGCACAAATTCATAATAAATAAATGCTTAAACGAATGCATAAGCAAATGAACAAAATAAATGAATTCAAATAAATAAATAAATGCATAAACAAAATAAATGCTTAAATAAACACATTCATAATAAATAAATTATTAAACCAATGCATAAATAAAAAAATGAACAAAATAAAAGGAATAAAAACACAAACAAGTAAATAATAAACAATAATAAGTAAAAATTGCATAAATAACCCTTTTCGCACTTAAGTTTAAAATATTCTGGCTGACCTTTTTTTTAAGGCGACCCTTATTTAGAATGTATCACTTTATTGTTTCCACGGTGACACGTCATCGCTTGTCAGTAACACACCACAACGCTTTATGACTGATGATCTACTTTTATTTAATTTTTCCTTTTTTATTCAAAATATTCACAAATTTGTTAGCAATAGCATGAAATATCTGATATTCCGATTGTCAAATATGTGCAAGTGGATGTGTTTTGCTGTTTAAACACCTTTATAACGATCACGCCGCACAGAGTATCGGATCTGCTGGATTTACAACACGTGAATTCATCCAATTCTCCCGAAATACATTAAAGTAAGTGAGTCAGTGAACTGGGGAAGAATAGAGTTACTTAAAGTTACTTTCACAATTTGTATTCTATGGACATCATTGTGTATTATACAAACTCTAGATATATTGTTTTGTTAGTATTCATGTGCAATGTCTGAAACCTAAAATAAATGTTATTTGGTTGAAAACACTGCATATATGTGATAAATGAAAGCGTTGCACGTGTCCGTCTCTGGTTTAGCGCCAGCCAAAGCACGCACATTTGAATTTGGCAGTTGATCACGTGATGCGCTGAACGTTCTATAGAGGGTATGCACGTGACGTCACAGTCGACCGTTACGACTGCGGTCACGTCCACTGAGTGGCAAAAGACTGAGCGGCAGCATTGGTTTTCAGCGTAAATGTCGCGAAAAACACACAAAACACATCCAAAACGGGAAAGAGCTTTGTGATTGACTGTACAAATAGCTTTGACACAAACCCTGTATATTCAAAGACCGCCAAAAGCTACAGAAAAAAGAAGCAAATGGATCACTGTAATTCACAGAAACAACTTGACTCCAGCAGATAAACATGGATTTAATCATTTTGTGTCAAATTGTTGGATTTTGAGGTAAAATCATACCGTATATGTTGTATTGTTATATATTATGTTGACAACTCATCAATTAAATATTTCCCATCTTATAATCTGCATAATTGGGTGTTTTTAAATAAACAACACTGACAAAAACTATACTATGAAACTATATATGTTTTAGGGCTGGACAATATGACGATATAACATTGATATAAGTGATTATGCGGATTTAAACCTATCTATATTGTAGTTATATAAAATATTCACAGGCAGATTTGCTTTATGTATTTCCCCGGCGTCGAAATCAGGCACATATAAATGTCAGGAAACACGACTCCTGGCTGCATACAATATCCATGGATTAGGTTTATTTGACAAGTTGTAAGGAACACATTCAATTCCAACCTTTAGTGTAATTGGTCAGTTTTACTCGCGTTTTCGCAGTTTCCTCTATTAAATGCAGTTACGCAGCAGGTTCTTTTGCCACTCAGTCCAGCTGAGGGAGCGCGCTTTCGGCGGGAAAGTGACGTCGATGCATACCCTCTATTCACACCGGTGTGATCGTAAAGGGTTAAATACTTAAATGCATAAACAAACAAACAAAATACATGATTAAATGAATAAATGCTTAAACAGATGCACAAATAAATAAATGCTTAAAAATATACACCAATTCATAATAAATAAATGCATATACAAATGAACAAAATAAATGCTTAAATAAATAAATTATTGAATAAATGCATTAAAAAATGTGTAAATGCTCAAACAAACAAACAAACAAACAAATAAAATGTAATGTTAAGTAATGTAATGTAAATGTAAATGTAAACTTGCCAACAGTGGTCAAGCAACTGGCACACATGCTCTAGAAACATCAAGCTATGGTGCTGGTGTGGGATACATGGGTTTGATTCTGTCCATCGTTCAAGATCCCATTGTCTTCAGTTTGAAAATGAGCAAGTCAACCATCTCAAGTGCATTGGGACAAATTTTTCCACTTAGCAACTGAGATGTAAGGTTGCTGGTTCAAGCCCTATAAGAACCATTGTGCTCTTGAGTAAGGTACTTAACCTCAGGTTGCTCTGAGTGGATTGTCTTTGTAAGTGTACTGTGCAGTGGAAAAGAGTTTACTAAATGACTAGATATTTCCTACTCTATGATCATGTTCATTCACTTCTTTCTCATTTTTTTCAGCACTCATCGTTTCAGTGAAGCTGGATTAAAGAGACGGACAAAAACAAGTTTAATCCTGTTCTTGCGGCCTGTTGTCTGACAACAGAAAGGATCAATGAGCCGCAGGATGTGTTTGGGTTGGTCGTGGCACACAGCAGGTTATGTTGGACTCATGATCAGATGTATTTGGGCTGAGGCTTGTACGAGGTCAGGAGAGTAAGTCGAGCCACTGCAGGGGGTAGCATCTGTGCACATATGTCTCCTGAACCCCCCGGCATCCACTACAATTATTATCAAAACCAGTTAGTCAAGGACGATGACCACCTAGATTAGACAACCCACTAGGATATGCCCACTTCACTACCAGTAGCTGCTGAACATTGTTGTGACCTACCAACCGATGACTGTTCATATGACATCCCAACATACCACCAGAGCAGTCAAACACAGTGAGCTGCATGTGTATGGAACTGTATAAGAGACTTTTTCATGGGAGAGCACAATGGAGACCAACAGGAAACCAACTGAGAGTTACGGGAAATAGGAAATGATGTAAACAACATTGTAAAAATTCATTTTAAAATAAAATTAATATAAACAAAAACTACCATGGTATTTTTTTTAATATGTTAAAATGTGAAACTGTATACACACACTTCCAAATATATTGTTACTGTATATAAAATCTTCTGTAATACTTTATAAAAAGATCACATTTGTGAACATTAGTTAGTACATTAGCTATCATGAACTGAGTAATATATTTCTTACAACATTTTTTAATCGTTGTTATTCAGTGTGTTGACAGGAAGACAGGGCGATATATTGAACAGCCCCGCCCTTTTTTAAAATAGCCAATAGCGTTTTGTTTAAATCACAGCTCGGCCAGAGCCGTTAAACTAAGTAAAACCTCTGTTCCCTTTCAGTCAGTCACGTTCAATGTACGTCAGAAATGAACCGACGAATTGGGATATCGCTAGAGATATCCCATACTGACAGCACTGTGACTGTTGCGTACGTCAACCACCAGGGCTGTCTACGCTCCTGTTGCATGTCGCAACTCGCCTGTCAGTGCTTTCCTTCCTACAAGAGGGCTTGGAGCGAAGGCTGTCTCCATCCACCCTCAAGGTGTATGTTGCCGCTATTGCTGCACGTCACAGTGCAGTTGATGGTAAGTCCTTGGGGAAGCATGACCTGATCATCAGGTTCCTGAGGGCAGCGAGGAGACTGAATCCACGTCGCCCTCCCTCCATACCCTCTTGGGACCTGTCCCTACTACTTACATCTCTCCGGGGACCTCCCTTTGAGCCTTTGCAATCAGCTGAGTTAAAAGAACTGTCCCTTAAGACTGTCTTCCTGGTTGCATTGGCCTCGGTTAAGAGGGTAGGGGACCTGCACGCATTTTCGGTCGACGAATCGTGCCTGGAGTTCGGGCCTGGTGACTCTCACGTTATCCTGAGACCCCGGCCCGGATGTGGGCCCAAGGTTCCTACCACTCCCTTCAGAGATCAGGTAGTGAACCTGCAAGCGCTGCATTCGGAGGAGTCAGACCCAGCCCTGGCTTTGCTCTGTTCGTGATATAAATACTGTTTGGTTTCTCGCACAAACCAACCGTTTCATGTCTTAGGGCATCAATGTGTCGTCACGAGCCGCAGGGTTTCATTTGGATTTGTCTGTGCATTTTTTTACTTTTATAGATTGTGTTACCATTGACAGGCATTATACAACTGACAGACGGCAACGGTTGGAGTTAAAAATCATCATTTGTGTTCTACTGAAGAAACAAAGTCACCTACATCTTGGATGCGCTGGGGGTAAGCAGATAAACATCAAATTTTCATTTTTGGGTGAACTGTCCCTTTAAGGCTAAGTATTTAGTGTCCCTTACACTTGAGCAATAGCAGGGAAAAGTTCTCCTAAGCCTAAATGGCTGGAAGGCCAAGAAAACTTTCAAAATCTGATGAGAAGTTTCTCAGAGTTTCAGTTTTGAGAAAATGGAAGAAGTCCAGGAGCTCACACTAAATACTGATTTTTGCTTAAAGAAACAATTTTGTTCATTTTTTTTATTTTTTTTTTTTATTAACATTTTGAGTACATATGTCCTGTATTTTCAGTTTGTATCGTAATAAAGAGACTGAAAAATAAATATGGATGTTATTAAAGCATTGCTAAAACAAAGCTGGTGGTGGTCGAAGACTTTTGCACAGTACTGTATATTTTACATAAAAATTAAAAATAGTATTTTTGTGCATTTTTCATAACAATAAACATAAAATTCTATAACTTTAAGTTCACTTCTTTAAACTTCAGTACAGTTTAGGTTGGAAATATCATTTTAAGGTCTATGCTCAAAAAATAAATAAATAGATTGTAACTATGGCATAAATATAATTTAGTACCATATAATCCACTAAAATTACAAAATATTAAAGGTTAAAAATATTATCAAACTAAAATATAGTACATTCACTTCATTGAAAAAAAAGGTCATTTTTTGACTGCCACAAGAAGGTTAATGTAATGTTAATATAAATGCAACTGTTCATTCATGTTAGTTCACAGTGCATTAACGAATGTTCAAAGATAAAGATTAATAAATGATGTAGAAGTATTATTCATTGTAAGTTCATGTTAACTAATATAGTTTATTGTTAATAAATGGAATCTAATTGCAAAGTGTTACCAAATACCTGATTGTGAAATAAAAAAAAAATAAAAAAAAAATAGTGCAAATCTAAGTGGATTTGTGTACAAATTGTATTGGATTTGTGTACTGTATGAATAACCAAACTGCTAGAGTTCATTGCAGTAATGAAGTAAAACACATGAAGTCTACTACATAGTCCACTAGTCTATTGGTCTTAAAACTGAGGTAGAAGATCTCTATATGGTTAAAAGGAAAACAGCACAATCCAGTGGGAGACTGATACAAATGTTAATAAACATCAAACCAGAGGAGATAAAAGATCTGGCTGCTTAAATTTTAAAATAAACCTCATCTAGAGGAAGATGCCAGGGCAATGCATGTGATTTGTTTTGGCTACCAAAGATGGATGGCAGAAGGTGGTTTTGGACTCAAAGCGATATTTTCCTTTGCTGAACGTGCTGAAAACATCAGGAACATTTTCAATGCATTTAATGTTGCTTAGCAAAGCTAAAAAATATATTGAGCAGACTAAACCTGATGCATTTTAAAACAAATGAACCCACTATGAATGTGATGTATACTTGGCAAGCACACATTCAATGTTTATATACTGTAACAGTTAAGACAGCATACTTTCTTTTTACCGAGGACAAGGTTTAACCATAATAGGTTTGCACAAGATGAATACAATAACTTGAACTCATGAACTGAAGGAACTAAAAGCTTTTTTTCTACGTTGACCTCTAGACTTTTCCATTCGATGACTGTAGATAATGACCTCGAAGGGAAAATGATGGAGTACATCACATGTGTTTTGTCCACACAAGTATCTTGACCTCCGGCGACCCTAAAAGGTTTAACCTCTGACCTCTGACATTGGAAAAGCACTTATTGCCTTCTGATAATCAAAACGCGTTGTTGTTGAGTGGCGCGGGGTTCAATGGCCATGAGGTAAGAGGCCTAAAATACATCTGAAGAAAAACTGCAACCTGGGAAATTACATGGTTAGGGGTGAGGTCACTTTCGAGAGGGACACAGGTGCAGAGCAACAACACTAAAGCCTTCAGCTCTTCACTGGAGCACCAAACTGCCTGCCAAGAAAAACCTTGAGGACACAATGGCTGGATAATATTAGTGGACAAAATGGCTTCTGGGATATGGCAGTAATATAAGACAATGATGAATTCACCTGCGCTGTTTCTCTGACTTTTTTTAGTTTGTTAAAGGGGTCCTTGATTATGATTTCACTTTTTTAACTTTAGTTAGTGCAATGTTGCTGTTTGAGTATAAACATCTGCAAAGTTACGACGCTCAAAGTTCAATGCAAAGGGAAATATTTTCTTTTACAGAAATCGCAAATGGCTGGTAGGGACTACTACAAGCTTCTTCCTGGGTTGGTGACATCACAAACCCCAAAATTTACATAAATCCTGCCCCCGAGAACACACAAAAAAGAGGGTGAGGCCATGTCGGGCTGCTTTAGAGAAGAGGAAGAATTGTTGTAGAAGAGTGTTGTTACCATGCCGTCATTTTTTATGCCGGACTGCTTCACAAACGAGGGTCAATTCAATGCACAAAAGATTAACATGACGGCACATGTTAGTCGATGAGTTGAATCAACTCCACAGCAACTATATAAATTTATCCACTAACCATTCAGAAATGTCCAGTTTCATTCTAAAAGTAGTAACTTCTTCCTGAGTCTCTCCATCAGTGTCCGACTCCAGTTTGAACAATGTAAGGCTGAACACCGTTACTGGCAATCCTCATTTTGGCTGCGTGAGATTCTCCAGTTTTGTTGTTGTTGAGCAACCGAAGTGTGAACTGTTAAAGCTCCGCCCTCTTCTGGAAAGGGGGCCGTGAGCAGCAGCTCATTTGCATTTAAAGGGACACGCACAAAAACGGCGTGTTTTTGCTCACACCCAAATAGGGGCAAATTTGAAAAGCTATAAACAAATGATCTGTGGGGTATTTTGAGCTGAAACTTCACTGACACATTCTGGGGAAACCAGAGACTTATATTACATCTTGTAAAAGGGGCATTATAGGTCCCCTTGTCCATCTTGTTCAAATATTATGTTATAATTTATGTAAAACATTAGTGTTATCAAATATTGTGATAACAGAAGCATGCAAATGGTATTTCTGGTCTCTAGATATATCCAAATGTAAAGCTAGAGGAAATTCAGTCACTTAGATAAAAAAATAATATTTGTATTTGTTAATTATTCAAAGTAGACAGTTGGTAAACTAATGATGTGTGGTCTTACATTCCCGCAATCGTTCATGGAGCAATAGGAAGTGTCAGAGGAGAGAGAGAGTGCAGCAACAGACAAACTCTCAGAGCGCCAAACAGGCCAGCATGGTGTAATTCTCTTGACATTTTTCATTGTGTGTAATTGCCATTCATTCACTAATGGAGTGCATTGTGTCAGTAATGACAGGAAATGTCAAGTCCCCAACCAGAGTAGGGGTTCGTCACAATTGTTTGCCTTTTCACATGAAAATACACATGCGTTTCCCCCTGGAAAGGGGAAGAAAGAAAGGTATGTCCGTGTTGTCACTGGAGATCCCCACTGCCATTTTCAAGATTGTGTTAAGCCTTATTACTTTGCATTCATCATATTTAATTATGCTGTGGTATGCAAAGTCTTAGTACAACCCATCATTTTCTCCACCGTCTCAGTGAAAGGTGAAGGACATCATTTGAGAGTAAAATGTCATTTGTGAAGTTCGCATTTGTGTTTTGAAACCTTTGAAACCTTTCAAAATACTGGAACAATAAAAGCTGTAATTTGGTTTATAAAATTGGGAAAATTAGAAAATATTTTAAAGCTGAATACAATCAGACAAAAGATGCATAAATATATGTTTTTTTTTACATTTACACTACCGGTCAAAAGTTTTTGGAAGTCTCTTCTGCTCACCAAGGCTTCATTTATGTGATCCAAAATACAGCAAAAACAGTAATATTGTGAAATATTTTTACTATTTAAAATAATAATGTTCTATTTGAATATATTTTAAAATGCAGTCTATTTCTGTTTTGGCAAATGTGAATTTCAGCATCATTACTCTAGTCTTCAGTGTCACATGATCATTCAGAAATCATTCTTATATGATGAAATGAATGCTCAAGAAACATTATTATTATCAATGTTGAAAACAGTTGCGTACAATTTAAGTTCAAAAGAACAGCATTTATCTGAAATAGAAAGCTTTTGAAGCATTATAAATGTCTATACTGTCACTTTTGCATCCTTGCTGAATAAAAGTATCAATTTCTTTAATGTCTTTCCAATAAAATAAAATACAATACAATTCTTACTGACCCCAAACTTTTGAATGGTAATGTTACAAAAGCTTTCTATATATATATATATATATATATATATATATATATATATATATATATATATATATATATATATATTAGTATATTGGGCCCATACCACCCACAATGACAAATTTTTTTTTAATTATTATTATTATATTATTATTATAATAATAATATTATTAATTATTATTATTTCAAGATAATGCTAAAACGTAAGTCAATTGCTATATAAATTAGGAAAAAATTAAAATTCTGTAGCTTTCGGGCAGAAACCTCTTTATATTTTTTTCATAATTCATTCCTATTGATCACCCTTTACGTTTGTGGATTTTGCAAATATTTAACCAATGAAAAGTATTAAAAGTGCTTGTGACAAAACCTCATAACTCCACCGGATACTCAAACTTTCAGTAAAATCTTTTAAATCCATAAGTGCCGCACACATTTTGGGCCATCTCTACTTGTTTGCAATGCAACATTGAGTGTCCACAAAGCTACAATAAAACTTTATAACTTGCAAGTTGATGAAAAAACTACTTACTGCCTCAAATGTGGCAGATCTAATGACGGACAAAACGCGTACATCCCACATTCGCTGGTCAAAATTCACTGGGGGGTTAGGGGGGTTGGGATCCAAAAATTTGTTTTGGCTATTTGTCACAATATGAGGTAAATCTGGCCCTGGAAACACTGTCAATTAAACATCTTAAAGACTCAAGTGGTTATGCAGATAATAATTTGAAATGCAAATTTTTGTACTGAATTTCAAAAATGCTAAACTGAAGAATTTTCACTGGTGTTTCATCATTTGGGAACTATAAAGTTATTCCCACATGATAAATCATCCATCAATTATATACAAACTTTTTTTCTTCTTCAAGGTTTGGCATACAAACCTATAAAACCATTTAAACTTCAGAATGTTTTCTCAGAATGATTTCTAGTACTTAATTTTAGAACCGTGTAAAAGTTTAAAACCTTTTCAGAGGTATTTGCTGGCTTGATGACATAACCCTGGCCGACACAGCCTATTGGCCCTGAACCAAATTGGTTTGTCCTCTTTTCTGATGCATTATGGGGAAGAAGGAAGTGAAATCAAGGGGACCGAGAGGTACCAAGGTCCAATTTGTGCTCCTGATTGTATTGAGAATGAGACCCCAGCAACATGCACTTCAGCCCTGACTACAAACAGAAAATCAATACTGTGCAATTAAGCACAAAGCAAAGCTCAGAGGAGAAGCAGAGAGATTTATTTATTAAATTCAAACTCCTACGGCTACTGAAGTTAATTTGGCCTGGGTGCTTTGATAGCACATTCAAAGCCCAAAGCTGCATTTATTTGTTAAAATATACAGTAAAACAATAATATTGTAATATATTATTATATTTTAAAATAACTATTTTCTATTTTAATATATAATAAAACATAATTTAGTGATGCTAAATCATTACTCCAGTCTTCAGTGTCACATGATCCTTCAGAAATCATTCTAATATGCTGATTTGCTGCTCAATAAACATTTCTTATCAATGTTGAAGTCAGTTATGCTGCTTAATATTTTTGTGGAAACTGTGATACATTTTTTTCAGGGTTCTTTGATAAATGAAGTTCAAAAGAACAGAAAAAGAAATGTTTGTTGTAGACATTGTAAATGTCTTTACTGTCACTTTTGATCAACTGAATGTATTCTTGCTGAATTCTTACTGACCCTACATTTTTTTTAAAAGTGTTAGTAGACATTGAATGGTACCTTTAAGTGTAAAGTGGTTGAAAAGAAGCTAGTCATTTACATTTAATCACTGAGCAAATACTTACAAATCAGTAACATAACAAGCAATACATTATTAACGAGTCAGCAATATTGCACAAGCAGTTTTGCAATGCTGAGTTATAAGAGTAAACTACACATGGCCCATATACACAGTGCTCTAAGTCTCAGTCAAACAAACATTGCAAATACACATTTCCAACAATATCCAGTGGACAAACATCTCCTATTGAACAGACAAAAAAGGTCATGTGACTACACCATTTCAAGTCTGCCATTTTGGCCTCTGCTGTCCTTGATTGGATTATAGGTAAACACAGAACAGTGAACAATATTAAAGGTATAGCTCAACCTAAAAGAAATTCTGTCATCATTTACTCACGCTCATGTCATTCCGTACCTGTATGACTTTCTTTTCACAAAAGAAGATATTTTGAACCAAACAACAGTGGAGCCCATTGATTTCCATTGCATGGATTGTATATATATATATATACATATATATAAAGCAAACACTGAGACCGTTCTCTCGGTCTGATTCATTTATATTAATTATTAATTAATTATTAGTAAGACAAGACGCAATGGGGACAGTGCAATCATGCCATGCTACGCAGGGGGACGACCGAACATCGGGGTAGAGCACTTGAAAAAGGGCTCGCGACAGATACTCATGAGACAAGATGGCCCAGACAACGGGGACTGAAACACTGTAGTCATCCTCCCAAGCCCGTAAACTAGGGCACCAGAGGGGCCTAGGGTGTATATAGAAGGCACAGAACATAGTTACGCCCAGACGTGGTTGGGGTCTTAATGGAAAGCCATAAACTGGACACAGCGGGGAGGCTCATGCAGAAAGAGCCTGCATCTGAAGCGCAGGGACATCTAGATTATAAAACCTGACAAATGTGGATGATGAGGCCCAGCCGGCCGCCACACAGATGTCAGCAATGGAAACGCCACAGGACCACGCCCAAGAGGAGGCCATACCTCGTGTGGAATGCGCTCTTACACCCAAAGAGCATTGAAGGCCTATGCGAGTGCTATAGCATCGACTATCCATCTGGAAAGCCTGGGCATCGAGACCGGAAGACCTTTTGTGCGGCCACCGAAGCAGACAAAAAGCTGTTCCGCCTGACGAAAGGAGGCAGAATGGTCCTGACAGGACAGAGTAGGTTCAACTCCTGTTCATCCTGAGAAGGAGGAAGAGCGGAGAGTACGACCATCTGCACCCTAAAGGGGGTAGATAGGACTTTCAGGACATATCCATGTCTCGGTTTCAGGATGACTTTGGAATCATTATGCCCCAATTCAAGACACAAGGGGCTCACAGAGAGCACCTGTAAATCTCTCACATGCTTAACTGATGCTAAAGCTAGCAGTAAGGCAGTTTTCAGCGACAGGGGCCGTAAGTCGGCAGTCTGGATTTGTTCAAAGGGAAGACCTTTAAGACCTCTAAGAACCACAGAAAGGACCCAGGTAGGAACTGTGAGGGGACGAGGGGGATTCAACCTCCTGGATCCCTTCAGGAAGCGAACAACAAGGTCGTTTCTCCCTATCGACTGCCCTGCTATAGGAGTGTGAGAAGACTCATCGGATTATTTGGGGAATCAGCTCAATTGGGGGGAAAAGCACCTTGAGCGAGCAACGGCCATGTTGCCAGGCTTGGGGCGGGACCTGCAGTTTCAGCCAGAGCTGCAGAGGGCGCATGTGAAGCAAGCCCAGCTGCAGAGTCGGAGATGCTGAACTCATTAGACCTAGCATCTTCTGAAATGTTCTAAGTGGCAGAGAAGCCCCAGGCGTAAAGGTTTTTATGAGCTGATGAATGGCCAGAGAACACTCTGGAGTGACCGCGGCCCTCATGTGGGTCGAGTCTAAAATTATCCCCAGGAACGAAACACATTGGCTGGGAGATAATGAGCTCTTTGTAAAATTGACCCTGAGCCCCAAGCACTCCAATTGGTTGAGGATGATGGATCTGTGGGATATTAGCTCCGCCTCCAATTGGGCCAGAACGAGCCAGTCGTCGAGGTAGTTCAGTATGCGTATCTATTTCAGAGGAGAGAGAGCTGCATCCATGCACTTCTTAAAAGTGCGGGGAGCCAGATACAGCCCGAACGGAAGGACCATGTATTGACATGCCACCCCATTGAAGGCGAAGCTCAAGAATTGCCTGTGATGGGGGGCTATCTGGATGTGAAAATAAGTGTCTTTCAGATCCAGGGTAAAGAACCAGTCTCCCGGGCATATTTGCGGGAAGATCTGCTTCAGAGTGATCATTCTGAATGAGCGCTTTATCAGGGCCCTGTTCATATGTCTAAGATCGAGGATGGGTCTCTTCCTTTCTTGGACATCAGGCTGACTTTTGAGGTGCAGGGTCCAGCACTATCTTGGGCCGGGGTCCCTGTCGCATCGGAGGGGGGTGGTGCCTAGCAGAGCGTGAGCGCCGTCTGTGCTCAGACCGTGGCGTGGGCTTAGTGGCTGGCGGCTTGTCCATGGGTGGCTGCTGCTGAGCTGGCGCTGACTTAGGGCAGCTCGAAGCAGAGGAGCTGGAGCATTTTGGCAGAAAGTGCTGCATGGCCAGGGATGACTTTTGTGCCGCTGTGAAGCGCTCGGCGAAACTATCGACGGCAGGGCCAAAGAGACCAGTGGGGGAGACAGGCGAGTCAAGGCATGTCCGTTGAGTCATAAGTGGCGCTCCAGCACAACCAGGCTAGCCATCGAACACCCAATTGCCTGAGCCGTGGTCTTCGTGATGTGTAGGGCCAAGTCCGTGGCACTATGCAGCTCCTTGAAGGTGGCTGAGTCATGCCCAGCCTCATCCAGGTCTCGGAGGAGCTTTGCTTGGTACACATGGAGTACTGCCATGGAGTGCAAAGCTGCCTGACCGGCCGAGGTGTACGCCCGTCCAGCGAGGGCCGAGGTGGTACGGCAGGGCTTGGATGGGTGGGCGGCCTTCGACTTTCATCCAATGGCAGCGGGCGGGCACAAGTGTGCGGCCACAACTTCATCCAAAGGAGGCAGCTTCTCATATCCTTTCTGCCCGGCACCGTCAACGGAGGTGAGAGCGTGAGAGGCAGAAGGATGCAAGCGGGCAGAGTAGGGAGCTCATGACTTCATGAGCTCAACATGTACCTCCGGAAAGAAGGGCACTGACCAAGGCGCTTGGCGGAGTCTAGGCAGGAACCACTCGTCTAAGTGTGTGGGTTCCTCAGGCATGTACCACTCCAATCCAAGCAGCTCAACTGCCTTTGACAGCACGCGGGTGAGCTCTGTCAGCCGTGGCGTGACATTTGCAACAACGTCGCAGATCTGGCTGCGAGCTGATCTGGCTGCTGTGAAGCGTCGGGCGATCAGCGCTGCACGAGAGCGGTGATCTGAGCGGCAAGCTGAAAGAGTGGTGAGAGAGCTGCAGGCTGCTCGTAGGCGCCGGCTGCTAGAAAGCGGTGAGCTGCTTGAGAGCGGTGAGCAGGAAGGTGAGCTGACCAAACTGCTGCAGAGTGGTGAGTTGATCAGCGGCGAATTCCAGTTGCTTACAGGTGAAGGCGGCTTCAAGTCTCGTAGATCAATCGAAGAGATGATATCTGCTTCACTGAAGGAGAATAAATCGATTTGCCATGGTGAGACGGCCGCTTATATAGCCTGATACCCCACTCCTTTTGGCGGGCTCGAGCGGGCTCGTTCACCATTGGCTCACACGATTTCACGCTGTCATTGGTTCGTTTACTTTAACTTAAACCAATGTCCGTGCAGTTAACACTGCGTGATTGTATAAAGGCTTCAGAATCGGAGAAAAAGGAGTTTTCTTAAAAAAGGAGTTGTCTTAATAATAATTAATATTAATTAATAAGATGAACGGCGCAGTACTCATGTAGTATTGCAAAGGAACTGTGCTTTCGTGCTTTGGCTGCGAGACAGAAACGCTCAGCGCTTGTCACATATCACAACTATGCAGTGTTTTCAGCCACATAATGTTTGTTTCAGACATTTAAATACACATAAGCACCAGTAAAACAATACATTTAGAGTTTGTAAAATACACACTGATGTCAGACATCAGTGAAAGTAGCAATAACAATCCATTCAAATATAATTTGCTGATGTTTATTCATATCAGACACACATAGTGGGCCCAAGTAACTATAAAGTTTACTCTATTATTCTTCCAGTTCACTAGCCACTTGCATGTATTTCGGGAGAAATGAATTCACGTGCTGTAAATCCAACTGACAGGACTAAGATGGCGGAGGCCATCTCGTGTAATGGATCAAGATAAAGATAATTTATAAAGGTTTTAAAATGACAAAACATACTCACTTACACATATTTAAGAATCAGAATTTCAGATAGTTGATGACATGGTAAGCAAGTTTGTTAATATTTTAAATAAAAAAAATATTAACATAAATCTTCTCTTCTCTTCTCTTCTCTTCTCTTCTCTTCTCTTCTCTTCTCTTCTCTTCTCTTCTCTTCTCTTCTCTTCTCTCCACGGTGTGACAACCTGTCACTCACATGACATCGACCAATAACAAACCACAACCATCCAATCAATTCCTGACTGACAAAATCAAGTCCTGCCCAACATTTTTTCTTGTTTGCAAAGCCGTTTTACATGGATATACATCACAATAGGCAAGAGAAGACTATCACAACTTCTGTTTCATGCCGACTTTAATTATACTACACAACGTCCACCCAGCTCAAGTAAACATATGCTGTAGTGCTACACACTAGCTTCAACACCTATGGAACAATTGCTGGACCAACCTTGCTCTCATAGACTCATAATGAAGCTGACATGGGCCTTTTCATTTTCCAGCTGGAACAGAAGAAGTGAAAAGGCTCATTTTGCTGTCGAGAGTTGATTGACGTGCGTTTGCCAATGTGGTTCTAATGGGTCAGTACGTTTCCATTTGACAGTAGTGCGTAATGAATGACCTTGCACGCTCACCAACACACACACACCACCTCAGCAAACACCCCAAGGAAATTAGAGGCCTCGTGTCATTGTTTTCGTGAACCTTGTTTCTTTTCTCCCTCTACATCTTGTCTTGCGCTCGGCCTCTCTCCCTTCTTCCGTGGCTGGCTGTGAAGAATTTGATACAGGTCCGGGTGTGGAAGTAAGGGGCGAGTAAATGAAATATTGATCCGCTGCTCCATGGCCTTGCCTTCACCTTGTCCCAGCGCTGTGAGTTACCGACTTTTTCCGTTCTGCTTGTAATAGGAATTATTACAGAGGGCCTGGGCGAGTAATTACTGGGCATGGCGAAGGGGAGGGCCCCTGTCGTATATTTCTGTAAAGAAGTTATTTACCGTGCCTTCTCCAACACCAACCTGGCCCTTTTCCCTGTCGCTCTCCGTCCTGTCCCTGTCTTTCTTAACCTTGATTCAATTCTGTTAACTATCATTAATCATCTGAGCTGTCTGGGGAAGTTTATCAAAAGCAAAAACAGGGGTGTGAACGGGTCAAGCAGAAGTGGAGGGTTTGACATTGGTTCTAAATTTACCTGTTGTGGAAGTTGAATCGTACACCCACGTAAAATTGAAATGTACTCCATTGCAATTCATAGAAATACCAACTGCATTTCATTAGTTCAACAAAATGGGCAAGAACAGATCACTTGGCCAGAAATATGCTTTACACAAGCATGCAGATATGTGCGCTTGGCCAACTCACTATTGGTTGAACATGCTTGACCTGAAAGAAAAAAGGGACCATGAAAGAAGTTGTTTATGTTAATTTTCGCTATAACGCCAACTCTGAGAATTGTTTTAGGTCTATGTCTACTCTATTTTGAAGTGATGTATTTATCCTCTATGATCCTTGAGATGAAATTTAATTTATTACAGTATTTCACAATTGCTAAAACACATTTCCTGAAACCATCACTCATTTTCTCAAAACATTAAACACAAATCCAATCTTCAAACTAATTTCACAAAACCTCTGACTCTTATGGCAAAATCAAACAAAGCTTTCAGATCATACACACATTAAACAATATACAAACACTACAGATCATTCATTAGACACTACATTAAAAAATGGAAAACACAACATCCAGAACATGAGGTTACAGAAAAAAAAGTATATTGTAACACAGTAAACACATTTTGTCATTACATAAAATGTATAGAAATCACGAGTAATGTGAATTTAAAGTATACTGTATGTACTGCAAGTACAATATTATATTCATTATTATATAGTATTGAATGTCTGTATATACAGTACTTACATACTGCAAACATACAGCAGTCTAAATGCAAATAACTAAAAGGTCAAAGAAAACTCTAAATGAAAAGCATGATACAGTAAACACAAAAAAACAAAGGTCAGAGTCAGTGAGAGATTCATTCTGCTTCAGCATCACGTCTTCATGTTGGGTCCGGCCTAAATCAAGTCAAGTTACCTTTATTTCAATTGCAATTTATACTACATACTAGTCTAGTCTAGTCTAGTAGGCCTATAGTATAGTATATTATAGTATAGTATAGTCAAAGCAGCTTTACAGTGATAACAGGTACATAATGATCAGTAATGCAAAGAGGGTTCATTTTGGCTGTATAGCTCTAAAAGAAAATAGTGTCATTGTTCAGCTGAAGTCAGTTCAGTGTTGATTCACTTACATTATAAAGACCATCAATTATTATGTAAATTACTGTAATTATTTTCCTCTATAAAGCAGTTCTGCAGAAAACAGTGATGTCATCATCTAGCTTAGTTCAGTTCTCATCCTATAATGTCAGTACTGTCAGATCAATTATATTGTTGAATATTATTGAATATTGTTGAGGACATTTTTGACATCACAGGCAATGTCGTCTCTTACCAGGCAAAGGGAAAAACCTGTGCCAGATCCAGCCTTGACAGCCTTGTCTCCACACTCTTCCTCCTCTACTTTTCAGATTGTCTCCATCTATTGATGGTATCATCATTCAGCACCTGTGTCACCTATGTACTCTGAACTGACCTATATTTTATACAGTTGATTTGATCACATCATTAGAAATAAGTGTGAATAATTTTGAGTCATTGTGTTTAAAGGATGACAACTGTGTTGTAGTTGTGTTTAACTTTTGCCACATGTATTTACCATTTTGCAACACAATGCAAAATGTGTTTTAGTGAGTAAGAATGTGTTTAGAGTTTTGCAAAAAGAGTGGATGAGATTTGCAAACAGTGTCTTAACTACCTGAACTTGTTTAAGGTTTTGCCTACAAAGTGACTGATTCGACAAATGGGTTTAGGCCACTGAGCATTGGGTTCAGAGAATGGGGTTTAGTGTTTTAGCAATTGTGAAATACTGTAAATAGAAATTAAATATATTTTTAACTTTTTCCCTGCCATTGATGGAATTTTCCGTAATTTATGAGACAATGTTTCTCCACCATTTATGGAATTTTCCGGCTTTCCGGCTTTCACTGTTATAGGGGGTGGTATTTCACAACTTCTAAAAGAGTAGAGAATCTCCCGATCAAAACACAGGGAACAAAGGAGCATAAACAAGTGAGAAAATCATGTTTTATTGCTTGTTTTTGCTCCTTTTTGCCTGTGTTTTGATCAGGAGATCAAAATGATCTTTTTGTTCAAAATGTTGCTTTTTATGACACCCACATTCAAGTGTTGATAAAAAAATGCATGAAGCTAAAATAAATGGCTTTCTTTCTTTCTTTCTTTCTTTCTTTCTTTCTTTCTTTAAAGCAAAGGCTCTGTTCTTTCTTTTTATATATATATATATTTTTTAAGTTGCCAGTCAGCGCCAGCATTTTTGATAATTTTTACAAAACTTTCATGCCCCCCAGAATATTTTGTTGTATGAATATACTAATATTTGGGAACAGTTGTGGCCTAATGCTTAGAGAGTCAGACTGGTAACCCAAAGGTTGTGGGTTAGAGTCTCAGTACCAGCAGGAAATGACTGAGGTGCCGTTGAGCAAGGCACCTAATCCCCAATGGCTTGCTGGGCGCCACAGCAAAATGGCTGCCCACTGCTCCGGGTGTGTCTGTGTTGACTACTCCTAATGTGTGTGCAACTAAATTTCACTTAATATTCAGAAGTAAGATTTGCTATGAAAGAAATGCATTTATTCAGCAAAGATGCATCAAATTGATCAAAAGTGACAATTTTTTTTGTAAAAAAGTGAAAGTATTTTCAAACAAAAGCTTTTGATCTTTCTTTTCTTCAAAGAATCCTGAAAAAAAAAAAGTCTTGGTTTCAAAAAAATATTAGGCAGCACCATTTTCAACTATGATAATAAGAAATGTTTGTTGAGCACCAAATTGAATGATTTCTAAAGGATCATGTGACACTGAAGACTGGAGTAATAATGCTGAAAATTCAGCTTTGCCTCACAGGAATGAATTACCTTTTTAAATAGAAAAGTTATTTTATATTATAATAATATTTCACAATATTATAGATTTTACTGTATTTTTGATCAAACCAGTGTAGCCTTGGTGAATATAAGAGACTTTTGAATGGTAGTGTAAATTTGGTTTGAAGTGACATTTCAATCACGGATTAAAAATATCATCTTATGTTTGTTGAAACGCCATAAGTTGTGTATTTGATGTTTGTGTATATGATGTTTATGGGTAATTCATACTGAAAAAATGATATTAATTAAGAACAACACTTTTACAAATACTGCATTCAAATTCAAATTGAAGAATTGAATTATCCATTCAGTTCTGAATGGCGCACAACTCTGGTCAGGTCAGTGTGTAAGTGTGGTTCAATTTGATCATGTATCTTTACAGTATGAGTGTGTACACCTGCACCTGCTGCCATATACGTATGAAAAAAGACTGGAAAAAAAGCTCTATGTTGGTGTTGATGTATACTGGCGTCACTTGTAGAAGAAATGGCCGTTTATTTGGCTGATAGATAGGGTGCACCAGTGCCCTTGCTTTGCTTAGCAGGAAGGAAAGGGTGGGTGTTGGATTGGGGTGTGCATGTGTTGAAGGTCACTGTTGAGAATAGATCTAGGGTTAGTGGGGGATTCATCTTGGGTAGGTACCCCTGAGGGGACGATATGACATCCCAACTTAACCTCTTCCTGTCTTACTACGGTCTGTTCCTGCAGAACACCATGTATTTATGTATACATGCTGTAGAGACTAAATGGGTTCGAGAGTGAGAAGCACTTGGTACATCGGGGACATTACGCATTAGATTAATAATGATAATGCAACTCTTCTCCATTCCAAGCCAAACAGTCTATCCTTGTCTGATATGGCCTTTGGGACTTTATACTTGCCCATATGGCCAACCACAATGAAAAATTTTCTTTTGCCTATTCAACTTGAAAGGAAGTCCAAAAGTTTAATAGAAAGAGAGGTAAAGTACAAGAGCAAGAGAGTGAAAGATGTTTTTTCTAAAGCAGTAGGAAGACGTCAGGACCTGATTTGATTCATTTGGAGAACGAATGAGAGGATAAAAGCAATAGAGATGGAAAATGAGGGGGAGGGAAGAGAGTCAATAAGGTATGAGTGATGAGTGGAGAGGAATCAGGATCAAGGGCAGATGGAGAAAAAGACTAATGGATATAAAAGAATGAGAGAGACAGTGAGAGAGACAGAAAAAAAAAATGCTCAAAACTTTGCTTATTAGTGAAAATGAAGACATAAAGACATAAGACTTCCAATGCTGTAGGCTATTTACAGATGACCTACAGCCATATATTGAAGTTTTATAACAATGAAGTTATTTCATGCAATTACAAAAAATAAAATAAAAAAAGATTTCTCCTCATATTCCTTTCTAAATTCATTATAAACACTTGACATGTTATTAAGATAGATAATGTCACAATCATTGCGCATAAATGTCAGGATTTAACAAAGTGGATCTTCACCTATTAACATCTATGAGGATAACCCAGTTTATAATCAGTAAAGCATGACATGTGATTTCGAACAAAAGTAACATTCACAAACTTATGTTTGAAGACAATGTCTGAAATTCTGGTCTCTATGTCTACAAGATTTTTTAATCAAACCAATCAACTGTCAAGTCAGGTAGAAAAGTGAAATTACATATTTCACATATCCATCACATAGCAGCATCAATTATGCACCAACTGAAGGCTAGGGACTAACCTAGTAGTATCAGTAGGAATGTGCAATGTCTGATTTGTCTTAGTAGATCGACAAATTGTTAATTAGTGTTATAAATTGTTCTTTTGAGTCTGAATGCATCATATCACACATCATTCACAGAATCAGTCTGAACTAACAACTGACTGACTCTGAACTTAGACCTGTGAGCTGATAGGAAGTGTTTGAAGTGATTTGAGGATTTTATGTTCAAAAATTAAATGTTACAAACAAAACATAATAGAAATAGGTTTACAAATCAATTGGATGACAGTTTACATCAACACATATATGAAATAGAGTTTGTTTTAATAAACAGCAGTGGCTGAATCACTTCAACAACTCACACACCTTAAATTACAATAAAAACCTTTATTAAAGTCGGCATGAAATCAAAATTGACAATTCTTATTTTTTATGGAATATTGTAGAATTTATTATCAATGATTTATCCATGCACTTCATTATTTTATTTTTTTTTAATTCACGTGCCCTCGTAATATTTAATCAAAAACATTAACCTCCCCTCCCCCTCAAAACACTCATAGTCTCTTCCTGTCACATTGCTATTGCGCGAGGGCGAAGTTATCTGGAACTGCCAGCAGATCCAATGACGTAAGGGGTAAATGCTGTTGCTGGGGTAAACTGATGTTTTACTTTATAGAGATCAATGCAGATCAACTGCAAATGGGCCATTTTGTTAGCAACGCCCAAGTTCCAACGATCCAATCAATTCCTGAAGGACGAAATCAAGTCCTGCCCTCTCATTTCAGATGCCGTTTCACTCAGATAGATGTCACAGTAGAGAAGAAAAGATAATCACAACTTCCGTTTCATGCCGACTTTAATAAAACCTAATTAAAAATCTATAATGAACAGCAATATGTGGCTACATGCATTTTTAATGAAACATTTTAAGATATATAATATGATATGATGGATGGGATATACTGTAGGAATCACTGAACCTTTCTTTCAACCCAATTCACTTAAAGGGAAACTATTATCCAAAATTCACTTTTATAAGTTGTTTGAACACAGATTTGTGTCCACAGTGTGTAAACAACCAGCCTGTAATGGTAAAAATCCACCCACTCCTTTGTTTATAATTGGCATAAATCATAAACATTCTCTCCAAACAAATGGTTCCAAAAGCCCCGCCCATGACTGGTGATGGAATCTGCCCTATTAGCTTAGCTCCTCCCCTGAGTGAGCTGTACACAGTCCGCCATGTTTTTCTCCTCGCCAGAGCATTTAACGGCAGCATTCGAGTAAGAAACGTATTAAAGCTACTAATGTTATTTAATCCAGAGCAGTGAGTGATTTTCTGTTTTTCTTTTGTTGTTTGATATTAACAGCATGTACAGCAGTAGGGACTGTATATTACGCTGCTTTCACTTTAATACACGGATCTAATATACATATGCAATTTCTTTCCCTGCTGTTTACATTCACAGACATAACCAACTGTGTTTGTGAACATTGTGTGTTTTTGACATAACCTTGTGTGTATTTGACAGTTTAAAGGTGGCCTAGCATTAAAAATTGAATTTACCTTGGCATAGCTGAATAACAAGAGTTCAGTAAATGGAAATGACATACAGTGAGTCTCAAACACCACTGTTTCCTCCTTCTTATATAAATCTCATTTGTTTAAAAGACCTCCGAAGAACAGGCGAATGTAAACATAACACCGACTGTTACATAACAGTCGGGATCATTAATATGTACACCCCCAATATTTGCATATGCCAGCTCATGTTCAAGGTATTACACAAGGGCAGGATGTCTGAATGTGCACAGCTGAATCATTAGACTAGGTAAGCAAGGACAATAATGAAAAATGGCAGATGGAGCAATAATAACTGACATGATCCATGATATTTTTAGTGATATTTGTAAATTGTCTTTCTAAATGTTTTGTTAGCATGTTGCTAGTGTACTGTTAAATGTGGTTAAAGTTACCATCATTTCTTACTGTATTCATGGAGACAAGACTGTCTTTATTTTCATCATTAAACACTTGCAGTCTCTATAATTCATAAACACAACTTCATTCTTTATAAATCTCTCCAACAGTGTGTAATGTTAGCTTTAGCCACGGAGCACTATCAAACTCATTCAGAATCAAATGTAAACATCCAAAAAAATACCATACTTACGCAATTAGACATGTTGCATGATGAACACTTTGTAAAGATCCATTTTGAGGGTTATATTAGCTTTGTGAACTTTGTTTATGCTGTTTAAGGCAGTCTTGAGCTCGGGGGGTGGGGAGCATGAGAATTTAAAGGGGCTGCAGCCTGAATCAGTGCATATTTAATGATGCCCCAAAATAAGCAGTTAAAAAAATGAATTTAAAAAAATCTATGGGGTATTTTGAGCTGAAACTTCACAGACACATTCAGGGGACACCTTAGACTTATATTACATCTTTTGAAAACACGTTCTATGGCACCTTTAAGTGAAATAACCAGGATAGAGAAATCAGTTCACGCAATGTGCCATCTTTTCGTTTTAAAACACATACGTTTTTCTATAGTTACACCTGTCATTTTCACTACACCAGCGTTTTCGAACCTCGAAAATTGACACTTTCAAAAATGCTGCAGACCCCGTTTTAGTTTGAAAACGCCGGGGTTGCGTTTCAGTATAAACGGACCAAAACAGAGACTTTTGAAAACGATGGTGTGGCTGCCCACTCCATGTAAACTATAACATGGAGACTGAACTGCAATCTTTGCTGATTTTGTTGTAATTTTTAGCAGCCATTGTGCAGTTAAACTCTGCATTTTTTTTTTAAATACTGCAGTTGCCTACATGCGCAAGAGGCAACTGTTTATGCATGCCCAGTGTGCTTGAACAGTCATGTGACATGCGTTTCCCGTCGTGTAGTGTAGACGGAGATTGTTTCTGAAATGCTGTGGAAATACTAGTGTAGACGAGGATCATTTTCATTTTAAAGCACAGTTTTAAAACAAAAATGCACTAGTGTGGGCCTGTGTGTGCTTCGGATGTGTGTCACAGAAAATCATATCAGAAGTTTGAACTGTCATGTTTAAAATGCAAGCAAATAATTCACTTTTATGATGATGAAGAACTGCAATGTCACGTGAGCATGGCCGCGAGAGAGATAATCAAAAGCAGACAGATGTTTTGTTAGTTTTTGGCAGAGTATCCGAGGCGCAAGTTATACAGGCTCTGCCCTCTTTTGGAAAGCGGGATGGGGAGCAGCAGCTCATTTGCATTTAAAGATATATGCACAAAATAAGCATGTTTTTCCTTCCACTCGAAAATGGGCATTAACAACATGGTATAATAAATGATCTGTGGGGTATTTTGAGCTGAAACTTCACAGACACATTCTGGAGACACTTGAGACTTATGTTACACCTTGTTAAAAGGGGCATAATAGGCATAATAGAGATTACATTTATTCAGCAAGGATCAAGTTAAATTTATAAAGTGACAGTAAAGGCCATTTATAATGTTTCAAAATGTTTCTATTTTAAATAAATGCTATTGAACTTTCTATTCATCAAAGAATACTGAAAAATGTATCACAGTTTCTACAAAAAAAAAAAAACGTGTTAAGCAGCACAAATGATTTTAACATTGATAATAAGAAATATTATTTGAGCAGCAAAATCAGCATATTAAAATGATTTTTAAAGGATCATGTGACATTGAAAAGTCGAGTAATGATGCTAAAAATTCAGCTTTGATCACAGGAATAAATTACATTTTAAAGTATATTTAAATGTTGTCAAAAGGGGTGATTTCCACATACATCTTCAATATGTAACTATCCAATTTTACCAAGTATGCAAACCTCAAGACAATACAAGAGCTATTGTTATGATACTACACATATCTACACACTGTTCTCAGTTTACAGAATGCACATATTGACAGGGGTCAAGAGAGACACAGAGAGAGAGAGTGGGAGAGGGAAGAGAGATAGAGAGATATAGAAAGAAAGGGCTCCACTAAAAGCCTCTGCTTCAATTCAAACAAAGCTGCACCTTTGATTTTTTCTCCTCATGGAGCCTGTCCAGAACTTGCCCTTCTAACAAGATCAAGTCCACTGCTCATAGATTCCATTACCCTCTTCTCAATTAAATTACATCTACATCTGTGCAGGTTAAGGACCGACGCTCGCTGCCAAGACTCCAACTTCATTGGACAGAAAGAGATCCTGGCATTTGCCCTCCCTGACAGGGGCGCAAGTAAAAACAAGCCAAGAACATGTGAGAGTAGAGGAGAGCGAGCGAGAGATAGAGAGAGAGAGAGAGAAGGGGGAAAAGAAGAGAATAGAAAATCAATAGAGCAGGAAAGCAGGGATGAAGATTGAAGGGTGGGACAGAAGGAGAAAGAGAGGGTGACTGCGAGACCACCACGGTCTCAGATGCGTCTGACTGGCAATCGGCAAGAGCATATCGATGAAAGTCGGCAGGGAGAGGTTCGGTAGAGGTGACCCAGCAGCAGCGAGCGTCTCTGGGGATGCACAGAAGCGGTCTGCCCTGTCAGATGAGTCTGGAAGTAGAGGTTATTGAGGCCTGTCTCCCCTTAGTAATTCCCACTGCTCCATTCATGTGTGTGTGGGCATCTCTGTGCTTTTGGAAGCACTGCAGACAGCCCTTCAGGGACCTCCAGAGCCCATCCGGAATTCTTTGATATGGTCAAAAGCTGTGACACTAAAGCAATGAGGTGGAATGTTTGAAAGCCAAAGTCTATGACTGCCAGGGTACAGCACAGTGTCTTAGAGTCAAACTAGTTGTTTGCCAACTTGAATTAGACAATGCTATGAAATCTCAGTGGAAGACAAATGAAAGTTTACTTGCGATGAGAAAAAAAGCCATGAAATGTTTAATGTTTATGGCAGCGTTCTTAGATGGATGTTGACATTCAGTCCTCATATAGACCTATCAAGTTCTCTCAAAACTTTCAAAGGCTTTATCAAGCCAACAATCATCGCTTGAATACAACCCTTTCTACTTCAATTACAGTTACATGAATTTCTTTAAATTCATTCATTTTAATATACTTCCTTAGATTCAGTTTGCATCCTGTTTGCTAAAAATTCTGCATAATGTGCAAAAAATCCTGCAACCTGTGTGCCAGCTCAACCGAATTCAGGTACTGAATTGGAACTTAATACGCATCTCCGTTCATTTCTGTGAATTAAGACAATAGTGATAATAATAATAATAATAATAAATTAAACAAATAAACAAACAAATACCTAAGGTAGATAGAACAAGGATGAAATCTGCAAAATAAACAAGTAAAACAGCTTAAAGTATTAGCACACAACACCCACTTACAAGCCAAAAACAGGTTACAAACTAATAAAGAAAACAAGAACACCCACAGAAGAAATGAGAGATCTAAAACTTAAATTACCATAATGCAGGGAGGAAGAATTTATTTATTGTTTTTTAAGAAATAAATGTGTCTTTCTAAAGACAGACAGCACCATCTGCGTTCTAACCATCTTTAGGGCTTTTCACACTTGAAATACTGTAGTTAACCCTGGGTCATGATAACAAGCCAAAATCTATGGTTTCACCATTTACACAACAACACTGTAAACTGTTTCTAAAAATCTTCACCCAGGCAGGAGTTTTCAAAAATGTTCGGTTTCAGTGACCGGATACTGCGTTTGCATGTGGACGAACGGCCAAACTGCATATGTGGTTTTGAAAATACCCATGTTCGTGTGGACAAGGCCTTACGCTGTACAATACATTACTAAACCCAAGGTTAATGTTCTTATTTGCAGTGTTGGTGTCACTGATTGGTCGATTGCAGCAAGCAACCTGTTTACATAAAGCCTTCTTATTATACATTGCCGACTAGAGTTGTCAAAAGTACCGACTTTGGTACTGAAATTTTAAAAATGTGTCGCTTTGAGCACTGTTGAGCGGATTTGTAAACACCTCTGATTGGCCATTGTGTTGATGCGCTCGTCGGATATGTCTGTGATTGACTTCAATGATTAACGCTTCAAAAATATTGTAAATAGTCATCAATGACGCTCTTCATTGAGCGCTTACACAGATACAGACCTGTCCGCTGATAGATGTCTGCTTTCATATGCTCCCTCTTTCAAACTCTAACACTTCCGTGCCCCGAGCATTGATCATTGTAGCCAATCACAGACATTTCTGATGAGCGCGTGAACACAATGGCCAATCAGAGGTGTTTATGAATCCGCTCAAAAGCGCTCAAAACTTTTGACAAATCTATTGCTGACTATTATGTTTTTCCTGCCTGGACTTTTCGGACTATAAAGATAAGAATGAAACATTTTCCATAATTTTTCCCCTCAAACGTTGAAACTACTGTTTATACAACATGCTGTGTTTGTTTGACTGTCCAAAGCACATGAACATGAGGCACACATTTGGGTGTCTGTTGCTAAGCATGTAACTCTAACATTCTAACACATATTTTTTCACACTGTATGCAGTTTTACTTTCTGATTCTCAGGCCCTGTCCCAAATGGCACATTTCATATGCACTTACGGTCTTGTGGACTTACAATGGCCGCTGTGAGCGCATGATCGTTAAGTCCACAAGACCACAGGGTATCCCATTTGACATTTTATGTTTCAGAAGTGTGTTCACGAACACCCAGTTTGTGGTTGATATGCGCCCTCATTGCACACTTTTTCCAAGCCCACACGGAAGTGAGCTCTGCAGCAGACTTCTACCTGACAGTCAAAGCGATTACATCATGAAAGTGCAGACTCATAGGAAGACCATGAGTGTTTATGGTGCCACTTGGGACAGGGCCTCACACTGATCTAAAGCAGGACCTTTTAAACCTTCCCCGGTACCTCAATACAGCTGCAAGTAATGAGTACGCAGGTGTTTTTCATTGGTGTAGAGGGAATGGGAGACTAGGCATTTCAATGATAAGAGAGCGACACACCCACTAATCTAGGAATCATTCTGATGTTAATACCTAGATATGACATGATATATACAGTATATTACTGCATCTTAGGCTTCCCACTATATGACACTGTTAATCTAATGTTGTAAATTTTAATGGATCTGCTATAAACATCCCACAACTAGCTTTATCCCTTGCCTGAACACTATCAGTGCTATTAAAGGCTGATCTGTGTATGCTGGTTTTATTACAACCTGCTTTTGGAGGGAGAAATTGAGACACTGCTGAAAACATTTCAGGAGTTTCATGACCTACATTCACCATCTTGCAAGTCTACATCCAAAGTACCACTAATGAATATTTCTCTTTGAGTAAGCGAACAGAAAACATAATCCCACTCTCATTTTCACAAAAAAATCATTGCACTCAAGTCTGATCTGTTTGGCATCAAAAAACATAGGAGTTATTTTTTCCATGAACTTGTATGTTTCAAGTTGGGTGTCTCAATCACCCTTCAGCCACCATATTAAGATAGGCAGCCTAATAGCCTGAAGTCAACTGATAATACATTTTGCAAATACAAGAACTAATGTGTTAGTGTGGACTACCTTGACCTTGAATATGGTTACTGTGTCTCACCTTACACTTAAACGAACCAATCGTCTTCATTATAGAGGCACCACAACACTCAAAATGGCAGCTATATGAATTGAAGTCCTGTCTAAAGTTTGTTTAGTCTAGAATAAAAAAATATTTTTGGCCCGATTTGAGCATAAAGGGATAATCCACTCAAAAATGAAAATTCTTTGGAAGATTTTTTGAAAAATAATCCATGTCTGTGACTCCATATAATGCAATTGTATGGGACCTGCAAAGTTGATGCTTCAAAAACCACACAAAGCGGTGGTTTATAAAAGCTTCAAATATTTGTATTTTTTTTTTTTTTTTTTTTTACACAAGCCTACAGTTTCACTTCAGAAGACACTGAATCATCTATTGAGGTTGTATGGATTACTATTGTGTTCACTATGTGTGGTTTTTTTAAGTATCAACTTCGGAGGTCCTATACACTTGGATTATGTGGATTATTTTTCTAAAAATCTTTTATTTTTGGCGCTCATCTGAAGAAAGAAAGTTATATACAACTGGGAAGGCATGAGGGTGAGTAAATAATGAAAGAATTTTCATTTTTGGGTGGAGTATCCCTTTAAATGGTTAGCTCACCCAAAAATGAAAATTCTGTCATTTATTACTTACCTTCATGTCGTTCCACACCCGTAAAACCTTCGTTAATCTTCGGAACACAAATTAAGATATTTTTGTTGAAATCCGATGGGTCTCCATAGGGAGCAATGGCATTTCCTCTCTCAAGGTACTAACAACATATCTAAATCAGTTCATGTGAGTACAGTGGTTCAATATTAATATTATAAAGCGACGAGAATATTTTTGGTGCGGCAATAAAAACAAAATAATGACTTATATAGTGATGGCCAATTTCAAAACACCACTTCAGGAAGCTTCGGAGCGCTTAGTCAGCACTGAATAGTTACAAAAGCTGATATAAGAGTCAATTAATCAGCAAAAATGCTAAATCATTTGACTTCTTTTGTGTACCATGAAGCAAGCTGACTGGAATCCCCCAAGGCTCTAACTGAGGTCCTCTTCATTTTCCAGCGCTGCTGCAGGCCTCCTTCTGCTCTATCAGCTGGATCAAAAGGGGCTGGTAGAGAAGATTACCCAGTAAAAGGGGATCTCTTGCCAGGCCCAGGAACAGCTGGCAGATGGGGGTCCTGCAGTCGTCTCTGGAGTCATGCTGATGGCAGAAATGGGGAATAGGATGGACACAGGTGATGAAATGGTGTCCACAAGGTTGTTACTGACAATCTGCTCACAAATGAAGCACATATGAAAACCCTGAGGGCATAAGAGCAAGGATGCAATGAAACCACATCATGCATTTGATGGTGCTCAATATTATGTTTAGACCAAACATATGATATGGATATACAGTGGGTACGGAAAGTATTCAGACCCCCTTAAATGTTTCACTCTTTGTTATATTGCAGCCATTTGCTAAAATCATTTAAGTTCACATTAATCTACACACAGCACCCCATATTGACATAAAAACACAGTATTGTTGACATTTTTTGCAGATTAAAAAAGAAAAACTGAAATATCACATGGTCCTAAGTATTCAGACCCTTTGCTGTGATACTCATATATTTAACTCAGGTGCTGTCCATTTCTTCTGATCATCCTTGAGATGGTTCTACACCTTCATTTGAGTCCAGCTGTGTTTGATTATACTGATTGGACTTGATTAGGAAAGCCACACACCTGTCTATATAAGAGCTTACAGCTCACAGTGCATGTCAGAGCAAATGAGAATCATGAGGTCAAAGGAACTGCCTGAAGAGCTCAGAGACAGAATTGTGGCAAGGCACAGATCTGGCCAAGGTTACAAAAAAAATAGACTAACAATCATTTTTGTGTGAGAAGTGCTGTGCCGTTGAGTATGGCTAGTTGTCACACTTTTTTTCTAATGTAATTTTTGTAAATGTATAAACCTTAAAGTCTTTTAACATGCCTGCTATTGGGGTAAATTGTCAAGATGGGAACCTTTGGTTACTTGAACAGTTTTGTAAAGAATTTGTTTTCGAAATCACCTTTCAAACAAAAAACAATTCATGAACCGTAAAAAATAAAAGGTAACATTCAAAAATACACTATTATTAAATACTAAAGTAAGTTTTATGAGAAATTAGTCATTTTTATGCCACTAGCAGAAATAAACTGCATAACTGTTTGTTTGCATGGCCCGACTAGACATGATTTAGTGAATGGCATGAATTTGGGGTGGCAATATCGGTTTGTCCAAACCATGGAAGACAGGAGCAGAATTTGTCATTCCTTTGCAATTCAGTTTGCTGCTGATAGTGGTCTAGAAATTACACACTTTACCTAAATAACAAGATACATACAACACATTTCCGTATTTAAAATATACGCTATTCAGTGGCTTTTTAAAACAATTACATACAATTAATACAATTGTGACCATGGACCACAAACCCAGTCATAAGGGTCAATTTTTTGAAATTGAGATTTATACAAATATTGATGTATGGTTTGTTAGGATAGGAGAATATTTTGCTGAGATACAACTATTTGAATATCTGGAATCTGAGGGTGCAAAAAAAATCAAAATACTGAGAAGATCGTTGTCCAAAGTTGTCCAAATGAAGTCCTTAGCAATGCATATCCACTCACAAAAATAATTTTTTAATATATTTATGGTAAGAAATTTACAAAATATCTTCATGGAACATGATCTTTACTTAATTTCCTAATGATTTTTGGCATAAATGGAAAAATCTAAATCAATTTTGACCCATACAACATATTGTCGGCTATTGCTACAAATATACCCTTGGGATTTATGACTGGTTTTGTGGTCCAGGGTCACAATTATGCAAAAAAAAAAAAAAAAAATCATGAAACTGTAAAAATGAAAAGGTCATATATATGAGCAATATCACACTCATAATTGCCCAATATGGCTGTATATCATCAGCACAGCTGTGGTTAGGCCATAGGCATGAGGCCTCAGGTTGCCCTTTTGATATACCCCAAAACAATATATCTCTCATGTTTAACCAATATCTACATGAGAGCCAGTGTCAAATTCCCAAAGTACAGGCTGAGATGAAGCTGTTCTCAGCAGGTACATGAGCGCTTAATGGCCACTGATGGCCTGGAGCTCACATCTGTGAAAACATCTAAACAAATTTTCAGCACCATGTTTATGTATAAATCACATAGTTGAGGTCTAAACAACTACATTCTTGCCTAAAAACTCTAAAAATATTCATTCTGTGACACAAAAACAGTACTATCTGTACAATTATAGTGTGTTTGCTCCTCTGCCATTGACACTCGCTGTAGGAAATGCTGCCAGTATTGATCCAAGCGGAGAAACAAGCGGAGTGATACAAATTGTGAAACGGTTTCCATGTGGTAGAATATCACATGGCTGGAAAAGATTAATGAATACAAAAGTATAAAACTATTGCTTTGACCAACAGATGTTGTAATCTCCCAGTGTCGTTTACACATTTCCCAATAATTATTTCAGAAAAAGGTACAAATTTGATTCTTTTTTTAATCCAAATTTTAATCCAATTATACTGCACACTGCATTCCAAGCAGAAGTAATATGGTAGTATATCATTTCAAACAAGCCCAACATCCTATACTTCAGGCAGCATTCAAAGTGTAAGCAGTCACACATGGCACCTCATCACCTCCAGCTGTCTCCCTTGACACTCTTTCCTTGGGCAGGAGACAATTTAAAGCAAATCGATAGCATTTCTCCCCTGTAGCATGCGGGAGGCAGGTTAGCGATTTCTCTGCCTCTCCCTGTCTCACCTCATTGGCATTTTCTATTTCCATCCCATTTTCAGCTAAATGCCGTTTGGCCTGTATTAAGCCCTGAACACAGCCGTCACTAATTCAGCACACAGAGAGAGCTGGAGCTGGGTTGAGTGGGCTTACTGCTTGGGTGGAGCGCAAATGGATTTAATACCATTCCACCATGAGCTTACCTGTTGGGCAGCATTTTAAGTCCTCAGAGCCTGTTCTGCATCCCAAAAGCAGGTTTGTTGAGGATTAACATAGCAAAGCAAGAGAATTACATGCAGAACAACGCAAGCACTCTAAACATCTAAACATGGTGGTATAGCAGTTAACACTCTGGTGCTGATAGCACAAACATTTCAGATTTAGTCCCACACTGACAGACCCATGAACTGGGAAAGCTGAAATTACTGTATGCCCTTGAATAACACACTTAACCCCAAGGCTGCATTAAATGAGGTTTTGATGCCTTTGCAATTCAAGAACTGAATGTCAGACTGAATGAAAAATCTCTGTTAAAAGACAGTTAGAAACAACAATGTAGCTTTTTCGCTGAACTGAATAACTGTAGGTCACATTAGGCTTTATTGTGCTCAACTCTGTGGACTTTGCTAAGGTTACTTATCAGTTTAAGCCTGGTTAAAATAAAGAAAATGGGAAAATTTTATTTTAGGGGAGGTATTGCAAATATTTTAATGATGTACAGATTTATTCAAATTAGTAGAATAAAGGCCTATTCACACCAAACACACACACAAAAATTCAGTGCCACAAATATTCAGTGCAGACAAGATTTTGAATAGAGACAATGCATTCTTATGGAGCTATTCACAACAGGAATAAAAATCGGCCGAAAGTTTGTTTACTCTGTGAATAATATGATATTTTTTTTCTTTGTTTGGCAATGAAAACTTGCTGACCAATAATATACATGCTTTGGTTTGTGAGCACAAACCAGAAATGGCATACTCATAACTATGGACTCTTCTAAAAGATGCTAAGAAGAGTTTTCTATTTTTTTCTTTTTCTTTTTCTTTTTTTACTTTAAATCTGATTATTTGATTTATTTAAAAAAAAAAAAAAAAGTATATTTGAAAGTGAGTAGTGATTTGTTTGCATAAAATATGCAAACATTCTGCCAACATTCATGCTTTTGCCTTGACGTTTTCCCAATTTGTGTATCTTACCTACATCAGTTTGCTCCACCAGCATTCTTTCAACATTTTACAAATACATCAAGAGTGTAAAAAAAAATAATTTCTGTTTTTTGCAACTGAAAAAGAAATTTTTTTTCAAGTCATTGTGTAATTTAGTGAAAAAAAAACAAACTTAAAACTATATTTTACATTATAAAACTCTACACAGTAAAAAATTATTTTCATGATTTGTTATCATAACATTTTTTTCTTTTGTCAAATCAACTTAGATAATTAATGTAATTCAGATAACATAATATTTTCATATATATATACATAAAGTACTGTATAGTATAAAGTACTGTAACTTTATATATAAAGTTATAGTAACACAGCGACACAGATACTCACTGTGTAAAGCATGTATGTCACAGACTTAGGATCTGAACTGCTCGCCTCCACTTGACCACTCATTCAACAGAGGTCTACAAGCAATTATAACAATAGTTGAAACCTCAGCCAGAAGAACCTGCAATGACTCAAAAGGTAGAAAATATTTCCACAGTGTAACATCGGCTGGCAATTTAATTTTCATTGAAAGAAAAGCATGAAAGCTTGTGAGGTACAAACAAAAATAAAAATTGTGCAATAAAGGTTTACAGGAACACATTTGTACTCTCTGACAAAGTCATAAGACACTGCTTAGACACTTCACAAGGTGAAAAGAAATACCACCGATGTGTTTGCCAGCTGAATACTTGGCGCAGAACCTAAAATCCTAAAAGCAGTCTCATCATCAAATGTTATATGAAAATTATATTGTAACAAAGAGAAAAATAACATTAATCATTTGGAATCTTGAACATGGCAAGCTGAGAAACAAATACTAGTTGTTTATATACATAGTTTTGCATAAGCTTTCTATTATGTGGTGTTTACTCAAAGAGGCAGAAATGTACCTCATCTGAATGCACGCAATAAATTCTGGGTGCCATGCAAATGTTATTATGCATGAATACTTCATGAATGCTACATCTGGGACTGTCATGTTTCTGCTTTCTACACGCATATGCTGATAAGTGATTCAGCTTAACAATGTCTCTTTAATGCAACAGATGCAACACCGCTATAAATTTTCCCACAAGGCCAACAGTGCTGTGATGTGGAGAAACTGAGGGAGGAGATGAAGGAGTCAAGGATGAGTGAACAGTTGCAGTTTTATTCTCATCTTTCATCTGATTGCTGAGATACAACGTTGATATTGCAGTCAAGGTGAAGATATGTCATGGTCTGTGTCCTCAGATAGTACACAATAGTTCACTATGACTAATGTTCATACTACACTTTTATCCTCAGATGGGATGCCCACGGTCCGTTCACTGACCAGCTGATGCCTACTGTACACAGAAATAAGATATTCAGGACTGACTATGGAAGTAAATTAATTGGTAACAGTTTACACTAAAGTTCAATTGTTCACATTAATTAATACATTAGATATCATGAAAAAGCAATGAACAAAATGTTTTATTAATTTTCTAACATATATACTAAATACAATCATGAGCATATTCATGTTGGCAGAAATTAAAATGAAAAAACAATGACACATTTATAGCACTAAAGCTATTTATTAAATGCCATCAAAAGTGACAGTAAAGACTTAACATTGTTACAGAATGTCCTATAGAATATGAATCTTTTCTTTTCTGTTCATCAAAGAATCTTTAAATTATATATTTTTGCAATCAAAAGGAACACATTACAGTTTTTACTGTATTTCGGTCAAATAAATGAAGCCTAGGTGAACATAAGAGACTTAAAAAAAAAAAAAACCTTAAAGGTCCCGTTCTTCTTGATCCCATGTTTCAAACTTTAGTTAGTGTGTAATGTTGTTGTTAGAGTATAAATAAAATCTGTAAAATTTTAAATCTCAAAGTTCAATGCCAAGCGAGATATTTTATTTAACAGAAGTCGCCTACATCGAACGGCCAGTTTGGACTACATCCCTCTACTTCCTTCTTTAATGACGTCACTAAAACAGTTCCCTTTCGTGGGAACTATCGACGCTACGTCAGTGACGTGATGGGAATCCTCTGCATTTTTGTGTTCGTGAAGCACTATTGTATCTAACCAATGAGAGAACGCGACGTCAGAGGCGGGTGACGTCACGGACCGGAACCTATAAAGCATGCCCGGAAACAAAGAACGCTAGCTTCTGTTGTCTTCAGTAAGTGCTATTTGTATCTTGTCTGTCTTATTTACTGTTGTTTGTCTACCATCTCGCCAAAAAGTGATCTCTTCGTCTGAGGACAAGAGTTTCCAAAACAAGTGAATAAGACACACACATATATATAAAATGACGGAAAGCCAGCGTTTCACTAAGTGTGCACCTCCTTGCCCGCGATTCATCGTGGCGGGGGATACACACGAGATGTGTGTGAAGTGCCTGGGAGTTGAGCACGCACAGGCAGCTCTCGAGGGGGCTGTCTGTGTGCACTGTGAGAGGCTCACTCTCAGGACGCTGCACTCACGCCGAGCGCTCTTTGAGGAGGGCGCGGCGGCGAGTGTTCCCCGCGGGTCTGGTCCCGCTGCTGCCGAGGCACAGCGAAGGCTGCACTCGTGGGGTTCACAAATGGATCTAGTAGAGGGGGGAGAGACGGGCTCTGCCTTATCGCTCCCCTTACCTGCTAGATCTAGTGTCTCTCCGTTGGTGGTGGAAGCACGCGCTGCGGTTTCTTCCCCCCAAAGGGAGTCACCGACACTGAATATATCTTCCTCCGAGGAGGTTGATGTTGAAGGTGTCGAGGGTGGAGATGAGGGACCGTCACCCTCATCTCCAGCCCATGAGGAGCTTATGGAGGTAGTGACCCGGGCAGTGGAAAAACTGAAAATAAGCTGGCCCGCGGAGGAAAGCGTTCCAAAAATAAAAAGCAAGCTAGATGAACGCTTCCTCCCAGCTAGGTCACTACCCCAGCGTCGGGGACTGCCGTTCTTTCCCGACCTCCACACCGAGGTGTCGAGGTCGTGGAATAGACCCGTGCAGTACCGTGTCTTCAGCCCACAAACGACAATGTACAGCAATATCACGGGGCTGAAGCAACACGGTTATGGGGCGATGCCTCGGGTTGAGGAGACGCTTGCGAGCTATCTCTCGCCCGAGTCTGCATCGTCCCTGAAATCCCCGACGTTGCCCACCAAACCCCTAAGGCAAGGCTTATTCGGCAGCGGGTCAGGCTGCGGCATGTCTGCACACAATGTCCATTCTGCAGGCATACCAAGCTGATCTGCTGGGGGAGATTGATGAGACTGGGGAGGCTACTTTTGAGACAATTCAAGAGTTGAGAAAAGCCACAGATTTAGCTCTCCGTGCCACCAAGGAGACGACCAAGTCAGTAGGCCGCTCTATGGCAGCCCTGGTGGCCACGGAGAGACATCTGTGGCTCAATCTTGCAGACATCAAGGATAAAGATAAACATATCCTTATGGATGCGCCGCTTTCCTCCGAGGGCCTGTTCGGTGACGCAGTTGCTACTGTCGTCGACAGGTTCCAGGAGGCGAAAAAACAGAAAGCGGCGTTCCAAAGATTCCTCCCCCGAAAATCTCATCCCCCTGAGGCTGCTGGGCGGGAGCAGCCTCAGCCGACAGCCGGCTACTCGGGACACAGGTCCCATCAAAAGGCTAGTGTGGCCGCCAGTGCTCCCCCGCGGAAAGCTTGGGGACCGGTGCGAGCTGTACAGCAGAAGCCTTCTGGGGTAGGGCGGATCTGAGGACCGTCATTATTTCCCGGAAGGCTTCCCAAAAGAAATCCTGACGTTCATGGGTCAGGGTTTCTAAGGGCAGTCCCTTCCGAAGGGGTTCGACGATTGATATCTATCGTTCCCCATCGGTGCCCTCAGGGGGCTGTTCTGCCAACCCTGCCACCCAGTGTGTGACAGGGCGCAGCAGTCCCCGTCGATCCTTCGAGGAGGATCGGCCAGCACGTGATTCGCTTATCTGGCGGTGCGCCGCGCCAGATAAACGAGCCAAGTGCTCAAAAAACACCAGAGACCAGTCTTGAGAGGCTGGTTCCCTTAGTAGAATTTTTGGGGGAATGGAAACGTCTTCCGAATATTTCGAAATGGGTGCTGCTCATGGTAGAACAGGGTTACAGAATTCAGTTCGGTTCTCGTCCGCCCAGGTTCAGTGGAGTGATTCACACAGTGGTAGCTCCAGAGCAGTCTCTGGTAATGGAACAAGAGGTTACGACGCTTTTGCAAAAAGGGGCTATAGAACGGGTTCCCTCTCCCAGCAAAATGTCGGGCTTTTACAGCCGCTACTTCATTGTTCCAAAGAAGGATGGGGGGTTGCGTCCGATCATAGATCTACGTATACTAAATCGATCTGTAAAGAACTTGAAGTTCAAAATGCTTACACTCAAACAGATTATTCCACAGATCAGATCCGAGGACTGGTTTGTGGCGATAGATCTGAAGGACGCATGTTTTCACATATCCATCCATCCTTCTCACAGGAAGTTCCTCAGGTTTGCTTTCGGGGCGAAGCATACCAATACAAGGTTCTTCCCTTCGGCCTATCATTATCACCCCGAACGTTCACGAAGTGCGTGGATGCAGCCTTGGCTCCTCTGAGACTCCAGGGCATCCGCATGCTGAACTATATCGACGATTGGTTGATTTTAGCTCAAACAGAACGTCTGGCAGCTCAACATCGAGATGTTGTGCTGTCGCACATGAAGAGGCTTGGGCTGAGGCTCAATGCCAAGAAAAGTGTGCTGGTTCTGAGTCAGGTTGCCAACTATCTCGGGGTAATCTGGGATTCGATCACGATGCGGGCGCAATTGTCTCCCGCTCGTGTGACGTCCATTCTCGGGGCTGTGAATGGGGTGAAGTTAGGCCGGTCACTCACTGTAAAACAGTTTCAGAGACTGTTGGGTCTGATGGCAGCTGCGTCCAACGTTATCACTTTTGGCCTTCTGCACATGAGACCCTTACAGTGGTGGCTCAGGACCAAGAGCTTATATGGAAAACATTCGGTCGAGCAGAAGTCAATCTCTTTGCCACAGAGGAGTCAACTCAATGCCCTCTGTGGTACTCTCTGAGGCATCCAGCTCCTCTGGGGTTGGATGCCATGATACAGACGTGGCCGAGGCGGCGCCTGTATGCTTTTCCCCCAGTCTCTCTGCTCCCGGGAGTTCTGGACAAAGTCCGTCAGGAAGGGGTGGACTTAATATTGGTGGCTCCTTTCTGGCCAACGAGAATATGGTTTGCGGACCTAGTATCGCTTCTTCACGGCTCTCCTCTGGAGCTTCCAGTCAGACAGGATCTCCTGTCCCAAGCGGGCGGCATGATCTTACATCCCCGTCCAGGAATGTGGAAACTGTGGGCCTGGCCTCTGAGGGGGCAAGACTCATAGAATCTGGTCTCCCAACCGAGGTTGTGGAGACCATCCTTCAGTCCAGGGCTCCATCTACAAGGAAGCTTTATATGTATAAGTGGAAGGTGTTCTCTACATGGTGTAGTCATCATAGGTTGGACCCAGTCCATTCATCTATCAGCTGTGTGCTTCAATTCCTTCAAGAAAATCTTTCAGAAGGTTTAACTCATTCCACGCTAAAAGTGTATGTTGCTGCTATTTCAGCCTATCATGTTCCTATGGGTGGAGTCTCGGTAGGTTGTGCTTTGGTTTTACAAGATAGTAGCCAGGCACTCGGAGGCACGGCGTAGTTGGGACAGCGTTCCCATCACGTCACTGACGTAGCGTCGATAGTTCCCACGAAAGGGAACGTCTTGGGTTACGAGTGTAACCTTTGTTCCCTGAGTAAGGGAACGAGACGCTACGTCACGTTGCCGTACCTCCAGCATGCCTGGAGCGCTTACTTCAGACATATCACAGAAGCTAGCGTTCTTTGTTTCCGGGCATGCTTTATAGGTTCCGGTCCGTGACGTCACCCGCCTCTGACGTTGCGTTCTCTCATTGGTTAGATACAATAGTGCTTCACGAACACAAAAATGCAGAGGATTCCCATCACGTCACTGACGTAGCGTCTCGTTCCCTTACTCAGGGAACAAGGGTTACACTCGTAACCCAAGACGTTTTTTGACTAACCTCCGCCCACAGGAATACACAAGAGTTGCGTTTGTAGAGTGTGTTTGTCGCCATGTCGTCGAAACGCTGTTATTTTCATCCCTCAGTCCAATCACCGGGTCTGATTCCGGCTCAAATTGATAGGGTAAGCACGTGCATCTCCATGTTATGGTAAGAGGCGTGACCTTTCCGGGCAAGATGCGCTAAACTGCTGTTGAATCACAACACAGGAACCGCTGGCACAATCAGAACTCGTTACGTATTTCTGAAGGAGGGACTTCATAGAACGGAAGGACTATAGGAAGGAAGTCATCAGCCCGTTTTTATGACAGTGGAAACAGCGGTATACAGATAAGTAAATTATGTGAAAAATACTGTGTTTTTACATGTTATAAACACAATCAAAGGTTAAAAAAAACACGAAAAACGGGACCTTTAAAACTTATAGTCCCCCTGTGGTGAAAATCAAGTTTTTAATGGTGTTTATATGTCTATGTGGTGTTTTTAAAGGTGCCCTAGAAAATTGAATTTACCTTGGCATAGTTGAATAACAAGAATTCAGGAAATGGAAATCATGGAAAAGACATACAGTGAGTCTAAAACACCATTGTTTCCTCCTTCTTATGTAAATCTCATTTGTTTAAAAGACCTCCGAAGAACAGGTGAATCTCAACATAACACCGACTGTTACACAACAGTCGGGATCATTAATATGTACGCCCCCAATATTTGCATATGCCAGCTCATGTTCAAGGCATTAGACAAGTGCAGCCAGTATTAACGTCTGGATCTGTGCACAGCTGAATCATCAGACTAGGTAAGCAAACAAGAACAACAGCAAAAAATGGCAGATGGAGCAATAATAACTGACATAATCCATGATAACATGATATTTTTAGTGATATTTGTAATTTGTTGATATTTGACATTTAGTTTTAGTCATATTTTAGTCATCGGAAATATTCAATAATTCAATATTTCAATAATTGCGCAGCAGTCAGATGTGCTGCTGCGCGAGCCTGTAGAGCGCGCAACAGCGCTGCGTTTCCCGCGGTTAGATAAGCACATTACAATTGAAATGTGCGCATCTTCCACACAGGACAGCAGTTCTGACTGGATATCTTCCCAAATTGTCCCTCTCTTTTATTTTCGTCTCGTTTTTATTCGTTGACGAAAATTAGAGTAAATTTTAGTCATAGTTTTAGTCATTCAAAACGCATTTTTATTTAGTCATCGTCTCATTTTCATCCGTGAAAAAATGTCGTTGACGAAAATTATGACGAAAATTATTCGTCAACGAAATTAACACTGATTCACGGAGACAAGAGTCGTCACTATTTTCATTTTTAAACACTTGCAGTCTGTTTAATTCTTAAACACAACCTCATTCTTTATAAATCTCTCCAACAGTGTGTAATGTTAGCTTTAGCCATGGAGCACCATCAAAATCATTCAGAATCAAATGTAAACATCCAAATATATACTATACTCACATGATTTGATGCATGCATGCAGCATGCATGACGAACATTTTGTAAAGATTCATTTGAGGGTTATATTAGTTGTGTGAACTTTGTTTATGCACTGTTTAATTTAAGCTCGGGGGCGTTGAGTGCAAGGATTTAAAGGGGCAGCAGCCTGAGTCAGCGCATATTTAATGATGCCCCAAAATATTACAATTTATATTTAAAAAAATCTATGGGGTATTTTGAGCTGAAACTTCACAGACACATAGGGACACCTTAGACTTATATTACATCTTGTGAAAAAACATTCTAGGGCACCTTTAATATGCTTTAAGACAATCCATGTGCAAATTCATAAGTCAACACCATTGCTGAGTACAACCCGAATTCTGGAAATGTTGGGACGTTTTTTTAAATTTGAATTAAATAAAAACTAAAAGACTTTCAAATCACATGCACCAATATTTTATTCACAATAGAACAGAACGTTTAAACGGAGAGATTTTACACTTTTATCCACTAAATGAGCTCTTTTCAAATTTGATGCCTGCTACAGGTCTCAAAAAAGTTGGCACGGGGGCAACAAATGGCTGAAAAAGCAAGAAATTTTGAAAAGATTCAGCTGGGAGAACATCTAGCAACTAATTAAGTTAATTGATATCAGGTCTGTAACATGATTAGCTATAAAAGGGATGACTTAGAGAGGCAGTCTCTCAGAAGTAAAGATGGGCAGAGCTGTGAAAGAGTGCGTAAAGAGATTGTGGAATACTTTAAAAACAATGCTCCTCAACGTCAAAATGCAAAGGCTTTGCAAATTCCATCTTCTACAGTGCATAACGTCATCAAAAGATTCAGAGAAACTGGAGAAATCTCTGTGCGTAAGGGACAAGGCCGAAGACCTTTATTGGATGCACGTGGTCTTCGGGCCCTCAGACGACACTGCTTCACTCATCGGCAGGAGTGCCCAGATGTCTTCAAACTGTTTTGAAAAGAAGAGGAGATGATACACCATGGTAAACATGCCCCCGTCCCAACAATTTTCAGACCTCTAGCAGACATCAAATTTGAAAAGAGCTCATTTTGTGCATAAAATTTTAAAATGTCTCATTTTAAACATTTATGTTATCTATGTCCTATTGTGAATAAAATATTGGCTCATGTGATTTGAAAGTCTTTTAGTTTTCATTTTATTCAAATTTAAAAAACGTCCCAACATTACCAGAATTCAGGTTATATTTTGTCTTTAAAACTGCAGTGATCTAAAGACAGTCTCAAACCCGTGGTTTGAAATCGCTGGTGTTTCTGACGTCACAAGCTACCTTGTGATGTATACCGATGTTATGCTGAACATATATATGCCTTCCTCCAGTGACGTTAAGGTGTTTCTAAGGATACTGATTGTTAGAAGACAGCTGTCTGACTCGTGAATGGGAACATGGTTTGTGTAACATCAGCAACACATTATAGCTGTTTGATAATGTAGTCAAGCAAAAGGCTAATCATTAATTGTCGTTTTGTGTCCGATGCTGTAAAAAGCGATACCATTGTGCAGCGTTACCTCAGTAAGTTCACCGAGTGGATCTCTTGAGAATGTGTGAGTGAGTGGAGGCGGGGCTAATTATCATATTCATATATCTGCATATAATAAATGAGGCAAGGGTGTAGAGTTATATTCAAGCTATTTTAAGGCATGAAGAATTTTTTTTCTTCAAAGGAAAAAATGCTTAAATGTGTCATTTTGGTGATCAAAGATGAGTTTTAAGGAATACAATTATTGACTACAGGGTGACTTTAAAAAACTAAATCTTACCGACCATCTTACCAACTGAATGGCAGTGTATATATGAATATTAAAAGTTAAATATTAAGGTTAACTACTACACTAACTAATGTTAACAAGTACAATCTTTTTCTAAATCGATACTAAGTTCTCCAGTTGTTTACTAAAGTTGTTTTAACATTTTCTCACGGTAATATTGTTTCTGTTTCTGCATTACACCTCATTTCTGAGGAGAGTTTGTCAAGAGTTGGACAGTATTGACATTATGAAAGCTCTTGATTTGGCAATGATGTGCTTTTGGCTGTTTTTAAGTGCTTTTTCCAAGTGCATCATGCAGAAACAACTTTTTTCAGTTATTACCTTTTGCCTCCCATTGAAAGCTATTTTCTCAAACACATAATTTAAGTATAATTAAGTTGTATTTCTTTCAGTAAATCATTAACCCATGGCAAATGTTACTCTGAATATTTCAGTAAAAGTTATAACCCCATCACATCCTTGAGTTAGCCACTCATGGGTGTCCTTGGTTTACAACGCTGGGCTGCGACCCGCCGTCTTTGTGTGGATGTTTGCTTTTATTAACTCCATAATTAAGAAAATCAAATTCAATGTGAAATTTAAAAAGGAAAATACGAAAAACAGACTCAAACATTTCCTGACTCAGCTTTTATAGTGCATTGCTTTTCCTTCCCAATACATGCATTTTGATATTGCTCAAAGAAATGTGTGTAACCATAAAAGAGTGTGCGTACCTCCAATCCCAGGTCAGGAAGATGGCTAGCTATTCTGTACTTCTTCGAATGATTAGTCTAATGATTGTCCCGACTAAAGAAACAGAAGAGCCGCTGTAGCATTACTACAGCATTCACTGCCTCATGGACAGGCATACATGAGGGTGCAAAGATTTTTCCTCAAAACTATCAAGAGCATTCACTCTTTCAGTTTAGTTTTTAAAGCTATATTCAAATCAAGGTTTTCTGTTGTAAAGACTTTCTTTTAATTACCAACATCAGTTGACTTCAATACAGCCCATCAACCTTCGTTTTGAAAGAGATTCATTTAGGGCGACAGCATTTTCAACTAAAAACTTAAAGTTTTCATGCATTTTGACCATTCATCTACACAAGTTTTGGGGCCTGAAAACAGGTTGATACAGTATATAAAATACTCCCTGATATATAAAATGAGCATTTTTATCAAGCTTGTATGTTTATGTTCAGTTATTTCACTTTAATGGCAATGAAAAGGACCCATTAATTGCCATTAAAGTGAAATTACTGAACCTAAACATACGAGCTTGATAAAAATGCTCATTTTAGAAGAAAATTTCAGACGGCACTTAGAGGCTTTTGCATCTGAAGTCTTCATATATATATATATATATATATATATATATACCCACTGTATATATATATATACAGTGGGTACGGAAAGTATTCAGGCCCCTTAAATTTTTCACACTTTGTTATATTGCAGCCATTTGCTAAAGTCATTTGTTCATTCTTTTTCCTCATTAATGTACACACAGCACCCCATATTGACAGAAAAACACAGAATTGTTGACATTTTTGCAGATTTATTAAAAAAGAAAAACTGAAATATCACATGGTCCTAAGTATTCAGACCCTTTGCTCAGTATTTAGTATAGAAGCACCCTTTTGATTTAATACAGCCATGAGTCTTTTTGGGAAAGATGCAACAAGTTTTTCCTGGATTTGGGGATCCTCTGCCATTCCTCCTTGCAGATCCTCTCCAGTTCTGTCAGGTTGGATGGTAAACATTGGCGGACAGCCATTTTTAGGTCTCTCCAGAGATGCTCAATTGGGTTTAAGTCAGGGCTCTGGCTAATCCCAACAGAAATTGTAATTAATAAATGGTATAAGATGACAAAATATAAAGATGTGATGGCTAAAGATCTAAAAAAGTTACTTTCATCACTTTTTTACCCAACAGTTGTAACAAAAATGTGATGGATTTTGGAGGACAGAACACACACAAAGTATTGTAATTTAAGAGGGTTTATTAAATATATCCCTTCTGACAACTTCCCAGGTGACAACTAGCCCCAGTCTCCCCCATAATGTGCTATTTAAATTCTCCTTATGTATATTCTCATCAAATTACTGTTTATTACCAATTTCTTTTCTATTGTGTCAGGAGGCTGTATATTTGTGTGCAAGTATGTCCCTATATGTGTACAAGATGATTTATACTGATCATTTCATTCCAATAAACCCCATTCCACTCTGAATACACAGTGGATTGCTCTTGAAAGCATGGCCGAGAAAAACTGTCTTATTAGTGCAGTTCATTAAAATCATTAATAGTCATGAAATGAGAGTCACCAGAGTCCAAAAGGCTTAATGCCCTATCCATATTAATTAGGCACCAGCAAATCCAAACAAAAAAAGAAAAAGATAGAGAGAATGAATGGGGGGGATGGGGAAAAAAAGAAGGAGAGATGCTGCACTGACAGCACAAGGATAACACTGCGCTAACAACCTCCCTTGCCGGACGCCACCCAGCTTCCCCCCACTCCGATTAAAATTCAGTTTAATTAAAATTGATTATATTAAGGGACTCATGTGCTTAATTAACTGCACTCCATTCTGCTACAACTGACAGAGGCATTGTAGTACACCTGACAGTGAAAGGTGAGGGCAAAGGAGGAGTGCAGGTGAGTTATAGGGATTTGTGTTAGTGTCTAATTGTAGATACATTTTGACTTCTTTCACCATTGCTTTGAGTATATTTTCTTATTGCAAGACGGAAAGTGACATTTGACTACTGCACGTGTATGACAATATGAAAATATCACAAACAAAAACTAACAAACACATGTGGTTTTCATTCTTGGCCACAGTGTAGGCCATTGTGACTTTAAGACTGTAGAAAAAGTGGCCATTATCACACAAAATTAAAAATGCGTCAACTTTGACAAAGGAAAAGATTGAGTAAAGAAGTTGATGGAATACTCTAAAAACTCAGTGGAGGAATATAATTTAATATGATTTTTTCAGCTCTAGAGCAGTGTTTCCTAAACTGGGATTTGTGAAGGAACTGCAGGGAGTTGATGAAAAGCTAATAATCAATTATAAAAATGTAAACTTAGAAGAAATCATTCTAAAATAACAATAAATAAACACTTTTTTAAACAAATTTTATTTGCCCCGCGGGGCGCGGGCCTCGAACCTGGGTATAGGGGTTACATTGGTGCCGTGACCCAGATGGGAGTGAGGTTTAGGGGGGGAGTGTAACAGATGCCAGATAGTAGTCACTGTGCGAGTAAACCTCACTCCTCTGATTTCAAGAGATGCTCTAGCGACTGATGCTAGAGATTGCAGCCTTTAGCCTCCTTGTTATAGTGTCTGACTCCCACGCCTGAGACCCAGGTTCGAGGCCCGCACAGAGCGGAGCAAGTAGGACCTGGGTAAAGGGGTTACATATGGATGGGTAAATGTATGGGCTTTTTTAGATCTTTCAATCTAATGGATGGAATAAGCTCCTGCAATTTACATATGAACATGACTGGAGATGACGGAAAAACATAAAGCAGCAGCTTTTGTGTCTGCTCTGATAGCCGCAAGATCATGGTGAATTCAAACCAAACTTGGGTCTTCAGCTGACAAAGTTTAAATCCCATCTGGTTAGCGCACTTCCCAAAATGTTTATATTTTAGGTCAGTAGGCAGAGAGTAGGCGGTCTTTTGTGGCTGTTGAAACGCATTCGACTTACACTACGAAAGCAATCCGGTCGAATGCGTTTCCGACTACTTCTGGAAGTGTTTGAAAGTGGACAAGCTCAAAACATTTTAGACCCTATTTACACCTGTATTAAGCATAATCTACTTGTGATCCGATTGACCAAAACGCATGTCTTAATACCAGGTGTAAACAGGACCTTAGAGTCATTGAGATTCAAAGCTCATTCTCATTTAAATCAAATGACTACATAAGGCTATTTACTAATGTTATAGTCAAAGTAAATGTTCTAAAACAGGAAGAAGCCACAAAAACAGTCACAAGCTTCAAGGGAGTGACTTCAGAACAAAAAATACAAAATACAACTAAACAAGAACAAATAGAAGGAAATAATAAGGCTAGTATGGTAGTACTCCATTTGAAACATAACGAGCTACTCCAAAGACTTCACAGAATCTTCAATAAGATCCTTCCTTGTACTCAGAAAAATCGACCCCTAGAGGAGCTTACATGAACAACACCCACTCCCTTTCTCCACTACCCTCATCTCTTTTCCTCCCTCAGCAGAGTGAGAACTTATGGGTTCTGGCCAGCAAGATGACAGCGGTACAAACGCTGGATAGATAAGGCTGCGACCCAAGGGCCGGCCGGAGGATGAGATGAATACATTACTCAGACAGCGACGGGGGACCTGGGTCAGTGCGGTTCAAGATCCAGGGCGCCCTTAACTAAATCTGCTGCATCTGTAACAAGGAGGGCCAAGGGAGGAGAGGGCACAGAGCATGTAGAGAGGGAGAGAGTGAGAGAGAAATGGAGAGGGAGGGGGTTTGTCCTCCAGAGCCCTCTATGGGATCTCGCCACACTGGAGCAAGGTCTGCAAAATTGGCAGACGTCCCGAATGCAAGGCCTCTTTACCACAAGGCCCCACTCTATCAAGTCTGTGAGTCGAAATGATGTGTGTGAGTGTGTGTGCCAGCCAACGGCATCATTTATCCAGCAGGGCAGACAAAAACAAGCTGCTGCCAGTATTGATGGGCCCTCCTCAGGGCCCTCTGTGGATTGGGGTCACCGGGTCAGCGGTCGCCAGCAATCTGGAGGTAAATGGAAACTGGGGGCTGTTAGATGTATGACCGGCCACCGCAGAACAAAGCCCAGGTGTGTGTATGTGTGTACGTATGAAAGCAAGTGGCTCTCTTTCTACTATATTGTACCTCTCTTCCTCTAACCATGCCCTCTATAGATAACCGGATTAAGTTCTTGTTTATTGCCAGGATTTTGACCTCACTTACTCTCATAACTTCATTGCACTGCCTTCCCAGTGTAGCCAATTTAGAACAATAGGATTGTGCAGAGAGGCACATGCTTGGAGAAGTGCACCTCTCTCATTCACATCTGAATGGCTGATCAAAGGGAGATGACGGTACTGAACTTAAAGTCTTTAGAAGGAGAATTTGAGGAATTGAGAAAATTAAGACAATTTTAGTGATGATTGCCTATGCGAAAACTCACCACCAAGATGCTGTCATGGGTAAAAGGCTTACTTGCAAAGCCAACATACCCAATTCCAGAACTCGATGATATTCCGGTCACTAGATTTTCACCCGACACCTGCCAGACTCATAATTTCATCTGACAGATGCAAAAATAAAATAGATTTAGTCTACATTGATAGAGGGAGTGTCTCAATCATCTCCCTAGTTCAACAGTCAAGGCACTGATAAGGGAGTTGGCCATTTTAGTTAGTTCACCCAAAAATGAAAATTATCCCATAATTTACTCACCCTCAAGCCATCCTAGGTGTATATGACTTTCTTCTTTCAGCCAAACACAATCAGAGTTATATTAAAAAATATCCTGGGTCTTGCAAGCTTTATAATGGGAGTGAATAGTAACCAAGATTTTGAAACCCAAAAAAGCACATTCATCCCAAAAAAACGCATCCATCCATGGTGATAGATTTTGCTGTATTTGGCCGTGCAGTCGTTTGGGTGGCTCGCCAATGTATTCGATTTCTCTAATACATAAAATAAGTAAGTTTGACTAGAGTTCTTGTGGGGAGAAGAATTTATTGAAGGTAGTAGTGTAGCACAGTTCTTCAGCAGTGATGTCAGTGTGTCAGCCTTCAAAATATCTGAACCCAAAGTTCTGTCTGTGGGACAGAACTTTATACATGAAGACACAAGGGCTACAAACAACAGAATACTGTTAGGACCTCCCACAGGAGATCGATCTTCCCTGCAATCTACTCTGAGCAATGCTGTTTGTTTGTCATTCACACCCATCAGTTTCTGTGGGCCATACGTCTGTATGGGCCATTTGGTTCACACCTTTACAAACACAGAGTTGATTGCATCTGAGGCACAGACACAATGTAAATGCATCTAACTAAAGATAATGAAAATACACAATCTTTCAATGGAGAAGTGCAATTACACAACATTTAAGATGAGGAGGCGCTCTTTGGTTTTCAACTATGGTAACGAATGTGCTTACTCACAGAATCAGACACTACTGCTTTTTAAATAACACGTTTCCCGTTATGAATTATGATATCATTTGGTTCGTTGGTCCGTTGGGTCGAATTGCTTTCACATCTCAAGGGAACCAGAGTTCATTTGCAAGCGTACCGAGATTATCTCTACAAGGAGGTCTCGGTACGCTTGTTTGGTCCGCTTTTGGTGTGCACCGAGTGCGATTACTGTACAGCACCAAAGGAGATAACGAACTCTAGTGGGATTCAACCGAACTAAATGAGGCAGGTGTGAAAGTACCCTAAATCATGTGAGCCAACTTTCTACACATAATGACACATGATAGATATTTTGAAGAAAAACTAAACATTATTTCAGCATAAACGGATATCACTAGACAGGTAGCCTACTGAACATAATCTAGCTAACATTTATACTTAATTTATGGCTGAAATGTTGCAGGAATATGTAACAATCAAAATATTTATCATAATGCACTTTAAATAAGTGTATAGAAAAATAAATGTAAGAAAAATATCAGTTCTGCTGTTGTTCATAAATGCCAGTAGTGACATTGTACAACGAGGTTGTTGTCATGTCACCATGAGTGTCCCAATGTGTAGTGAACCAGAGTCCTTACTGTCCTAACCAGTGCACAAATTCGTGTACACAACATACTGATTCACTGCCTAAGGGGGTTAGGGAGCTGATTGATACTTGAACTGTACTCTGTCAATGTAGACTAAGGCTGGGTCCGAAATCATATACTCTCTCTAGGTACTTATTTTGAATATGTAGTCACTTCATGATCGCTAAAAAAGTATGTTCTATATAGTATGAGTTTGTGTAGTATGAATGTACTAGATTTGCCATGTTGTCATTATCATGTGAACTACCAGCGTCAGTTATGTTGCTTCACTGCCATTCTTATATCCTCTCCCATGGCCTCATGGGATAGTAGAGTGTCCATCGAATGCACACATCAGAATCTCACCGAAAATAGTAGGTCATCAGGGTACTTTTTGTCTACTCTTTTATTAATACTGTGAATTCACCCCCTTACATGCCATATTTTGAGAAATTTCACAGTGTCTTTTTGTATGAACATTAGTAGAACTAACAATTCTAAAAATTCTTAAATTTAATGTTAATTGAAAACGTAATTAAATAATGTATTTTTAAAATCTAAAGTTTCATCTGTAATAGTTAACGCATTCTGAACTAACATGAATGAACAATTAACAAATTGTATTTTTGTTACGTAACATTAACAAAGATTAAAAGGATAGTTCACCCAAAAATGAAAATTTGATGTTTATCTGCTTACCTCCAGGGCATCCAAGATGTAGGTGTCTTTGTTTCTTCAGTAAAACACAAATGATGATTTTTAACTCCCACCGTTGCAGTCTGTCAGTCATATAATGCATGTCAATGGGAACACCATCTATGAGAGTTAAAAAAAACATGCACAGACAAATCCAAATTAAACCCTGCGGCTCGTGATGACACATTGATGCCCTAAGACATGAAACGATCAGTTTGTGTGAGAAACCGAGCAGTATTTATATCATTTTTTACCTATAATACACCACTATGTCTAACTGCCTTGAGCATCCGGTGTATGAGGTCTGAAAACGCGCACTGATGCCGGAAGTGATCTCTTGCGTGTATACGTCAATGAATGTGATAGATGACTTCTGGCGTTAGCAGATAAACAACAAATTTTCATTTTTGGCTGAACTATCCCTTTAAAGGTGCTATAGAGGATGTTTTGTTTTATACATTTTTGCAATATTACTTGAAACTGTCTTTACTAACTGATAAAAGACTATTTATTAGGTGCACTGAAAGGAATAATATCAATATACATCATCTGTGCACGAGGTAGGGCCTTAAAAACATCAGCCAATCGTTTGTGTGATCGTCGCAAGAGGGCCAATCCGCGCACGTCTCTCACAAGGAACGTAATGGCAGTTATGGCAGTTTCAAGTAATATTGCAAAAATGTATAAAACAAAACATCCTCTATAGCACCTTTAATAAATGTGTAAGAAATTTTGCTCACGATAGCTAATGCATGAATAATGTTAACAAATGAGACTTTATTAAGTTTTACTTCTTTTGTGTTCCACAGAAGTAAGTCATGCAGGTCTGGAACTACATGAGTGTGAGTAAATGAGAGAATTTTCATCTTTTTAACAAACTGTATAATTAAAGGTACCAAATTTTAAGGGTACCTAGACACTGATCAATTTATGAATCTCTCTATAGACTAATAAAACTAAACTAATCATTATCCTTACAAATTAATCATTGTCCATTAGCATTATACGTGTAAATGTTGCCTTTGCTGCAAAACTTATGAGCACATAACTTGTATTGTATCGAATGTACCCAGACGACATTTAGGATGGCAAGAAAATTACGAACTCTAATCGCAGATAAAAATGCATAAAGAAAGTAAATAGTTTTTTTTTTTCTTCCCCTAGCTGACTTTAATTTTTAACTGTCCTGGCACTTTCCATACCCTTAAAACGCATCTTACACATCTCGGTTTGTCAAATGCTCAGTCAGAGCCTTCTCTCTTATGCAAGTGCTAATACTTACAGTGGGGTTTGGCAAGCACATCTAATAAAGGAAAGCATAGGGGAAGAGAGAAGAGGATAGTAAGATGGCAGAAGAGCAGGAAATGCTGCTGATGGGAACCTGAGACCCTGCCCTTCCATTCACTCCGGTATCATTGTAACACATCATCCAATTTTCCGAGAGCCGGAGAGGGGAATGGGCCTGCATTTACATAATGCTGCGTCCTCACTATTTTAATTCACTCCAAGCGTAGCCATGTGTGTGAGCTGCTGCTATAGCTGTTTGTGTGAGTGTGTATGCGTGTGTAGTTGCAGGGTTCTTCAATTCTAATGGTAGATGAACTCTCAGGTAAGTTAAGCATAGTGCTCTTCAGTTAAAGTACTGCAGCCTTACAGAGAAGAGCACATGCTGTCAACGTGCAGTATTTTCCACTGCATTATTAAACAGCCAATAATAGTGTCAAAGCGCTTGATACCCCCACAAAAATTAGGCCTTGATACCCCAACACAAATTCTCTTCTGAAAATCATAAACTATCCAGTGCATGAACTGTGTTAATGTTTCTGTTGGGATTACAATTAATAAATAATGATTTTTATAACTGCAGTAGTGCAACACTTAACTAATAGCATATAAAAATTTAAAAATCACATGATATTTAAATATATGTACATTTAATTTCACGCTGGCCCTATCTTAGATTTTTTTTTTTGGGTGATTCAAAATGCATATTTAAAAAATATATATATAACACAAAAATATTAAAAAATATATATATAACACTAACTTTCTAGGTAAGACAGAACCAGTGTTCACATAAATAAAGTCAGTTTACTATGTTTTGCAGTTCAGCATATAAATTACACTCCAGCGCCATCTGCTGACAAAAGACAAAGATGTGCTTGAACTATAATATTTTTTTAAGATGCTGTTTTATAGGCCAACATTGTTACTCAAACTGCATCGAATCGTTCGAATTCTCCATAATGTTGTTTATCTATAACTGTACAGTTGTTGCAATGCAAAAGCCAAACTACTTATCAAAAATTCCTGCAATTTGTGTCTGTTACTCTGTTCTAAGCAAAGGTATGGAAATGATTACAAAAGGTTTGGCTCTAAAATCTGATTGGATAAGACACCTTCATAGGGGTTCCACCCTATAATTATAAACAAAGTTTGTTTATAGTTACTCTCTTAGAAATACAAGCCCACAATAGATATAGCTACTTTTAAAAAGAAAACACAGAAAATGTCTATAGATCAAATGAAGTGATTTCATTAAAAACTGTATGGACTATGCAACAATTCTATATAAAACAATAGAGGATTTAACATCAAAATTTTACATCTTGTTAAAATGTAATGTAACCTCCCTTTAAACACTTTGGTCAGTTCTAGAATAATTTATGCAATTTTATATTATTTATTTGAAAGAATTAAAAGAGCAGTTTCATGTCTATCCTTATATTGTTCAACTGGTCGAGGTTGATATGAGACTTAAAGTATTAGTAATAAATAATGGAATCGTTTTTTTAGAAAGAGTAATTAGTAAAGTAACCTAACTACAATGTTGAAGATGCAGTTAGTAGATAGTAATTAATTACTTTTTTTTTTTTTAGAATAACTTAGGCCTACCCAGCACTGTGCATAAGATTAGTGTTTTATATATAACAATTTTAATGTAGAAATATGAATTGATTGAAAAAAGGCTACTGAAACCGCCAGTAGGTTTTATTAATGAGTGAGTTGAATCCTTCAATCCTGTTCAAAATGCTAATTTATTTAACTTGAATGGGCAGCCTAATTTAATCATTTATTCATCTGATTCTTTACGTTCTTTCTTTGATAGAGCAGTTATATTGTATACTGTTATATTAATGTCACATTTGTGACTGTGCAGAAACAGCTGAAAAAAAAAAAAAAGCCCGGCTCATTATTGGCCAGCTCCTGTGTTAGCATCACGCATGCGTCTTGGAGCTCACATGAACAGTATTGGCCAATACTGAGTCGTAAAACCTAAAAAAAATAAAACCTGGAAGTGCCCATGCAAACAAGCCTGCACTGGCCCACTTAGGGCTAGCATAAGGGCCCCCAGCAGGCTGGCAGTGTAGGGCCTCACTTCTGATCAGTGATTAGACTTCAGATGTGATCAATGAGTCAGACCACTTCATGATGATGTCACCTGATTTTATTATGTGTAAAAAAAATATCTCCCTCTGTCGCATTAAGTGTTTTCTGAACAGACCTTTAAACAGCTAAAGAAAGAAGGAAACACCGATCACTACGACGGTGACTTCAAATGTTTGTTCCTCTGTCTTTCCTTCATTGACTTTACTCATTTACATTAGGGGCCATATGCATAAAACTTCTCAGAAATGCTCTAATGAATAGTCATAGTCAAGTAGTGACTTATGAGTCAAAATTTTTTTAACAAAAATTAAGACTTGTCTAACAATAATAGCTTTTTATAAAGAAGCTAAAAGCAACTTTCAGCAAAGTCTATGACAGATTCTTAAAGGTGCGGTAAGTAGATTTTGAACAATGCTGTTGTACATTGTTGATATTTGAAATCAACCCAAACAAACCCACCCCTCTCTTCATTGCTCTGCCTCCAAAACTCATATTCCAATCCCAATCACCCTGCTCCAAGTCACTCTCGAACCCCGGCCCGATCGCTGCTGGCAGGTGAGCCAATAGGGGCTGGCTGCAGCCTGAGGGGGCGAGTTGAGCTCCACTCTCAAACAGGAAATATGTCACCTCAACTAGTGGAGCTAGCTACAGCTATGGTGCGCACATCAATATTGCGACATTTAATTACTGTATTTGCATTATTGTAAGGGTAGGTTTAGGTGTAGACGTTAGTAAAACACAAGTGGAGGTGACGTATTTCCTGTTCGAGAGTGGAGCTCCACTCGTCCATGGTCTGCAGACTCTTCTCGGTGAGGCGAGAGCACTAACAATGACGCTAAATGTAACCTAGGTTACTACACTCTAAAAAATGCTGGGTTAAAAACAACCCAAGTTGGGTTGAAAATGGACAAACCCAGCGACTGGGTTGTTTTAACCCAGCGGTTGGGTTAAATGTTTGCCCAACCTGCTGGGTAGTTTTATTTAAATCAACTATTGTTTAAAAATTGCTATATGGCTAGCTTAAAATGAACCCAAAATAGTTGGGAAATTAAAAACCAGATGCAATTAGAGGCAACAATAATAGACAAAAGGTGAATGTTTATTAATAAGATTTAATATTTTATTAATATAAATTTAATAGTTTAATAGTTTATTAATATAAATTTATTAATAAGCAATTTAATAAATTTTTATTGTTTAATAATTATTCATTGAACATTAATAAATGTTCATTTCCAACATACTTTGGGTTAATTTTAATTAAGCAATACAGTAATTTTTAAACAATAGTTGAGTTAAATAAAACTACCCAGCAGGTTGGGCAAACATTTAACCCTACCGCTGGGTTAAAACAACCCAGTTGCTGGGTTTGTCCATTTTCAACCCAACTTGGGTTGTTTTTAACCCAGCATTTTTTAGAGTGTATAGCCCATGTTAAACCCATCAAAAAAAGAGAATTTTTATTTATATTAATGTTTAAAAAATGAAATATTGTTGAAGAAATGTAGAAAATATAACAAATTGAAAAAATAATTAAACAATTAGGAATAGTTCCGCCCTTAGTGGGTGTGTCATCTCTAGTGCTGAGTAGAGGCAAAACGGCAAAACCACTGGAAGCCAAGCCTGCAACCTTTAGCCAAAAAGCGTAACAGCTAATGCTAATGCTCCGCCCCCGGCGGTACACAGGGAAGGAGACCAGAGGCTGTTTTTTGAATGGATGTCAATGGATGAGAGGCTTTACTATGCTGATTAAACAGCTTTTGTGAGGAAATAGCTAATCATTTAATTAATGGACAGCCTGTTCGCTAATCATCAGCATGTTTTACACTACACAATACTTTCGTTGGGTACTATATAGATTTTAGCTTGATAAAAAATTTTTTTTTTTAAACGAAGGCAGACTAGGGAATGTTGCGACTGACGTCACTGCCATTACACGATAGGCTGAGAGGTGCCACATGTGATTAAGTAAGCTGTTTTGCTTTTTCCAATGGTAAGAGATACTGACCCTCTTATCTCCCTATAATATACAATCTCTGGTAGAGGTGAATAGTCTCTCATCACGGAGTGAAGTGAAATGGCCGCTTGAGCAGTGATGCTAATCGCAGTTCTAAAGTCAAGAAAGTAAGTGAGAAATACTAGATTAATTATTGAAATGCATAGTTTGAAACATTGTTAACAGGAAAATGTTGTTTAAATAGCTAATCGCGTTTGTATTGACTCTAATGATTAACTCTGAGGTCTGAAGGTATCGCCGGCGATACCACCGTGGTTTTTTCTTATCAGTGTGAAAGAGACTCAAAATACTCCGTCAATGTTGCACATACAATTAAGAGTTATACACCATTTTAATCTGTGGAATATCTTCTTTCATTTGTGTACACTCAGAGTAAAAACAAAATGTTGTGCTCTTTGTAAAATAAAGAAAACTAACATGATGCGTGATCTCTCCTCTCCCTCTGAACGAAGTCCAATCTGATAGTTCTTAGAAAATGAACTGTAACTTAGTGAATACTAATGACAAAAAAATTGCACTTATGTCTAAAAAAACGTTAAGATGTCAGGTTTTAAAACATGTAAGTCAAATCGAAAACAAACCTTCTGTGTTTATGTAATCTGTATGAAAAGAGAGCCATGTCAGAAGTCCGTGATTCAGCTCATTATCCGCTAATGCGGCCACGCCCACGGAGCGAGCGCTATTCAGACGCAAATTCAGAGGCAATACATGCATTCATCATCTCAATCGTGTATTTATTGTCTTCAAAAGTGTTTTGAATAGCCATATTTAGCGATCTCTTGCCTCTGTTAGTTCCTTGATTGTCACATGATATTCCTCTTCTTTTACTGAGGCATTTGTGGACAAAAGGGGCAGAGCGCCCTCCGGCTGCAAGTATGAATGATGAAAACACAGTATCCAGCACTCATAGTAATGACAATAAATATAGAATAATAAATATTATCTCTGTATAGAAAATTGATATAAACACATGAGAATCCATCAATATTTCTCCAAATGTGTATGCTTTTAAGCATATTAAGAAATTATGGTCAATATAAGATTTTAAGAGTTTGAGTCTTAGATCTTTTTAATGATGTATAGTTTGTCAACTGCACATCAACATTTAGGCTCTATAATATAACAAATATAGTAGTCTATATGAAATGCCCTAGAGGTAGGAATGTTCAGACGCTTTGCATCACAGAAATACATTATATTTGAAAGTATATTAAAATAGAAAACCATTATTTGGTTAGAGACTTGAGACTTATTTTAAAAACATTATAATGGCATTATAATGTGTTCAATCTTTTGACTGGTAGTGTAATTTAACATAGGCCTATACAAAATTTTCTTCATATCATGTGCAATAATACGTGCATGCATGAGATCAGAAAAATCATGTTTTTTTTGTCCTGAGTGGACTTTAATCCTGTTATTAGCATGATCACAGAGGGTTTTTTCACAGCCTACCTGACTGAAAGGCCTCATTAATATGCAAGTCATTTCAGGTCATTATTATTCAATTCTTTTGTCTTCTCAGATGAGAATCACCCATTATACATGAGGATTCCCGCCTCCTCGCATACTGTGTTTCTTGACCAAAAGTGTCTTAGAAAATTTAAATCTCTCTATTGTTTTATATGAAGGAGTAGGAAGGATAATTTTTACTTCATTCTGAAGCAAAAACTCTAGTCTACAACCTCCAATACCTAGAAGTCTTATGAACACAGATTTAATATACTTTTTTTGGCCTTATTTCAGTGACTTAAGTTTTTTGTTTTTTCAATAACCACGCATAAACGTTATTCCTTCAAAAACACAAACATGTACATACATGTTCCTCACATATTATTGTAGCCTAGTTTGTGCTGAATACAGTGTAATGACACTTTTTCCATTAATATGTTTATGAACAAGTGAAAAAAGCACAAATGTCAGGGCATGTCAAAACTTCTCCAGGGCCCCAAAAATCCTCAGACCCCTGAGGGTTAAATGAGTTCTCTATTTCTGATCGATATCAATTTATTCTTGGTAATTGAGCTCTTGAATCACCATATTTAGTTATAATTTGTGCATTTTTCAGTCTTTTGTGGAGTCAAGTGTTCTTAAATGAGATTGTGATATGTTTTTTTTTTTGTGAAATATGTTGAAAAATGAGTTAATATGTTAATTTATCACCTAAATTAACTGTTGATTTGCTGTTTAAATGTGTTTATGTCCGTTTGCTAACTGTATGAGCATGATGAGTGTAACATAGCTCACTTTGTGTTTTTGCTAACCGGGCCCATGTGCTACCAAAGAGTACAGAACCCAAGAGGCGACACTCTGATACTTTTTGGGCAATACTACAGCCACTAGATGGCACACTGGTAGCGCTGTTGTTTTTTGTTTGTTTGGTTTTTGTTTTTTGTTTTTTGCTGTCATTTTGTTTTTTTCCAGTTGTTGTTTTTTTTTTCCCCAATGGAAACAATTTAATACAAAGAAATACAAAAGAAATACTTACCTTTTCAACTATAATTCTGTCTTCTGTCATTATTTCCCTTGTCTTGCTGCAACGCTGGCTCAAGAGCAAACGTAGTCTTCTGATCTGGTCCAAGGTATTAGAAAGTGGTTTATGCATACATTGTAGGTCACGTATGCTACACTAAACACCACATTCTCTGGCGGTCATCAGTGTACAGTGGTTTACCTGCACAACTCTCACGATCTGGCCACTGTTACACATGCAATGCAAGAGTGGATGTCTGTTTATCACAGCTGATGCACAACAAAATGCTTCACGAAAAATAAAGTGGAGTTGATGAACGAACAAGGAAGCGCTAAAAATGAACATGCAGTGCACAAGAGTAAATACAAACAAATGTTCGTTGTTAGTTGCAAACAGCACAGCAGCTCCAGACAATCAAACCCAGTGTACTCACTTTCTAGCGGCATCAAAGCAGCCTCTGCGTCTGTTTTCAGGCCTTCACACTTAGCTCTCTCCAGCGCTGAAAAGTTTTTCTTTTTTAATATATCTGCAAAAATGTCAACAATTCTGTGTTTTTCTGTCAATATGGGGTGCTGTGTGTACATTAATGAGGAAAAAAATGAACTTAAATGATTTTAGCAAATGGTTGCAATATAACAAAGAGTGAAAAATTTAAGGGGGTCTGAATACTTTCCGTACCTACTGTAGCATAAATAAAAGATTACTTATGAGCTGTGGTTAAATATCTTCAGCACATTAACCAGCAGAAGGAAACTCTAAAAGGGCGACACATTAGATGCATGTTACTGTAAGTGATCAAAAGTACTGGTACCTCATCAGGGAGTGAACGTGAAGTGAAATTCCAGTTGGAATAAGGAAGTCAACTTAAAAAAAGAGAGACACTTTATGTCAAAGGTGCTTAGCGTATCTGTTTCTGTAAACAGAAAGTGTAATTTGCTAATGTGTCAGTGAAAGAATATTAGTTTGCACATGACGAGCTGGTGAACCACACATTAATCTTAACTACACCATTGCATGCCAGAAACAACTACTTATGCCATTTTCTCAGCATCTTTGTCTGAGAAGACAACATAATGTACATTTTGTTCAATGTATCAGTAAAACTTACTGGAGGAAACAGGTTTCAACACAACCTGAAAAGCCATTGCAACACACTGAGCAGTTCATTCTAATAATGGTCTATCCAGGCTTTTGTTCATAATAATTGAATATTACCAATACTTAGGGAAAATAGAAAGAAGAAGAAGAAGCCAAAAGTGTGCACCTGATGTGGCCACTGAGCCATCTTGTGATTTGATAATATGCAACAGCTAACAACTTACTAGTGTGTGATATTATTGTGGATACCAGCACACATGGGGTTAAAGGAAATGAAATATCAGATAAAATAGCAAAGGAAGTTACTAAAAGTAAGTTCGAGTTCACAGCGAGTTGTACACAGTCTGCCATTGCTGCACTGACAAAAATGTCTCCCAAGCATTTTAGGTTTTCTGTAGCTGGATGGATTAATCCCACTGACAACCTCCCCCACTTTCTCTTGAAGCCAATATGGAAGTGACTTAAACCGCATTTCAACTGGCCACTAGGGACAGGCTCCAAAAGAGAGCAGAATTGACCCCCATGTTAAAATGGCCAACTTTACAGCAGAACAACAACAACAACAACAAAAAAACGTTTACAGCTTGTACAAATTGTGGTTTTGGTGTTTACTGCTAATTTCGCCCTTCATGACAACTCTGAGGGGGGTGATTTTTTTTTTTATAACTCATCCATTTAAATTATATTAAGCCTTAAAGTTCTGCATAGTTAAGGGCGTGGTCATTTGAGTGACAGGTGCTGTCTGTGAGCTGTTTCTTTACCTCAGCTAATTCCAGCCGCTGAAGTTGACGTCTCTGCCATGTTTGTGCTTTTTTCAGGATTATTTTATACAATGATAAAATAATAATATATACAGTTATATAATAATATGGCTTGCAGAGTTAATAGTCGAGACTTCAGACAGATGTGCGTCTGTGTAGATTTGCACCCATGCGGAAGTTAAACAGAACACACGTTGTTGGATCGTGGCATTTTTGGCTAAAAGTTTTGTTTGTGAGATTTACTACAATGACAATGGCGGGAGGATATAAAATTCAGACAGCACTGCTTGGATATTATAACTAAAACTGCTGAATTGTGAAAAATTATACTTTGGACGTGGGCTCATTTGTTTGTGAGATATTATATATACTATCATATGGTTTTACAACATAAACGCTGCTCAGATCGCATAATTTCTTTAAAGGTGCCCTAGAACGTTTTTTTTTTAAAAGATATAATATAAATCTAAGGTGTCCCCTGAATGTGTGAAGTTTCAGCTCAAAATACCCCATAGATTTTTTTAATTCATTTTTTTACCTGCCTATTTTGGGGCATCATTATAAATGAGCCGATTCAGGGTGTGTGGCCCTTTAAATCTCGTGCTCCACGCCCCAAGAGCTCGCGCTTGCCTTACACAACATAAAAAAAGTTCAAACAGCTAATATAACCCACAAAATGGATCTTTACAAAGTGTTTGTCATGCAGCATGTCTAATCGCGTAAGTACAGTGTTTATTTGGATGTTTACATTTGATTCTGAATGAGTTTGATAGTGCTCCGTGGCTAATGGCTAATGCTACACTGTTGGAGAGATTTATAAAGAATGAAGTTGTGTTTATGCATTATACAGACTGCAAGCGTTTAAAAATGAAAATGTGATGGCTCTTGTCTCCGTGAATACAGTAAGAAACGATGGTAACTTTAACCATATTTAACAGTACACTAGCAACATGCTAACGAAACATTTAGAAAGGCAATTTACAAATATCACTAAAAATATCATGATATCATGGATCATGTCAGTTATTATTGCTCCATCTGCCATTTTTTGCTATAGTCCTTGCTTGCTCACCTAGTCTGATGATTCAGCTGTGCACATCCAGACGTGTAATCCCTTTCATAATGTTGGGAACATGAGCTGGCATATGCAAATATTGGGGGAGTACACCCCGACAGTTACGTAACAGTCAGTATTATGTTGAGATTCGCCTGTTCTTTGGAGGTCTTTTAAACAAATGAGATTTATATAAGAAGGAGGAAACAATGGAGTTTGAGACTCACTGTATATCTTTTCCATGTACTGAGCTCTTGTTATTCAACTATGCCGAGGTAAATTCAATTTTTGAATCTAGGGCACCTTTAAGAATGATGATGGAGAGCAGATCATTCAGAAGAAATGCGATGCAAACAATGGTCAGAATATAATTATTTCATGGATTTAACGCTTTTGTGGACAATAATACTGTTTTTTTGTTTTTCAATGGATGGACATTTTTGCCACGGATTGGATTCATCTCACGATCACTATTTCATTATAAAGAAAGTCCCGTTAGATTTTTCGTGTTATCATCACCCGACACAAATTACAATTAGTACTGGAGCATCTATATCGTAAAAAAAGACACCATAGATTCACAGTAAACCTTTAGAACTGTCTAATGATATATCTTATGTTTTTTAATATTTTAGATAGTATCTAAGATAGATAGATAGCTCGTTTGCCTGCAAACATGATCACGTCGAGCTAGGTGGGGGTGGTTTCAGCCCGCCTCATTGCCCATATTCAGTTATCCGGGAGTGACGAGCGGTGATGCGCTGCAAAAATGGCAGCGGCCTCATTTTCACTTCAAAAATGCTCTTCAGATATCTACGGGTGACATCACCAGTGTTGCCAGACGTACGATAATTATCGTATTTGTACGATAATTTTGACCTCTGTACGATGTACGATCAATAATGAAAAAAATCCCATAATGTACGATAATTTCAGTATTTTGTGACACTTCAAATGATGGTCCTTATAATCGGTTCATTGATCTAGCTGTGTGGATCCTCTACATCATGGTTGTAAGGAGAACGTGAACTTTGTTACGCATGTCTTCCATCTCATCTCATGTTACATCTTCTCGGCCAATAATCGTGGAGAATGACTCTCTCTCACGAGCACAAGTTAACGTTCCTGCCGCGGCGCTTAGGTCAGTTGTTTCTCACTAAGGTACGCCAAATTATTTATGTATTGTGGTAATTTGCAGGTCATGTCAAAAAGTTGTTGGTCTATAGATAAAGCTGTATTCTGTACATTTGACTCGTCATGTCACCTTTATTTATTTATACAGCGCTTTTTACAATGCAGATTGTGTCAAAGTATAGCTTTACAGAGATAAAGGGAACATCATTTTGGTTGTACAGCAGCTAAAATAGTGTGATTGTCCAGCTTAAGTTAGTTCAGTATTGATTCTTTCCGTTATAAAAATCATTAGTTATTAATTTAGTTCATTTACCTATACTAAAAAGTCATGTACGATAATTTTCTTCCAAATACGATAATTTTGAGCTTCTGGTACGATAATTGGACATTTCCAATCTGGCAACACTGGACATCACGGACCATATTTTTTTTACAGTCTATGAATAATCCACATAGCGTGCTCCATTTACTGCTGAAATCTGCTTTGTGAACGAATGTCAATACAAAGGGACAATACAAAACAGAGGTTGAGCTAAAAAGTTGTTACTCAAGCATAGATCAGTACAAACCGTACACTGTACATCACTGTTCGTGATCCAGCCTCCAGAGTGATACTGGATACGGTAGAAATGAAGGTGAGAGCACTTTATTACAGTTCATATGAGTTGTTTTACGGATATAAAGTTTACCAGTTCATGAAGCACCACCCGAAAAGGCAAGGTCTTTATATTTGTTTACTGTTAGTTTTTTCTGTGTACTTCGCTATGTATGTTGATGATAATGCAAGGGAGAGAGAAAGAGAGAGAGAGAGAGAGAGAGTTTATGGATAATAATTTAATGCACACTTGCAATGTTTTTTAAGCTCTTACAGTGATTTTCTAGAGTGAAAACAGACGCTTCATCTTTTGTGTGAAGTACAATGAACGTCATAAAATCCATCTGTAAGGTTTTGGCCATCATTCGGTGGAGGTCCAGTACAACAGGCATGTACTAACATAGTGGAAGAAGACAATATAAGTTATAACCGTAATTAAACTAAACTATACCTGTTCTATCTCCATACAGCATATATTTGCAGTTTTCCGACTGACTCCTGACCATAGCTCCTGACACCAGAGAATCAGCTCTTGAAGCTCCACCGTCTTAGACAGAGAGCAGCAGCTCATTTGCATTTAAAGGGCACACACTGAAACAGCGAGTTTTTGCTCAACCACAAAAAGTGGCAATTTTAACATGCTATAAAAAATGTTGAGCTAAAACTTCACGTACACACTCTGGGGACATCAGAGACTTATTTTACATCCTGTGAAATGGGGCATAATAGGTCCCCTTTAAAGGAAAGTGGGAGAAATGAGGTACACACAAAGGAATAGGAGAGACAAGATAATATCGCGGCTTATAAGTTTGGATACACTGGACTTAATGGAACACTGTTCAAAATAGGTAAACATAACACAGGGAATTGTGATTTCTGTGGGCAGAAAGAGACAGTAGAACATGTTATGATATGTTGTCAGAAATATGAAAGAGAAAGAAGACATTTGATCCTAAATTTAGGACAGATGAAAATATGTTTTGATTTAAAAGATCTTCTGTGAAAAAGTCAAAATATTACAATTTATTGTTTCAATATCTTAGAGAATCTAATTTAAGTTAAAGACATTCTGGTCCACATTCCATACAAGTTGGAGGTGGTAATGCACCAATACATTGTTTGCCAACCGCCTAAATAAACCCTAGAAGAAGATGAACTTGAGGGTGAAAAAAACAACAACAACGCACAATAAATCACCTGTTTATTATAAGCATGTGCAGCAGTTTTTTCCCCCATAAGTCGTGATTCCATTTTTTATGATTGGATCAAAATTATATCTACAACCAGAGGCGCAACTGCACATTTGCTGAGGTCAGTCATGGCACATTTGCCACCATTGCACATTACAAACAACACATTGTTAAAAAAAGCAACAATAAAGCAACAATTAAAAGCAACAATACAATCAATACATGCCAAAAAATTACACAACTTCAATAAAATTTAAAAAAAAAAAACTGATGAAAACCCTATAACACTTGTGATGTTCCCAGTCAAAAATGACTGGCCTGCAAAAAATTGCTTATAAATCTCTCGTTATGCTACCTTATCACCAAATACTGAATTCAATTATTTTGTCAGTTTGTTTTCTTTCAATTAGGACAAGTTTTGTATTCATTTTTGGGACTGATCGATTGTAGGCCTTAATATCTGAGATTATGTAACTTTTTGAGTGAAAAAAAAAAGTTTTATTTGTGGATACTTTTCTCAATTTGACATAAAATATGAGAAAAAAAATGCACAGTTTAGCACACTAATGTGCTTTAATGTTTAACCAGAAAATTAAATGCTCTTATTTTGTACAAAATGGCACAAAGTCACACTTGATGTGTTTCCAGTCAATCAATCCATGCCAAAAATTGCATAATTTCATTAAAAAAGTTGTGTTGAAAAACTACAAAAACTATACCTATAACTACCTATAACACTTGTGATGTTCCCAGTCAAAAATTTTACCTATTTTACCTATTTTTTTTTTCTTGTAACGCAAGTAACATAATTTTATTGACATCAGTAACTGTAATCAAATTACATACATTTTAAATGTAATGCGTTACACTACTGCGTTATCAGGAAAAGTAATTAGACTACAGTAACGCGTAACACGTTATACCCAACTCTGGTCATAGACTTATTAAAGTAATTTTGGAGAGTGAGGGGTTGACATTGATAGGCTAATAAAATTCTTTTTTTTTCACTCATTTAAAATGCTAAACCTAAGTGAAATGAAAATGTTCTCTTTCACAATTTAACAAATAACATTTAATTATTTTTAAAAGTTTTATTAAAGGTGCCCTAGAACCAGTTTTTACAAGATGTAATATAAGTCTAAGGTGTCCCCTGAATGTGTCTGTGAAGTCTCAGCTCAAAATACCCCATAGATTTTTTTAAATTATTTTTTTAACTGCCTATTTTGGGGGATCATTAACTATGCACCGATTCAGGCTGCGACCCCTTTAAATCACGTGCTCCACAGAGCTCCCAATTGCACATGTCACAGAGCTGTGGTCAAAAGTGCACCAACTGAGAGACACGAATAAGTAACTCTGTGTGTGAAATAAGGAAGTCCCTTTCTCTCTTCATTCTCAGAAGCCTCAGTCTGTTGTCTAAACATCTGGACATGAACATCTTTCAAGAGTCCTGCTGCTCCATTTTAGGAGTTCTCCTGGTTTTCTTTCTCCAGGGTGAGTACCTTGAGAAACATCTCAGTTAAAGTCTCAACAGGCTGTATTTTTTTTTTTTTTTAATTTAGACATATTTAGTTAAGCCTATTTAATAAACAGAAACATAGTTACATTTAATTTATTTAAAGGTACTATGTCATATGACACATATAAACCTATGCATATACATATCTGAAACCAAGAGGATTTTTTCAGATGCATGTTAATTCCCATTTGTATTTGATGTATATAGGAAATTAACATGCATCTGAAAAACTCCTCTTGGTTCCAAATATGCATCTTGGTTTCATATATGTATATGCATAGGTTTATATGTGTCATATGATATAGTACCTTAAAATAAATGAAATATGTAAATATGTTTCAGTTTATTAAATAGGCCTGTGTAATTAAATGTGTTTAATGGAATGCATTTTTTAAAAAAGTGATTTTATTTACTTTTTTAAACTTTCATAAAACTATTGTTTTCAGGCTGCTAAGAGAATCTGTGTATCATTCGTTCAGTCATTTTTTGATTTAATATTGAAAGTAGAAAAATGTGAAAATGGCTCTAGTCTTCCTCAGCTGCAGTTGTATGGATTCTTAACATGTTTATTGCAACTACATTTAATAGTTTTCTCACCAAACAACCAGACTAACGAATGGCTCGACACAAACTGTACCGAGACTATGGGCTTTCTTCTGTGTATAAGTTCACCTATGGCTACGCGCGGTGTGTCAGAGAAATGGGTACAGCCTGACTGTGCTGTGGTGCCATTCTCAAGAAGATAAGAGTGAATTAGTGAGAAGTGTGAGAGGGTCTTTGGTGATAAACTCACAACTCAAAAGCTGTGAGGTTCTTTTGATGGTTCATTTATTTGTCACCCTTATCTGTTCCCTTCTTCGCATTTGTTCTGCTGATGATGTTGTCAAAATGGTGTTTAATTAATCTTATTTTTAATGTGAAAAATATGACATGATTTTATAATAATAGGCTATGTAACCAAAGTTGTTTGTTGTGTATTGTAGGGTCATGTACTAATCCATATGTTGAGGTGCACAAAGCTGTCGGAGACTCGCTGGCTTTAATTGCTGATTACCCAAAAGAAGATCTTGAAGTACGCTGGAAATATAATGAGAATGACTTAGCTGAGTATGAAACAAATAAGATCAAAAAGCTGAATTCTCAATTTTACAAAAGGTTAGAGATGAATGAGGACAATATTAGTATAACAGCGAAAGACCTGAAACTTCAGGATTCTGGAATCTTCTCTATTGTTGCAAAAACAAGCTCTGTTCAATATCCAACAAAATTAATTCAGCTACATGTTCATGGTGAGTTTAATTACTTGATTTATCCTGTCAATGCTGTTATGATGTAAATCGCAAATTCTAAAATAACACACAGTCAAGAACTGGAGTTAAATAAATCCATAATAATTCAAGTTAAATAGTTCCTTTATGAAGAAAACATGTTAATATAGAAATTAACATTTGCATATTATTCTCCTACAGATCTTATCAGAGATGTACAGATCGAGTCCAGTAATTCCTGGTTGCCGTCAAAAAACATCTGCATGTTTCATCTTCAGTGTCAGGCATCCGGCGATCCGAATCCCTCCTACAGCTGGAGCGGTGATCTGGTCAAGACCGGACCGAACCTGAATATCAACCTCCGTCTAGCAGAGAGCGCTACACTCAACTGCACCGCCAACAACACCGTCAGCGTCAAGCATACTACTAAGACTGTAGTGTGTAGAGGGAAAAATGAGTATTCAAGGTTCTGTGTAAAAATGTAGAATTCTTAAATTCTCTAAGGATTATATAATGTTATATTTTAAAATAAAGACCTTTAAGATAATTTTTTGCCTAGCGATCATTATTGTATTAAAGTCGGCATGAAATCAAAATTGACCTGATTTACTTTGTTAGTGCATATTACTAGTCTTGTGGTGAACAATTAATCTGTGCAAGTTAAAGGTGCTAAAGAGGATGTTTTGTTTTATACATTTTTGCAATATTACTTGAAAGTGTCTTTACTAACTGATAAAAGACTATTTATTAGGTGCACTGAAAGTAATATTATTAATATACATCATCTGTGCACGAGGTAGGGCCTTAAAAACATCAGCCAATCGTTTATGCGATCATCGCGTAAACGATTGGCCCTCTGGCTTGTCAATCACTGCCGTAACGTTCCTTGTGAGAGACGAGCGCGGCTGCGCGCTCCAGTAACTTTCCACACTTCACAGGTGCCGCATGCAGTGTTTTTGTCAGGAGACAGGAGTAACAACTGCAGATTATGAGTTACCTGCGGTGAGTCCGACATAATGAATCCAAAAAACACAACACAGCGAATGCCGGTGTTAAACACTCGTGTTCCAATACTCGTGCACGAGTTTTGGGAGGCGTTCCTTTGAAATGAGCTGTGAAGGAGGGGGGCTGTTCTTACGCATGCGCTCATTTCAAAAACTCAGTAACAGTCTTTGGATTCTCAGTTGACGAAAAAATCCTCTCTATCACCTTTAATACACAGAAAAAAATTGTTTGTTGTGGTAATCTTTAATCAAAATCTGAAAAGTTATTTCTGGTCTGGAATGGCGTTCCTTCCCAGATGACGTCAGTTTGACGGCTTGGGTTGAAATCGCTTAAACCACTCCCCTCCAACCGTAGTCTGCTATGAGCGAGAGATGGAGAGGAGTAAAACCCTGCCCTCTATTCAATATTCCGTTTCACTTGGAAATACGTCACAACACTGGAGAAAAGTCATTTGCAACTTCCGGTTCACGGGGCCTTTAAAAAGAAAAAAAAGGTTGATGTCGGGGTGCTGGGCACAGTGTCTCCTCAGTCTTTCCTATTTTTCTTGCTTTCTTTTTTTGCATGTATGAATTCTTCCTTATTCTAACATAGAGAGGATGGGCAGTTAAAACAATAAATAATGCTTTTTCTGATACATATCCTCCTTAAGAGGCCTTGTATTGGGTGTAACACCCATATATTGTGAGGCCTTAAGGCCTGTTCACACCAAGGACGATAATTATACAGATAACGATAAAGATATAGTTATAAAAATCGTTCTCAGTATCGTTGTCAATATTTAAGAATAGCAGAGTTCACACCACAGCTATAACGATAACGACACAGAGAAATGACATCATTGGAATCACTTTCAGCATGATTTTATCCAGCTGATGAACGAGAAAAACATCGACAGCCAATCAGAAGCCATTCTGCTGTAATGAGCTGGAGCATTTAAAGTTACAGACAAGCATCACATGTTAGCATAGTATGTTGTTTTTGACACCTCAAAAATCCTGTCTGTAAAATCTGGGGAAAGTTTAATTTCATTTTCAATATAATTATTTTCACATTACAACAGAAAATTGTAAACATTTGCACAGTTTTAGAATGTTTCATATCTGCAGAATAATAAGATTACCTGACTCACAATTACAACAATATTGCTGTAATACACAAGTCTCGGTGTACAAATATGAAGAATGTACAAGATAAAAACAATTATTATTCTTTTATTATTATTAATATTTAACATTTATTTTCTGGGTTATAATTTGATTTGCGATTATGTTAATGAATGTTAAATCACAGATATGCAGTTCTACCCTAAACTTTAAAACTGTGTTTTGCGGCATGTATTTTGATCTTAACACCTTTAACCTTATTATTTATTATTCTCAGGTTAGGTAAAGTAAGTCGAAATCTAAATTATAAGCATTTAAAATTACTTACAATTTGGTCAGAAGACTCCTCTGTGGTACGTTCTTGTTCAAAGTCTTAAACCACTATAAATCAAGCCAAGGTAGGCAGCTTTTGTACTTAATTAAACTTCTTTTAATTGGTTACTTTTCTTTTTATAATAAACAAAAATGTAAAGGCAAATAAAACTTCATCATTAAAGGTATAAAATACAGTAATCACTCTTGAGTCAAAGGTGTAGTCAGCTCTGGGCTTCCCATCTTCAGCTTGGGGTTTCTTGTCCTCAGCTCTGGGCTTCTAGACGTCGGGAGTACTGACATATCAGTATCCGAAGAGGCAATCAACTCATCAGTCTTTTATACTCATGTTGTTTATTGCAGACGTTAGGTTATATTCTTGATTGACGTACGTTGTAACTCTCCCAAAGTTTACAGATCCTTCTCCATGCCTCGCAGGTGCAAGCTGGCTTTTGTGTCCTTGAACTCCAGTAAACTTATAAGGTTCTAGGAGTAGAACCACAGTTCTCTGTGTCCTTGAGCACACACACATAGAACCACACACACTTCTGTGTGCTGCAGTCCAGTTCTGCTCCTCCTCCTCGTGGACAGGCAAACACACACATATCTAACAATAACTGTACATCTCTGGCCATACAATATAATGCATTTCTTAGAAACAAACAAATATAAATAACCCTCTACTGCACACATGTTGATGGCACATGAAAAAAAAATATTCCACATAATTTTTTGGTTCTTTTGGGAACATTTTATTGATTAAAAAAAAAAAATTTCCCCCCACCCTCCCCCAAACCTAAAATATTTTTTCGTTGCCTCAGGGCAACGTTGTGCGACAATGGTACAGAGTCATAGAGAAAATCATCATCAAAATCAATTTTTTTTTTTTTTTTAAATTCAAGAAATCATTAAGTAAAAAGGGAAAAACACTTGAAAGACATTGATGTATTGAATTTGATACATGCATAGGTCTGTATCATGTAGTGTGCTATGCAATATAATGTACTTCATGTGATAAGATTTCACTCCGTACGAAACTTCAAAAAGCAGTTCATCTCTGCTGTGACATAGTGGTGTATGTTACAATTTTTGCACATCACTTTGGGTGTTCCTGCACACCCAGGAACCTTGCATCTTCCCTTCCTATAATACATTGTTGCCAATGAGAGGTACTGTCTAAAACCTCCTCAAAAATACCCCTTATTGCACAACGTTGCCCTGAGGCAACGAAAAGAAAAACTGAATTTCTGAACATGCAAAATAAAAAAAAACTTCATAAAACCTGACAAAAGGCTTCTCTACACCTTCAAACACACACACATATTTTTTATGTACAGTTCATGTCGCTTTAAATAAGATTACTAAAGCAAATAATATTGCCTTCTTCTCACACCATGTGCTCCTGTGACCATGTGTCAGAACAGGATGTCCCACCTTTAAATGGTGCTTGATATTGACTCCAACACCTTACTGAACTGTTATTTGGTACTTTCTCGACCTTTCTAATTGGTTGATATCATTTAAAGAAATATTTTCTAAACATAGGGCTTAAGAAAACTTTCCGTTGCCTGAGGGCAACGCTGTGCTGTAGAGGGTTAACAATAATATTGTAAGCAATACCTAATATTTAATACATTGGCCAAATGTGTAGCAACAGACATCCAAAATCTAAACAAGGAGGCAGGGTAATTGTATTTTCTTGATATAATACAACAATTGAAATAATTGAAATTGAGTGGAGTGACTGATGTAAAAAATATTTTGAACAATTTATTTGATTAACAAAATAAGTGCACATATAAAATGATGTCCATATTTCCTCAGTGTAATAACCCATGTTACAATGTTAGTGTGTTTTAGTTGTATAGTAACATCACTTTTTGTACTTTACATAAATTTGCACAGTTTAGGAATGTTGCATTTCAAAACAACAACCATATTAATTTGCAACACAAAAATAGTAAAGCCTATATTACAACAATATACGTTAATATAATTGTAAATTTGTGTTAATTGTGAATTTTTCTATGCTTGTGTCCCTATTGGTCTGTGGACCAGGACCACAACTGATTTCACCAAGCCAATTCAAAGCCCTGACTCAACAAATATGAACTTGCTGTTAAAAAGATTACTACTGTACTTTGTCTCAACTTGCAAACAGTATGTTGTCTCTATGATTTATAGGGGATAGTTGAGTTAGATGAGTGGGTTTTACTTTCAATCAAGGTTCATTTGCATTAAGTCCCTTTTGCTGCAAATCACTGTCAGTGTGAACAGCTTTTGGCCTACAAAGCACTCTTACATGAAAATCCAGTCAGGATCGGTATCAATTAACTGAGTGTGTTTTCTCTTCTGTGTAACATTCCTTTTCTTGTTCCCTTACTTTTTTAAAAACCTGTCTATATCAAATGCATAATAATATGCACACAGTATAATACTATTATTACTGAGTATAAACAATGATGTAATAATGTATTATAGAATAAATTAAGCAAATTAACTTTTTTTTTTATTGTGGATAATTTACAGAGTATAGTGCAGACTGTCATTTTCAGTTATACTTTCTTTGAAGTTTATTCTTTGTCCACAAGATGGAGACAACATATTAAATATTGAAGCTTTAAAATCATGGAGATATGGGGATATGTACAAAGATATGGGGCTCCAAATAATTCATAATCATGGGTGATATTTAAAGATTTACATGGAACTTTTAGAATGAGTACTTTAATTATAATGCCTTGGTGAGAGGTATTAGAGTTGTATTACACACTATAAAACTGCACATATTTAAACACACCCAATACAAGGAAATACTGGAGGAACTGTGATATGACTGAAGGTCAGTGAGATTCAGTGAAAGTGTAGCTAATGGCAAACACCTTTTAATAATGTCTCCGTATTAAAGCATTTTAATAAATATGTAAACACAGCTGTTATTCATTCACAGGTAAGAACATTTTATAATGTTAATTTGTATGGTTGCAGCATGTTTTTTGTTTGGCTGTAGGGATGTAGACAGTCTACCAATTATCTAACTTTAACAATTTGTTTGAATAACACCGGTTATTGTACACATTTACGCTTTGCTTCAGATTTTAAGAAAGGATACCCCAATTACTGTCATGTTAACCATATAAAGTAAACAGTACACTTCTTTAAAACGTTTATAAAGTTCTGTTTCACAGCTTATTGAATGCTGCTTTTTTTCACTCAGTCCGGTTAAGTTAGGGCTTGTTTACAAAATTATCAGTAACCTATATTCTCCATTTCTATTACATACTCAAGCCAAACCAAATTGGATATGCATGAATAGGCTTTCTTAGCTAAATTAAATAATTTAACCCATTCTCAATATGACATCATGCTAAATGTGAAATGCTGGTAAAATATCCTTTACATGACACAATACTCTGTTTGTGGAATTTACATTATATTTGTTTTAAAATAAATACAGTAGTGTAAATGTTTGTGCATGCTTCAGGACCTGAGCCAAATGGTCTAAAGTGTTTTGTTTATTAATTCTTAGTGAGTATGACGCATTTTACATCCAATAATTGAATTTGTGACATAGCGATACTAGCAATAATTAGTAACAATATTAGACAAGTTTTAGTGTTATAGAAGGACCGGAAAATAAATACTCAATTTCTGTAAAACATAGTTGATCAACATGGTAGTAAACTCATTTCTACTGAATAGCTTTAGAGTACCAGTACATAAACTTAATTTGAAAAACTGGACTGATGTTGTGAAATGAAATGTTTTGCTGAAAGGATGTAAAGAGAAGAGGAGCAATGGCAGAATCTTTACCAACATCACCAAAACTAAGACAGATGAGGAGACAGAGTATCGATAATAAGATAAGTAAGAAAATATCTAAACAGTGATTGAAGTAAATAACAGAATTAATAACCAACAGTGTTTCTTTTGCTTGCATAATATTAACTGTATATTATAAAATATGTGTAGACTCAACCTTTCATTGTTTCTCTTTTTTCAGACTTGTCGTCCTCCAGTGGTCCTTTGGCTGAGGAGCTTCAGTGTTCAGTGTGTCTGGATGTGTTCACTGATCCAGTCAGCACTCCATGTGGACACACTTTCTGTAAGAGCTGCTTGAACCGGTGCTGGGACAACAAACAGGACTGCGACTGTCCACTCTGTAACGAAACATTCAGTAAAAGACCCGACCTCAAGATCAACACAGCCCTTAGACAGGTTGCGCAACTCTTTAAAGAAAAGTTCAGTCTGAGTAAAACTGAAGTTCTCTGTGACATCTGTGATGATGAAAGAAAAATAAAAGCGCTGAAGACCTGTCTGGTGTGTCAAACCTCTTACTGTGACTCACCTGGAGCCTCATCAGAGAGTCCTGAACTTGAAGAAACACAAACTGATGGACCCTGTAGACAATATAAAGGACTATATATGCCAGAAACATGAGAGACCTCTGGAGTTATTATGTAAAGATGATCAGACATATATATGTGGTTTTTGCACTGATGGAGACCACAAAACTCACAACACTGTTCCTCTAGAGGAGGAGGGTAAAGAGAAGAAGGCACGAGTTACTAACAACATTGAACATACTTTAACAGCATGGTTTCAAATATTCTAAAAAGATCTTCTTTCAGAAGATAGAAGATACATGTAGAGTGATATAATGTCACTGTCTGTGTGTTTCTGTCTATAGACTCAGCTGATGAAGATACGGAAGGACGTGCAAAAGATGATCCAGAACAGAATGGAGAAGATTCAAGATATCGAACATTCTGCAGAACTAAGAAAAGTGAGTACAAGATGTTCAAAGGAGAACATTTTGTTGAATAAAGTCATTATTTTTGTTTTGTTTTTCCCCACAAAAAGTATTCTCGTCGCTTCATAAAATAAACGTTGAACCACTGCAGTAACATTGATGGATTTAACAATGTCTTTAGTACCTTTCTGGACCTTGAAAGTGTTGATTAAATTGCTGTCTATGGATGAGTCATATATCTCTTGGGTTTCATCAAAAATATCTTAATTTGTGTTCCAAAGATAAACAAAGGTCTTACTGGTATGTAACGACACGAGGGTGAGTAATTAATGACAGAATTTTCATTTTTGGGTGAACCAACGAGCAGTTAACCAAGGGGTAATCAGTCCTACTTTTCAGATTCACATTAGACCAGTGTTCCTTGTTATGTAACTGACTTTAAAAAGTCAATTAGACAACTAACTTGTAACACTAGTATAAGCAGTTTAAAGGCAGGAACACACCAAGCCGATGGTCGGCTTCAACTGCTTCTCTATTTCAGAAACTTCAGATTCTTACTGTTTATGATATTAACATTTCTTAAATTTGTGTCTTTATTAATAAGATATATTCATGTGAAGGTAACATTCCAGAGCAATTTAAGATGTATTTTAAAGTAAATTCACAGGTTCACTGTCACTTAACTTGTAAATGCTCAGATTTTCATCTTCCTAAAATTCTCACTTGTAGATGTCAATATTCTATATGATTTAAGGGTATTAAATTATGGAATGGTTTATCTCATCTAGCAGAAAAATGTTATTTCGTTTAAAATGTTACAAAAGATGTATAAAGAAGCATTTTATTGCTGCTTTGTAATTGTGCTTTTTTGTTTATTGATATCTTATGCACTCTATATGTTTTGTTTTTTGAGTATATCATTATTATTATTATTATTATTATATAAATGCTGTAATTAACTTCTGATTCTGATCTGTACCCCAGAATGCCTCCCACCTATATCCATTTGTGGTCATAGACATATTAAAGTAATTTTGGAGAGTGAGGGGTTGATATTGTCACGCTGGGTTGCAGGAAGGTAAACACAGATGAAGAGAATAAATCCAAAATACTAGTTTCACAAAAACAATCCAACATGCAGGCAGGCAGTCAGGTGCAACACAACATATACGGACAGTGATCAGACAAAGACTGAGTGAACGGGAGGAACTTAAAGGGTTACTTCAGGATTTAGCATTAAGCTTTGTATTAGTAGAATACCACTAGTATTTTCGAATTACCGTGCTTTCCCCCTTCATATCAGCCCGAGATGAGAGATTTATGCATTTTTATTCTGTAAAAAAGCCTCCGATGACGCAAAAATCGTCATTTTGCGTCATCGGAGGCTTTTTTGGCCAGAGGCTTAAAACTACAGCCAGTAATAGCAGGTAGTTCCGCATTTTTTCACCACGCCCATACATATGCGCGTTTGAGGTTACTCACGGACATAGATCAAAGATTCTATCAAAAGTGGGTGTCAATTCTATTTTTAAGCTTACAGTAATTCACTTTATTTTGTCTGCACTACATCAGTGGTTCATCTCGCAAATGTATCGGTCTCTGCAGTCATCTCAACCAATACAGCAACAGGCTTTTGTGGTAACGTTAGCATAAATAGATAAATAAACTCAGTTTTACAGAACAGAGGCTTTACTTTGATAACGGTCAACTTATATGCAACTTATATGTAATTGTCTATCTAACGTTACTTTGCTAAGTTTGCAGTTTTACTGCTACCTACAACACTACATATAGGCTACTGTGTTATCAGTCTAGTATCAGCGAGTCTTACCTCTAGGCGAATACGCTTAGTACCAGATGCCCAGGCTGTTCGTCCTCTGTGAAAGTGAATATCGATGGTATCGCGGTGTCCTTCAGAATGGTTCTCTTCATTGCAAAGATATTTGGTTCGTAGTCCTCGTGCTTGAAATGGAGACTACATATTCTGCGTTTTTTTAGGTTTTCTGTAACGGTGTCATCTCCAAACTTCGGGTGTTTGATGGCCCGCAGCCACTGTTTACATCGCTCCAAATCTTTAACTTAATCGGAAAATGATGGAAACTTACTTGTCCTTCCCTGGTTTTGGGTGTACATCCAGGTACAAAGCAATTTAGCACCATTTCGCTGTAAATGTATGAACTAACTCACGATTTATTTGTTTGAATTTTCCTGAATGCCGCCTGTAACCGATAGGCGTGGTTTGGGCGTGGCCTCGCAAGGGCAGCAAAACAAGTGCATTCTGGGAGTTGTTGTCTTTCATCCACATTAGTCAAAAATACATTTTCTGCCTTTTCTCAGTCTAGAAAGCTCCAAATTCAAAAATAATTTCACATTTCTACTACATAAATGACCAATTTTAAATACACATTCATCTTTCCAGGGGTGAAGTACCCCTTTAAGTAGCAAACATAAGTGTAATTAATGGGACACAGGTGATACAAATGAACTAATGATGAAGAGCGAGAAAAACAGACAGGAACACGTGACAATAGAAAAACTGACAGATATTGATAGGCTAATAAAATACTTTTTTTTAGCATTTAAAATGCTAAACCCAAGTGAAATGAAAATGTTTTCTTTCACAATTTAACAAATCACTTTTGATTATTTAAAAAGATTTTCAAATAATGATTTTTTGCACAATGGTGCCCCCTCTCGTGCAGCGGCCATATGGATTGCATATACTGGATACCCCAAACCCTGGGGGTGTAATAACAATCAACAAAACAAGAGACAAGCAAAATAATAGGCCTACCCATACTTGAAATAGGAGGTAAATGGGCTGTTGTTGTCTTCCTCTTTAAATGTCTATTGTGTTGTAATTTGTCTTACACAATTGTTAGTGTCAGCCACAGAGCTGTGGTCAAAAGTGCACCAACTGAGAGACACGAATAACTCTGCATGAGAAATAAGGAAGTCCCTTTCTCTCTTCAGTCTCAGAAGCCTCAGTCTGTTGTCTAAACGTCTGGACATGAACATCTTTCAAGACTCCTGCTGCTCCATTTTGGGTTTTCTCCTGGTTTTCTTTCTCCAGGGTGAGTACCTTGAGAAACATCTCCAGTTAAAGTCTCAACAGGCTGTAATTTTTTTTTTTTTTTTTTTTTTTTTAATTTAAACATATTTAGTTAAGCCTATGTAATAAACAGAAACATATTTACATATTTCATTTATTTAAAGGTACTATGTCATATCGTTAGCCTCATAGCATAATTGCCATTTCTTGGCCAAATTGTGATATCTGCTTTTGAAATATGATCTGGGCAATTATGCTATGAGGCTAATGATATGACACATGGACCTGTGGATATACATGAAACCAAGATGCATATTTGGAACCAAGAGGAGTTTTTCAGATGCATGTTAATTCCCATTTGTATTTGATGTATATTGGGGAATTAACATGCATCTGAAAAACTCCTCTTGGTTCCAAATATGCATCTTGGTTTCATATGTATATGCATAGTAATAATATGTAACCTGTCCGACAAGACTGGTTAAGACTCTGGACAAATGCTTTGGTAACGTGGAAGGTGCATATGTGCCAAAGCTATACCCACCCCTGGGACGTTCGGATCACAACGTTATTCATCTGTTACCAAAATACAGGCAGCTTTTAAAGAGGATCAAGCCTGCCGTTCAGCAGGTTCAAACGTGGTCCAGGGACGAAATAGAAAAGCTAAGAGGCTGTTTTGAGTGCACTCAATGGGACTTATTTTTTAACGATGATGACTGTTGTAGTAATCATGAATTGTTGAATGATACAATGGTTGGTTCGAATGAATGGTTCAAACAAAGAATATTAGAGTCTATCCAAATAATAAGCCGTGGATTAACAAAGATCTGAAACATTACCTAAACATGAAGAAAATTGCCTTCTTGCAGAATGATCAGCAGAAAGTAAAAGAGTTAAACAAAGCAGTAAAACGTAAGATAAAAGATGCACAGAATGAATATAAAGAGAATGTTGAAGAGAAATTAAAAACAGGGAATGTAAGAGACGCATGGAAGGGTTTGAATACAATGATGGGTAGACAAAAGAAAAGAGTTCAAAAACATGAAGACCCTCATTGTCTTGCAAATAATCTTAATATTTTTTATTCACGATTTGATAATGATTTTAATGATGATGATTTGTCTGTTAGTAATGAATTAATGATGACCATGACTCAATCACAGCCTATGATTATACAGGAGAGGGAGGTTGTCACAGTGCTTCATAAAATTAAACCGTATAAGGCATCTGGCCCAGATGGCCTGAAGGGGAAAGTCCTGAAAGAATGTGCAGCACAACTGTGTGTACAAGGTTATTTCAAATCTTCCTGAACAATGGTTTTGTACCATTAGCCTGGAAGAATTCCATTGTCATCCCGGTGCCGAAAATACCTAATGCTAAATCTCTCAAAGACTTTCGCCCAATCGTACTCACATCTATTCTGTGTAAATGTATGGAGCGCATAGTATGTAAGGAACTGTTATCCCAAATCGAGACATGCATAGACCCCATGCAATTTGCCTATCGGGCAAATAGGAGCACTGTGGATGCCTCTCTCACTCTTTTAAATAAGGTTCAAAATCATCTAGATAATTCAAATTCCTATGTTCGAATACTCTTCATGGATTTCTCATCCGCTTTTAATACTGTCCAACCTCATCTTCTTTTAAAGCGCCTTTATGAGTTAGGTGCTAGTAGTTGGATGATTTTATGGATTAAGTAGTTTTTAAAAGGTCGTCCTCAGCAAGTCTGTATAATGTTATGTCAGATTGCTTGGTTTTAGATACTGGGGTACCACAGGGATGTGTACTGTCTCCAATACTTTTTTCCGTATACATAAATGAACTGAAGTGCAATGACGATAACCTTACCCTTATAAAATATGCCGATGATATGGCACTGGTTTCATGTCAGAAAGAAATGAACTGCACCTCATATTGAAAAGACAAAAGAGCTATGTTTGAGAAATCAGTTGAGAAGAGTAGATACCGTATCTGAATATAAACCAGTTGTCATAAAGGAAAAAACTGTAGAGCAGGTCTCGAATTTTAAATATTTGGGTACAATTATAGATGAGAAACTTAATTTTGAAAGTAATGTGGAGTACATTCATAAAAAAGCACGACAACGCCTGGGTCTCCTCAGGAAACTGAGCTTTAATATCGGTCAGCAGACCCTAACTATGTTATATCGATCAATGATAGAGAGTATTCTCACATATAATATTGTTTCATGGTACGGCAATCTAACATTAAAACAAAAGAACAAACTCTCACAAATAATTAATCAAGCAAATAAGATTACTGGACAAAAACAACAGCCACCTCAGAGCTTGTTCGATCATTTCATGGGTACAATGGCAATTGCGATTTTTAAAGATAACACACATCCTCTTCACTCTGTTTTTGAATTGCTCCCACCTGGACGTAGACTAAAATTCCCTTGGCTAGAAAAAATGTCTATAAAAGATCTTTTTTTCCATTGGCAGTGATTATCTTGAATCATACAGTATTTTAATTGAAACAATAGAATGGCTGTTGATATTTTCAATTTTTCTTTCTTACATTGTTTAATTATATAATTGTGTTGTTGATGTGTGATGTGATTTTTAAGCAGTGAATGTATGTTACAGTGCCAAAGAAAAATTTCCTCTCTGTGAAAACAGACTGGACAATAAAGTTCAATCAATCAATCAATCAATAGGTTTATATGTGTCATATGACATAGTACCTTAAAATAAATGAAATATGTAAATATGTTTCAGTTTATTAAATAGGCCTGTAACTAAATGTGTTTAATGGAATGCATTTTTTTTTTTTTTTAAAGTGATTTTAGTTACGTTTTTAAACTTTATTAAGAGACAAATGATCATGCATGTTGTCTTCAAATCTTATCAATGTTTCATCTCTGAGAAAAGACAAAAGCTCAGCTCAGGAAACCTCAAGTCATAGTGCTTGTAAAGGGAGCTTGTTTGTAAAAGGAAGTGGTCTTGGCTCGGTTTCGAGGCTATATAATCCATTTCATAAAGCTATTGTTTCCAGGCTGCTAAGAGAATCTGTGTATCATTCGTTCAGTCATTTTTTGATTTAATATTGAAAGTAGAAAAATGTGAAAATGGCTCTAGTCTTCCTCAGCTGCAGTTGTATGGATTCTTAACATGTTTATTGCAACAACATTTAATAGTTTTCTCACCAAACAACCAGACTAACTAATGGCTCAACAAACTGTACCGAGACTATGGGCTTTCTTCTGTGTATAAGTTCACCTATGGCTACGCGCGGTGTGTCAGAGAAATGGGTACAGCCTGGCTGTGCTGTGGTGCCATTCTCAAGAAGATAAGAGTGAATTAGTGAGAAGTGTGAGAGGGTCTGTGGTGATAAACTCACAACTCAAACGCTGTGAGGTTCTTTTGATGGTTCATTTATTTGTCACCCTTATCTGTTCCCTTCTTCGCATTTGTTCTGCTGATGATGTTGTCAAACTGGTGTTTAATTAATCTTATTTTGAATGTGAAAAATATGACATGATTTTATAATAATAGGCTATGTAACCAAAGTTGTTTGTTGTGTATTGTAGGGTCATGTACTAATCCAGATGTTGAGGTCCACAAAGCTGTCGGAGACTTGCTGGATTTAATTGCTGATTACCCAAAAGAAGATCTTGAAGTACAGTGGACATATAATAATGAGATTCACATTGCTGAGTATGATAACAATAAGATAAAAAAGCTGAAATCTCAATTTTACAAAAGGTTAGAGATGAATGAGGACAATATTAGTATAAAAGTGAAAGACCTGAAACTTCAGGATTCTGGAATCTTCTCTATTGTTGCAAAAACAAACTCTGTTCAATATCCAACAAAATTAATTCAGCTACATGTTCATGGTGAGTTTAATTACTTGATTTATCCTGTCAATGCTGTTATGATGTAAATCGCAAATTCTAAAACAACACACAGTCAAGAACTGGAGTTAAATAAATCCATAATAATTCAAGTTAAACAGTTCCTTTATGAAGAAAACATGTTAATATAGAAATTAACATTTGCATATTATTCTCCTACAGATCTTATCAGAGATGTACAGATTGAGTCCAGTAATTCCTGGTTGCCGTCAAAAAACATCTGCATGTTTCATCTTCAGTGTCAGGCATCCGGCGATCCGAATCCCTCCTACAGCTGGAGCGGTGATCTGGTCAAGACCGGACCGAACCTGAATATCAACCTCCGTCTAGCAGAGAGCGCTACACTCAACTGCACCGCCAACAACACCGTCAGCGTCAAGCATACTACTAAGACTGTAGTGTGTAGAGGGAAAAATGAGTATTCAAGGTTCTGTGTAAAAATGTAGAATTCTTAAATTCTCTAAGGATTATATAATGTTATATTTTAAAATAAAGACCTTTAAGAAAATTTTTTGCCTAGCGATCATTATTGTATTAAAGTCGGCATGAAATCAAAATTGACCTGATTTACTTTGTTAGTGCATATTACTAGTCTTGTGGTGAACAATTAATCTGTGCAAGTTAAAGGTGCTAAAGAGGATGTTTTGTTTTATACATTTTTGCAATATTACTTGAAACTGTCTTTACTAACTGATAAAAGACTATTTATTAGGTGCACTGAAAGTTATATTATTAATATACATCATCTGTGCACGAGGTAGGGCCTTAAAAACATCAGCCAATCGTTTACGCGATCATCGCGTAAACGATTGGCCCTCTGGCTTGTCAATCACTGCCGTAACGTTCCTTGTGAGAGACGAGCGCGGCTGCGCTCTCCAGTAACTTTCCACACTTCACAGGCGCCGCATGTGATGTTTTTGTCAGGAGACAGGAGTAACAACTGCAGATTATGAGTCACCTGCGGTGAGTCCGACATAATGAATCCAAAAAACACAACACAGCGAATGCCGGTGTTAAACACTCGTGTTCCAATACTCGTGCACGAGTTTTGGGAGGCGTTCCTTTGAAATGAGCTGTGAAGGAGGGGGGCTGTTCTTACGCATGCGCTCATTTCAAAAACTCAGTAACAGTCTTTGGATTCTCAGTCGACGAAAAAATCGTCTCTATCACCTTTAATACACAGAAAAAAATTGTTTGTTGTGGTAATCTTTAATCAAAATCTGAAAAGTTATTTCTGGTCTAGAATGGCGTTCCTTCCCAGATGACGTCAGTTTGACGGCTTGGGTTGAAATCGCTTAAACCACTCCCCTCCAACCGTAGTCTGCTATGAGCGAGAGATGGAGAGGAGTAAAACCCTGCCCTCTATTCAATATTCCGTTTCACTTGGAAATACGTCACAACACTGGAGAAAAGTCATTTGCAACTTCCGGTTCACGGGGCCTTTAAAAAGAAAAAAAAAATTTTGATGTTGGGGTGCTGGGCACAGTGTCTCCTCAGTCTTTCCTATTTTTCTTGGTTTCTTTTTTTGCATGTATGAATTCTTCCTTATTCTAACATAGAGAGGATGGGCAGTTAAAACAATAAATAATGCTTTTTCTGATACATATCCTCCTTAAGAGGCCTTGTATTGGGTGTAACACCCATATATTGTGAGGCCTTAAGGCCTGTTCACACCAAGGACGATAATTATACAGATAACGATAAAGATATAGTTATAAAAATCATTCTCAGTATCGTTGTCAATATTTAAGAATAGCAGAGTTCACACCACAGCTATAACGACAACGACACAGAGTAATGATATCTTGGAATCACTTTCAGCATGATTTTATCCAGCTGATGAACGAGAAAAACATCGACAGCCAATCAGAATCCATTTTGCTGTAATGAGCTGGAGCATTTAAAGTTACAGACAAGCATCACATGTTAGCATAGTATATTGTTTTTGACACCTCAAAAATCCTGTCTGTAAAATCTGGGGAAAGTTTAATTTCATTTTCATTTCAATTCTTTTATTATTAATAATATTTAACATTTATTTTCTGGGTTATAATTTGATTTGCGATTATGTTAATGAATGTTAAATCACAGATATGCATTTCTACCCTAAACTTTAAAATTGTGTTTTGCGGCATGTATTTTGATCTTAATACCTTTAACCTTATTATTTATTATTCTCAGGTTAGGTAAAGTAAGTCGAGTCTGGCCTAAATTATAAGCATTTAAAATTACTTACAATTTGGTCAGAAGACTCCTCTGTGGTACGTTCTTGTTCAAAGTCTTAAACCACTATAAATCAAGCCAAGGTAGGCAGCTTTTGTACTTAATTAAACTTCTTTTAATTGGTTACTTTTCTTTTTATAATAAACAAAAATGTAAAGGCAAATAAAACTTCATCATTAAAGGTATAAAATACAGTAATCACTCTTGAGTCAAAGGTGTAGTCAGCTCTGGGCTTCCCATCTTCAGCTTGGGGTTTCTTGTCCTCAGCTCTGGGCTTCTAGACGTCGGGGGTACTGACATATCAGTATCCGAAGAGGCAATCAACTCATCAGTCTTTTATACTCATGTTGTTTATTGCAGACGTTAGGTTATATTCTTGATTGATGTACGTTGTAACTCTCCCAAAGTTTACAGATCCTTCTCCATGCCTCGCAGGTGCAAGCTGGCTTTTGTGTCCTTGAACTCCAGTAAACTTATAAGGTTCTAGGAGTAGAACCACAGTTCTCTGTGTCCTTGAGCACACACACATAGAACCACACACACTTCTGTGTGCTGCAGTCCAGTTCTGCTCCTCCTCCTCGTGGACAGGCAAACACACACATATCTAACAATAACTGTACATCTCTGGCCATACAATATAATGCATTTCTTAGAAACAAACAAATATAAATAACAATTAAAGCTGCAAGCAGCATTTACCGGGGTTCAAGCATTTAAGGCCTTTAAGCACATACAAAGGTATTATATTTTATTTAGCAAGCATGTAAACATTTAGATTATATACAGAAAAGACAATTTAGAGCAAATTCAGGCAATTTAGCAAGGAAAAACATGGTTTATAAAGGTTTCTTGACAGTTACAGCGCCATCTATTGCCTGATTCCCACCATTTTTGCGGGGTGTCCTCAGAATGTGTCCATACATATGTGTGCCAAATTTGGTGAAAATATCTCATTTCATTTTGAAGTTATAGACACTTATATATAAGAGAGCATAAAAAATGACCCATGAAAGACTTTGATTGGATTTTTTTCCCACTTCCTATCAAAATTTTGACATTTGGGCTATAACATATAGTAAACCAACTTAGGTTCCGTGTTTTCTACGCTCGTTTCGTCTCGATAGGACTAACGGTTTCGAAGATATTCGCAAAAGTTTTTTAAGCGCTAAATCACAACGTAGCACAAACCATAAGGCGAAACCTAACATGTTTGATATCGTTGGACTCGGCAAGGATTCAGGAGTAAAAAGACGTGACTCCCATGAAAATAAGTCAGACACATCCAAAGTTATATATATTTTCATCTAAAACCATTAGAAACATATGTTTTTTAAAGTTTTTTCACAATTACAGCGCCACCTATTGTCCGATTTACACGAAAATTGGCATGCTTCTTTAGAGTCATATACTTCATGTGCTCACCTATTTTCGTGAAGTTCTGAGCTTTTGTTTAGGTTTTATAGGCTTTTGGGTATATTTAGCCACGCCCATTTTCTAAATGACCCAGTTATAGCGATCCAAAGGGCAAAGTTCAACTTTTTTTTGATAATTATTGATCTAGAGAGTCCATAGAATTGTCCTACACTGGTTTCGTTCCGATCGGGCGAAAAACCTAGGACTAGTTCGCAAAAGTAGGTTTTTCACATATTTGCGAATAATTAATGAACAATTTGATTGACAGCATTGGTTCTAGAGGCAAAGTTGTTCAGCATGAGGAGATCTATCAACTGATATGCATATTATGTGGTTTTATGAAACACCACGTGATTACCGAGGCGTAAAACTCGTTAGCGCCAACTTGTGGCCGATTTCTTTCAAAATTCTTACAGACCTTTAGGACCATGAGTCGAACATGCCCATCGAGTTTCGTTCCGATCGGCCTCTGTTAACCTGGTCTAATAGGTGCTCAAACTTCATTGGCTGATGGCGGCCATGTTTTCTGAGATATGCCAATGTCCTCATAGGCAGTCATGCCCCCTTGGACCAAGACACTGCATGCCAAATTTCAAGTCAATCGGACTAACGGTTGCATAGTTACAGACATTTTTATGTTTTTTTCGTGTTATAGCGCCACCTAGTGTCCAATCGACGCGATTTTTTTATCGTGACCAAAGATTGAGCCTATACACATGTGTACCAAGTTTGGTGAAAATATCTCATTTTGTTTTCGAGTTATAGCCATTTTAGTAAAAGTGGCTCCGCCCTTAACATACATTTTGGTGCCCCTTAGCGACTGTGAATCAAAATTTCAAAATTCTCTCGATAATTATTGATCTTTAGTCTCCAGAGAACATTTCTGCACTAGTTTGGTTCCGATCGGACGAAAAACCTAGGACTAGTTCGCAAAAGTAGTTTTTTGACAAAATTCAAAATGGCGGAAAAATTTTCATACCGGAAATGAAATCGGAGATATACGTTTTGTTCGTAAAGGTCTCAGCTTTCCAATGATATAAGACACTTGAGTCTGTGACACACGGATTAGGAGTTATGAGCCATTTCGCGCATTTGATCGCTGTAGCGCCACCTATTGGCCGATTTGGGTCATACTTTGTCAACCTCTCCTCGATTTTTGTACTATCATTTGACAAAGTTTCAAGTCTCTAGCACTTACGGTTTAGGCTGCACGATGCGTTTTACGGCGGAAGAAAAATAATAATAATAATAATAATCCTAACAATTACAATAGGGTTTCAGCACTTCGTGCTTGAACCCCTAATAATATTGTAAGCAATACCTAATATTTAATACATTGGCCAAGTGTGTAGCAACAGACATCCAAAATCTAAACAAGGAGGCAGGGTAATTGTATTTTCTTGATATAATACAACAATTGAAATAAAATTGAGTGGAGTGATTGATGTAAAAAATATTTTGAACAATTTATTTGATTAACAAAATAAGTGCACATATAAAATGATGTCCATATTTCCTCAGTGTAATAACCCATGTTACAATGTTAGTGTGTTTTAGTAACATCACTTTTTGTACTTTACATAAATTTGCACAGTTTAGGAATGTTGCATTTCAAAACAACAACCATATTAATTTGCAACACAAAAATAGTAAAGCCTATATTACAACAATATACGTTAATATAATTGTAAATTTGTGTTAATTATGAATTTTTCTATGCTTGTGTCCCTATTGGTCTGTGGACCAGGACCACAACTGATTTCACCAAGCCAATTCAAAGCCCTGACTCAACAAATATGATCTTGCTGTTAAAAAGATTACTACTGTAATTTGTCTTAACTTGCAAACAGTATGTTGTCTCTAGATGATTTACTGTAGGGGATAGTTGAGTTAGACGAGTGGGTTTTACTTTCAATCACGGCTCAATTGCATTAAGTCCCTTTTGCTGCAAATCACTGTCAGTGTGAACAGTCTGTTAGAGCTTCTGGCCTACAAAGCATTCTTACATGAAAAATCCAGTCAGGATCGGTATCAATTAATTAAGTGTGTTTTCTCTTCTGTGTAACATTCCTTTTCTTGTTCCCTTACTTTTTAAAGACCTGTCTATATCAAATGCATAATAATATGCACACAGTGACTTCAGCAGTATAATAATATTATTACTGAGTATAAACAATTATGTAATAATGTATTATAGAATAAATGAAGCAAATAAACTTTTTTTATTGTGGATAAGATTTATTTATTTATTGTGGATATCGTGTTACAGAGTATAGTGCAGACTGTCATTTTCAGTTATACTTTCTTTTGAAGTTTATTCTTTGTCCACAAGATGGAGACAACATACTAAATATTGAAGCTTTAAAATCATGGAGCTATGGGGCTATATACAAAGATACGGGGCTCCAAATAATTCATAATCATGGGTCATATTTAAAGATTCACATGGAACTTTTAGAATGACTACTTTAATTATAATGCCTTACAACCCAATACAAGGTCAAAGTCTGATGTGTTCCAGGAAATACTGGAGGAACTGTGACATGACTGAAGGTCAGTGAGATTCAGTGAAAGTGCAGCTAATTTAATAATGTCTTTTTGAAAAACAGCTCATTATTAAAGAATTCTAATAAATATGTAAACACAGATGTTATTCATTCAGGTAAGAACATTTTATAATGTTAATTTGTATGGTTGCAGCAGTTAAATACTTAACTATTTTATTGAATTAGATTTTTTCATGTTTTTCGTTTGGCTGTAGGGATGTAGACAGTCTACCAATTATCTAACTTTAACAATTTGTTTGAATAACACCGGTTATTGTACACATTTATGCTTTGCCTCAGATTTTAAGAAAGGATACCCCAATTACTGTCATGTTAACCATTTAAAGTAAACAGTACACTTCTTTAAAAAGTTTAAAAAGTTCTGTTTCACATCAGGTAACTTATTGAATGCTGTTTTCTTTCACTCAATCATTAGCATATATTCTCCATTTCTATTAGATACTCAAGCCAAACCAAATTGGATATGCATGAATAGGCTTTCTTAGCTAAATTAAATAATTTAACCCATTCTCAATATGACATCATGCTAAATGTGAAATGCTGGTAAAATATCCTTTACATGACACAAGGCTCTGTTTGTGGAATTTACATTATATTTGTTTTAAAATAAATACAGTAGTGTAAATGTTTGTGCATGCTTCAGGACCTGAGCCAAATGGTCTAAAGTGTTTTGTTTATTAATTCTTAGTGAGTATGACGCATTTTACATCCAATAATTGAATTTGTGACATAGCGATACTAGCAATAATTAGTAACAATATTATACGTAGACAAGTTTTAGTGTTATAGGAGGACTGGAAAATAAATACTCAATTTCTGTAAAACGTAGTTGATCAACATGGTAGTAAACTCATTTCTACTGAATAGCTTTAGAGTACCAGTACATAAACTTAATTTGAAAAACTGGACTGATGTTGTGAAATGAAATGTTTTGCTGAAAGGGTGTAAAGAGAAGAGGAGCAATGGCAGAATCTTTACCAACATCACCAAAACTAAGACAGATGAGGAGACAGAGTATCGATAATAAGATAAGTAAGAAAATATCCAAACAGTGATTGAAGTAAATAACAGAATTAATAACCAACAGTGTTTCTTTTGCTTGCATAATATTAATTGTATATTATAAAATATGTGTAGACTCAACCTTTCATTGTTTCTCTTTTTTCAGACTTGTCGTCCTCCAGTGGTCCTTTGGCTGAGGAGCTTCAGTGTTCAGTGTGTCTGGATGTGTTCATTGATCCAGTCAGCACTCCATGTGGACACACTTTCTGTAAGAGCTGCTTGAACCGGTGCTGGGACAACAAACAGGACTGCTACTGTCCACTCTGTAACGAAACATTCAGTAAAAGACCCGACCTCAAGATCAACACAGCCCTTAGACAGGTTGCGCAACTCTTTAAAGAAAAGTTCAGTCTGAGTAAAACTGAAGTTCTCTGTGACATCTGTGATGATGAAAGAAAAATAAAAGCGCTGAAGACCTGTCTGGTGTGTCAAACCTCTTACTGTGACTCACCTGGAGCCTCATCAGAGAGTCCTGAACTTGAAGAAACACAAACTGATGGACCCTGTAGACAATATAAAGGACTATATATGCCAGAAACATGAGAGACCTCTGGAGTTATTATGTAAAGATGATCAGACATATATATGTGGTTTTTGCACTGATGGAGACCACAAAACTCACAACACTGTTCCTCTAGAGGAGGAGGGTAAAGAGAAGAAGGCACGAGTTACTAACAACATTGAACATACTTTAACAGCATGGTTTCAAATATTCTAAAAAGATCTTCTTTCAGAAGATAGAAGATACATGTAGAGTGATATAATGTCACTGTCTGTGTGTTTCTGTCTATCTATAGACTCAGCTGATGAAGATACAGAAGGACATGCAAAAGATGATCCAGAACAGAATGGAGAAGATTCAAGATATCGAACATTCTGCAGAACTAAGAAAAGTGAGTACAAGATGTTCAGAAGAGAACATTTTGTTGAATAAAGTCATTATTTTTGTTTTGTTTTTCCCCATAAAAAGTATTCTCGTCGCTTCATAAAATAAACGTTGAACCACTGCAGTAACATTGATGGATTTAACAATGTCTTTAGTACCTTTCTGGACCTTGAAAGTGTTGATTAAATTGCTGTGTATGGATGAGTCATATATCTCTTGGGTTTCATCAAAAATATCTTAATTTATGTTCCAAAGATAAACAAAGGTCTTACTGGTATGTAACGACACAAGGGTGAGTAATTAATGACAGAATTTTCATTTTTGGGTGAACCAACGAGCAGTTAACCAAGGGGTAATCAGTCCTACTTTTCAGATTCACATTAGACCAGTGTTCCTTGTTATGTAACTGACTTTAAAAAGTCAATTAGACAACTAACTTGTAACACTAGTATAAGCAGTTTAAAGGCAGGAACACACCAAGCCGATGGTCGGCCATCGGGCAGGAGCTCATCAATCCGTTGGGCCATCTGATCATTCTGATTGGCTATTCAGCTACTGCCACTTGCTGGTACGGAAAGGCATTTCATCTTACGCAGGTGCAGAACAGACCTTGGCCGTCGGGTGTCGGGTGTCGAGTATCGGTTTGGTGTGTCAGGGCAACTTTGGACACAGACGCTGCCAACGTGAGTCAATCCCGCAGTCTGCTTTCGTCGCCACTACTTCGTCGGCGCCGGCTTGGTGTGTTCCTGCCTTAAGCAACCGGCCACAGATTTCAGCAAAATTTTGATCATAAGTGCAATGCAGTACTAAATTATATTTTATTAACAAAGTTCTGGAAGATCATGTTCAGATAATCTACCCAATCAGCATGAGAGGAGGCATATTTGTAGCTATAGCCAATTTACCTCTGTTCCACAACAGTTTTCCAGCATTTCCAGCACAAGGTTTCCTCCGCAATCAGTGCGGGCCCTGATGCTATCTTTTCCTCTGTTTCTCCCTGCACCTCGTCCAACCCAAAGGGCCTGACCCAAGTGTGAGGCTGCCTCTGAAAATGGCCACAGCCCCAGCCCTCTTCCCTCCTACCTCGGCTGGGTATCCGCGTACCTCAGCTGTTTGAACTCCTCCTCAATCTCCAAGTTAACTGATTCTGGAAAATCTTCCTTTCTTAAAATAAGAAAGTGGACAGTCAACTGATTATGGTATGCTCTCGCCGGCGCAAACATACATTTTTCACAAAGAAGAAATTTTTATTTTTCTAAATTACCTGCCAGAATACATCTGTCGCTCCTCCCACTCACAGTCGCTCTTCTAAATGTTTTACTTTTGCAGCACAATTTTGGGGGTTTTCTTTGTCAGTCTGTCTCCCAGCGGCTCTCCAGCACTTAATTGCTTTTTTGGGGGAATACTCAGGGTTCGGGCCAAATTCCGAGCTCGGAGCCCTCCCCTTGGACAGAACGCCAAATATGCATATTTTATTCTATAACTGATTATATGTAAGTGCGAACAATTGCTTGATATGTAGCACACACTTTCTCTAGTTGTTACCAACTAACTGTTAGTTTGATTAGTTAGGTTGATTCTAGCTGGCTGGTTAACACAGTGTCTACACCAGACATGAGCAGTGGGATGCAACAAAAGTGAACAGAACCCATTATAATCAGTGATGCTGTCTACACTGGATGCAGTGCGGTGCGATTCCCAACAGTAAACTGATCCCCTGTTCTATTTCTGCCTGCGCTACTTCTGACACAAAGGACCAATGGATTTACAAATGTTGCATCTAGTGTAGAAAGCTGCTAACTGTTGTGTCGCAACGCAACAATAGTCAATGGGCTTAAATACCGCGTCGCACCTCAACAGCGAGAAGCTATACACTGGACATGACAAAGCAATCATGGGAAAATCCATTTGTCCTTCATGTTAGAAGTAGTGTGAGCTCTTGGAGTACATCAGAAACAGAGCGAGGCATCAATTTACTGTTGACGATTTGCTGCATCACGCCACATCAAGTGTAGACTGAATCACTGATTATAATGGGTTCTATGGGTTTTAGTCGCGTTGCGCCACTTGCGTCCAGAGTATTGACGGTGTTAAAAGTAAATATTAGACTGCTCCCATTATATTGAAAGAAGTTTTACTATAATGTCACACAGTTCCACTGTTAACAGCTGCATGAATTATAATGTGAGCAATTACAAATTCTTGAGAAAATAAGCATATATACTGATACTATACATTTGCATCTCCTTCTATGATGTGAAGTCCAGTTCTCATATCTACTCTTTCACTGGTCAGTCTTTCACTGAGAAACTCTATCCATTATTTAGCCCATGTCGAAATGATAAAGGAAAGAATTCAGCCCCACTGATCATCTCACCTGTTAATTACAACGAATGAATTTACACACTAAATATAAAATGAAAATAAAGCTTTTTTAAACTAAGAGTCTAAAAATAGTAGGCTAATCGTCCATGTTTTTTGCTGGCTTTCCTTCTGTTATTTTATATAAGTTTCTCTGAAACCATTTGGATTGGTCACCAGATATGTAAAGTAACAAATTACTGTACACAGCCTACTCACTTTATTGTAACTGAGTAGTTTTTGTCAGAAAGAAAAGTTTATTAGGAATGAGAATATTAAGTAGCTAAGATATCTTGAATATTTTTAGAGTTACCGGCATGACATGAAATAATATTTATGGCACTCAGACAGTTATGTTCTATGCAATTGAGCTGATACAAAAAAATGAGATACATTTCTAGTTTTAACATATGTTCTTTAGATATTCCTCTTTAAAAGAGAAAAAGTATAAGCTGTATGCAAAGTGACCCACATTTGGTTTTTGACCACTGAAAATGTATACAGTTTGCCAATTTACTCATGGAGCCGAATTAACATGTCCATATCTCTGGGATTGAACCATCGAGGGCCTTTAAAATGAAGATACCAAAAGGAACGTTTGTTAAGAACCAGAATCTAAGGATATTAAGATATCTTTAATACTTCTTGAGTTACAGGCATGCAAACTTGAGGCAAAAAACACAAGAAGTATATATTTTTGAACTATCACCATTGGTATATAATGAAACAAAGATTGTTAAAGTCAACAGATTTTAAATGGAGTGGAAATGCTTGCATGTGTGAAAATAAAAGTTACTGATGGTGTGTGCGTCTGCCACATTGCCTCTGCAGGGAATGGGGGAACGAGGTAAAAGTGAATTAATTCAGCCACTGATAAACACCTGCTGTTAAACATCAGAACCACTGAAGGACAAAGAAAAAAGAACAGAAAAAAAGAGAAGAGATTAGCAGAAACACAATAACTATACTGACTTCCAGTGTGAAACCAGTTTAAAAGCTAGTTTGGCCTTATTTCTTTCATACATGTACAGAAGTTCTTGATGAGAATTGACAGGTATAGATGTTGATGTTTTATTAAAAATAATAAAGTTTGTAACGACCATCATGGTGATTAGTGTTTACTTTAGTTGGGCTCTTGAACGTCGACTTTTTACCACTATTTTTTTTCTCTGGCTGCTCTAACTGTGTGTCTTTATGGCAAGAAGAAACTAAGTAGTAGTAGTTTGGGTGTTGTTGGCTATGTTGTGATGATGTCATACTCATCATGGACTCATCTGATGTACTGTTCTCGTTGTGATCTTTGATTTTATGATGTTTTATTAATGTTATATTTAATGTTTAATTTTATATTACTGTTGCTAAATTGCAGTAAATGTTTGATAATTATTATCAACGGTTTAAAACGTTGAAAGCACAATTATCCGCGCAAGAGACGCTGTTCCTCAGGCTGAATTGTGTGCGCGCGCTCCAAAACGGATCGCAAATCGACAAACAAATTACACGTTGGGCTTCAAGGGCACGTCCAAGCGATCAAATACACACAAAAATGTGTTAAAATGACCGGATTGGAGCGTGTTTAACTACTTAACCCATTTTAGCCCACCGGCAACTTGCCGCAGGTTGTCATTTTCCTTTTGTACGTTTTTTCTAGATGTTTTCCATGTTTTATTTCTCAATGACATGCAAGAAAACCACCAAATAAAGGATCAAGAACAAAAACTACATTTCCCATAATTCCCAGCGATGAATAAAGGACATGAGGAAATGCCGCGCTCTTTTGATAGCCTTTGTTCCATGCTGCAGTCACGGATCCAGGCGAAACTCCAGGTAAGACAATTCAAAAACAATTTAATAAAGAATCAACCTCAAACCCATATCTTTGTCTTGGTGTTATTCAATCACTAGCGTGCACTCTAGCAATGACTAATCACTCTTTAATGTTGTTATGCGCGCATAAAGAGCATGTATCCATTAACAAAAAAATGGTTTGGGTAAATGTTAAAGAAACAAAATAAACACATAGAAAATATATAAACAAGCAAGGAAATCAAATCAATTACTTACAAAAACATAAAAAAAAAAACTAGAACCATTTAATAAATGTGGCCTTAGCCGTCACAGGGGTATACTGTGTTTAATGTGTTAATAAATCAAAGTTATTGGTCTTGTTTAGTGCTTTTTGCTTTCATAATATTTTATATTGTTATATATTATATATTGTTATTTGTTAATCTATTTATTTTTTAATTAATTTATTTTTTATTTGTTTGTTATATGTGACCTTGGACCACAAAACCAGTCATAAGGGTCATTTTTTTTTAAATTAAGATTTATACATCATCTGAAATGTGAATATATATATATATATATATATATATATATATATATATATATAAGCTTTCCATTGATGAATGGTTTGTTAGGATAGGACACTTGGCCGAGATACTACTATTTGAAAATCTGGAATCTGAAGGTGCAAAAATATTAAAATATTGAGAAAATCACCTTAAAATTGACCAAATGAAGTCCTTAACAATATATGTCCACTCAAAAAAAGAATTATTTATATATTTATGATAGAATTTTTGGCATTAAAGAAAAAAAATAAAAATAATTTTGACCCATACAATGTATTGTTTGCTATTGCTACAAATATACCCGTGTGACTTCTGACTGGTTTTGTGGTCCAGGCTCACATATAGGAGTAATTTTTTCTAAAGAACAATGTAATTTAACATTTTGATTCACAATGGTCTGTTGGAGCAACTTAATGGCTGCACTTTGTTCTGCACTATGTTCCACCTTTTTAAAACAAATGGATTTGTTGTTTGTTTTGTTTTCATATTCAAGAAATTATAAGATAGATGCAACTTTGTGTTCACATCGAATGTTCTTCGACTTTGATTGATCTGTCGAAAGCAGTTATTTTGAGTTAGATGCATAAATGTTCTCCTATTCAAATTTTACATTGAGGGGTACATACAACATATTCGCCCACCGGCAACTATAGTTGCCACACATTCAAATGCGTTTAAGAAAAAAAAAAAAAAAAACCTGGGGAAAATAAATGCAGAACATGTTCACATAGGACACTATTAACAGGACTATATGCATGAAATAATTCAGAAAAATTTGGGCACAAATGGGTTAAACGCAGTTTATATCGTAAGTGTACATGAACAGCTGGGAGAAAATCCGATGTGTGTTAATATCTATTGTCTTAAAGTGACAGCAGTCACCTTCTGATGATTGTGCCATCAATGTTAATCAAACAACAAAATGCAAAGAGAAAATCACTTACAGCTCTTCATCTGAATATTAGCTTTAGTAGGCATTAATCTATTAATTTATACTGTGAAAACCATGCAGTGTTATTTTACATTTGGTTACTTTACTTAGATTTCTTTTATAGGCTAGGCCTATATTACTTACCTGAACACATGAACAAATGAAAGCACTTTATTTCATTTGTATCTTTGTTTTATTGTATTTGTCAGTTTGTTTTACTTTGTTTCGTTGTTCATGTTCTTATTGTATCTTAAATAAAAGACCAAAAACGCCGGACACTATAATATAAAGCAAAGTTAATTCAGCTCTTTTTATATATTATATTATATTATATTATATTATATTATATTATATTATATTATATTATATTATATTATATATGAACAAAAAGTACTGATAAGAATACCGTTAAAGTACCAGATCGATAAGCAGTATCAGTAAGAGTAGTAATACCGTTAAAACCTTAACGATACCCAGTGCAGGAAATGATATGACAACAATAAGGTCTAAATCTAACTGGTCCCTCTAACAGTATTGGCTTCAGCTTGGCCCCCCCCCCAGTTGAAATGGTCTAGAACCGCCACTGATTTAGGCATGTAGACATGGTCAAGACAATCTGCTGAAGTTCAAACTGAGCATCAGAATAGGGAGGAAAGGTGATTTAAGTGACTTTGAACATTGTGCGGTTGTTGGTGCCCAACAAGCTAGAGTATTTCAGGGGTTTTAATGCACAAACATCTCTAGGTTTCACAGAGAATGGTCCGAAAAAGAGGAGAATGGCCAGACTGGTTCGAGCTGATAGAAAGGCAACAGCACTAAAAAAGAAAAAAAAAAGAAAGTTGTTTCATTTTAAAAAAGTAAGTGTTCGTGCTACCTTAAAATTTAAGTTTACTGCATGACAATGAGTTCACTATACTCAAATGGCTTCAACAGTCACCAGATCTCAATCCAATAGAGCACCTTTTGGATGTGGTGGAATGGGAATTTTGCATCATGGATGTGCAGCTGACAAATCTGCAGCAACTTCGTGATGCTATCAATATGAATCTGAGGAATGTTTCCAGCACCTTGTTGAATCTATGCTGTGAAGAATTAAGGCAGTTTTGAAGGCAAAAGTGCCAAACAAGTACTAGGAAGGCGCACATAAAAAAGTGGCAGGTGAGTGTGTGTTTCTTTTTTGCATCATTTCACTAATTATTTTTCACTAATTTGAAGGTAATGAGGTCTTCTAGCTTGGTCAAGAAAGTACAAAGGTTATAAATGTCATATATTTTTGTATTTATTTTAGTTATTTCATTTAAAGGTGCAATGTGTAAACATTAGGAGGATCTATTGACAGAAATGCAATATAATATACATGTTTTCAGTGGTGTATAAAGACCTTACACAATGAACCATTATGTTTTTATTACCTTAGAACAAGCTATTTATATCTACATACACCACGGGTCCCCTTACATTTTAAGTCACCATTTTGCACCGACATGTTTCTACAGTAGCCCTAAACGCTCTACAGAGCATGTGGCTACTCTTGTCTATCTCAGACGACAACATATTTGTCCTGTGTTGGCCACCGTAGCTTGTCTATATTGCAATTCGCAAAGACAGATAAATCTGAGGGAAATAACATAATAACGGCAAAAGAAATAAAAAATGAAAGACTTAAAGCTGCTGTCCGCAGTTTTTCCTCTTTGTCGCCATCTCTGTTTGAAATCTGTACGTGCGTTGTGCCTCGGCACAGCTCGTCAGCGCGGATCAATCTAATGTTTGCTGTCAGTCACCGCACCGGTGTGGATACTGAACTTCAGAATCACAGATTCTACGTCTTGAAAGTATGACCAATATAAGAATTTTCGCTGGAAAATATCATCTGAACAAGTAAGTAACATTTCTGCCACTTTTGTTTTGACCAACTGAGGAAAAAAGCATTAGGCCTACAATAAATCACGCTGCCAATGATGATTAAATCTAACGATCGCTTAGCTCTGATCACACCAAACCGTGCAAATTATTATTACTGTTATATTGTTCTCAAATTGTTAATGTTAACAACATCAGCACTGCGTGACTGTGTATTTAGTGTGTATTAGCGTTACCTGTAGATTTCAATTTCTGTAGCCACTCAACAGTCCGAAGTCTTTTGCTTTTTGACTAAGGGTGAATCTCCAGTTGTCACTGATGATTGTCATTTGGACCTTTCTGGATTACAATCCGCCATCAAAATGATAAGTTTAATTATTTCAGCTGCTGTGAGAAAAGGCTATAAACGTGCCGCTACCGGCAGCTTCCTCACATGATTTAACTGAGCCTCTCGACGGGACTCCTTTCTGTTTACGGACGTGACGTAATGACGCACAGAGGAACTGCTGCATGCTTGAATTTCCCGCGGAAATCCGCCAGTTCGCTCTTATTATAAAACATTATTACAAGCTAACCGTCGTGAATCGAGACAAGATAATTAGATAGTTTTGAACACTGGGTGGTTATGTACTTGTTCAAAAGTTGATTTTGGTTAATTTTTAACCAAAAAAAGTTGCGGACTGCAGCTTTAAGCAATTGATAAATAAATGTAGAGATAAATGTAGAGTTCAGCAAGAATTAAAGGTGCAGTAAGCGTTTTCTGAGAAATGCTGTTTAAAGTAGATTGAGCGCCAAAACACTCTTGTAGCCAATCAGCAATAAGGGGCATATCCACTCATGACGGGGGAGGTGCCTGTGTTGCATAGCATGTTCATGAATTTGGGGGCGGGGCTATCAAGACTGGGGTATGATCCTTTTGGGTAGGGGCGTGTTTGTTTTGGTGATTTTAAATATCAGCAGTTTTACTCTGAAATCACTTACTGCACCTTTAACACAAGAGTAAACACATCAATGTTCATTGGTGCAACATTTTATGTTAAAACTTTGATCCAGTTTCCGAAAATATTAGTTATTATTACACTTCATAAACTAAGAGATTGTACTGGAGTGTCTTGCCTTTTAAATAAGCACTAAAACAGCTTGATACTCTCATTTATAGCTTAATATGTCTTATTTTTAGATCTACAGAACACCACCATTGATTACTTGTAAGCAATTTTCATTTTCATTGATTCATTTCTTGTCTTCTCTGTGTTTGTTCACTTTACCAAGGAAAAGTTTTGTCAGACCAGCTTTCAGATAACTCAGAGCATCTTTATTTGCTTCTTCAGACTCAGCGCTCCTTTTCATTTCCTCCAGCTCTTTGGCCCAGTTTTCTTTCCCAGCCTCCCTCACTCTGGGGATGAAGAAGTCCAGATGCTGAAGAGTGAAGGCAGAGTCTGGCTTTAATGCAATCTTAGAAAGAGACTTGATGGTCTTGTAAGCATTGAACAAAAGAATTTGCTTTTGGTCCTCAATCATCTGCAGATCTTTGTCAAGATCATCCATTACAACTGAAAACCTCTTAGTTTGAGCTTTTTCATATTCCTTTTTTAATTCATCAAAGTTCATCTCAACATTCGAGGTGCTGATGACATATTTCTTGTTTTCTTTGACGTGTTTGCTGTGGTGGCAGTTCCTTGTGCACACGGTACAGTAGCCGTTTTTCATGACTTCACATTTGCTGGGATCAGAAACCCACCAGCAGTCAAACTCATGGCAATTTTCCTCACAGACGGTGCAGATCGTAGCCTTCCTGTTCTTCCATGACTTGCTCTCAATGAGCACCTTTTCTTTGAGAGTCTTTTTGACTCTAATGCTAAAATTTGTACGCATTTCAATCTTTTCCTTGTTTTGCATTATTGCCTGCTGAATCAGAATTTCAGATTTCTTCGACTCTTTCTCTTGAACTCGCAGCTGTAAGTTGCAGATAATCGCTTCAAATTGAATGCGCTCTATCAGGACATCTGACGTTAACTCTAAACTTCTTCTGTTCTTTTCATTCAGAGACTGAAAGAATTGCTTTGTCTCTTCCATGCTGTTTTCCCAAGCATCTCTTTGAGCACGAAGGTAACGTTTCTCATTGTGGTGGGCTTCAGCCTGCCTATTGTTGAATAAGAAATAAACAGGTTGGCCACTGTGGTCTCGTCTGCAGGGGATTCTAGCTTTGTTAATGGCGCCGAGGACGTTTTTGGGTGGCAGACCATCAGAGTGTGTGATTAGAAACACAATGTTGTTCACAATGTCCTTTCCAAATAAAGACAGAACTGAACTGATAATGTAATGCTGTCTGTCTGAGAGACGATTCTTAGATGCTGGAATTACAAAACACACAGCGTCAATTTCACGAACTCCATCATTGCTCTGAAAAAGAAAGGATAAATTCTCAGCAACTTCCAGATCTCTTTCCAGTCCTCTAGTGTCTCCATAGCCTGGAGTATCAATGATGGTGAGAGATACAAGATTCTCTACAGGACAGACCTCATACATGGTGATTTCAGAGGTTTGTGATTGCGATTGATCTCCTGCTTCTTCTTCTGTGATTTCATACCATATTTCATCTTCAAACTTCACTCCCAGTAAGTAGTTGACCAAGGTGTTAATGAGAGTCGTCTTGCCAACGCCGGTTTCTCCCACCAGTAGAACAATTTTGTTTTGTTTTCTGGTGTCTTTTGTCCCATAAGTCCATTTTCTGACTTTTCCATTATCATCAAGCACTTTTCTCTCTGTGCCTAGACAAAATCGTTTTGGAGGACCTTGATGAATAAGAGTTGATCTGCTTGGCGGAAGATTTGGCTGTCTGTAAAATATGTCAAATGTTTCTCAGAATATTTATGTAGCTAGAATTTTAGACTAGCAGTATCTATTAATATACAGACATAATGTTACATACATCTTCAACATGAACATATTAATATAAAGAAACAAAATATTAGGAAAACAATTCAATTACAGATGATATTTATAAAAAAAAAAAAAAAAAAAAAAAAAAAAAAGATATTCATCTTTACCCCAAGGTCAGTGTGTGACAAGCAGGCCGGTGGCATGATTGCTAAAGAGCGTCATCTGCGCTTGGCACCGGTCTCGTATCTCTCATGAAGGAGCTCCGGAAACATAAAGGGAGGAGCGACGATAGTGAAGGACGAGAGAGGACCAGGCCTGGACTTTATGTTATGTTTTATTATGTATGTGTGGCCGGCAGTCGTCCGTGAGGAACTGCCGCCATTTTACTTTTGCTTTGTATTTGTTTATTTTATATATTAAAGTGTTTAAACATAAAAAATAAAGGAAAACAAAGAAAGAAAGTAAAATGCCAGCAGCAGTTCCTCCGTCTGCTGGCCACACAAACACAATAAAACATAACATAAAGTCCAGGCCTGGTCCTCTCTCATCCTCCACTGTCGTCACTCCTCCCTGCCAAGACTGCCAAGGGAATGCCTCACGCCATTCCCTCACGGCTCTCGCCCTGCCCTGCTTGTCACACAATGGTTTTCTCATGGCATGCTGTCATGCAACTAGGACTGGCCATTATGACAGTATATATCATGGCGATGGTATAAAATGTCTATCGCTATAATGTCTATAAATGTCTATATAGATTTTGATATAATAATAATAATAATAATAATAATAATAATAATAATTAATAATTCCTTACATTTATATAGCGCTTTTCTGGGCACTCAAAGCGCTTTACATATTGAAGGGGGAATCTCCTCAACCACCACCAACCACCACCACCATATATTGTGCACATCACGCTATGTAAATATATACGCGTAGCACAGCACTGATAGTGATGAAAATAAGACAATAGTGCGGAACCGATTGATGTTAAAAATAGTTATTAATAGTTAATGACAGAAATTTCATTTTTGAGTGAACTAACCCTTTAAGCACAATAAACTATGAAAAAGAACTCAATGTGGTGCTCAATGCTCGCGTTGACTAACACACTGCATAAGTGCGTGCACAGAAAGCCGTGTCTCTCAGCAAACGATCACAAATCCAATTCTCTTTCACGTCTTATTGCGCTTGAATGGTCGAACACACACACATACACGCACAATTATGTCAAAATGTCCATTGTGTGGAGTATTCATGTAAACACAGTCAGTTATGTCTCAAGTGAAAGTAAACAGTTGGGTATTATCCAGATGTGTATCAGTATAAACTGCCTAATAAACCTCCAACTCTCTGTGTCAGTGTTAATCAAACAAAAGCGAAAATAACTTACTGCTCTTGACTGAATAACTTTTGTAGCTTTAATAAGATTAAATTCATATTTAATTCATACAGTGAAGACTATGCAGTATTAACTAGATGTTAAAAAAAAACATTATTGTACATGAAAAACTTCATTAGTTTAATTCATATTTTTGTTATATTGTATTTGTCCTATTATTTGGAATTTGCTTTTTGTTCTTATTTTTAATAACAAAAATAAAATAACAAAAATAACAATATTGTGATATACACCGATCAGGCATAACATTATGACCAATGACAGGTGAAGTAAATAAAGCTAATTATCTCTTCATCATGGGACCTGTTAGTGGGTGGGATATAGGCAACAAGTGAACATTTTGTCCTCAAAGTTGATGTGTTAGAAGCAGGAAAAATGAGCAAGCGTAAGGAACTGAGCAAGTTTGACAAGGACCAAATTGTGATGGCTAGACGACTGGGTCAGAGCATCTCCATAACTGCAGCTCTTGTGGGGTGTTTCCGGTCTGCAGTGGTGAGTATCTATCAAAAGTGGTCCAACGAAGGAACAGTGGTGAACCGGCGACAGGGTCAGGGGCGGCCAAGGCTCACTGATGCACATGGGTAGCGAAAGCTGGCCCGTGTGGTCCGATCCAACAGACGAGCTACTGTAGCTCAGATTTCTCAAGAAACTTGAAACATTTTAACTTAAGTTAATGCTGGTTCTGATAGAAAGGTGTCAGAATACACAGTGCATCACAGTTTGTTGCATATGGGGCTGCATATGCTGACCCCAATCCACCACCGAAAGCACCAACGGTGGACATGTGAGCATCAGAACTGGACCACAGAGCAATGGAAGAAGGTGGCCTGGTCTGATGAATCTCTTAGCTCTCTTAGCTGGGGAACACATCGCACTAGGTTGCACTATGGGAAAAAGGCAAGCCAGCAGAGGCAGTGTGATGCTAAGGGCAATGTTCTGCTGGGAAACCTTGGGTCCTGCCATCCACGTGGATGTTACTTTGACATGTACCACCTATCTAAGCATTGTTGCGGATCATGTACACCCTTTCATGGAAACGGTATTCCCTGGTGGCTGTGGCCTCTTTCAGCAGGACAATGTGCCCTACCACAAAGCAAAAATGGTTCAGGAATGGTTTGAGGAGCAAAACGAGTTTGAGGTGTTGACTTGGCCTCCAAATTCCCCAGATCTCAGTCCAATCGAGCATCTGTGGAATGTGCTGAACAAACAAGTCTGATCCATGGAGGCCCCACCTCGCAACTTACAGGACTTGCTAACATCTTGGTGCCAGATACCATCCATGCCTCGACTTATTAGGGCTGTTTTGGCAGCAAAAGGGGGACCAACACAATATTAGGAAGGTGGTCATAATGTTATGCCTATTTTGTTACTGTGAAATAAAATTTCTCATATTTCTCAGTTATAATGTTGTAATTCATTCTAATGTAATCTTACCACACTACTTTATCTTTGTGTCTTGATTTAAAGTGGCAGAATGCTAGATCTAACAAACAGTATCGGTCAGAGTATAACCGTAATTTTTACCCTGCCGTTGCAAACATTAATAACAGTTTTAACATTTTAGTGCTGACAAGTGATCAGGGTATAGGCAGGATAATCCAAGGGTAATGTGCATTATTAATTGATTTTAATGCACATTGTGGAGGTGCAAATCAGATGGTTTTGCCTCCATGTTGTGCATTAAAATAGATGTGTTCACACCAAGCTGTGGATTACCTCTTACAGTACATCATCCTATTTAAAGCACAGAAATTTAAACTCACCCGAAACTCATGGTAATCGCTGCACTGAATGTGTCGACCTTCTCTGTCACTCTTCAGTCTGCTTAAAACAAAACAATTTACTTTACTGCAAAAACACTGTTTTTTTTTTATAAAAAAACTACTATACTATACTATGTTTAATTATACATTAAACACTGAGAGATGCAATTTTGCTATTAAATGTAAATATAAATGAATATTCTTACACACCAGCCTTTGTGTCGAGTGTTTGGTTGAATAAAAAGCTTTGATGTAAATACTAATCTAACAAGCCTAACTGGCTGAAGTCCCTCCCAAACCAAATGCGTCTTCAATGTTATTTGGCATCTGTACAGTCTCAATAAAATGACAGGAACAACACTTTCATGTGTGTATGCTGTCATAAATATACTTCATATAGCATTTATTCAAAAGTGTTAAATAAACTAAATGTATTACACTGTCATGAAGAAAAATTGAACTAAACAGTTTTTCTGTTTTCCATAAACAACTGGCAGGTTTGGTTATGGATTAGTTTTTCTACAATTAAAGTATTAAATTTGTTTTTAGTGATATTTTGGGGGAAAATAAATCAGACCTGACACAAATCTGATTCTCAGTAATACCAAAAGAAAATTTGAGGATATACCACAAATGTTGGACCCAGCCTCAATTTCTAGAAAAACTACATCTAGCAGTGCTGAACCTCTCTTTCCATCACAATGTTGGTTTTGACATCCAAAAATGAATTTATATGAATTTAGCAGTTTAATCAAACTTAATTAAACCACTCCATTCATAAGGATATATTGTATGATTTTATTAACTTATGACATTTATAGTTGTACACACTTATGTCCATTGCCCTGTTGGTATTGCTGGAGGTGCGGTAAGGGGAAGTACAAAGCCACATACTGTGCATACATGCATAACCACAAATTTCGCATGTAAATTGCACTTTTAATTTAAGTTCTTCAATGGAAAATTACTTCTTCACAGCCTGTGACAATGAAAATATTGAAATGGAAACATTACCTTACATGCATTAAGAAAAATAATTAATGTTGATTTCTTGCAGTCTTTGAAGGACAGTAAAAGATAACTTCATGCTTTCACTTCCACATTTGACTTTTGCCTTCCTGGAATAAGACCAAACTGGTGAAACCTGTGTGAGCAAGACAAATGTTTTCACGCAGGAAACTCAACCAGACTAAGGTCAAAAATAAACACAGAATAACTCCTGCTTTGTGAAACAAACTTAAATTTTAAAAAATGAAAACTTTACTATAACAAATACAGAGTTCAGGCATGAAACTCTAACCGAATGTTGATTGGTTCTTTCTATGCCGTGGCACCAGCCAACCATATATATCGTACCCTAGCCTGCGATCGAAAAGCTGCGCAATGTGAAAGCTCTGTTATCCCTCCTCCTCCCCTGCACCACCTGTAGAGATCTGCAACGGGGGATCTACCATTCTTGCAGCAGCCTTTTCTTTGTTTGTTATATTTGACTAAGCTGAACAAATTATTGTATTTGCTCGGCAGCAGCGTAGCAGATCTCGTACACCAAAATCAAGCCATGTATACTTCATGCCCTATGCCAATAAATGCTGGTTGAATTTAATCCACTCCGAGAGTTGTCATGACTAAACTTAAAGTTAGTAATATTAATACAAATAAGTTAACACTAATATTTTGGAAATGCCAATTTTGGAGGAAATCAGGGAGTGTTATGACTTTGTATTGCTTTATAGGAGACCTATTATGCAAAATTCACTATTATTATGTTTTTAAACATAATAATGTGTCCGCAGTGTGGTACATAACCAGCCTATTGTGGTAAAAATCCACCCACTCCCTTTTTTATTTTCCCCATAAACCAGTGTGTCACGAATTCGGCCTCTGTGGCTCCCTCCGATCACCACCTGAGGGCTCCATCACCGGAGTACTAACTCTTTTGGACTTCATTTCTCATCACCCACCGCCTGGCGCTGATTACGACGCCCTCTCACATACACACACTGCGAAGTCTTGTTTTGCCACGGCTGATATTTCTGAGCGTTTTCCCATGTGTATTGTTTTTTTGTGTATTACCTTGGATTGTTTATACGGTTACGACGTCTTGCTGCTTGCCCATCTGACCTTCTTTGTGTTTGTCTGGATATTGATATTATAAAAAAATATCCCTCCCGGGTGATGCTACTCCACAAAGCATATAAAAATACCAAAAATAAAAATCTTTTTTTTTAAAAACATCACCAAGTAAAACGCTGCATTTATATAGAATTGTCTCTTTATGACCACAACGCACGGCGCGCACTGCATAATTACTTTATTATAGCTTTAAAAAAGCGCAAAACAAACTATGAGCATGCACCATCTTTGTTCTGAATGTAGGGTATGAAACCCTGCGTACGGCCCAGCTTATATTCTATCTAATACAATATGAGGTAAATGTGCATTTCTCCAAATGTGCGCACTTTTGGACTTAAGTTTGTATGTGTATGTACTGTGATCAAAAATAAATGGGACCAAACGCGACTGAATGTAAAGGTTTGTGTCTTGTTATTCTATTAATAACTACCGATTGATTTTGCATTTCTATCATAAATTAAGAATTATTAGTGTCATTGTAGATAGTGGTGTAAATATCTAAGCTATCTAATACTTCAAATCTCAAGGTTAAATCAGATTTTTTTACCAATTTATATACCAAAAATAGTATATAGCTCCACTGTGGTTTAACAAATTTTTTTGGGGCTCACTTCCCTACCCTCGTAATCCACTAAGATTCCCTCGGCGATGGATGGTACAGCCGGCTCGCACACCTGGTCAGTCCCGCGTTGCTCAGGCTCCGTGGCGATGTCCCGCTCGGTCGCTCTCACAGGCGCTGGCTCGAACGTCGCGGCGAAGTCCTCTTCGCGGCCTGCGGTGGGCTCATCCTGCCGATCCTCGCAGTCAGGGTGTTGATGGCTGTGCACTGGAGAAGGAGTGGGACTGGCGCCAGTGACGCCAGCACCCACTCCACATAATCCCGGAAGCTCCCTCGAGGTCCTTCCCCAGACAGCAGCGCTTTGGTGGCGGTGTTGAGGCCGGCATACAGGAAGTTGCAAAGGCTGCTGTCCAGGAAATGTGTTGATGGAGCGAGAAACAAAAAATTGTCCAAATTTGCCTCAAGGGAGCGGTCCTTCTGCTCAAGGCATAATAATAGAAATGCGGGTGTGTACATGGTGACGGGAACAGAGAGTGAAACACGAAAAACACTGGGACGGAAAACAACAGACACACGCCGCAAACTGTATAACTGTCTTGGTCCGGTATTCTGTTACGGTAGCTGGTATACTAAGCACACGACGAGGAGATAGAATCAGAATAAGTCTTTACTTGGAAGGAAACAGGAATCCACAGGAACATACTCCAACTTAGTACAAACAATACCGGACAACACAAGGGTCCGTGTACGTTTTGATAGTTTGTTTTCCAATTTGAAATGAAATACGCAGAAACGAGAAAACGGTCGTTTCCCGTTTTTTCGTTTGTTAAAAAAAAACGGAAAAACGAGATTTTGACTCGATTTTCGTTTTTTCGGGTCACGGATAGAAAACGGAAACACGACTTCAAAACTCGTTTTCCACATGTGGGCGGTCATTACACGCCCCTTTCAGCCGATTGGTCAATCAAATCTGAGCCAGTGACGTCATCTTCAGTTCGTTCAACAAAATAACAGTCCTCTGCCGCTATATCAGTAGATGTCATAAATCGGCTTTCTTCTGTGCAATAACGCGTATTTCACAGAAATATTTATTTCAGAAATGTTAATCAGCACACAGACTGTTGTAATGCTGTTTGTAGTTTAATATGCATAGTGAAACTGCACTACCCACACAGATGTAAAAAAAAAAAAAAAAAAAAACTACAGTTTTTATTTTATTCTATTTTGAATAAATAGAATAAATCACAATAAATAAGTAGTGTAAGCAATTTTGAAAAACGAACAATAGCTCATCTCTCTTTATTTATTTATTTTATATAGCCTAACATTGCCTGCTGAATATAGGCTAATGTTAATAACCCTTTGGTTAAAAGATTGAGGGAATATGTAAAGATCAAACATTAAAGATCAAAATTACAGCTACATAGCTATTTTAGTTATGACAAAAATAATATATAAATGTTAAGCCAAAACGAATTAATTTAAAGCTGAATTGAAACAGAATCCGGCGTTATAACTACCTCTCTAATTTGACACAAATCCAAATGTTTCAATATTCACGATTCACTATTTATTATTTAAACGCTTTTATTGTAGCCTACACAGACTACTTAAAATGAGCAGTATAACTTTTTATATATTTGGTTGAATGTAGCCTATGTTATATTGACAGTTAACAGGCTGTGATGTCAAGTTACTAAAACAGATGTTGCGCGTGAGGCGCCGACGCGTTCACTTGAATTTTCTTATCCTAAAAGCGGAAACAACTTAAAATACTCAGACATTTATGGTCAAATATATGTAACACCATTCGAATCTGTGAAGGGTTAAATAGGCCTATTATTTTTGTACACTCACAATAAAAACAAAACATTGCTCGTAAAATAAACAAAGAAATGTTCTGCCGTCTCGGTTTCCTTTCTATGAACTTCTCAAAAATGAACCGACACTCATATTGTCGCATTTTTTCCCCCTTTCATTTTGGTAATATGTTAATTACTTAAGTGAAATAAATTTCGCGCATAGACATAGGCTATTTATTCCTTTTATATAATTGAATCCTTTGTTCTCCGTTCACAGAAGCGCAGCAGGTGCGTGATGATGATGAATCCTCATGTTCTGTTGTTTATTCTGCTATTTGTTCATGTAGGCTAAAACTAAACCCCTGGGATTTTTTAATGATTCACAGACATTTATCAAATTTCGTTTAATTCTAATTTAATATAATCTTGTCGGTTAATGAAACGATGATCGCATCAGTTGAAAGTCAGGGGGGAAAAACAGAAATTATATTGACAAAGCAACAATAATTTTCGTTTAGTTTAAGTTTTTCAAAACATCCACAGAACTGCATACAGTAAATTTTCCCGCTGTTTAAGCCACGAATATTTACAAAATAAAATAATTGCAAAGATGATAAAAGATAATAAAATAATTACAAAGATAATAAAAGTTCTATGTTTAATATACGAGAGTTTTTGTTTTGCTGTTGTCCACTAAAGCAATTGACGCAGAATCGCCAATAGCCGTTAAATCGAAATTGAAAGTAAAATGTTCAGGGCCATTTATAGCTAATTCATTCAAAAGCGAAGGAAAGACAGAAAAAGTGAGGATAGCAAGTAAACTGTGACATATAATAATGTTCACTGTGTTCATAAAAGTGTTTAATTTTAGAGATAAAATCTGTATGGCCATTTATAAGCTAAGGAAAACTAAAAAGCCCCCCGATGGTGATAACGTTATTAGGTGTTGCCACCTAGTGCCTATTTTCTAATATGACTGCATAGTCTACTGCAAGGAATGCGTCTGCTAAATGATTGAATTTAAATGTATAAAATGTAAACAAAACATTAAAATAAGAAAAAAAAAAAAAAATGAGTGCAGTAGCCACTGATCTATAATAGAGAATAGTCTATCATTATGTATGGCCTATTGATCGGTGGTAGTAGCCCAAAGGATGTCATGCGCTTGGTAACAACAGATATAGAGGCATTTACATTTTACATTTTAAAAACACAATGACAGCTTAAAAACAGAATTAATTAAATTTACTGTAGGTTTTTTAAACTTTTTTTTTTTATCTGTGCAAACATATTTCTGTGAAATACGCGTTAGGTTGCACAGAAGAAAGCCGATTGATGACATCTACTGAGGACTATTATTTTGTTGAACGAACTGAAGATGACGTCATTGGCTCAGATTTGATAGACCAATCGGCTGAAAGGGGCGTGTAATGACCGCCCACATGTGGAAAACGAGTTTTGAAGTCGTGTTTCCGTTTTCTATCCGTGACCCGAAAAAAAAGAAAATCGAGTCAAAATCTCGTTTTTCCGTTTTTTTTAACAAACGAAAAAACGGGAAACGACCGTTTTCTCGTTTCTGCGTATTTCATTTCAAATTGGAAAACAAACTATCAAAACGTACACGGACCCACAAGACTAGAAACACAGGGTTAATATACAAGGGCTAACAAGCAGGGTGATAAGGAACAGCTGGGTGTGATGATTAGTTGCTATGGTGACAAACTGGTGGCGGGAAATAGAACAACAACAAGTCCAAAAAGGAGTCCAAAAGGGAGTGCACATGTGACAGTATTCAAGTAATATGGAAGGCCGTTTCAGCATAAAAACGTTCCAGCGTTACTCGTCGTAATTATATTTAGGGGCCAAGCCCCGAAGGGGCTGTAGCCCCTATTGTAATTGTACGTTTTCCCTTTTATTATTATTATTCTTCCTCCCGAATGGGAGTCTATGGCAGCCCTATCAACGGAACATGAGAAAATGATGAAATTTGGCACACTTGTAGTGATGGTCATGTCTAGAAATCTGACCAATTTTGGAGTCTCTAGGACCAACTCTATAGCGCCACCACCAGTTCAAAAATTCAACATTCTAAAGTTTATAACTTTTGAACCATTTGCTCTAGAAAAATACAATTTAGTACATCTGATTCGTCTCTTCATGCTGATTCTATTCAAATTCTTACATTAAGTCTCCGCCCATTACAGTAGCGGCCATTTTGAAAAGTACAGTATTCCGTTTTTTCGCTACTCCTCCTTCAAAATTTGTCCAATTTTGTCCAAACTTTGATCAGGTGATCTTTGGTCTGAGCCGCACAGAAATGACTGAACAGATTTTTTTTATTCATCTTTGTTCAAAAGTTATGATGTCACGAAGTTAACGAGGTTGACCCAAAATTGCTATAGAGGCTGTATCTCGGCCAAACTTTGAGCAATCAAAACTAAAATTGGTACACTTGATCAAGACCATGATCTGAGGTTCCATGCCAAATTTGGGAACAGCGCCACCTACAGGTCATGAGATCTGAAAAATGGCTATTTTGGCCAATAACTTTTGAACACTTTATTAGAAAATCAAGATCTTGGTGTCTATGGATTCCCTGTGCCAATTCGTCAACATCGGATGAACCACGTGTCCGCCATTTTGAATTTTGTCATAAATTGCAATAACTTTTAAACAATTTGACATATCTTCACACAAATTGGTATGTATGACCTTTAGAAGGTCCTGAAGGTACCTGAGAAGTTTCAACACAGCGCCACCTACTGTTCCACAGATGTAATGATTATTGCAAAACCACTTATAACTTTTGAAAACACTTTCCAAAATGTGTATGCTTTATGTCATTTTATTCCCTGGCTTATGCCGATTCCGACGATGTGTCATTTGTCATTTTCCTTAAATGTACCTGTCCGCCATATTGAAATAAATGGAAAACAGTTTTTTCGCTACTCCTCCTACAATTTTTGTCCAATTTTGTCCAAAATCAGCTCAGGTGATCTTTGGACCGAGCCGCACAGAAATGACTGAATGGATTTTTGATATTCACTACCATTCCCAAGATATTCATCTCTGAATGTGACCTTGCTTGTGTTTGTTGTCTTATGCTAGTTAGCTTAGCATGCTAATTGCTTAGCATGCTAACCAGTTGTCATTCTCTTTAATGTGGCTCTTCAGTTATCAAGTTAACCATGAGCTTCATTAGCATTAAGTTAGCTTAGCATGCTAATATGGTTAGCATGCTAAGTAATGCTTTTTTTGTGAATTCTTTGTTAGACTAAAAGGTTTCTTCCACAGTCAGTTGAATGTGCATCCTCAAGTAGCTCAATGTGTAAAGCCAGTTATCTGAAGAGCCCTGTATCCGAAGTTAGTGGGTTCGAATCCCAGGTGGAGCGGTTTTATAAAATAGTGTGTTTTGATTCCTTTACTGCCTCTTGGATTAGAAATAAATGCTTTTTGTTTCATGCTGTGTTCATTTTCATCTAAGCTTATGTACATTCTGAGTTCATTCTTGCCCGTAATTCTGAACCAGCTGTTTCATGTTTGTTCATTTTCTGCTGTTTTTCCTCTTCCTGCTCTGTATTGCACTACAGCATGATGAGCTGCAGAATGATCTAAAGTGCAGCTTTATAAGAATTCTTCATTTTGAGTTCATTTTCACATGAACTAATAAACTTCGGCAGGTGTGGAAACATTCACTTGCACAGTGGTGCAATGAGATGAGAAATGGACCTTGGACCCGGAGGTCGTGGATTCGAATCTCGTGTGGGGTTCCTTTATACAATTGTGTGTAATGAGTCATTTTGATACCTTTTTTATCCAAATAAGGATTGTGCTAATCTTTATTCCTCTTCAATGAGATACAAGTATTTTAGTTCATTCCGTGTTCGTTCTCTGAACTTCTAATGATTTTCATTTCATTTCCACCTGTCCTTCTGAACCAGATGTTTTGCATGTACATTCAATTTCTGCTGTTTTTGCTCTTCCTGCTCCGTATTGCGCTACTGCCCCTACTGGGGCTTGGCCCCGAATTGCTGCTTGCAGCTATATTTTTACTAGTAACAATTAAATTAAAGAGCTCTATAATTTAATTTGTACTAGTAAAAATTACAATTACAGAGCTCTATAATTAAATTTTTACTAGTAACAATTATAATTGTAGAGCTCTCTAATTCGGTTTTTACTAGTCACAATAACAATTATAGAGCTCTACAATTAAATTTTTACTAGTAACAATTACAATTACAGAGCTCTATAATTCAATTTTTACTAGTAACAATTATGATTATAGAGCTCTCTAATTCAATTGTTACTAGTAACAATTCCAATTAGAGAGCTATACAATTCATTTATTACTAGTCATATGTCTCCATTGACTTCCATTCATTTTTAATTATAGAGCTCTGTAATTCAATTGTTACTAGTAACAATTGGGATTATAGAGCTCTCTAATTGAATTCTTACTAGTAACAATTACAATTATAGAGCTCTCTAATTCAATTTTTACTAGTAACAATTACAATTATAGAGCTCTCTAATTGAATTCTTACTAGTAACAATTACAATTATAGAGCTCTCTAATTTAATTCTTACTAGTAACAATTACAATTATAGAGCTCTCTAACTGAATTCTTACTAGTAACAATTGAATTACAGAGCTCTTCAATTGATTTATTACTAGTAAAAATACACATTAAAGATATGTGTAATTGCAGAGCTCTATAATTCAATTACAGAGCTCTCTAATTCAATTGTTACTAGTAACAATTGAATTAGAGAGCTCTCTAATCGTAATTGTTACTAGTAACTGTCACGATCACAGTCTGTTCCTGTTCACTCCGGACTCCATTTCCCATAATCCTCCCTGTCAGTCACATGCACTCACTCCACCAATCACCTGTTGCCACATACAGCCATGCACTCTCCACACTAATCACCACACCCAGCTGATACTCATTACCAGGACTATAAAGGACTCACACACACACCACTTCACCGCGAAGTCTTGATTCACCCTGTGACAATTCCGAGCGTTATTTCCCTGTCTGCCTGTCTGTTATCGTTCCTGCCTGTTTCTTGTTTTTGACCCGTTGCTGCCTGTCCTGATCTTTGCCTGTCCCTTGACTACGACTCTGCCTGTTCCTCACTGTTCCTGTTTGTTCCTGTTTTGACCCTGCCTGTACGACCACTCTCACTTCTAATAAATGCTGCACTTGGATCTCCCGCCTGAGTCTCCATTCGTAACAGAAGACTTTGCCCACTACGATCCAGCAGCTTCTACAAGCGTTTCCAGCCTCAGAATGGACCCAGCTATATGTCTCATCCACCTTCGTCAAGGTAATAGTTCCCTGGAGGACCACATTCAGAAGTTTCTGGATATTGCCCATTATGCAGACTGGCCTGACTGTGCTCTTATAGACTTTTTTTGCGATGGCATAAACCAACCCCGTCAGAATAAACTGAGACAAGAGGGACCACGTTCCTCACTTACTTGTTTTATGGACTATGCATTGTTGACTGTTGGCTCTCCGTTTACTGTGGGTGTCGCGGAGGATTCCGACACCACAGAGAATCACGTAATGGCTGCCGCTCAGGAAAGCACTCACAAAATGGCGGCCACCATCACAACAACACCAGTCTACGCCTTCGCTGATCGCCCAGAGCAACGTCACGCCTTCGCTGATCGCCCAGAGCAACGTCACGTCTCCGCTGATCGCCCAGAGTCACGGGCAAGATGGCCGCCCCTGCGGTGCTGAAGGTTGTAGGGGGCGTTCCAGCCACTGAGTCCGCTCCAGAGACCGCTCCAGCTGGTGAACCATCGCCTCACTCTCAGAGGAGGAGAAGGAGGAGGAAGAAGAAGACGTCCTCCTCTCCTCAAGACGCAGACGTCCTTCAGGAGGGCGCTGTGGACCTGGAGACCACTCCAAAGGCCTCTCTTACTCCGCCCAAACTACTGACTCTGCCTGCGCCGCCCAGGCTCCTCGCCCTACCAGCGCCACCTGAGCTCCTCGCCCTGCCGGCGCCACCTGAGCTCCTCGCCCTGCCGGCGCCACCCGAGCTTCCAGCTCGGCCGGCGCCACCCAAGCTTCCAGCTCTGCCGGCGCCACCCAAGCTTCCAGCCCTGCCGGCGCCACCCAAGCTTCCAGCTCTGCCGGCGCCACCCAAGCTTCCAGCCCTGCCGGCGCCACCCAAGCTTCCAGCCCTGCCGGCTTCACCCATACGCCTGGCCCTGCCGGCGCCACCCGAACTCCTTACCCACGAACCTGCGACGGGTCCCGTTGAGTTCCCCAAGAACTTTTTGGGGGGGGCGGTATACCTAGGGGTGGGGAGCTTGTGGGTGGGGACCCTGCTCAACCATGGCCATTAAGGGCCCCTGAACTACTATGGCCATTCATGGACTGTAGGCCACTAGGGCCATGTATAGACTCTGACCCGCTGGGGTCACCCATGGACTCTAACCTGCCGTGGCCGTCCGAGCCGCCTGACCTGCCGTGGCCGTCCGAGCCGCCTGACCTGCCGTGGCCGTCCGAGCCGCCTGACCTGCCGTGGCCGTCCGAGCCGCCTGACCTGCCGTGGCCGTCCGAGCCGCCTGACCTGCCGTGGCCGTCCGAGCCGCCTGACCTGCCGTGGCCGTCCGAGCCGCCTGACCTGCCGTGGCCGTCCGAGCCGCCTGACCTGCCGTGGCCGTCCGAGCCGCCTGACCTGCCGTGGTTGCCCGAACCACCCGACCTGCCGTGGCTGCCCGAACCACCCGACCTGCCGTGGCTGCCCAGGCCACCTGACCTGCCGTGGCCGCCCGAGCCACCTGACCCACCGTGGCTGCCTGTGTTCCTGGGGCTGCATTGGAGATCCCGTTCCCGGCTGCTGTTAGATCTCCAATGCACCCACCCCCCCTCCCTAGCTGTTCCTTTACGTCGCGAGGACGCGCCTTCCGGGAGGGGGGCGTTATGTCACGATCACAGTCTGTTCCTGTTCACTCCGGACTCCATTTCCCATAATCCTCCCTGTCAGTCACATGCACTCACTCCACCAATCACCTGTTGCCACATACAGCCATGCACTCTCCACACTAATCACCACACCCAGCTGATACTCATTACCAGGACTATAAAGGACTCACACACACACCACTTCACCGCGAAGTCTTGATTCACCCTGTGACAATTCCGAGCGTTATTTCCCTGTCTGCCTGTCTGTTATCGTTCCTGCCTGTTTCTTGTTTTTGACCCGTTGCTGCCTGTCCTGATCTTTGCCTGTCCCTTGACTACGACTCTGCCTGTTCCTCACTGTTCCTGTTTGTTCCTGTTTTGACCCTGCCTGTACGACCACTCTCACTTCTAATAAATGCTGCACTTGGATCTCCCGCCTGAGTCTCCATTCGTAACAGTAACAATTGAATTACAGAGCTCTCTAATCATAATTGTTACTAGTAACAATTGAATTAGAGAGCTCTGTAATTCAATTAGAGAGCTCTATAATCAAATTGTTACTAGTAAGAATTCAATTGTAGAGCTCTCTAATTGCAATTCTTACTAGTAATAATTAAATTATAGAGCTCTCTATTTCAATTGTTACTAGTAACAATTGAATTAGAGAGCTCTATAATTGAATTACAGAGCTCTCTAATTGAATTGTTACTAGTAAGAATTAAGTTACAGAGCTCTATAATTCAGTTCTTACTAGTAACAATTAGAATTAGAGAGCTCAGTAATTGCAATCTTACTAGTACAAATTGAATTACAGAGCTCCACAATAGCAATTCTTACTAGTAACAATTGCATTACAGAGCTCTGTATTCGGCGACATATCATTATGCTAATCGTGCCTTATGCATATTCAACTGGGGTCAGTGGCGTAACTTTGTTTTACAAAGTGGGTGGGACAAGAATGTGTATGGGTGGGGGGGGGGTAATGTTGTATTATTATTACAATAATAATGATATGATATTAAAATTATAAATGTGTTCAAATATGATAGTTTTCCCACATCTGCTATAATACAATATCGTTAGTCTCGAGAATATGTACATTAGTTAATAAATACGACGATCCGCCTTTGATAATTAAATGTCCTGATAGACTAGTGGCAGTTTCTCCGATTAGGATGCAAGAGGTTCACGGTTCTAATCCAACCAAGTGAATTTTTTTTTTTTCTTCTCATTAAAACCAAAGATTTTCATCAGTGATTGTATATCAAGAGCAGTGACACGTTTATATGTATTTTGTTTTTTGTGATTTCAACGTATGGAATAGAGAGTCTCCGCAAAAGCGATAGATTGAAGTGCTAATCCGTGTGCACGAGCGCTGTGAACCCTGTTGCACGCGCCTCTGATAACAACGAGCGAGCACTCAACAACAACATAATTTCAAAAACAACATACCCCAGCGCCAAATCGCCTATTATTAACACAATTTGATAATCAATTCAATAGAGGTGTTTATTTTGTATTAGATATCCGCGATAATCATTCTATTATTGCATAACAATACTAAACACTGTAAATATTTAAAATTAATTTATACTCCTTAATATCAAGTTTGTCAAAACACTTTGGGTGGCTTAGGGCATTTCACCCTATATTATGTCCAGTGGCATGGAGTGTTCTTGGCTCTTAGCTTTACCAATATACAAAGGTGAATGAATATAACGACTAAATATAGGCTTTCATCTCAGGCATCATCTTAATTTTGCTTTAATGTGAACATGATTAATATGTTACCTAAGTCTGTAAAATATTGCAGGATACTTTAGAACCACGCTACAGGGCTTTTATTTTGAAACTCACTTTTGTAGGCGGGAAATCTGCAATCTGTTTTGCATCTCATGAATAGGAGTTTTTACTAGTAATAATACAATTATAGAGCTCTGTAATTAGAATTGTTACTAGTAAGAATTGAATTAAAGAGCTCTCTAATTCAGTTTTTACTAGTAACAATTATAATTAGAGAGCTCTATAATTCAGTTTTTACTAGTAACAATTGAATTAGAGAGCTCTCTAGTGGAATTGTAGAGCTCTGCAATTGGATTATTACTAGTAACAATTGAATTACAGAGCTCTGCAATTGAATTCTTACTAGTAATAAATGAATTGTAGAGCTCTCTAATTGGAATTGTTACTAGTAAAAACTGAATTATAGAGCTCTACAATTCAGTTGTTACTAGTAAGAATATAATTGCAGAGCTCTATAATTCAATTAGAGAGCTCTACAATCATAATTGTTACTAGTAAAAATTGAATTATAGAGCTCTATAATTGTAATTGTTACTAGTAAAAATTAAATTATAGAGCTCTTTAATTTAATTGTTACTAGTAAAAATATAATTACGACGAGTAACGCTGGAACGTTTTTATGCTGAAACGGCCTTCCATAGACATATGACTAGTAATAAATGAATTGTAGAGCTCTCTAATTGGAATTGTTACTAGTAACAATTGAATTAGAGAGCTCTATAATCATAATTGTTACTAGTAAAAATTGAATTATAGAGCTCTGTAATTGTAATTGTTACTAGTAAAAATTTAATTGTAGAGCTCTATAATTGTTATTGTTACTAGTAAAAACCGAATTAGAGAGCTCTACAATTATAATTGTTACTAGTAAAAATTGAATTATAGAGCTCTGTAATTGTAATTGTTACTAGTACAAATTAAATTATAGAGCTCTTTAATTTAATTGTTACTAGTAAAAATATAATTACGACGAGTAACGCTGGAACGTTTTTATGCTGAAACGGCCTTCCATACACACACACACTTTTAGTCTTTTAGTAACTACTTAATATCACTTTCTGTTATGAAATGTGCCTCCAAAAGGCAAAGGCCACATACTGTCAAACCAAAATTTATTTAGACACCTTGAACATTTCATTCATTAATACAGTTTAGATCTCAGAGATCTCAGAGTTAAACTGTGTCAGGAAAAAAAAAAATCTTAATTATGTCAGATAACACTTAAGCAAAACATGGTCAGGTCAAAGTGTCTGAATAATTTTTGTTTTTTATCAATTTTACTGGTAGTCCACTGTATGAAAATTTTTTAGGTATAATATGTCACAGTTTACTTTATTTTGCTATCCTCACTTACATAAATGAACCTGCACCCACTACTAAAAATATATCAACAAATGTCTGAAGAATTTTTGGTTTGACTGTATGTTTATAGAGCCCTAACTCAGTCTGAGGCAATTGCAACATCATAGATGCTTCTCAATACTAAAACTGATGTGATTTTTTAGGGGTTGGGGGGGTTATACTATTGAAAATGAAGCCAATCAGTATTGTATTTGTGGTTAGTCAATCATGTTGATATTTAATGTGATTGTCTACAACTATACAGTTGACATGTTTACTTTTATTATTTTGCAAACAACTGGTGGTAGTTAAAATATTTTTTTTTTCATTAACACATACAAATATCGGAATATTTTATCATACAGTATATAAATATAAAAAGGAGTAACAAATATGAAGTGGAAATATAAATTAACCTAACACATCCTTTGTCTAATAAAATAAAAACAAAATGTTAACACTTTATTATGCGGTTTCATTAGTTAACATTAGTACATTGGTTAAAGCTGCAGTCCGTGATTTTTCCTCTTTGTCGCCATCTCTGTTTGAAACCTGCAATTGCAGTCATATGCGGAACAGTTATCTGTACGTGCATTGTGCCTCGGCACAGCTCGTCAGCGCGGATGAATCTAATGCTTGCTTTCAGTCACCGCACCGGTGTGGATACTGCACTTCAGAATCACAGATTTTACGTCTTGAAAGTATGACCAATATAAGAATTTTCACTGGAAAATATCATCTGAACGTGTAAGTAACATCTACCACTTTTGTTTTGACCAACTGAGGAAAAAAGCATTAGGCCTACAATAAATCGCGCTGCCAATGATGATTAAATCTAACGATCGCTTAGCTCAGATCACGTCAAACCGTGCAAATTATTATTACTGTTATATTGTTCTCAAATTGTTAATGTTAACAACATCAGCATTGCGTGACTATGTATTTAGTGTGTAATAGATTTCAATTTCTGTAGCCACTCCACAGTCCAAAGTCTTTTGCTTTTGACTATGAGTGAATCTCCAGTTGTCGCTGATGATTTGGATCTTTCTGGATTACAATTCACCATCAAAATGATAAGTTTAATTATTGCAGATGCTGTGAGAAAAGGCTACAAATGATCAGCTACCAGCAGCATCCTCATGTGATAAAACCGACTAGCCTGGACTCCTTCTTTCTGTTTACGGAGGTGATGTAATGACGCACAGAGGAACTGCAGCATGCTTGAATTTCCCGCGGAAATCCACCATGTCGCTCTTATTATAAAACATTATTACAAGCTAACCATTGTGAATCGAGCTAAGATAATGAGATAGTTTTAAACACTGGCTGGTTATGTACTTGCTCAAAAATTTATTTTGGATCATTTTTAACCAAAAAAGTTATGGACTGCAGCTTTAACATGAACTAAAAATGAACAATACTTCTGTTAGTGAGTGACGTGGCATGTGGCCAAGTATGGTAAGTAAACCTTAGGACTGTCTTCTGCCTTCCACCTGTAACTCTTACGGTAGGTTTTTGTGCTATACTGTATATCTTAATCCTTCAAATTATGGGGGAGAGTAAAATATTTCACAGCCTTTGTACCTCTGTGTATATGAAACATAAAACCTTGCACTTTAATCTTGATTCATTGTTCATTTGCTAACCCACCATGAAAGTTTTATGGTCTCGTCTCGATAAAGATGTTTTTTTCCACACAGTTACAGAACTTTAGACAAATTCTCCTCAGAATATATTTTTTCTCTCCATAAAATTACACAAAGGGTTGTGTCCGAGGAAAATAATTCTCATAGATGAGGAAAAATTTTATTGTCCAGATGAATTTTACTGAAATCATGTAGATTCTATCAGCTGAAATGTGAGTATTTTTGATGATTTTTGTCAATAACTGAATCTTAAATCAGAGATTTTATGCAATGTGTGGACTATTGCTCAAAAAGAATTTGATTTCAAACAAATACATGTCTGTACTGAAATGTTTTGAAATAACATGGGGGGGAATAAAAGGATTCTGAGTAAATGTAATGAATTATTTTGTGTTTAGCAGATAACTGGACAGTTGTGAAGGTCTTCTGTGCGGTGGAGACATTTAAGGTGAAAATGTATGTAATGTATGTAAATCACCACTTTGTAAAGAGTTACATTTCCTCACTGACACTATTCAGACAAATATGACCAGTATAATGCTCTATTGACTATTTCATCAAAAAATATATATATATTGTTACATAAACTACACTAAAATGACTTAATTTAAAATGACTGGCAGTGTACGTGTTTCTCAAACATGTCCCACCACTAGAGTTGGAAATCGAAAACCGATTCAAATTCTGGGATCGGATACTTGTTATAAAATTAAATTTTCGATTACACTAATCGATTTCTGTGTGTGCAGTTTAATGTGGTTTTAAACCATTCAAACGCAAGAAGACATGAAAGAGAACGCATGTGTAACAGTGTAATGGATTTGTGCATTAAGTCTTAAAGTGACAGCAGCCTAATAAACCTGCTGCTGTCTGTGTCATTAATGTTAATCACACAACAAAAGAAGAAAATCTATCACTCTTGACTGAATAACTTTTGTAACTTAATAATCTATATTAAAATAAAACTATGCAGTAATTTTACATATGATTTCTGAATTTTTTTTTTTTTTTCAGTTATTTTATTTTGTGCTATACTGCTAATTTGCTTATTTGTTCTTTTTGTATTACTAAATGTATACTTGTCTTAATAATGTTTGAAATTTATATTAGTCTAGTTTATTAGTTAGTTGTTCTTTAGGCTGCTGATTTTTTGTTCATGGTATTCAGCTGTAACAGAATGTTTTGCAAAAGGACACAGAATAAATATTTTGAATATCTATTTTGTTTTTTTTTTTAAACCATAATTGTATCGAAACTGGGATTCAAAAAGATACCCAACCCTACTCATCACTGCACATTTGGTGTCTGCCTTGTCGGGCAGACCCAGTTCAGCTCTTGCAGTCCAAACTAATGAGTTGATGTGTTGATTCAGTTGTGTTAGATGAGGAAGACATACAATATGTGTAGTTATGGGCCTCCATGTTACAACACTTGGACTCACCTGTAGACTTTATTTTAGGCTTTTAAGCAGGGCAACAACAGCCTTCTAAGGATAAGTGTTTAATTGTTCATTAACAATGTAGCCTATCGCAAAGTTAAATAAGATTCATAAGGGGTTACAAAATTAAAATCTATTAAAATTAATAACTCAATAATGAGTTCCAAGATAGTGTTTATACTGTGTGGAATAAAAGTTACACTGTTGCTGTGAAATGTGAATTAGATGACTGTCCATTAGTGATGCCACCTGCTGTTGACATGCAGAATCACTAAAGCAAAGATGAACAAGAAGAGCAGAAAAAAAGAGACGAGCATATACACAACTACGACTGACTTCCAGTCACAGATGAAAAGATGATGAAACTGCTAAAAGAACACATTAAATCTCTCAATATCTCACAAGAAGATGCTTAAACAACAGCGTTTTCATGTTTATATATTATGAATGAGTTTGGGTTTATTTATTTCATACTTGTACAAAAGTAGTTATTGAGAATGAACTAAAGTTTAGATGTAAACTTTATGCTGTTTTTTTTGTTTGTTTTTTTTGTTTTTTATATTTTGTACTTTAGTGTTTCCTTTATTTGAGCCCTTGAATCTTTTTAGTTAGTTACTTATGATTTTGCTTGTGTATCTTATTAAGAGACAGCAAACCATTCTCTTCAAGATGAAGTGCTCCAGAGATGACAGATGTAACTCTGATCGCAGCACTGAACATCTTTCTTCAATGAACTGTGAGTCAGTAAATAACAAAAAGGAATTTGAGCCACATTTAAGTGCAGCCCAAACGGTTGAAGGTCAAAATTAGTTTCAGTGCAGCTTCAAAACATTCTACACAATCCCAGACGAGGAATAAGGGTCTTATCTAGAGAAACCATCGCTCATTTTCTAAAAAATAAAAAAATAAAAATTATATATGTTTTAACCATAAATGCTGATCTTGAACTAGCTCTCTTCTTCTTCTTCTCTATTAGAATTTCAGCAGTGTAGACACTGCTAAGTGTATTACTGCCCTCCACAGGTCAAAGTTTTAACTAATTGTTATATACTTGCACTAGCATGTTGTTGTAGTACGATCAGAGTTCGTAGGGAAGGAAGAGGACAGGGTCGGCTTTTAACTGCTGACTGAGCTTTATTCAACAAATCAAAAATGTCCAACAGAAAGACTGTGCAACGCACAACAACAAAATAATTAATCCACAAAGGGCTTCTCTCCAGTCTCGGTATACACAATCCACAATGGGCTTCACTCGAGCAGTGTTGTCGTGCACCAGCGTCTCAGTCAGCAGTTCCCCTCTCTCTCACACACTTCTGCTTCTCGCAGCGTTTTATCCTGTCTCCGTGCCAATCACTGGAATGAGAAACAGGTGTTCATGATTTACATTTAACCCGCTCACTCACCATGCATCTCCTGACGCTCTCTCCCATTGCAGACCTCGCTGAACCACGCCCCCCTCGCCACAATTGTATATGACAATTTAGTTCAAACTTTGACCTGTGAAGGTCAGTAATACACTTAGCAGTGTCTACACTGATATAATTCTAATAGAGAAGAAGAAGAAGAGAGCTAGTTATAGTTAGAGTTGGAAATTTAGGGTAAGAAGAAGAACAATAACTAGTTGAAAAAAGTTTGTCGAGACAAGTTGGCTTGAAAAAGCCGGTCCAGAAAGTTTGAAGCAGTTTTAAAAGTTTTAAAAGTTTTCAGTTTGAAAGATTGAATAGCCTTTGATCGAATAGAGCATCAATGTCTTTGGAATACGCTTGATTCTTTTGGCTTTGGGTCCAATTTTAGTGGAATGATTAAAGTATTGTACAAAGACATTTAGAGCGTACTGAAGATCAATGGTGGTTTGAATGCCCCTTTTAAAATTGGGAAAGGTATAAGGCAGGGATGTGCTTCTCTGGAATGTTGTATTCCTTGGCAATAGAACCAATGTTAAATAAGTTGCGTTCTTGTATTCAAGGATTTAATTTAAGGAATTACAGTGTTCAACATCAAATGTCTGCCTATGTGGATGATGTTATTATTTTAATCAATGGAAAAGATGATGTTATTAATTTGGCATCAACTGTTAATGAATTTGGTGTAATTTCTGCTGCAAGAGTGAACTGGGAGAAAAGTGATGCACTGATTAAAGGTAAATGGAAGAATGATTTACCGATTTTACCTGGTGGGTTGAATTGGAAAAGGGAGTATTTGGGCGTGCATCTTGGAGATGAATCTGTGCAGCAGAAAGGGCTTGACATTAACACCCGCCTACCCGCCAAATGCGGGTAGATTATTTCAGCTGTGGTGGGTAAGACAGCCACTCCCACTAGCCACTTTGGCGGGTTGAATATAATTTCAGCCTACAGCCAAATGAAAGGCAGCAAAGCTCTTATCACAAAATTACAATTCAATCACAATTCTCTATCGATTAACTTACAGTGAAGGCGGATAGGCGGAATTGCGCTGAACGACGCAACAGAAGCGCTCTCTCGCGTGCGCACTCTCTCTGTCGCGCGCACTCAGGTTTCCTTGCGCCTGAATAGTCAAATATTCGCACACACAGATGTCAAAATGCCCATCGTGTGGAGTATCTTGCGTGGGTATAGTCGGTTATGACTTAAGTGGACGTAAACAGGTGGGTAAAAAACTGAATATGTGTCAGTATATTAGGTAAATGCATTCAGCAGTCCCCAAATAAATACCTGTCTGTCATTAATGCTATTTAACATCTTTTGTGATTAAATGTATACATGTTAAATAAACCTATGTATCTGAAAAAAGATTTTTTAAATTACTATTTGTAATGTGCTTTGTTCTTTTTATATAGCCAAACAAAAATAACTGTACATATCAGCTGATATACAATGTAGTCTTGATTTTGGTGGTCAATCTTTATTTGAAAGTTTAAAAGGGTTTTAAATCTTGTAAATCAAGTAAAATGACTCAAAATCAAGTAATTTAAGCATGCCAAATTCAACTTTAATCATATAAAATGTAATTTTCCCAACAGCAAAATTGTGGCCAGTGAAAATGTTGAGTGGCTAGTAACTTTGGAAAACCACTAGCCACAGTGGCTGGTGAGCAAAAAAGTTAATGTCAAGCCCTGGATGGGATTATCGAAAAAAATGGAGGGCAGACTAAAGAAATGGAGATGGCTTCACTCCCAGTTATCTTTTAGAGGGAGAGTACTAATTCTGAACAACTTAATAGCCTCAACTATGTGGCATAAGCTCTCTTGTGTGGAACCTCCGACAGGATTAATTTTCACGTTTACATACAATATTAGTGTACTTCTTCTGGGACAGGCTGCACTGGGTCCCTCAAAGTATGATATATTTTTTGCCAGTGGAGGAGGGAGGACATGGTGTCTCTGTCAAGCAGATATGCAACGTTTCAGTTATTCAGTATACAGTTCATTCAGAAGTTTTTAACAGGCTCTGTGGATGTGATATGGAGAGAAGTTGCGAAATAGACTTGGACTAGATACTGCTTTGCTCCTCTCGGATACCAAAAAGCTACATTTGAGTGGACTATCTTCATTCTACCATGGATTGTTTAAAGTGTGGGGATCTTTCATTATTAAAAGACCAGAAAATGCTACTTCTCTGTTCTGGTTGTTAGAAGAGCCTTAGTTAAGGGGGCTCGTTTGGACATTACGGATCAAGTGCCAAATCTGTCTCAGAGATTGTGATTCTCAGACTGTAAAGCTTGGTCACATGATTAAAGTGGCCTGATCTGAATTGAAAGACATTGTGGCTGTGGCATCTTTATTGGGACAAAAATCCTTGCGACAAACCTCAACAATCATGGAGTTATGGAGAAAGAAACTGACAACAGAGGAATTGTCATTTCTTAAAAGTTTTGAGGAAGGAAATTTGCTTCCTGATATGAGACCCATTTCCTGAGCACTGGATTACACCAGATTTAAAGGAGATGTCTGGTATTTTGTTAAACTTGAATGGGCTTCAGGAGTTATTATTAGAAGAATTAAGTGGAAAAGTGACTTACAAATGTTTTGTTAAGATATTGTACAAGTCCACACTGTATGATAAAAATGATAATGTCTGGAGGGAGAAATTTGACATTGGAAATGAAGTTAAACCATTTTGGAGGGTTTTATACAAACCATCATTGATGAAAAAATCAGGAGATCTACAATGGAGAATTCTGAAGGGTGCTGTTGCTGTTAATGCTTTTGTTTCAATTATTAACTCCAATGTTAATGAAGGTTGTGTTTTTTGTGGGTTGAGAAACAATTTTTCATAGTTTTCTCGAATGTATTAGGCTTAAACCTCTTTTGTATTGTTAAAACAATTGTTTTTAGGCTCTAAGGAAAGTTTTACCCATAAGGCTTTCATTTATGGGGCAGAATATATCCGCAATCAAAGATTTAAATGGCAGTTGATTAATTTTATGGTCGGCCAGGCAAAAATGGCCATATATATTTCAAGGAAAAACAGGATTAAAAGTATACATGGCCAAGATTGTGTACTGTTGTTTAAGGCATTTATTAGGTCTAGGATCTCGGTTGAGTTTAAAGGTGCCCTTGATTCAAAAACTGAATTTACCTTGGCATAGTTAAATAACAAGAGTTCAGTACATGGAAAAGACATACAGTGAGTCTCAAACCCCATTGTTTCCTCCTTCTTATATAAATCTCATTTGTTTAAAAGACCTCCGAAGAACAGGCGAATCTCAACATAACACCGACTGTTACGTAACAGTTGGGGTGTACGCCCCAATATTTGCATAATGCCAGCCCATGATGTTCCCAACATTATAAAAGGCATTAGACAAGGGCAGCCAGTAAACATCTGGAGCTGCACACAGCCGAATCATCAGACTAGGTAAGCAAGAACAACAGCGAAAAATGGCAGATGGAGCAATAATAACTGACATAATCCATGATAGCATGATATTTTTACTGATATTTGTAAATTGTCTTTCTAAAAGTTTCGTTAGCATGTTGCTAATGTACTTTTAAATGTGGTTAAAGTTACCATCGTTTCTTACTGTATTCACGGAGACAAGAGCCGTCGCTATTTTCATTTTTAAACACTTGCAGTCTGTATAATGCATAAACACAACTTCATTATTTATAAATCTCTCCAACAGCGTAGCATTAGCCGTTAGCCACGGAGGACAGCCTCAAATTCACTCAGAATAAAACGTTTTTTTCAACTTTTGTTGTGTTGATTAGTTTTGTGATAATTTTTTTTGTTAATGATTTAATAAAAGTATGGGTTAAAAATCAAATCTCTCTCTCTCTCTCTCTCTCTCTCTCTCTCTTTTCTGTTTTTGTTTCTCTTTCCTTCATTGATTCTGTTAACAGCAGGTGTTCATCACTAATGTTCAATCATTACTTAATTATCTAATTAAAGGGGGACTCAGTGATATTTCAAATCCACTGTTTGGAAGTTAGTCGGGCAGAGTCCAATAACAAACGTCTAACCAATCAGCATCAGGGGGCGTATGATGGTCAAGGAGAGAGAACGAGCAAGAGGGAGATTTGAAAATAAGAAAAAAAAAAAAACTGCAGAATGAGAAATGGGACACAATACAAAACAGCTCAAAAGAATCTCACTGGAATGAAGGTTTATGCCTGGGCAAGCGCTTTAGGATCCGGTTATATTAGAAAAGCTTTCCAGTGCTGGAGAGAGCTAAGAGGGAAGGCCTGAAAACTGCTTTGATCCCGTTTTGTTTCAGTTGACTTCAAATGTCAACAATGTCCAACAGCATAGTTCAAATATCACTTACTGCACCTTTAACTTTAACACTGCTTCAATGGTACACTCTGTAATGTGCATATAAATGAACACTAGGCAGGGTTAATTTAACATGGGCTTTTTGCTGTATATACTATTACATAAATCTTACCTGTTTCAATTACGCATGACTGACAAATATGAATCACATTCAGTTTATTAATACAGTAACATAAATCTTACTTGTTTCATTTATGTATGACTGACGATATGAATCAAATTCAGATTATTAATTTATGTTAAAACTATGTAATCCAAATTGATGGAAATTTTATTTGCAATTCAAATGCATAAATTTAGACATAAATGTTTTTTTTTGTGTGTGTGTGTGTGTGTGTGTATATGAGATATTGTGACATGTGAGGTACATGATGATAATACTTCACAAATAAAGCATTAATGACGAATCTTTATTAACATGGCCAAACTGAACACCAAAGAATATATAAATACATAAAATAAAATCTTAAAATAACAAAAAATAAACAATTAATATTAGGTTATCTGCTGCTCCTGGACTGATTCTTAGTTGATGTTCAGGTCTCTCCGTATCTGCTAACTTCTCCACTGAACAAGCGACAGCGTCCAGGTAAGAACACCTGCACAGAAACAACACACATTGCATGCATTTTGTTTAGGAGCCCAATAAAACAATAAAGTAATACAGTAAGTGCACATTATTCCAATAAATAAATACAAATAAAATCCTAATCTTTTATCAAAACTTAACTGAAACTACTGTTCTTTTATTTAAACCATGTAGACAATTAGATAATTTTAAATAATATTCTCATGAGAATAACGTGTACAAATGAAATTCATGAACTGAACATGCTCATAAAATTTGAGTAAGTTTGTTACCTTAATGTGATTGACCAGTTCATTTCAATGAGTTAGATGTACTTTTTTTTTCGAAATCCAAAGGCTAACTGAGTGAAATCAATCCAGTTTGAAATCATAGTGTTATATTATAGTTGGTATTATATTATCTTTATATATATATATATATATATATATATATATATATATATATATATATATATACCAGATCATCTTTTTTTTTTTTTTGTCTACAACAAGTAGTAAGAACTGCTCTTTAAAACTTGAAAGATTAATATGATAAATGTTATTCTACCTGCACAGAGAAGCTGATAGACTGAAGATGAAGCTGCAACTGTTGCTCCACTTGTGGTTGAACCCGTGATCATCATGGTCACTGTTGTAGCTGCTGCTGTGGTTGTGGTTCCAGTGGTTGTAGTCGCAGTGTTTGTACTTGCAGTGGTTGTAGTCGCAGTGTTTGTACTTGCAGTGGTTGTGGTTCCAGTAGTTGTGGTTCCAGTAGTTGTGGTTCCAGTGGTTGTAGTCGCAGTGTTTGTACTTGCAGTGGTTGTAGTCGCAGTGTTTGTACTTGCAGTGGTTGTAGTTCCAGTAGTTGTGGTTCCAGTAGTTGTGGTTCCAGTGGTTGTAGTTCCAGTAGTTGTGGTTCCAGTGGTTGTGGTTCCGGTCGTTGTGGTTCCAGTAGCTGTGGTTCCAGTGGTTGTAGTTCCAGTAGTTGTGGTTCCAGTAGCTGTAGGTCCAGTGGTTGTGGTTCCAGTGGTTGTAAGCGGAATGGTTGTGGTTCCAGTAATTGTGGTTCCAGTGATTGTGATTCCAGAGGTTGTGATTCCAGTAGTTGTGGTTTCATTGGTTGTTGTAGGCATTGTTGTTGAGGTGCAGTGACAGCCGTTGAAGAGCAGAATAGCAGCTACAGCAAAAAAACCCAAATGCTTCATCTTCCTTTGGGAAATAAAAGTTTGCTGAACCACACTGAAAAGGCAAATATTTGAGATGATATAGATTATTTGATTCTACTGCTGATATTATTGAATCATAGTGCTGGATTTCAATCACACTAAGTACAGTCATACAGAAATACAAGAATTACTCACATACTCATACAGTTTACATGTTTTACTTTGCACGCACCTGGAAGTAGTTAAAATATGTTTTTCATAATACTATACAAATACATTAGTATAATATAAAATCCAAAAATTAACATGAGTAACAAACAAATATATGGAAATATAAAATAACCACATATTATGAATCATAACATTTTGGACTGTGGTTTATTTTTTATTTTTTGTTTAAAATATTATGATTTTTTTTAGAATATAATTTTTTTTTTTTATGTTTTATTTCTTCTGATTAAACGGTTCCAGAAAATAATGTGTTAGTCGTACACAGATAAATCACTTTTGCCCCAAAATATTTAATTTTTAAATAAGTTATGAGTATAAATTATAAATGTATTAATCCAGACAATCAATTATTAATCTGGATAAATGCATAATCCATTAATAAAACTCCTAAGTTTAATAAACATGAATTACCTGTGTATTGGCAATTACCTGTGGCAGTCTTTTTCAATAGTCTTTCAATCACATTAATCTGCATACAATATTAGAAAAGATCATGAACGTTCACATACCTGCAGTCGTCTGTGTCGTTGGTTGGCCGGTTTGTGAGTTTTATAAGTGTTTGTGAGCAGTCAGATCTGTAATCGCTGTGGTAACCTTCTGGTCAGCTTGATAATTGTACATTTGGCAATGAAGGACAGGATTGTGTTTCAGTGCCTCCACTAATATCTTATTGTTCTTATGTTAGAATTTATTTCAGCCCTCTAGCAACAGATAGAGCCGTATATAAACACTGACCTCAGCAATGCACATTTAACAAAGTAACCATTGTCCGGATTTCTATATATAGAGAAAATAAAACACACAAACCATTACAAGTTTCTGACAATCTTCTAAATATAGTTGATCATGATGTTCTTCTGTCTTGGTTAGAGCAAGCTGTGGGAATTAGAGGAACTGCTCTAAGTTGGTTTCAATCATATATTAAAATAACAGAATTCCACTTGGATGTTGTTCCCCTGGCTTGTGATGTCCTGCAAGGCTCAATTTTGGCCCCCATTTTGTTTTCTCTTTGTGTCTCCCTTAGGCTCTATTTTTGAAAAGCATGCACTCTAAAAAATGCTGGGTTAAAAAAAACAATCCAAGTTGGGTTGAAAATGGACAAACCCAGCGAAAGGGTTGTTTTTGATTATTGATTATTATTGTTGCCTCTAGTAATTATGTGTCTGATCTTTAATTCCCAACCTATTTTGGGTTCATTTTAAGCCAGCTTTATAGTAAATTTTAAACAATGTCTAACATTTAACCCAACTGCTGGGTTAAAACAACCCAATCGCTGGATTTATCCATTTTCTACCCAACTTGGGTTGTTTTAACCCAGCATTTTTTAGAGTGTGGCTTGTATTATCATTGCTATATGGATGATACACAAATTTATCTGCCCCTGAAGCACAAGAATGGCATAGACTCTCTCATTGCCTGCCCTTCTGATGTTAAATTTCATTGTGTTTTGCACTTCAAAATCCCCTAAAATTTTTTCACATAAATTTTGGTGTTTTATCTTCTTCAGTTAAATCATGTGAGGAAAAACTTGGGTGTTTTATTTGAAAGTGCCCTTAAATTTGATAAGAAAATGACCGTAGTTGTGAAATCCAGTTTTTATCAGTTAAGAGCTATGGCTAAAGTGAAGTCTTTTTTTTTTTCTTCCTACAAGCACTTTGAAACAGCGTTTCATGCTTTTATTTCTTCACTTCTGTTTAAGGGTCTTTACTGTACACTGGCCCGCTCCTGAGGGCCGAAGACCCCGACGTCGTGGTGGTCTTCCTCTTCCACGAGGGGCAGGTCTGTTGGGATGAGCAGCGTGGAAGGTGTCCAGCAGGTTGGGGTCGAGTATGTCGTTACATGGGATCCATGAGCGTTCCTCAGGGCCGTAACCTTCCCAGTCCACTAGGTATTCGAGCTGACCACCACGGCGCCGGGAGTCCAAGATTTCTCGCACCTTGTATGCAGCTCCGTCGTCTAGTAGAAGTGGAAGGGGGGCTCGGCTGCGGTCACACCAGGCTCTGTGGAGAGAGGAACAGAAGGGTGGTGAGGTTTGAGGAGTGACACATGGAATGTGGGGTGAATGCGATACTCTGGTGGGAGCTGAAGTTTGTAGGTGACCGGATGGATCTGCTCCAGGATGGTGAATGGGCCAATGAACCTGGGACTCAGCTTCCAGCATGGTAGGTGCAGACGGATGTCCCTGGTGGACAGCCAGACCTTCTGTCCAGGTTAATAGGCAGGAGCTTCAGAGCGATGAAGGTCTGCTGTCATTCTGCACCTACGAAGAGCACGTTGCAGTCGGTGATGCGCTGAGTCCCAGACCCTCTCACTCTCTCAGAACCAGTAATCCACAGATGGTACGTCAGAGGGTTCCCCTGACCAGGGGAACAGTGGGGGTTGGTAACCGAGCACGCACTGGAATGGTGTGAGTCTGGTAGATGGTTGGCGTAGGGAGTTCTGTGCGTACTCGGCCCAACCCAGGAACTGGTTCCAAGAGTCCTGGTGGCCATGACAGAATGTACGGAGGTAGCGACCAATCTCTTGGATCTTCCACTCCGTCTGCCCGTTCGACTGTGGATGGTATCCCGAAGACAGGCTGATGGCCACACCTAGGAGTGAGAAGAAAGTCTTCCATACCCGAGATGCAAACTGGGGGCCTCTGTCCGATACGATGTCCTCTGGAATGCCGAAGTATCGGAATATGTGGTTGAACATGAGTTCCGCGGTCTCCATGGCAGTAGGTAGACCCTTTAGAGGAATCAGACGACAGGCCTTGGAAAATCTGTCAACAACAACAACAACAACAAAGATACAGGTACAGTCATTAGAGGCGGGGAGATCTGTGATGAATCTACTCCTAGGTGTGACCATGGACGTTTGGGAACGGGCAGCTGAAGGAGCTTGCTGGATGGTAGAGTCTTCGTGATGGCGCATTCCCTACATCCCTGCACGTACCTTCTGACATCGGCTGCCATGTTGGGCCACCAGAAGCGTTCCTTTAGCAACGAGAGGGTTTCATTTACCCCCGGGTGGCCAGTGCCAAGTGAAGTGTGAGCAGAGTGGATGAGTGGAGTGCGCCGTGTCTGGATGATGTACTGCAAGCCCGGCGGGCAACCCGGCGGAGTGTTGGTGGAGGCATTGGAGGAGGGAATAGTCTCCTCTGACCAGGCGATGGGGCTGACGATGATCTTTTCTGGGAGTATGGTTTCAGGTTCCTTAGTATTCTCGTCTGGAGTGTACAGGTGGGATAAGACATCTGCCTTAGTGTTCCTTGATCCCGGCCAATAGGACATAGTTGAAGTTGAAACGGGTGTTAGAGCCCTGCACGGGCCACAAATCTTGGCCCTAGCCCGGCCCTGGCCCGAGACGCTCAGGCCCTAGCCCGGCCCATGTCCGTCAGCTTGTCAGAATTTTCGGCCCGAGCCCGACTGGAGCCCGTTTTTTTTTTTTTTAAATCCTCTCCATAACACAGCCTTTGTTGCAGCCATTAAAATGTTCAGTTTTGTTTTTAATTGCAAAGTAGTTGTAATCCTTTTCATTTCTTTATTAAGTTAATTTAGAAAAATGTTTGGAGCACTTCTTTGTTTATTAAATCAATGATTATCTTTTTAAAGTGACGACCGCAGCGGCCGACAGTGAGTTGAGCGCGTCTGATTGATTTAGACTCTCAAATCAACACTTGTTCAATAAAAGCCATAGATATAAAACACTAATATAAACATATCACAATGTTAGTTTAAGCATTTATTAGCACTACCACAGTAAAAAGCTACTTTTTTACAAGCTGAGGCGGCCGCTCTGCTGCTCGTAACAGCGTGCGGAAAAACAAAAAAACAAAAACAAAACTGGCTTAAAAACAAACTTACAGGTTGTCTTACCTTACATCACAGCTGTGCATCAAAATCAAAGCTTCACCACTGAACATGGTCATTTTATTTTTAAATGAAAGCGAGACAACATGCTACAGCCAGAAGAACACTCAGAGAAAGAGAATTGTGAGAGAAAAAGCACAGCATCCGCATTGGAAAGTTTTAATTAGGTATGCTCATAATTGACTAGTTAACTGTTAACCAAGAAGTTGGACCAATTAATACTATCGGTTAGACGGTTTAAATAGAAAACAAACTATAAACATATAGCTATAGACAACATATCCTATAAACGGTAGCCTATTCAGAACAGAACCATAACGAAAAATAAAAGAACATGTCGCCTACCTCTCCAATTCGGCACAAATCCAAATGTTTCCATATTCGTGAAGTGTTTGAATGCTAAACTATTATTTATTATGTAAATTATAGGCTTTGTACCTCGCTAGCACTCCAACAATACATCCTTCACATGTGCTTTTTAAGTGAGTCTATAGCGCTGAACGCCACAGATTGTACAGACTAGCCTATACATTGAGCAGTGTAACTTTGATTTACTGTATTTTATTTTGATAATAAACAGGCTGTGATGTCAAGTTAAAAATGTGAGAACTGATAGGCTATGTTGTGTATGTGCGCAAGGAGCCGGCGCGATTTCTCCATTCAAGCGCTGCGGTGCGTTATGTGTGAATACTCACATTCTGTTGTTTTATATGCCGGATTTGCACATGTATAAAACTAAAGCCTTGAAAACAACATTTTGGTATTTTTAATGGGTCACACCGAAATGAACATCCCTAATTTTAATCCAATTCTCACTCTTCCAGCTGCTGCGCTGAAGGCGCACTCTCTGCTACACTAAACATGAGGACGCGCGCACGCAGCCTCAGAAATGAGAAGCAGCTATGGTCTCATCATGTTTCCGCCAGCACAGCACTATATCTATGCATGTGTTTGTTTTACCATCATCAGCTTCTCATGGTTTATTTTAATTAATGGATGTCCAAAGCATTAAAATGAGGAGAAGCCTAAAACAGGCCCGAGGCCCGGCCCGCCTCTGAGCTATGACGTGAAAATAGGCCCGAAGCCCGGCCCGTGGGCCGTAAATAAGTCAGGGCCCGTCGGGCTCGGGCAGAAATGCAGGGCTCTAACGGGTGTAGAATAAAGCCCAGCAGGCTTGTCTGGGATTGAGTCTTTTGGCTGCTCGTAGATACTCCAGGTTCTTGTGGTCTGTAAGGACCAGGAAGGGGTGTTTAGCTCCCTCCAGCCAATGCCTCCACTCCTCGAGGGCCAGCTTGACAGCGAGAAGTTCTCGGTTGCCGATGTCGTAGTTTACCTCCGCCAGGTTGAGCTTGCGGGAGAAGGCGGCGCATGGATAGAGGCGGCTTGGATTCCCCTGCTGCTGCAAAAGGACCGCTCCTACTCCTGTGGTGGAGGTGTCCACCTCCATGACGAAGGGTCTATCGGGGTCTGGGTGGACCAGGAGAGGAGCGGTGGTCAAGGCTTCTTTGAGGACGTTAAATGCTTCAGTGGCAGCTGATGTCCAGGACAGAGACTTGGCTTGTTCTTGAGGAGGCTTGTGAGCAGGCTGGTGATGGAGCTGGAGCTTTGAATGAACCGTCTATAGAAGTTGGCGAAGCCGAGGAAACGTTAGAGTTCTTTAACGGTAGTGGGAGTTGGCCAGTTCTTGATGGCTTCCACCTTCCCCTCGTCTATCCGGATGCCACTGCTGTTGATGTTGTAGCCAAGGAACTGCACTGAGGATTAATGGAAGGGGCATTTTTCTGATTTGAGGAATAGCTGGAACTCTCTCAGACGTTTCAGGACCTCCGCAACGTGGTGGCGATGTTCGGCCATGCTCCGGGAGTAAATCAGGATATCATCCATATACACCAAGACGGACTTGTGGAGAAACTCCCGGAGCACCTTGTGTATGAAGTCCTGGAATACGAAGGGGGCGTTGACCAGGCCATACGGCATCACAAAGTATTCGTAGTGTCCGGTGGGCATGATGAAGGCGGTCTTCCACTCATCCCCCTCACGTATCTGGATGAGGTTATATGCGCTGCGGAGGTCCAACTTGGTGAACACAGTGGCACCACAGAGATGTTCCAGGGCCGCTGGGATGAGAGGAAGGGGGTACCTGAACTTGACGGTGATGTTGTTTAATGCCAGATAGTCAATACAAGGCCACAAGCCTCCGTCCCTTTTGGCCACGAAGAAGAAGCTGGATGCAGCAGGGGAAGTCGATGGACAGATGTAGCCTAGAGCCAGAGCCTCCTCGATGTACTCCACCATGGCCTTCTCCTCACGGATGGAAAGGGGATAGATCTTTCCCCTGGACACTGACTCACCCGGAAGCATATCGATGGCGCAGTCCCATGGCCGGTGTGGAGGCAGCTTGGAAGGTCTAGTTATTGAGTGGATCTGGTATGTTGTAGGCGTAGTCTTGGTCTTGAGGTTGAGCTGGCGGCAGAGGGCGCCAGAGATGAAATTGCCTGCTGACCCAGAATCGAGGAGTGCATTGACTGGAAGAGAAATATCCGCAGCAGTAAGTTTTACTATAGTGGTGAGTGGTTTCATCTTATTTACAGAAGGGAAGACGGCACTCACCAGTGGACAGGGAGGATGGATTGGGCATGCAGAGATTACATGCCCAGGAGCACCACAATACAAGCACAGATTCTGGGTCAGCCTTCTCTGCCGTTCAGCAGGAGTCAAACGAGTAGATTCCAGTTGCATGGGTTCGTGGGCTGGTTCTGGAGGGCTGACGGAGTCTGGTCGGCAGAGGAAGGTGTTGAGCTGTGGCTGGCCCTGGTGCTCTTCGAGACACGACTGCATACGAGTGGCGAAGTGGATGGAGAGTTGGATAAACCATTCGAGCCAGATGGTATCCTTGTATGCAGCGAGATGCAGCCGTACTCGAGGATCCAGTCCTTGACGATACGTTGTGAGTAGCGCATGTTCATTCAATCCACTGCAGCGAGCGTTCTGAATTGAAGAGCATATTCATTCACAGACATCTTTCCTTGCTTTAAATTATAAAGTTTCTCACCAATGGAAGAATCCCAGGCAGGTTTACCAAACACTTCCTTGAAATGGTCAACGAAGCTGGAATATGACTGGGTTATGGGATTATTTTGAGACCAAATGGATTCGGCCCATTGAAGTGCTTTGCCACTTAACTGTGGAATTAAAAACGCTACCTTGGAGTGTTCTGTGGGGAAGAAGTGCGGCTGCATCTCCAGGACCAGCGAGCATTGAAGGAGGAATCCGTTGCAATCCTCCGGCGAACCAGAGAAGGGCGCCGGTTTGGCCATGGGACTGGCGTAAACAGGTGGTGAAGGAGTGAAGGCGGTGTTTACGGAAGTGATGGCCGGCGGTGGTGGCGTTGGTGAAGGGTGAGCAGTGAATGTTCGACGCAACGCGTCAACAAGATCCTGGAATGGGTCGGGATGGCTCATACTTGTGTCAATTGGTTTTGGTCCGGTCTTCTGTTTCAATACAGTCGGGGCTGAGACAGAGGATCACAGATATGTTGTTTATTTGACAGGTTGGACGCTAGTTGGATGCGGTAGCAGAGCAGAGACGCTGGAGACTGACGACACTCACACACAGACTGGAGACACAGGAGGTAATTCGGAGATGCTGTACACAGGTAAGTAGCAATGGGAGTCGTTGAGGTAAGCATGAAGGTAATTCCTATATGCGAACGAGACCGGACAATGTGACTGAGTGTGTGAGTGTCTTATATACAGGTGCTGATTGGCGTGCTGATGAGGTGCAGTTGTGAGTGATCAGTATTCGGGAGATGGAGTGCGCTGTGATTTGTGGATGTTGGAGCCTGCCGTGTCTGTGACAATATATTGTATTGTTATATATTATATTGACAACTCATCAATTAAATATTTACCATCTTATATTCTGCACAATTGGATGTTTTTCAATAAACACTGAAAAAAGCTCTACAAGTTTTAGGGCTGGACGATATGACAATATATATAACATTGATATAAGTGATAACCCAGATTTACACCTATCTATATTGTATTTATATAAAGTGTTTTCAGGCAAATTTGTTTGATGTATTTCCCTGGCGTCGAAATAAGGTACATATAAATGTCAGGAAATACGATTCCTGGCTAAATGTCAATATCCATGGGTCTTTGGTAAGTTATAAGGAACACTATATTGAGTCTTTTAGTTTAACTTTTAGTTTAAACTGATAATCATTTGTTTTACTCACGTTTTTGCAGTTTCCCCTATTAAATCCAGTCATGCGGCAGGCTCTTTTGCCACTCAGTCTGGCTGAGGGGGCGTGTTCCGGCGGGAAGGTGACGTCAATGCATACCCTCTATACCAGGTTTAAACAGGGCCTAAATGGCCTTGCCCCTTCTTACCTCTCTGACTTTTTGTGCGAACACCATCCAGCAAGAACTCTTAGGTCTGCCAATTAGAATTTACTAACTGTTCCGAAGTTGAAGTAAAAATCTAGGGGTGCTCAAGCTTTCACCATAGCTGCACCTTAACTTTGGAAGAGTTAAGAGCTATTTCTGTTAGAACTGCACCAACAGTGCATATTTTTAAATCCAAGTCAAAAATGTATCTTTTCTCTTTAGCCTTAACTTATGATGTCCTTAGTTGCCTGTTGTCTTTTATGCCGTTTTACATCCATTATGGCTTATGGTTGGTTTTAATGTGTTTATAATTCATTGGTAGGTCTACTATGTTCAGCACGTTGGTCAGTTGTTGTTGTTTTTTTATTTTATTTGATTGTGCTTTATAAATAAAATTGAATTGAAACTTGAATTAAATAAATAACTTTTTTTTTGTTCTGATCTGAACCAAAATTTTAATTATACATATTTTAAACCTGAAATATGTTTGTGTATAGTTTTAGATCTTATGAAAAGATTAGTTTATATGATCATAACACAAACAAATGTAAACCACATTTTTTAATGTATCTATTTCTGATGAAATCTGAGTCTGACCAATTAAAAAAAGATCCACATAAATATATTTTTCCATGACCCAAAAGTATGTATGAAAATAAGACTCAAATTCCAAGTGTCATTTTGATCCCTTTAATTACTTTTTTCCAGTTGTTCATAGTATTACACAGAGAAATTAGCCACACAATTAATTTTGATTGCATTCTGTTATTCATGACATTTTATTTATTTTTTTTGTTAATTACATCATTTCCTTTTTTAGTGCTAAAGCTAAAAAAGTTACACAAGAACTAGCACACTGATGTCTAACCCATGAGGACATTGAGACGCAAATCTACTTCACAGAAAATAAAAGGTGAAAACGGTTTCATTGAGGAGAGTCAAAAAATAAAAAAGAAAAAGAAAATGGACACACATTTACATTCACACCGTCTCAACACACACAATGACCTAATCCATCCTATTCCCTCATTATTTTCATATTAATTCTCACATTTTTATGGTTATTTCTCTATGTATTTGGTAAAACGTTACAGATTTGAACTATTTCCATTTTTGGTAAAGGCTCATGTGAATCTGGGATGATGTTTCAGTCTACATGTTGATTGCGATCATTAACATATCATTAACAACATCCCACACTGATTCCAACATGAGCTTTCCATTAGAAAGAAAGAAGAAAAAATACCATGTTTTCTGCTTACACATCCCACTAATTCGTAAACAAAGTAAAACATCTCTCTCTAAAACATCATGAAGACAAATGAAATGTGATTTGAGAATCTCTACGAACAAAGTGCTGCAGCTCTGATGCTCGTGAACGTGCAAACATACGAATGCGCACGGCACTACTGGAAGAACTTTCCAATTAACGTTGTATAATCATTTAATGATTTATTGTTAGTTGCAGGGCAGTGTTTTGCTGAACGTGATTGTTACGATGCATTTGCAGATGTGAGAACAGTTTTGGTCTATGTTGTTATTGGCAAGTGTTAGCAATCGTGTCAAAATATCGCAAAAACCCGCAGTGATTTCGGTATTCTTTTGAGCACTCTATATGTCGCTTCACTGGTACAGAGGTCGTAAAGTCTTTTATATTGCATCTATCCTAACTTACTAATCTTAATGGCTTGATGATTGGAAGAGCTCTTGGAGCTAATGGGTTACTAACATGGCTAAACCCTGTTGGCAGTGAAGGGGCTGGTTAGTCAGAAAACAAGTGCTTTGAATCGTCACTATTCTTCTAAACAAACTCAAACAGATTCCCTTATTGTGCTTTAGAGAGTTTAAGCACCTCACACACGCTCAGGCATGTCAGAATGCGCTGACGCACATTTCGACACGCACTGTTTTTACTCTGTGTACAAGTCACTATGGTTAAGCATTAGATGCCTCCATAGCTTTAGGTACACTTTAAACCAAAACTAGTGCTCTCAAGTTACGTTAAATCCAGGGACGGCCATTCAAAATAACAAAACAAATGTGCATCACCATGAGCCAACCCTTAACATTTCCATTGAAACACTTCCGACTAACTGTAACAGTACTGTGGCAGTACTGTATTTTGATACCACAGTACTAGATGATTACCATAGTCATATACTGTACTATGATAATGTACTCCACAGTAGTTTAAAGGGTTAGTTCATCCAAAAATTAAAATTCTGTCATACTCACCCTCATGTCGTTCCACACCTGTAAGACCTTTATTCATCTTCGGAACACAAATTAATGTATTTTTGATCAAATTCGATGGCTCAGTGAGGCCTCCATTGCCAGCAACACAATGAACACTTTCAACGCCCAGAAAGGTACTAATGACATATTTAAAACAGTTCATGTGACTACAGTGGTTCAACCTTAATGTTATGAAGTGACAAAGAATACTTTTTGTGTGGCAAAAAAACAAAATAATGACTTTATTCAACAATATCTAGTGATGGGCGATTTCAAAACACTGCTTCATGAAGCTTCGAAGCTTTACAAATCTTTTGTTTCAAATCAGTGGTTTGTAGCATGTATCAATCTGCCAAAGTCACGAGAAGCACTGAAATTTCAAAACGTTTCAAAACACTTATGACGCAATGAAGCTTCTTTTACTGAAATCACGTGACTTTGGCAGTTTGATACACGCTTCGAACCACTGATTTGAAAGAAGATTCGTAAAGCTTGGAGGCCTCACTGAGCCATCGGATTTGATCAGAAATATCTTAATTTGTGTTCAGAAAATGAACGAAGGTCTTATGGTGTGGAACGACATGAGGGTGAGTAATAAATGACAGAATTTCATTTTCATTTTTGGGTGAACTAACCCTTAAAAAAAATACCATGGTACAACGATAGTACATGTACACAAATCTGGTACTGACACTCAAAAACTCACAACTTATGGCAATTCATAACTATTTTACATTTCGACAAATTGGTGGCTAATTCGTATGGACCCAATTCAAGTGAATGTGATTTCACTGGACCGACATCTTTATTGATCCTGGAACAACATTCCAATCAACCAATCAGATTTGAGGGAGAAGTTTACAGTTTATGTCAAGTTTAAGTTTCTTTATCAGTGTTATTCACCTATCATTCCCCTTTGATTTTAGGGATAACTTATGGGTAGAGTTAGGACAAAATTTTCGGACAGGAATGTTGTTCCAGGATCAACAAAATATGTCTTACTTGGCAAAATCACTGTGACTGCTCCCATTCGTATGTTTTTGTATTCATATGTTGCGTTTCTAAAAATCGTTTTCTCATGAGATCAGGTTGTAAAGTTAATGAAGAAGACAGACTGTAGATGAATTCCTGCTTGCAGGTCAGAATCTGTTTGAATAAAAATCATTATTCCTAAAATTCACCATCACACTGGCTAATATTCATCCTGCAGTTTTTTTTTTTTCTCAAACTACATCAGAGTACCAGCTGTGATTGCTTTAAAACTGGACTGAATGAGTGTGTTCACATGCATGACCTTATACCGTTTGTGATTAATAATGCCTTAAACAGTGGGCTTTTATTGGGAAAAGCCTCTAAATGCCAAATCATCAGATCATGTACCAATGTACATTGGTAAATGATGTAGAGGAGGTACATGATGTACCACGACCAATATACTCTTGTGGCAATTCGTAACTATTTTACATTGGTGGCAAATGGTATGAATTCTCATTCGTATGTTCTGTAAAATTTTAAGGGTGGAACTTCATGCTTACTTTTATTCCTAATAATCTCACGCTTTTGTAGGAATAACATCATACTAATTCACCACCAATATGCAAAAACATAAGATAGTTACACATTCTCATGAGATAAGGTTGAAATGCCTTTATAAGCGCTCTGTCGGCTCATTCATGAGACACACAAGCGACACATTTCTAGTTTTTCGTTTATGAAACTAGAATAGATTTCTAAAGAAATGACTCAGAAATTTGCCCATTTGTGAATGCAACGGGAAAAATGGATAATGTAAACAGTTTCCTTTGATTTATTGATTTGCTGGTAAATCCTAGAGGTGAGTTTTCACAATGAGTTTCGTTTTACATGTAAACACACTCGTTGATGGAAGCACTTGTCCGACCCCTCTAACTATCCTGCTTGCTTTCACCTGAACGTCAACTTGAAATCGACTTTATTTACTTTCATGTTTCTGCCCTTACTGTGAACGATTAATTGGTGCACGTCTTTCATCAAACTCGCTCCGCCTCTGAAACAACTTTCCCTTTCGACTGCCGTCCTTAATTTATTTTACTTCTCAACCACCATCTTACAGAGACACTTTTCACCATCCAATCGGTTCCTCACAGATAATCCCGTCTTACAATTATTTTTAATGAATTTCCTGTTTCAATGAAAATACATTAGCTTACAGAAGTTACATGTGAATGTCATTTCCCGTTGACTTCAGAACAACAACTCCTGTGACTGTCGCGTTTTTATTTCCCACTGAACGCACCAAGACCGCACACACACACACACACTCTCACCGAAATGAAACAAACGTAAAAAAAAAAAAATTCCGGCATGCAATTAAGAACAGGCAAAGACCCCAAAGGCCCTGACCCCTCAACCAAACAAATCAAAGTAAAATATAATTACAGTATTTTTCTTTCTCGCTTTTTATGTATATAGCTTTTTTCGCAAAGGATCAAATGGAAGACATGAGCTGGCTGTCAACTACAGAGACGAGTACTTCGTTCGGCCTAAAACTGTCGCCAACGTCTCCGAAAATACTGTACCCCTCTCACAGCAGCAGGATTGTATATGAGAAAAAATAATAATACAAAATACAAAAACGAAAGAAAAAAGCACACCAAAAAAAAAAAAAAAAAAATCACATAGAAGTTGATAGACACACATTATGAGCTTATATACTCTTTTCTCTATTCTTTTGTTTAGAAATTCAACATGTAATATTTAAGAGAAACATTGTTATTTATTTTTTTCAGTGACGCTTGTCGTTATTAATATTAATATCATAATCAATATTCATATTAGAAGTATTACTATTGGTTAACACTACATTTGGGTCTCACTAAAGGCCCCGCCCATGTCGCTATCGTTTGCCTGACAGGTCGGTGAAGGGAGGGAGAGAGTCGTCATCCGCCCGTCCGTCGTCACGCACGAAACTCACTTTCCACCGCCCACAGGACTCAAACGTTTCATCCGTCCATCTCTCTCCCCCTCTCTGGCACTCCTCAGCATGACACCTCCATGGTATGGGACGGGCTCGGCGGGAGCTGTCCGCCCTGCGAGCCCTGGGACAGCGTGCGGGATCGGGAGCGCGAGCCCTCCATGGAGTAGGAGGAAGAGAGAGAGGTGGTGCGCGAGCGAGAGAGACGCGTCATGCAGGAGGACGCCACTGAAGGAAGAAGAGAAGCAGCATATTAATACATTCAACCCAGTCAAACATTTTATGAAAAAGTATAAAATTGATCTCTTGATCTCAGGAACGTGGACATTACAGTCTAGACCTTGCTATTTAAAAACAACAACAGCATAAATCATATTTGGGGCTTCTGTTAACTATTATTTACTAACAATATGTTTCCATTTGCTCCAGTTAATTTGGTCAAAAATACACTAAACAGGTAAAACAGCTGGGTTAAACTTCTTGTTTACTGATGTGAGAAGCTGTGTATATTACATTAGCCTTCAAAAGTTTAATATCTGTAAGATTTTTTTCTGTAAGAGTTTTAGAAAGTCTCTTCTGCTCACCAAAGCTGCATTTATTTGATCAAAAATACAGCAAAAACAGCAAAATTGTGAAATATTATTACAATTTAAATGAACTGTTTGATATGTGAATATATTGTAAAGTGTAATTTATTCCTGTGATCAAAGCTGAATTTTCAGCATCATTACTCCAGTCTTCAGTGTCACATGTTCCTTCAGAAATCATTCTAAAATGCTGATTTGCTGCTTAAGAAACATTTCTGATTATTATCAATGTTGAAAACAGTTGTGCTGCTGTGGCATGATGAATAAAAAAATTCAATGAACAGCATTAAAAAAAATAAATAAAAAAAATAGACATCTTCTGTGACATTACAAAATTAATTTAATGTCATTTTTGATCAATTCAAGGCCTTCTTGCTGAATAAAAGTACTAATTTCTTTCTTTTATTTTTTCTTTTAAAAAAAACTATGAATTGTAGTGTTATTGTAGTGTATTGTGATTGAAATAAAAGCCCCAATTTCATGCATTTTTGGTGATATTTCTCAATAATAAAACCCATCTCAGGTGACTTACTGTATCCCATGCCTTGAATGAAGTACTTAAACGCTTCTGTCAGTTTGCTGGGCTGTAAAGACACACATTTCATTTACACACGCACAGTTTTCACCAGTATAAATTAATTGTATTGACAAATACTCTATTTTAAATTGATGTGACGTACCTGAGTCAGCTGTGGCATCCCGCCGGCGTCGGCCATCTGAATAAAAACCATACAGAGAGTTCAAGTACAAAACCTACTTGATGGACTGATTTTCTCATAAACAACACAAATAAATTTTATTTGCCTCCTTTTTGTTTTATCATTGTTAAAAGAACAAAATCATGCATAAAACATAGGTGAAGACCAAACCTTGAGGAATGAGGTGGTAGTTGGATCTAGTTTGCTGTTGCACTCCACCTAGTGGGCAGAAACAGATGTGCAGTGAGAAAAATCATGGGTATTTGTGGATGAATGGTGTTTATTTGCATAAAGACTTACAGCTGCTTCCTCATACGGAGCCTGATCACCAACCACCAGCATCACAGGACATCTGAAACACACAGACACGTGACCAGACGGAACAAACGGAAGAGACAGATGCATTCTGGGTATGCTTTTCATCATTCTTACTTGAAAGTGTTGTTCCTTTCGATGCTCAGATCTCTGCGACTGTAGGGCAAAAAGAAAATTGATTGATGATTATAAAGGCACCCAAACTGTATTTGTCTTTCATTGCTTTGTATCACATGTGAACTTGATTGCTGATTACATGCATGTTGCATATCATATATGAAAGGTGCTGCACATATTTTACATCACATAAAAAACCTTTTAATGCAAAATTAAACATGCACAGCATTGATATATATATATATATATATATATATATATATATATATATATATATATATATATATATATATATATATATATATATATATATATGTCATCATCTGCTTCAGTGGTCTGATCAATAAAACCCTTTTTTTTTTTAAACCATTCAGGATGTGTTCATACAACCATGTTTGACAATCCTTGACCCTTATTCATAATTCTACATAACCGTCCACTTTATAAGTCATTGTATTTTTTTTTTATTTACAGCAAATAAAAACACACAATAATAAATAAATCAACAATGCTGATAATATCCCTTTGGCACATCTGTTCTCATCTTCTAATGCAGTGGACAGATGTGTAACTGATTTTTAAAAAAAAAAGAAAAAGGTTGATTATATTTGTGTTTTCAAGTGAAATAAAACATTAAGATACGTTTGGTCTTTTGTGATTAAATATTTCATATTAATGCTAACAATATGACCATATTGTTGTGATTAATTCCATATTCTGTGCTGTTAATCAGGTGATTTTACCCCAGGTAGCTCTTCCAGAAGAGTTCGACGTTGATGAGGTTCGGTGCTTTAGCGATTCTCTCTTTGTGAGTTTGAATGAGCTCTGTGTTTGCCGACAACTCTTCCTGAAAACACACACACCAAAGTCAGTGTTTCACTGTTTTACACACCTTCATAATGGATAGCATAATGATCATACATCTCCCTGGATAAACTTTTTGATTCCTGTAGCTCAAACAGTATAACCTGGCACTAGCAATGTGTTCAATTCCCTGAGAATGTATAAGTTCAAAAATAAATAAAATATAGAATATATACAGCATTATTGATGCAATGTGAGTCGCTTTGGATAAAAGCATCTGTTAAATGCATACATTTAAATGATTGGTCAACTGCATCATTCTGTGGAAAAATATTTATTTATTTTTTTAAACCATTACTTTATATCCATGCAGTGTTATTTTAGCATCACTGAGATATTATTATAGTTTTTTATTCATATTTTGAGTATTTTAATTTTTATGTTCTGTATATTCCATTTATATCCATTTCTTATTTTAATTTTAAAGTTTTAGTAATTTTTTGCGTTTATGGCATTTTTAAAAGTTTTTTTTAATTTATATTTTTAGATATTTTTGTACATCAAGTTTTTATATTTTATTTCAGTTAACATATATTTTATTTAAAGGTGCCATCAAACGTTTTTTTACAAGATGTAATATAAGTCTAAGGTGTCCCCTGAATGTGTCTGTGAAGTTGCAGCTCAAAATACCCCATAGATGTTTTTAAATTTTTTTGAGGAATAATAAGAAATGCGCCGATTCATGCTGCGGCCCCTTTATATCGCACGCTCTCCGCCCCCTCCCAAGCTCTCTACTTTATCACTGCATAAACAAAGTTCACAGCTAATAAAACCCTCAAAATGGATCTTTACAAAGTGTTCGTCATGCAGCATGTCTAATCGCGTAAGTATGGTATTTATTTGGATGTTTACATTTGATTCTGAATGAGTTTGATAGTGCTCCGTGGCTAACGGCTAATGCTACACTGTTGGAGAGATTTATAAAGAATGAAGATGTGTTTATGAATTATACAGACTGCAAGTGTTTAATAATGAAAATAGCGATGGCTCTCTTGTCTCCGTGAATACAGTAATAACCTATGGTAACTTTAACCTCATTTAACAGTACATTAGCAACATGCTAACAAAACATTTAGAAAGACAATTTACAAATATCACTAAAAATATCATGTTATCATGGATCATGTCAGTTATTATCGCTCCATCTGCCATTTTTCACTATTGTTCTTGCTTGCTTACCTAGTCTGATGATTCTGCTGTGCACATTCAGACGTCCTGCCCTTGTGTAATGCCTTGAACATGAGCTGGCATATGCAAATATTGGGGTCATACATATTAATGATCCCGACTGTTATGTAACAGTCGGTGTTATGTTGAGATTCGCCTGTTCCTCAGAGGTCTTTTAAAAAAATGAGATTTATATAAGAAGGAGGAAACAATGGAGTTTGAGACTCACTTTATGTCATTTACATGTACTGAACTCTTGTTATTCAACTATGCCGAGGTAAATTCAATTTTCAAATCGATGGCACCTTTAAAGCAACAAAAAAAAATCTTTTATGGTTTTAGTTTTAGTTTCAGTTAACTATAATAACCCTGCGTCCATGTATTTATTAATTTGATAAGAATATCTGTATAATAAGGAGGATGAATATACTTCCCTCTGTTGGGTTTATTGTGCAAAACATTCATCTATATCAGCAAGAATAAGATGAGAACACACACACACTCAGTCTAATCTAATGTCCTTGTTGTTGAAGCACAAACACACACACACACCTGACTGAAGAGGTGACTCAGGATTTGGTCTGAGAGGGAAGACGTCAGATTGGAGAGCTGCAGAAGAAACACAAGCTGTTCAAGTAGTTTTTAGGTACATATTTCCCATTATTATTAATCAGCGGCATCATACGCAGCGGACAGACCTTCTGGGCAGCCCAGTCCATCCAGCCTCGTGCGTTTGTGTCCACATTGATTAACACGAGTCCCTCCACAGCTTCAGGGTTTGACAACTGTGTGTGAGAGAGAAAAAAAGCAGATGTAAATCAGCGTTCAGTGAATGTAAAGATGCTGCAGCTCCATTTCAAACCCCACATCTACATAGAATTTGAAGGAAGTTTTTCTGTTCAAAACACTGGCAAAAAGATGCTGCCTTCCTTTCTGGTCAAAATCTAAGGCTTCAGTGCATGGTTCCTTTGCTAATAAGGCAATACTAATGCATTGTGATAAGCTGGTTGATGATTTTATTTTTAGTGTTTCTAATTTTCTGATGATGATGATGATAAAATGTATCGACAGACAAAGTCTGAAATTTGTCTTGCATTTACAGAAGGTTCATGCACAATTACAAGAAAAACATTATCACACAGACAAGACCTTACAAAAAAAAAATTAAAAAAAAATACAAACCCGATTCCAAAAAAGTTGGGACACTGTACAAATTGTGAATAAAAAAGGAATGCAATAATTTACAAATCTCATAAACTTATATTTTATTCACAATAGAATATAGATAACATATCAAATGTTGAAAGTGAGACATTTTTAAATGTCAAGCCAAATATTGGTTCATTTTGGATTTCATGAGAGCTACAAATTCCAAAAAAGTTGGGACAGGTAGCAATAAGATCTGGAAAAGTTAAATGTACATATAAGGATGGAGGACCAATTTGCAACTTATTAGGTCAATTGGCAACATGATTGAGTATAAAAAAAGCCTCTCTGCTGCGGCGAAAAATAGTGGAGCAATATAAGAAAGGAGTTTCTCAGAGAAAAATTGCAAAGAGAAGTTATCATCATCTACAGTGCATAATATCATCCAAAGAATCTGGAACAATCTCTGTGCGTAAGGGTCAAGGCCGGAAAACCATACTGGATGCCTGTGATCTTCGGGCCCTTAGACGGCACTGCATCACATACAGGAATGCTACTGTAATGGAAATCACAACATGGGCTCAGGAATACTTCCAGAAAACATTGTTGGTGAACACAATCCACCGTGCCATTCGCCGTTGCCGGCTAAAACTCTATAGGTCAAAAAAGATGCCATATCTAAACATGGTCCAGAAGCACAGGCGTTTTCTCTGGGCCAAGGCTCATTTAAAATGGACTGTGGCAAAGTGGAAAACTGTTCTGTGGTCAGACGAATCAAAATCTGAAGTTCTTTTTGGAAAACTTGGATGCCATGTCATCCGGACTAAAGAGGACAAGGACAACCCAAGTTGTTATCAGCGCTCAGTTCAGAAGCCTGCATCTCTGATGGTATGGGGTTGCATGAGTGTGTGTGGCATGGGCAGCTTACAAATCTGGAAAGGCACCATCAATGCTGAAAGGTATATCCAAGTTCTAGAACAACATATGCTCCCATCCAGACGTCGTCTCTTTCAGGGAAGACCTTGCATTTTCCAACATGACAATGCCAGACCACATACTGCATCAATTACAACATCATGGCTGCGTAGAAGAAGGATCCGGGTACTGAAATGGCCAGCCTGCAGTCCAGATCTTTCACCCATAGAAAACATTTGGCGCATCATAAAGAGGAAGTTGCGGCAAAGAAGACCTAAGACAGTTGAGCAACTAGAAGCCTGTATTAGACAAGAATGGGACAACATTCCTATTCCTAAACTTGAGCAACTTGTCTCCTCAGTCCCCAGATGTTTACAGACTGCTATAAAAAGAAGAGGGGATGCCACACAGTGGCAAACATGGCCTTGTCCCAACTTTTTTGAGATGTGTTGATGCTATGAAATTTAAAATAAACTTATTTTTCCCTTAAAATTATACATTTTCTCAGTTTAAACATTTGATATGTCATCTATGTTGTATTTTGAATAAAATATTGAAATTTGAAACTTTCACATCATTGCATTCTGTTTTTATTCACAATTTGTACAGTGTCCCATCTTTTTTGGAATCGGGTTTGTAAAAAAAAAAAAAAAAAAAAAAAAATCACACATTCAGGGCTCCAGCTACAGATTAAATGTTTTTAAAGGCTTATCCAGCTTTGATACAGCTTGGTGTACAAAGCTGTATTTTCTACTGTCTATTTAAACAGAGTGAAATAATATTTAATGTCTTAGTCTGTGATGTTTTTTTTTTTTTTTTTGACCAGCAGAGGGCTTCATTCAGTCTTTCAGCATCTGCCTGTGTTATACAGTATATGTTTTATTTTAACATATTAATATTGCAACTAAATTTGAACTAAACTCAAAAATAAATCAAAACATACCAGAAAAGTGGCACAACATTCACCAAAGGGTTAAACTGAACTCCAAAAAAACAAAATATGGTGAAATTATTTTAACATATTAACATTATTGGCCAGAAAGCAATAAAAAGGTTAAAATGACAATAAACTATATAGACACCTACAAATAGTTTTCATTTCAGAATTCTGGGCACCTAACTGAAAACTGTTGATAAAAAAATTGTTTAATTTTATTAAAATACTGTGCTATTTCATCCCATATTTATGTGTATTGTGTGTATTTATATGATGACGTATCATGTTCATGGTACTTGTACTGTATATATACTATACCATGAATCTGAATAATTACTATATTCATAAGTCATGGAATTTGCATAGATCTCCAAGAGACCATAATATTATTTTAAAGGCTTTTCTGATATTCAATAATCTCTTTATTATTTCTTTGATTAATGAAATGCAAAACATCATTTCTGTATATTACCGAACAAAACTTACTCCATATCAAATAAATGAAACATCAGTAATAATGCAGGCATTAGACGTGACACTCACAGTGAATCGGGACAGTATGTAAGCACCAGCTCCGACTCCAACACCAATAATTGTGCGGAAACTAAACCAGATAAAAAAATAATCAGCCGTAATGCATTGAATCATGTTGTTAAGTATATCATGTGTCATTTGCAGGTGTCAATAATGAAGATTTAAACATGCAATGACTTGTTGTGACTCACTTAAAGTACTGCAGGACAGCAGGAAGCATCTCAGAGATCTGATCCATGGTTGCGTACTGGTATCTGTCAGAGGAAATAAAAACATTTTAGGACTGTTAACACGTCTAACATGAGACACAGTGGCCTGAGGACATGTGAAAGCATAAAAATAGACACTGAGTCACAATGTGCATAAAACACAGAGGATGTAAAACCACTAACACTTTCTGAGGATCTGAAGATGGTTTGACAGGTGTCAAACGCCAGGTATATTAATTTTTCACACTTTATATATATAAACATCACGCACCCAACAGGATAAATGGCCGCGCCTTCTTCCTGTCCTGGAGCATCGACATGGACCACAGTGAAGTTCTTCACAATCTCCTGCATCTCCTCAAACTTAAACAGGGTGGAGAAGCAGCTCTTACCTGAGAGAGACAGATAGCCGAACAATCATTTAATTTTATGGGCCCTATTTTAACAATCTAAGCACATGGTCTAAAGCGCACGGCGCAAACGCGCTTAGGGTGTGTCCGAATCCACTTTTGCTAGTTTACGGATGGTTAACATGGTCGGTGCGCTCGGCGCATGGCCTTAAAGAGTTGTCTCTATTCTCTTAATGAGTCATGGGTGTGTTTTGGGCATAACGTGCAATAAACCAACCAGAGTCTCATCTCCCATTCCCTTTAAAAGCCAGTTGCGCTCACGCCATGGCAGATTCGCTATTTACATGGCAGAACTGAATGCTTCTCTAGTGAGGAAATGGATCTACTCATGCGCGAAGTAAAAGACCACATACGGATATACCAAGCCGGATACCACCAAAGCATTTTTATCTTTATGCACACAATAATAATCTTTTACATTGTAATCCTTTTATTTTTAATATTGTTTGTGAGCTGCTGCACATCCCTGTGTGTGTGTAATAAGCAAAGTGTATACATGTTGTGCACCCACATATAGCCGCATATTATTAACCTGCACCATTGACTTTAGACCAGGTTTCAGATAATTATGTCGGGCTGAAACTAGCAAAAAACACTTGCTAGCAATGTGTCGTGCCTGGCACCACATTGCGCCTGGTGTATGATAGGGCCCAAAGTGACTTGACTCAAGGTCAAAGTGCCCCATTATGCTTTTTCGAATACCGGTATTACCCTCTGTGTCGTGTGAAATACAGCTGTTTGTGAATGTAAAAGTTGACACCATTGTTACTGTTCATATCATTGTGTATCAAGTGCCGAGGAAGCTTCCGGAGTTTAAATTCAGATATGGTAATGGGTGTTTGTTTTCCAACACGCGCTGTAAACGGTCGACCAATCACAACAGACTGGGTCATCTGACCAATCAGAGCAGAGCAGGCTTGTGGAAATGAGGAGTTTAGAAAGACTGAATCTTCAAACAAACTGTTTTCAGACTCTGAGAAATGAGGTGATGCTGCAGTGGATATTATGGATATTAAAGTGTTTTTGTTTTTTTTGTTTTTTACATTGGGATCATGTAAACATATTGTAAGTGACTTCAAAACAACATTAGGAGCCTTTAAAATAGCATAATTGGAGCACTTTAAAGTATCTTGCTAAATAGCACAATATTGAGGGTTCATGAATAGCAATCAGTGCTACATTCGCTTTTACAGTTAATGGTTAAGCTGGGATACAAGAACGTATTTTAGCACACAAAAAGCTACACACACCAACACTCATATAACAGCTTCTTATGTTTACATTCATACATGCATTTTTCATTCCATTCAAACTGCATATTCAAAACTACACAGTAACCCCGAAGTGCTCAACGTGGCTAATAACACAAACAAAAAGGATAAAGCAATAAAAAACAGTCATTAAAAAGAAAGTTAAAATGCTACAGAGGACAAATATGACTTACAACAACCTAGGAGATAGGTAGCAACTTAACTTTACTAAAATCTTTCTTTTGAGTCAAATCTTTTCAACAAATCATTTGAACTCACAAAACCAGCTTGAATGAGTCATTTGCAAACTGAAATGCACAACTTCACTCCAAGTGATTCTGTATTTGTATTACATTGATTCTCTACTCATTCAACTGAGATCTGTTTCTTTCTTTTGGCTTCTGGCAAACTTCCCAGTTCTCAATCACTTCACATGCAACAATAGAAACTTCTAGCTAAAACAACAGTTTTTGTCTTGCGTCTATTTTTGTACATGCACTTTATCAACTCTGTTTGGCTAGTTAAACACATTCAAGTGTTAACCACATGGACCAAGTGTGAAGAGCTGATCTTTTTCAGCTTGATATGCACAGCTACCTTTAAACAATCTACATTATTATTAGAGGCAGTATCACTTGTACTGAAAAAATGTGTTCGTGATGCATTTTCACACCTGCCCCTTTTCAACCCAATAAATATCACAGTCAACTGAGCATCTCTGGCACTACTTCAGCTCAGATTCAACAAGACCCAAGCTCAAAAACGGCACAGGTATAGGTTTGAATGATCAAACCTATATTACATTGTAATATAGCCTATATTTGTAATAAACCTATATTGTTTATAGCATATTGTAGGAAATGCTGACGTCAAACAAATGCTTTGCAGGAGAATTGTTTTAATTGTTAAAACAATTTCACACAGTTTATTCTTTCACAGCAAAAAATACTGAAGTAGAAAGTATGCCTCCAAAAGCAGACCCTAAACAAGTGCTATAATCAACTTCTCTGGAATCAATGTATTCAGACACATCTGTATTATGATGTATGCGATAAACATTATTTTGGACAATAACATATCAAGATGTCTGTGTTTTGCAATTACAGCACAGAAATTTTATGTTAAGCAGCCAAGCACTGGCCATTTCTAAGCACTAATTAACTATTAAACTAATAATTACTTTGAGCCAAATTAAACAGGAATCAAATTCTCCACATTTTGAATTTCATTGAAAATGAACGTATCAAAGCAGCTTCAATATTATCTGTCACAAACTCTATTCAAATCCTTTCCATGTTTTGCTGGTCAAAATCATCATCAGGCTAAAACATGACATTAGGCATTTATGAAGCTATAAATAAAGGTGAATCTCATAGTCTTTGAAGCAATCGTTCCTAAAACCCAAGGTACAATGAGCAAACTTATGTTATTGATGAGCTTGACCACATTATTGCTGCATACATCTTCATTATATTGTAAAAGTTATTAATTAGCTTGTGATCATTATCTTATTAACTATTTAAACTTTGCAGCTGTAAACATCTGTTCCTCATATGTTTTAAGGATGAAATCAGCAGTTCTCATCTTGCTTTTCATCACTCTGGTGTTTAGTGATGGACGGAATAACAGCATTTCCAGCAATGTTCAACCTGAAATCAACCTTTTTTCTAACTGGTCAACTCCCTGTCAGAAATCTCAGAATAAAAACGCATTTCATACTTTTATGATCAGACACATCCTTTTACTTGACTTCGACACGACACAGCTGTCTTATTGGGGATATTATCTTGCAGTAATGGGACTTTGTGGCAGAACTTTAAACCAATCCTTCCATCACCAGAAGCATTATGAGAATCTGCAATGGAGAAGGCATCAGATACACAAATAACATGTGCATCAGTAGGGAAAAGTTCTTAGTGTTCACTGTTAAAAGCAATTCAACAATTGGAGAGTGTAAATTTCAACTTCAGTTTGAGATTGTGCATGTGATTATTGCTTGTGAGGCCATTGAAACGGATTGTTTGCCTGTTTACTATGCAGGACAAACTGACACAGCACCACCACATGGTCAGATCTGCAGAAGTGCTAAGTAGAATGTTAGTAGCAAGCAAGTTCTACTTAATCTCTAGAGGACGTTTTCCAAAAGCGTCATTATCCAAGACAAATGCAAATGTTCATATGTGTCAATTCTATTATCTAACATCAATTCTACAGCTGCTCAAAACAAGCTGCCTTCAGTCCTTTGAGGTCAGATTTTGTCATTCATTTATAAAATGTCCCTTGGTGAATGTGTTGGTATTAGTGAATCAGTTCCTAACTACCCTGCAAACAAGCCTGCACTAGCCCTTTACGGGCCCCCAGCAGGCTGCCAGCACAGGGCCCCTGAGAATTTGCTCATTGGCAAAACGTTGGCTCCTTAGCACTGGCCCTGCATGGGCAGCCCTCACTTAGCCCCCAGGAATCCCTCACCGGACCCACATTTGTTTTTTGCTTAAACAAATGTGCTTCAGTTATAGCAGTCAGAGAACAACTGATGCTGAAAAGTCAAGGGTCAAGAGCGCAACTAAAGCAAACGCTAACCTGGTGACTTCAAAATTGACTATTTTCAATAAAACATCAACATCTAAAAGTTTTGTATGAAAGAAATAGTCAAACTGGATTGTAATAAGTAAAGACTAGACAGATCTGTTAGCGTTTAATGTTCTGTTGCTGCTGGTCATGTGACAGTGTTTTCAGCTTATTTAAATAAGGAGATTTTACTTTACTGCCAGTCATTTGACCATTTTATCATCTAACTGTTTTGTTATTGTATTAATTACAGATTATTTTTGTAATTTTACATACATTTGTATGTAATTTACGAAAACAGAAAATACTGTATAAAAATACAGCCAAACAGAGCATGGGAAACGAAAGTGGGCTGCCTACACAAAACCTGCATGGGCCCAAAGGTACAAAAGTTGCTCTGGGCCCAAACAGGCTGGCTCACACTGGGCCATCATGGGCTTAATGTGGGCAGTCCGCTAGTGTGGACTGCTCACAGAGAGCCTGCAGTGAGCCTAAAGCTGTGGGCCTCACCTGGGCAAGCCCGCACTGGGTCTGTTTAGGTTTGGTGTGGGCTGGCCCTAGCCCACTGTGCCCGCAAAAAGCCAGCATGGGCTCCGCAGGGGCAGGTTTGCAGGGTATGCTTACTGTGTCAGCTGCATAAGGATAATGACAGGGTAGAGAAGAGATTGTTGAATAAAGTCGTTATTTTTGTTTTGTTCTTGCACACAAAAAGTATTCTCGTCACTTCATAAAATGAAGGTTGAACCACTGCAGTCACGTCGACTGTTTTAATGTTTTTACTACCGTTCTGGACCTTGAAAGTGGTGATTATATTGCTGTCTATGGACGAGACATATACCTCTTGGATTTCATCAAAAATATCTTAAAGATGAACAAAGGTCTTACAGGTGTGGAACAACAGGAGGGTGAGTAATAAATGACAGAATTTTCATTTTTTGGGTGAACTAACCCTTTAACTGTATATGTTCTGAGACAATGTAGTAATGTAGTAAAATCTAAATTTCCAAAGGACAGGGTCTTAAAAGAGTAAAAACTGCAACTTAATTACCAAAATTCTGCTTAATTGCAAAAAACCCCCCCAAAAAACCAAAACACGTTTGCAGTGCTTTTCCAAGAAATGGGCGGACACCTGTCTCTTTTCCACCCAATAAATATCAGACCAGTGACACTTTCTAAACTTCTGCCCAAACTCAACGAGACTCTTTCATTTGCACAAGCTCAGAACGACACAAAGGTAAATCTGTATCTTATTCATTGCATCTGCTTTGATGCTTCTTTTATTTGATCAAAATAGAGGTTTTAAGTACTACATATGCTACACTACTGTTCAAAATGTTTTTTTTTTTTTTTTTTTTTTTTTTAATAAATGCATACTTTTTTAATCAAGGATGCAGTAACGCTACAAAAGTTTTCAATTTTAAATAAATGCTCGCCAATAATCAGAAATGTTTCTTGAGCATCAAATCAGCATATTAGAATGATTTCTGAAGGATATGTGACACTGAAGACTGATGTTGAAAATTCAACTTTGATCACAGGAATAAATTACATTTTAACTTATATTGAAATAGAAAACAGCTATTTTAAATTGTAATAATATTTCACTGTTTTTACTGTATTTTTGATCAAATAAATGCTGCCTTGGTGCGCAGAAGAGACTTCTTTTAGAAACATCAAAACACTTTCTGACCCCAAAAATGGTGTATGTTACATTGCAGCAAATGCTGATGTCAAAAACAAGGGAAGAAAACCTGGTAAAACAGTTTGACACATTTTTTCTTTGACAGCACAAAATATCCAACCATTACTAGGAAGTAAGACTCGTTTAACAGTCGAGGGTTGCAGTGTTTAAGTTCTCAGGAACTAAAAAGATAAATAACTGACACTATTTTGTGACTTTGTAGCATGTTATAATGGTGACATTTTACAAAAAGGTTTCAGAAAGTCTACTAAATGAACTATGACATATACAGTTAAATTCTATTGAAAATGTACTTTTTAAAGTTTTAATCTGATTTTTAACACATTTGGATCTGGTAAAAATACTTTTAAAAAGTTATTAACTTACCTAAAGTTATTAAAATCGTTTAATATTACTTTGATTTTTCAAGGTCAATCATAAAAATACTGCAATTTTGAACTGATTCACATACTTATTTATAACAAAGTCTGTCCAATCTTTGACGAAACTGAATCAGTTTATTTTTCGAAAGTTATAAAGCTATAAATAACGTTGATCATCATCATAGTCTTTGATGTAATCATTCCTAAATAAAAAATGCAAATGGTGTTGATGTGTTTGGCCACATAATTACTGCAAGTTTTATTATATTGTAGAAAAAATTTGTGTTCATTATCTTATGAAATGTTTCAACTAACTGTAAATCTCTAAACATCTGTTGCAATTTTCAGGATGAGATTGACGGTTCTTCTCATGCTCTTCGTGACTCTGGTGTTCGGTGATGGATTGAATAACGTCACTTCCAGCGATGATCAACCTGAGGTGTTTTCTAACTGGCCAGCTCCCTGTCAGAAAACGACGGATCATAACGCATTTAGTGCCTTTATAAGCCAACACGTTCTCCAAATTAATTTCGACACGACAAAGTCACACACCTGGGTAGATTATCTAACTAGAACACGTCTTTGTGGTGTAAATCCTCACCAGTCTTTTCTACATAAGGACGACTACAATAGCGTTATAGACATCTGTAACGGAGGAGGCATCAGAGACTCACAAAACTTGTGCGTCAGCATGAGGAAGTTCAAAGTGTTCATTGTTCAGAGCGTTTGGCGAAACGGACGGTGTGAAGTTCAACTTCAGACTGAGATCGCTCACGTGATCACTGCTTGTGAGTCCATGCTTTTCCATTCCATTGAGATCCATTGTGTCCCTGTTTACTTCTCAGGAATAATTTACACGGCACCACGCGGTCAGCAGTGCAAAGTTAGGAGGCGATTCCTGAAGAATTAACTAGTTAGTTCTACCTCATATCTAGAGGAAAAGCATCATTATCCAAAACAAAAGCAAACATTGCTTTACTTCTATCGTCTAACGTCACATCTACATCTGCTTTTAGCCATTCTTTTTTACATTGTTTCATTTACACCAGAATACATAACATTCACAGAATTTTTCACTGTTACAGTTTTATTCTGCTTGCTAAAAACTGGTCTGCAATGAGATGAATCACAGCTACTGTATTATATTTTACATTTACATAAAAAGGACACAGTGTCAGCTTAAAAGATCCAGGTAATACTGTACACATTAAAAATGTTACTTTATGTTTTTGAAAGAAGACTCTTCTTCTCACCAAGGCTGTATTTATTTGATCAGAAATACAGTAAAAACTGTAAAATATAAGTACAATTTAAATGAACTGTTTTAAATGAATATATTTTAAAATGTAATTTATTCCTGTGATCAAAGCTGAATTTTCAGCATCATTACTCCAGTGTTCAGTCACACGATCCTTCAGAAATCATTCTCATTATTATTGATGTTGAAACTCATTTTTGCTGCTTAATATTTTTAGGAAACCGTGATACAGTACCATTCAAAACATTTTTAAAAAATAAATTAAAACTTTTATTTAACAAGGATGCATTCATTTGATCAAAAGTGACATATAATGATATAATAATAATAATTATAATGATACAAAAAATTCCTATTTCAAACAAATGCAGTTCTTTATTTGCTGTATTTTGATCAAACGAATACAGCCTTGATGAGCGTAAGAGGGAAAAGTCTTAAATATTTTACAGAATTGCAAAGGGAACATCATATTTAGGGGTCAGTGGCATCAAAAAGTCAAAAAGATTAAAAAAAAAGAAAAAAGATTTAAAATATCCATAGGTGAATTCTGTTAGAATCACTGAATCAGTTCCAAAAGTGATTGGTCATTTGTTTTTGTCATGTTTCAAGAAGGTTCCCTGAAATCTATGTTTGCTTGTTTAAAAAAATTATTGCTGTTTGCAAGTGTAATTGAGAGAACAACATTATTTTTTATATTCTTTAATGTACAACTGTGGAAATGGTGTGTTATTTGTGCTAAAAAAATAAAATGTGTTACTGTCTGTCAGCAGTGTTGGGGAAAGGTACTTTTAAAAGTAATGCATTACAGTATTGCATTCCTCCCTGTAAAGTAACTAACTGCGCTACTTAGTTACTTTTATGGAAAGTAATGCAATACGTTACATTTGCGTTACTTTTTCTCACCTGGCTGAGGCTTACTTGTTTTTAACAACAAAAACACAAACAAACAAACAAACATACAAAAACAGTTCTATTAAGTCTCAGGGTGAAGGAAATGCAAATGCACATCTTAAACAAACCTTTCAGCTGTGCTGCTATTCTGGATTACAGAAGAATAAGATGCATGAGAAGAAAGTTCAACACTCTAAGGCACCGTTTACACTAGTGCGTTTTCGTTTTAAAACAGGGTTTTAAAATGAAAACGATCCTCATCTACACAGATGTTTCCACAGCGTTTCAGAAATGATCTCCGTCTACACTACATGACCGAAAACGCATGTCACATGACCATTCATGCACACTGGGCATGCGCGTACAAGTGTAAACAGTTGCCTCTTACGCATATAGATGGCTGCAGTATTAAAAAATGCAGAGTAAGTTTAACTGCACAATGGCTGCTAAAAATGACAACAAAGCCAGCAAACAATTGCAGTTCAGTCTCCATGTTATTGTATACATAGTCGTCAAGGATAAACAGAGCGAAAGTGGGCACCGGCAGCCACACCATAATTTTCAAAAGTCTCAGTTTTGGTATGTTTACACTGAAACGCAACCCTAGCGTTTTTAATCTAAAACGGGGTCTTGCAGCGTTTTCAAAAGTCTCTGTTTTCGAGGTTCGAAAATGCCGGCGTAGTGTAAACGACAGGCGTAACCGTGGAAAAACGTATGCGTTTTAAAACAAAAACGCACTAGTGTAAACGGGGCCTAAGTGTACATTTACATGACAGTGACGTACTAAAACAAGAAAAGTTTTTCCTTTATGTTTTTAGGGTACAGATCCCCGTTCAGACGGATCCGCAAAAATGACTAAAAATGCTGTATTCTGCTGCCAGGCCAGTAGTTGGCGATGTCACTTTGTAAAGAAACACTATGCACCAATAGACTGAACATGTTTTTGTAGTTTACACAAAGACAATAACGGTATCGTTTTCAAAAACCTATTTTCAAAAGTTTGCATTTTCAGGCACAAAGTTTTTCATTTTTAGTTGAAAATGGTGTTGTGTAAACGGCCCCTTAGTTCAGCAATAAAACAAACAAACAAAAGAGAAAAAACACAAATGTGAAGTTTTTCTAAAGTCATTTTTGCTAATTAGTATGGTTGAATTGCATCATCGAAGGTCAACAGCAAAGACATTAGTAAATAAAGTGAGATTAAATACATAAAGTATATTTGTGTTATTTAACATATTTAATTATTGCAGGTTCGCGTAATATTCTGAGTTTGCACTTCACTGTTTTTATTCATTTTGAGGAATACTTGAATCTGTTTTTGTGCAAGTGAGATGAGAAAATGTATGCTCACATTTAGTCTAAAACTACAATAACCATCATGTTTACACACAACACCTCTGAACTTACTTGTGATTTCTCTCAACATGGAGACAGGAGAGGTGTCAGTCAATAAATATGAAAACAAAGTATTTTAAAAAGTATCTCAGATATTTTGTTGTAAATTTAAAAAGTAATGCATTACTTTACTAGTTACTTCAAAAAAAGTACTCTGATTATGTAACTCGCGTTACTTGTAATGCGTTACCCCCGTCAGTGTGAGTGTGAGTGACTTACTGTCCATTCCCACATCATGGATGGTCAGTATGGCCGGTCTGCGTGCGTTTCCGGCACCGTGAACTGTCACGTGCAGCACGCCATGAGGCGTCTCCACACTGTGTTCCTGTACAAACACAAAGAAAGAGGTGAACGCTTGATACAACAATGCTCATGCGTTTATAATGAAAAATAACGGAAAGCAATAATGGGTAGCTGACATGACACTTCAAGCAGTGATATGACTAGATATTAACCTAATTTTAACAATTTGATCATTATTATGCATGCAAATTCACTCTAAAAATAGTAAAAAATTATGAATGATGCTGAAAAACATTGATGGACCATTTATCTTTCAACTACCCAAACACACAATGAGTGCATCATGAATGTCCCGCACACTTTTAACCCACCTGGCCTTGATCCAGTAGTATTCGGGCTGCGACCTCTGCACAGTCCTGCACAGAAATAATCACACCAATCTCAAACCACACAATCTTGATATCAGCAGAAGCAATCAATATCTCTGTTTGCTACACATGTGTAAAAATATCTCAAGTCTGAGTTCAAACAAACAGTTTATAGCCTACTGAATCTACAGTGATTAGGTTGACGTATACAAAAAGATAAAACACAGCATGACTGTATCATATTTAACATTTATCAGTTAGCAAATTTCATATACAAAATGGTATTTAATTGTGCTTTACATTAATGTTTTTTTATAAAACTGTAATCATAAAAAGGTACATTAAGAAAAAACAATAAAAAGTAGGATAAAAAATGTATTTTAAATTAATTAAAACAAATAAAAATGACAGAAAAGAATGAATAAATAAAATGATACAGTATGACAAAGTATAAAATGAAGCAATAAGCCACTTAGGTTGTGAATTAAAGTGATTTTACCACAATTTGGGAGGTGCAATTTAGTGTGGCTATGGTAAAACCACAGTATCACGCAGCCTTAACTGGCGAACTAATTTTTATAAAATTGTGGCAAGAGTGATACAATTAGGATAAAATACAATCTTTGAAACAAAAGTAAGTGCTGTTTGTTCATGGAAAGCTCACTGACACAATCCTAACATATGATAAAATAGGTGAACGATCCCAACCTTTAATCCTCATTCTTCACAATGTGTTTTTTGTGACATTTTTTCACCCGTCTTCACCTTTTGGTTTGGCAGGTGAAAATGGTGCATCTGTTAAATTCTCAGAGTTTGGTAAAATCCCTCATTTTAAATGTGTGAAAGAGTAACAGTGGTTTGACTTAGTAAACACCATTACCAAATAAATAGCACTGTTAATTAATCTAATTGCAGGCTCTCTGGTTGCCAGGCAATGTCACAGTTTGGCGCATTAATGCAGAACTCGAGAGGTGTTGAGCTCACTGTGTTTTACAACTGATGCTCATACAATTACTCTGAATTATCCATTATACTCATTATCCAATGCATAAACAATAGCTTCTTATGTTATATTTGTGTATGTTGAAGTTCTTCAAATGTGCAGCAGGTGGCAGCAAAACTGTAATCTAATGACATAAGTGTGTGTTTGGTGACCTTCACAGGGTCCGATTGACCCGGCAGTAAAGGCTTCTCCTCCGTGATGGCGATCTCCTGCATTTCTGTCGTCATGGTGATCAGTTACGCTGTCCTGAAATGCAAAACAGAAGAATGCATCATAAACATTGCGACAAAAACGGCCACTTAATAATGAGAACACACACATGCACATGCACACAGATACACGTGTGTGCTAGTATTCCGATGGGACCATCACGACTCCGCTGGGTTTTACTCATCTTAATTAGAAATTACGGCAAGAACAAATTACCATAGAGAGAGAGAGGCTGTTAATAAATTCCCCTGCAGTGCTGGGAATAACGAAATGGCTCTTATTCTGATCGGGTTCCATTTTTAAATCAAATGGTGGAATGTTCATAACGTTCTTTAAATCAATAAAAAACAAATACCACAGTTATCAGTTTCGTTTTAAACTGGATGTGAGAAAAACTAGGTGGCAAAAATACAAACACATTTGGGCAACATGCTAAACAATTATAGACAACACATCGTGATTCAATAAACGAATGACTGATAATTCTTTGAATGCGTGAAAATCTTTAATGATTCAATTTTGAACTCTTATAATATTGTGTAATTGCTTTGAATCAACCTAATGACTCACTGAATCAGCTGGAGCAGATCTTCAATGAACCATGTTTGAGTAACTAATGCAAACCCGAGACTTGTGGCATTTTTTTTTTAATCTATTTTTTTACAATATATCTCAGACATCTGGTTCTTATTGAAACATGTTCTGGACCAGAGCTGCCCACTAAGAAACAGGAAGAGACCATCTGGATCAATATGTAAATTGTAAACTGACCCTAAAAAAACAAAGTGATTTGTGGTTATAAAACCGATTATACCACAATAATAGACTGGAATGGAAGAGAACTAATCATAAAATACACCACAGAGTTCTCGCACGTTTAATATGAGCAGAATTACATGGAAAGAACCTATATGTGGATATATGCGCATATATGAAACCTATATGCACATATATGCTGCATATATGCACATATATGATAATATATATGCTGCATATATGCGTATATATACTGCATATATGCTGCATATATGCCGTATATATACTGCATATATGCTGCATATATGCGTATATATGCCACATATAGGCAAAATTGAGGTGCATATATGTGCATATACAGGAAATATAGGTCTCCTGTATTGCTTCTTCATATCCACATATAAGCCCTAAACATACAAGATATGTCTTCTATATAGCTAATGGCAGGATCTGGTCATTTTGTAGCTCATATCTCATTTTTGACTGTCATACATGATGCCTAGCTCATATTTTCTATTATCAAGGCAAAAACTAAGAATGAACGAAAAAAATTATGCAAGAACTTATGTATGTGCGAACACGTGAAATTGGTATCACATGTAATTGCCCACATGGAAAAAACCTATATAAACATATATGTTTCAATATAGGTTTTGATATAGGTTTTGAATATATGTGACATATATAAAATTGGCCGTTTTCCTATATTATATGTACATATATGCACACATATATATGTACACATATATGTACATATAATATAGGAAAACGGCCAATTTTATATATGTCACATATATTAAAAACCTATATCAAAACCTATATTGAAACATATATGTTTATATAGGTTTTTTCCATGTGGGTACAGTCTATCCAAAAGTAATATGACAGAAAACAAATCAAAATGCACACTTATTACGAAGATCTACTTTACCTGAGTGCCTCAAACAAACTCTATCTTTTAAAGATTTGAAACACAATCCTAGTAAAAATCAGACCAATTCAGCAATTAGTTCAAGTGTTCAAACCATCAGCCCTGAACCTTTTGATTTTATAGATTGATATAAACCTGTGCACAGCATCTCCTGTATATTGCTTTACCTTCAGGCGATCTGCCTGGTGTGCAATTCATCAATATAGGAAAGAAAATTGTGACCAACTTTTTTTGTGGGTCTTTTAGGTTGCGTAATGTTGCACATTTATGCATTGGCGGCCTGTGAAGCTGCATGTTTGTTCTGACGTAGCATCAGTGTGTGTGTGTGTTTGTGTGTGTTCAGGCCTCAGGGGGCCATTTCTTCTCTGTGGTTCAACCATAAACGATCAGTCACCACAGCAACCTCCATCTCTCTCTCGGACATCGACCCAATCGCTGACTCTCAGTTGCAGCTGGTCAGTGGAATCACACGGATGCATCATCCACAAACTAAAAATAATCCTGACTGGGAATGACGGCCACCACAGAACTCTCACAATCACAACAGAGTGATTCACCAACTCCACAGTGAGAACTGAGACCAATTATGGTCTCCAAAGAGAAAAATCCATTGCAATCCATTAGCAAATGCAGTAAAAAACCATGAGATACCATGTGGTACAGGGATTTTACCATGGTATTGAGGTGTTTTAACCTCTTACAACTACTTCAAATATGACTTAAATTATGTTTCGAATTAATAAAAATAAAACAAAAAACCCAAACACTGGCATGACTGTGAAAAAGAAAGTGTTTAATTGTATTGAAAGTGCACTTAAAATATTAGGTATATTTTTAAAAAAAATATGTATTTGCAGAAAATGTGTTAATGAAATAAAAGACACTTACGTGAACTTGAGAGTTCCTGACTATATTTCTTACTTTTAAAAAGTGCACTTTGTAAAATGTCAAATTTCAAAGTACATTATAAAAGATGTTTTTGATGAAATCCAAGAGGTATATTATTCGTCCATAGACAGCAATATAATCACCACTTTCAAGGTCCAGAAAGGTACTAAAGACATTGTTAAAACAGTCGACGTGACTGCAGTGGTTCAACCTTAATGTTATGAAGCAATGGGAATACTTTTTGTGCGTAAAAACAAAACAAAAAACGACTTTATTCAACAATCTCTTCTCTACCCTGTCATTATCCTATATGCAGGTGATGCAGTAAGCACAGTGAAGGCTTCCGTGTTTACGTCTGAATGTTGGCTCAGTATTGGCTGCAGATGATCATGTGAGCAGCGTGACGCATGCGTGTGATGCTGACGCAGGAGCCGGCCAATAATGAGTCGGCGTTCTGACATAGAACATGGAAGTAATGATGTCTTTAGTATCTTTCTGGACCTTGAAAGTGGTGATTATATTGCAGTCTATGGACAAGTAATATAAATCTCGGATTTTATCAAAAATATCTTAATTTTTGTTCTGAAGATGAACGAAGGATGTGGAACGACATGAGGGTGAGTAATTAAAGGATTAGTTCACTTTGAAATGAAAATTAACCCAAGCTTTACTCACCCTGAAGCCATCCTAGGTGTATTTGACTTTCTTCTTTCTGAATACAGAAATACTAATAAATATCCTGACGTTTCCGAGCTTTATAATGGCAGTGATAGGGCTCAATGAGTATGAGCTGAAGAAAGTGATTCCATCCACACATCCATCATAAGCATGTGCTCCACACAGCTCCGGGGGGGTTAATAAAGGCCTTCTGAAGCGGAGCGATGCATTTGTGTAAAAAAATATCCATATTTAACAAGTTATGGAGTAAAGTATCTCGCTTTGCACAAGCCACACTTTTTTCAGCTCATACTCGTGACCCCTGTTCACTGCCATTGTAAAGCTTGGATGTGTATTTATTAATATTTCTGCAATTATGTTCATCATAAAGAAGAAAATCATAGACACCTAGGGTGGCTTGATCGTGAGTAAAGCTTGGGCTGATTTTCATTTCAAAGTGAACTAATACTTTAATGACAGAATTTCCATTTTTGGGTGAACTAACCATTTAAAGTATATTTTAGTTACCATAAAAGCCTATCAGTACTATTCGACCAGTACAATTTAACTGTTTCATTAGACAATAGAAGTATTTATGAAATTACACATAAAGACATACTTAAGTGGGTAAAAAAACCCTCAACTGTCTTTAGTATAAATTTAAACTATAATATATTTTCATTTAATTGTAAATTACATGCAATTAAGTGTCTGAAAACATTACACTTTTTAAAGTATATTTTTCCATAAGTACTTTAAAAAAAGACAAAAAAAAAAACAAGTATGCTAAATTGTACTTCTTTTTCACCATGAACTTTCGAAACCATGATTCTGTAAGACGTCAATAGAGTTCATGCCGTGTTTTCAGACAGCATTCATTGATCATGTCGTGCTTATTGATTAGCGTCGAGCTGCTGCCGCAGATGGATGACGTGTCATAAATGAGCCGTGATTGCGATTAATCGTGACTGGAGAGCCGTTAACATCGTTAACGTCCAGCCCTGTTCATCTCTTCAGCGCTCGTTATCCTCTCGTCTGCCTCTCTCTCTCTCTCTCTCTCACTCCAGTGAGTCACTTATACTTCACAGCACATAATAGCGGCTAAACCATCGGGAGACAGTCTGTCACGAGAAACGATGACAGAAAAAGAAGCGTAGAGGATGAAATGGAATTGAAGTACAGAAAATGTGTGAAAGAAAAATAAGCAGCGTAGGAGGATTGAGATGAATCTCACTAAAACCTGTCGAGAACATATCCAGGTCATATCTAGTGACAAACTCAAAAGAAAAAAAGTAGGAATTATTTAAATAATCATTCATATTTAAAATATTTTAATATGTAAATGTTTGAATTATTAAATAAAATAATTATCTTAAAGAAAATTAAGCCCATTTTTCAGATAAAAATAATTGAGAGAAAAAAAAAAATCAGAAATGAAATATTCACACACAGTAAACCAATGAGAATTTGGGTGCAGAATGCAGTTTAATGGTGATGAAAAAAATGTCACAATATTAAATATTTATTATTTTAACTTTAAACCATTTTCATATATAATTGCAAAATATAATATCCTATTTTTCTCTTGTGTTTTTGTGGTGAAATATTACTTGGACCCGTCAAGAACATTTCCAGGTCACACCTAATGACAAAATTAAAAGACAGAAAATTTGAAATTATGTAAATAATAATTTATACTCAAAATATAAAATAGATGACTATTTTAATTAGTTCAATATAATATTTTGGAAGTCTGTTATCGCATTAAGAATAATGCAGAGAACAAAAAAGAAGTCAGAAATATAGTATTCAGAACCAATAAACCATGGAGAATTTGGGTGAAAATGTGGTTTAATTGTCATGAAAAAATTTCTTTTTATTTTATTTTATTTTAAATCACTTTAATATATCATTGCGAAATATAATTTGCTATTTTTCTTATGTGTTTTTGTAGTGAAATATAACTTGAACATGTTTTCGTGAGATTTACCCCTCAAGGCCAGAAATCATAGTTAAAATTAACATACACTCATTGGAGTCACATGACTCCAGTCAGCAGTGAAGAAAACAGCATGAAAATGAAATTGTAATTTGCTTCTGAAGAGAGTGATGGAGTTATTTCAGAGGAATATTGGTATTGAGAGTGAAAGCGAAGTTAAAACAGGCCACAAGTCTATTGACAGGCTCTAATGCATTCTGCGCAGAAGTGGATGGATCGATACAAACAGCCGACCGACCCGCACACACTCGGTTACGACACACAACCCATCTCTCCTCTGGTACGAATGCATATGAGACTATGCTAATATGCTCTGAATATGCAGATATATTCAAATCACGCCTTGCACTGTAAAAGACAATCATCTTGTCTAGAATCTCAACGCTGAACATTTCTTAAGCTGAAATGGTGAAAAATGGTGAACAGGTTTGTCTTGCTCAGCTGAAACACGACACAGTAGGATTAGCTAAAAGAACATCTTTGTGCATATTTAATTATATAATGTGTACTGTATTTTTGACCAAAACAGTATATTCAAAAGGGAACTTCAATCTTAGACTAATCGCATATAAGAAAGGCATGCATTTATCTTCACAAACCAATGGACAACATGATGAAATCGACTAGTGAGCGAGTTCATTTCCTCTGGATTTGACTGCACTGCCCAAAGCAGTGGGAAGTTGTGCAACCCATTTGAATTTGACAAAGATTTCTCTGTTACAAACCCCTATGAGACCCAAATGACGTGATGAAGCTAGCTGAAACCATATTAAACAGCCCAAAAATCCTAAACAGCATCGACTAGGAAAACAGCACAAAACTTTCCGCCAAAAACAAACATAAATAAGGCTGCTCAATCCACATAAGCTGTAGGGAACTGTGGTATTTTGACAGATTCATACTAAATATGATATTATATTATACACGTGTGAATATATGTTGTGAATATCAGTATGTCAACTGAAAATCAATGTTGGACTGTGCAATTATTACAGTGCATGCAAAAAGTCATTAAACTATTAAACATATGATCATATATATAATAATATTATCATATTATTTACATACAGCAGTGAAATTGAAAATGTTGGTCATTCATGTGCACATACTGTTCAAAGGTTTGGGGTCTGTATGAGACTTTTTGAAATACTTTTATACTTTTATCCAGCAAGCAGGCATTAAATTGATCAAAAGTGACAGTAAAGACATTATTTTACAAAATATATCTATTTTAAATAAATTATGTTCTTTTGAACTTTCTATTCAATAAAGAATCCTGTAAAAAATTATTCACACAAATATGAAGCATCATAACTATTTTTAACATTGATGATAATTAGAAATGTTTCTTGAGCAGCAAATCAGCATATTAGAATGATTTCTGATGGATCATGTGACACTGAAGACTAGAGTAATGATGTTGAAACTTCAGCTTTGATCACATGAATAAATTACATTTTTAAAAATATTTAAACAGAAAACTGTTATTTTAAATTGTAATAATATTTCTCTATTTTACTTATTTTATCAAATAAATGCAGCCTTGGTGAAACATTAACAAATCTTACAGACTCCAAACTTTTGAATGGTAGTTTAACTCAAAATGTATTTTCACTCCACATTAAAGGATTAGTCAACTTTTAAATAAAATTTTCCTGATAATTTACTCACCCCAATGTCATGGCGTAGAACATACAGCATAAGCGTATTGAAGAATGCGGAAAGCGGAAGCGCGTGCAAGGCGATAATTACAGTTGTACAAATACAGTTGTATTTTTTTTTTCGAAAATGACCGATCGTTTCGCTAAATAACACCCTTATTCCTCACCTGGTATCGTTTAAAGCCCTTTGAAGCTGCACTGAAACTGTAATTTTGACCTTCAACCGTTTGGAGGCCACTGAAGTCCACTATAAGGAGAATAATCCTGGAATGTTTTCATCAAAAACCTTAATTTCTTTTCGACTGAAGAAAGAAAGACATGAACATCTTGGATGACACGGGGGTGAGTAAATTATCAGGAAAATTTTATTTGAAAGTGGACTAATCCTTTAAAGGCACAGTATGTAGTTTTTTGCCGCTAGAGGTCGCTTATTCAAAACAAAGGCGTAGCTTGATGACGCCTTGATTTCTCGGAATCATGGGAGGTGTTGTCTTCACGTCTACAGTCGGTGGAAAAGAATCCGACAGGGCTTGGGCAGAAATCATGTTCATTAAAGATTTATTAACATTACTGTAGTATGAAGCAAGGTGAAGCTAAAAGCCGTTGGAGCTGAATGAGACCACTGGAATGAATGCTAAAGAGACACTCTGCTACTCTGTGTTCACTCGGTGGCTACTATGAGACACTTGTTGCACACTGCAGTAAGTTAGATCGATATTAGGAATGGTAAAACATGGTAAATTTACTAAATTTACATTTAGATTTACACAATAAGACTTACTGTGTTTAGCTATATTACGATTAGTTTTCTGTCGACAAATGTATCCAAACAGTTGCTCGCCTGTCTAATAAAAAACATAATATTTTAAAGCGTCTTTGGTGTTTCCATGGTTTCTTCAAAATAAAACCGGAAACCGAGGTTAACGCGGGTATGATGTCATTGATAGGCGACACATGGACATGGTCCATGTCCTGGTTAAAATTGCTTATTTCTCTGGATTTAAACATTCTTGTTAACATTTGGGATAATGTAAGTACTCAATTCAACAAATTATATAATTGTTATATTTGACATATTTACACCAAAAATCTTACATATTTATATCTTACATTGTGCCTTTAATGCCGCAAATGTCATCAACTAGCAATGCTAGAGTTTAGAAAAGCACAAAACGTTATAGAGACATTTTATAGTGACGCACTTACAGGAAAAAGATACATGCAAAGATCGCAAGAGTTACACAACCCCTGGCCCCTGTTACTGAACTGTCTCTCTGTCTGTCTCTGTCTCTCTCTCATGGCCTGCTTAGTATGAGACTTCAAAAACAGCTCCAGTGTTAACTGATAAACAACTCCACTGGCAAACACGTTCATGTCTCTCTCTCTCTCTCTCTCTCTCTGTCTGTCTGTTCAGTGCCAGCCCATCCCTCCTTCTCTCCTGCACGCCAATAAATGCAGAAATGCCTGAGGAAACTGTAAAGCTCCAGTGAGACCTACACTAAAAATGCTTCAGTTTTTGCAAATTTTACACACAGACACCTCTGATTTATCACATCCACACATTTCTTCATTTCCCACATAAAAAAAGTAATTGTTCAGCAATCGCTCTTTCATTGCTCACTGTTTGAGTGCAAATGTGCAGAATGAGTTACAATGCAAAAAGGAATGTTCTTCCTCGCTTTTTTTTATTGTTTTATTATCTCAGTATTTATTATTTTCCAGTACAAATAACATTAAATCAAGATCCAATTATTGGAGAAGCAAAATAACCTAACATAATAAGTCTTGATTTCTGAAAAAATGTATCAAAATTTAGTAGCCTAAATGTAAGCTTAGAAAAAATGAAATGGGGTCTGAAAATTGATCTTAAAGGATTAGTTCACTTCAGAATTAAAAATTTCCTGATAATTTACTCACCTCCATGTCATCCAAGATGTTTATGTCTTGTTTAGGATGTTTAGGTTTTTGAGGAAAACATTTCAGGATTTTTCTCCATACTTCATCAGGGACCAATGGATTGAAGGTCCAAACTGCAATTTCAGTGCAGCTTCAAAGAGCTCTACACGATCCCAGAAGAGGAATAAGGGTATGTGTGACGTAGGCGGAAGTACTGATCCAGTGTCTACAAAGCGAACATGCAAAGTCAAACAGCCTTTACAAAAAAAGGTAAAACAAAAATGTCGGACGATTTTTAAGATGGAGGAGAATTTTCGCCCCACCGCGGTACTTCCGTCAACATCGCGCTTGACCTTTCCAACGTGATTGCGTAATGTGTGGCGCATCGCAGAGCAGTGCAAGACGACCATTTGTGGTTAAAAAGTATATACATTTTTATTTTTTTAGAAAATGGCCGATATTTTCACGAGACAAGACCCTTATTCCTCATCTGGAATCGCGTAGAGCCCTTTGAAGCTGCATTTAAACTACAATTTGGACCTTCAGCCCGTTGAACTCCACTAAAGTCCATTATATGGAGAAAAATCCTGGAATGTTTTCCTCAAAAACCTTAATTTCTTTTCAACTGAAGAAAGAAAGACATAAACATCTTGGATAACATGGGGGCGAGTAAATTACCAGGATTACCAATTTTAATTCTGAAGTGAACTAATCCTTTAATAAGGGAAAACAAGACCTCACTGACAGATATTTGTTCTTGTTTTAATATTAATACATTTTTTCAGAAAACAGGACTTAATATCTCAAGGCATTTTTCTTCTCAAGTAAATGTATCTTGTGACGTTCACGTTTAGTAATATGACAATGCTTGATTTAACAAGCACTAAAAAGTAAATGGCTGACAGAGTTATAAAATTAAACTAAAGCTAATGAAACATGAAATACAGTGAATACTGTATACAGAGATTCTCAAAGCCTTCCTTACCAATAAAATCTCAAATCTCAGTGATGACATGTATGCTCAACCATCATTCTGTGCTGATCTGGGATCAGTTTTGAGCTTCAAATTGTCATTGAAATGCTTTGGGTACAGATGAGAGAAGCTTGACGCCTGCGGCTGACTGACTGTAGCAGGATATTGAGGGTTTAAATCAAAGCAGAGGACAGAAAGTTGGAAAGGGATTGTGTGTCGTCAACCCAAACAATGATTCAGTGAGAGATGAAGAGGATGCTGTGTGTTTATGTGTATTAGTAACTTTAATATTTAAAGGATTACACCGATATGGGCAGGGTGTGTGTCATTTTTACAGTGATTACAGGCATAATAGCATAGCAAAATGAGAATTACTAAAGATGAGATTGGGTCAACACAATTTCACCCTCGGTTCTGCGACGGCTGCGTGTCAAATGAAGTTGGATCATCTCAATACCAAATACATTTGCTAAGTTTTATTACAAAATCACTGAATGCAACTTTTTTTTCTTCTGTTTATCCAGATTGCACTATAATGTGCTGAGTATTTTTGACTTGTTTTCCAGTACAAATATCTAAACATTCTTAAATCAAGATACATTTACTGGATATGCAAAATAACTAAGATAAGTTTTGGTTTTTCAAATTTTCAAGTCCACAAAGTCCACTATGGACAAAAATCCTGGAATGTTTTCCTCAAAAACCTTAATTTCTTTTTGACTGAAGAAAGACATAAACATCTTGGATGACGAGTAAATTATCAGGAACTAATCCTTCAAATCAATATATACTTGAGAAGCAAAATGACTTATGGCATTAAGTCTTGAAGTTATAAGAGTAATACTCGAAGTTTTGTGTTATACTCAAAACAAGAAAAAAATCTGTTAATGGGATCAGAAAAATAAACTTGATGCTGCAAAAAATACTTTCTTATTTAATATTTGTGACCTGATCCAGCAAAATGAGTCACAGTGACCCAAATTTCAAAATTGAGATTTTGGTATCAATGGAAAGATGAGACAATAAGCTTTAAAATGATATCCTAGTCAAAGTCATACCTTGAATGGTTTTAAAGATATACCCATTTTAATTATGGTCGTCTGCCCTCTTTTTCAAAGTGAAAACCTGAGAAAATCGCTTTTAAAGTTTTTTGCCCGTTTTTTTGTTGATATCTTTCAAAATCCATTGCATTTAAAGGGATAAACTATTTATTTTACAGCTTAATTTGACCAAAGACATTTTTATATATATATATAAATGCTATTAAACCAGGCTGAAGCTCAAATTATTTTAAAGTATTTATTTGAATTAACCATTTAAGACCTGAAGGCTTTTTTAGAGTTCTTTTTTTTTTTTTTTTTTTCTGAGCGACACACAAAAGTAAAGACTCATAACTCCAAAACTCTAGCAAGGAGAGTCAAAAGGTAGGTATCATTTGATACAAAACATTTTAAATTTTAAGAAAATATAAATTACATTACATTTGGACATTTTCTTGCCGAGAAACAGCTGATAAAAGACAAAAAATATATATAATTTTTTAAAAATATTTTTTCTTTTTTTATTTGACATGGAATAACTCAGGAACACAATAAGATCGCTAAAAAAAAACTTTTTTGGTGATGCTCTCCTATATGTGAGCTGCATCTGGTTCAAATTTCGTGGTGATATTATAAAGAATAGTTTGAAAAATTGTTGTTCATTTTTTCCGCAGCCAGGTGGCGCCAACGGGCGGTAAACTCCGGTTTAGAGGTGCTTCTCAGCACTCGTTAGAAAGTTTTTCAAAATGGTTAGATGCATTAAAAAGATGAGATTCTAAGCTTTAAAATGATATCTATTTTGTGTTATTCCACGTTGGAAACCAAACATGGATGGGTCCGGGATCATTGGATACACACTGCATCCAGGAGAGATGATAGACATGTTTTTAGCCAAGTATGTTAAATCATTTCGTGAGTAATATCCTGTGATCAACGCAATATATTATATTGATTTTGGATTCATTTTAATCTTGAGAATCTGCTTTAAATATTGATGTGCGATTTTTATGATTGTGCATTTTTCATGAAGTTATGAGCACGTGAAATATACTTGTATTCAGTTAGCTGCTGTGCTATTTTTGTTGTAAACGCATATTTCTCAGACTCATTAGAGGGTGAAAATAACGCAACAGAAGCATGTTGGAGGCTTGATATGACATTTTAAAGTCTTGGTTTTGTATGCAAAAAGAATTTTTGTGCTACCTGTATGGATTCAATTTTTATTGGCTTTTAAAGAGAGACACGCAAATGGGAGTTTTATTTTATAAGGCGCGCTCGTCTGACAGGAGGATGGCTGGACCGATCGCGTGCCTGTCAGTCGAAACGGGGCTTCCCATTGTTAAAAATCAGCGTTTAGGTCAGATTTTTGATCGGTTCTATACAACGTGTAACACCATATTTGTAGAGCAGAGATAATGACGTTTCAGGGGATACTGGGAAATGCTCATAAGTGACGAGAGGAGTTGAGAAGTTCATTTCCAGCTAATTTAGTAAAACCATGTCAAATGTAATAGCCATTTAAATACCTTTACTCGATTAACTGGACTACGAAACTTTGGGAGATTATTTTTGAAAGTCTGTTCTTTGAAATTAGCTTTAAAAAAAAAATAATTTTTTTCATTGTTTTTCCACATTATCGGCCCATATCTTAAAATAGAACGTTGCGACTTCCGACTCATTTCGCCAGATCGGGTCACATTTTGTCTTGTTTTCCAGGACAAATATCTAAACATTTCTAAAACAAGAAACATTTACACTAAATCAAATTGTGAAGAAACCATTTTTACTCAGAAATAGGTAATTTCACAAACAATGACAAAGAAACAAGTAACATGGACTTAAGCATGAAATTTCAAAGCAGAAAAACTAAAATAATATTTTCTCTAATAATTTTGCAAAAATCAATTTACATTTGATAAGCAAAATGGCAAGATATTAAGTCATGTTTTCTGTAAAAAATAAATAAATGAGTTTATGACATTTTTTAAGTGAGATTAAAATTAAATGAGATTTTGTACTAAAAAACAAAGATAACTATCTGCCAATGTGGTCAAAAAATAAAGTTAATTCAAAAAGAAAACAAGTTTATTTGTCTGACAACATTGGCAGATACTTTGCCCTTTTTCAAAGCATAAACTCAATTATTTTTGATGCATTATTCAGACAACTAAACTTTGTATGATGTCATTTGCTTCTCAAGTAAATGTACCTTAATTTAGGAATATTTAGATATTTGTACTCAAAAACAAGACAGACCTACTGCAACAGAATGCTCTAGAAATCTGGAGGTTGAGTTTCAGTTTGGTAGTAGTAGGGCAGGACACGTTTAGAGGCTTGACGGTATTTTTAGTCGTTATGATAAAGGACACTGGGATATGTTGCGGCCGGGCTATTCTCAGGCAAGCAGTTGTATATCGGTGTGGATTACGTTCCTGAAGACATCAGGCCACATGCAACTGCCTGGTACTTGCGCAAACCTCAAGTAACATTTGGAAATGATACAAAAACATTGCGTTTTTCATACTTTAAGATTACAAACATCGTACTGTCAATCAAGAACGCAGACCACTGAACATGAAGTAAAGCAAACAGAAAAAACCTGAGTCAATCTCATGAGCAATTGGAGAAACGTCCTTGTAGTAGTGACCAGAGTTTAGGACGGTATAGTGTGACGTTACTGGTAAGTGTGTGTTAACTGAGAGCTATTTCAAGAGTTCAGCCATGTTGGGCAGAGACACCCTGAGAGACCTAGAGCTGTTTCACAAGTGTTTGTGTGTAGAGCTCCAATCTAGAGTTTAATGGGCTGATCAGCAAAAAATCATTAGAAATAGTGCATGTTTGTGTTAGGTGAGAGTTTATTCAGCATTAGGGACAAAATTTTACAAAAAAAATTAGCTAAATCTGACAAAAAACACCTCAAAGGTAATAAATATCTTGATAAATAAAAAAATAAATAATTAATAAATAAAGTAAATAATGCAAAAATAAATAGAAAAGTTTTCTTTTAGTTGTAAGTGAAATGTAGATTAAATTTAAAAATAGACTTACTGAACTTGAACTTCAATAATTGCAACTGTCTAAACCTAAAGTATAAAAACATTTGATTGTGTTTTGCAGCGATGCCATAGAAGAACCATTTTTGGAGTCTTTGTTGGAACAGTTCTTAAAAGAACCAATTTTTTTTTTCTTAGAATAAAGAACATTTTATAATCTAAAAAACATTTTTTCTTCTTTAAAGAATCTTTTGTGCAAAGGAATAATTCCATGGATGTTAAAGGTTCTTTATGGAACCATTGATGCAAAAAAGAACATTTATTTTTAAGAGTGAATTAAATATTGTCAGCAGTTGGACTTTAAAAATGCCCCACTTGTTTGAATGGCATACTGCCATTTTAGCGTGTGTATGAGAAACATGAATAACTTCAGAACAGCGCTACTCGACAAAACTAAACCTCTGGACCAGCCATTTGACACCTAAACACAAACAAATACCACAGTTTAGCCATGGATACTACATGTACTGTACCACCAGAGTTTAAAGCCTGGACCTCCATGAATCAGACAAAGCATTCATTTTCTTCCTTAAATCTGTTCAACTCTCTGATTGTAGAAGGAAAAACTTAGTTTGCCTTCAAATATATAAAGTCCCACTTGGGACTTTAAAAAATCGACTTAATAAATTCTCAAAATGCATGATTTCTCTATGGGACAAAATATGATATAATGTTCGTAACTGCATTTCTTTGTGCATTACAGTGTTGATTTGTATTAAGTCTGTGTGTTGAAGGAAAATAAATGTGACACCTGTGTGATTGTGTTGCTTGCAGAGGAATTAATTAATCAAACACACACACACACACACACACACACACACACACACACACACACACACACACACACACACAGTGAGCATGACGGAACTAGTAACAAACAAATTTTTAAATGAGCAAAGTATTACAAGTAACCAATCTATTCACAACAACAGCACACAGCTCTTGGCTTTGTCCCTGTGTTTGTTCATCTAGAAAGTTAAGATGACAAAAGAAAAGAAAATGAGGCGCTGCAGCCACCATGGAGACACTGAGAGATGCCAAAACGCTCAGTGTTGTTTTCCTGATCCTTCACTCCTGTGTTTCCCACAGCGATGGTGCCGCATACATCACTTCAGCTGGAAAAGAGCAGCCAACACCCTGATGGATTACTAGAACTGACTACTCACTATTACTCACACTCAATATCTGTTTGTGTGCATCTATCTATCTATCTATCTATCTATCTATCTATCTATCTATCTATCTATCTATCTATCTATCTATCTATCTATCTATCTATCTATCTATCTATCTATCTATCCATCCATCCATCCATCCATCCATCCATCTCACACCTGTTCTGTTCTTTACACTTTGATATCTTTTTCTCCAGCAGTTTAAATTTCATCAAATCATTACATCTCAGTGCGTACTTGCAAACTTTCAGTAAAGCCCAGTGACTCTGTTCATTACAGAGAATCAAACATTCGATGCGATTAAGTGTCCTTGCGTAACTGATGTGCATCATTAAAGAGCCACATCACTGAAAGACAACATGTTCTCTCTCCAACATACACTTGTTCCTGGAACGACCTTCACACTGGAGGCTCGTCACCATTTGGAAGCGACACACAAAAAAAACTCTCCAGATCTTATTAAGCAGATGTAATCTATGACCATGGCCATGAGGACATGACATCACTGAAATGCCTTAAACTCCTTCGCTTATGTAAACCCTCTCAGTTTACCCAGAATTCTGCACCAGTTCAATGTTTCACAGCGTAACATCATTCAGTGCAACAAGACAAAACAAGAGAGTTTTTTCAAGCAAACATTGCATTAAAATGATTCTGTAATTACTTTCACAGCATCACAGTTACGAAACAACTCTATAGCCAAAAGCAACATGTGGGCGGAGTCAAATAACTAAGCGCATGGCAACATAGTTATTCTTTGCACTTATTACGACAAGTTACAACAAGCCTGCATGAGAATGGCTTATTCTGTCAACAGGGCCATACACCAAATATATCTCAATATTTATATTTGCTCTGAAATGACTTAAAATGGTGGTGGTGGTGGTGGTGGATGGGGGTCAATTGGGGTTTATTATTTCAACTAAACAGATACTAACAAATTATATTCAAAATATGGTAAAAATGTGTATTCCACAATTGTTCACTAAATCAACAAAAAGAAGCAGGATATTCTCAAAATTTTTGAATCAAAGACCCCCACTGTCCAACATAATATTTGAAGGTCCTACAAACTGGCTATTTATTTTGGTTTCAAACTTATTAACAGAAACTGGGAGTACGTTGATACGCATATTAAATTAATTAATCATTTTGTGATGGGGGGGGGGGGGTACTTTTAGCATTTTAATTACATTTTAATGCATTTTTAAAATATAATTCAATAATTTTAAGTAATCTTTGGAAGAGCGCCAGTCCGCTGGTTGAAAATGATTGTCCTAATATGTTTAGTAAAACATTATACAAACATTTAAAAGAATATTCATAATTTTTATGACGCAAACCAATTATTGAATCGTTGAGTTGATTCATTGAAATGAGCAGCTTGAAATGTTTCACAAATTGATGAAACTTACAAACTCTAACTCTCTTTCTACTACTTGAGTTTATATCAGAGATGCTATTAAAACACCTTAGTCTTAAAAATCTTAAAGTCACACAACAAGGAAGGATCACAAAACTAGTTTTATGGCAAGATCTTTAGGAAACTTAATTATCAACTAGTAAAACATTTTATCCCACTACACAGGAGATTCTTGTTTTACAAATCTAGATTCAAATCCACCCACATACCAATATTTATTCTCATCTTTTAGATGTACACAAGCTAAAGAGGGCAGAGCGAGGTGAGTAAATGAATGGAGAGAAACCCACAGAGAGCAAAAATAGCTGGAGTTGAATGGTTGGAGGATGCGGGGGAACAGAGGGAGCTTTGTACCGCCATGAGCAGATCCACAAAACACAAGTTTGCAGTGACCTGAAGTCACCTCTGTGACTCTCTGACTGTTCACTGATCTGTTTCACCCTTATTCTCATCCCAGTTACAGGTACAGTCTTACACTGCATTCCATTGTCACCTGGGAATATCAAACTACACTGCAATATCAACTAACTTTTACATGGTACATTTACCAATAGAAGGAACGACTGAATGACAGATAGAACAAATGAATGAATGGACAGACAGGCAGGGGTTTAGTGGGGAGTAATTGCGAATGAATGGTGGAAATCACGTGAGAGGAGGCAACACCTCCATCATGCTATGTTTGGATGCAATTGGTTATGATTGGCTATGATTGGTACATGCAATAAATCCCGCCTCTTGTTTTCATGAGTGTTCCATGTTCGTGAATCAGTCTGAATTAACAAAATGAAAGCGTTAATGGGAAGACTCAGCTCAGCCACTTAGATATCATCACTTTATGTCACGTCAAAATCAAACTTGAAATGGGCTGAAACATGATGACTGTGAGGGTATTTAGTAAGCAATCAGCTTGGTGTCTGTGACCAGTATTTATCAAACTTGTTGACTGATGATCCAAAAATAAGTTGACTATTAAAAAGAACAGCTGAACATCAGCTCACAAATAAGATATATTGTTTAAATTGTTACTGCTTTTAGTTATTATTTTGGAATAAATGTAAAAATAATTAAAACAGTAACTTGATGAGATTGATACTTGGTCAGACAGACAGACAGAATGAACAAACGAACATTGGAGGGATGGACAGAGAGACAGACAGACAGACAGAATGATAGAATGAACAAACAACAGAGAGACAGAATGAACAAACGACAGACGGATGGGCGGTCGGACAGATGGACAGACAGACAAAAAGACAGAATGAACATACAAACAACAGAAAGAGGTACAGATATTTCTCTATATATCTGTCTGACCGTTCATCCGTCCATCCATCCATCGTTCTGTCATTTCAGTCGTTCTATCTATTCTACAACTAGAAGTCAAGTTATTATTTGTTGTTCCTACAACTTGGATAGGCGACAAGACTTTTGTCAGGGTGTGTAGATAGACAGACATATTCTCATACCACCAATAAATGAAAGTTTCCTAATAGATGGATAGTTTCCCTACTGTCATTGCACTACTGAGTCAGTCTAAAAAATTTCTCTTCTTTTATTCATTGCTCATCTAGTAATGATGTGTTGTACACAGGGTGCCATTCAATCATTCAATGCACAGCAGAGACTACATGAATGACAACCTGAAGTGCTATGATAATACTTCACAGAGCCCAACACTGGTGTCTTCTTACATGCCCAAACCATGAATAGAACCCAAACAGTGACCAGAGTCCTGAGACCAGCTGCGATGTTGTGAACAGACATCATCACGGTCTTTAAAGGGACAGTTCATCTAAAAATTATGTAATTTACTCACTCTAATCTTGTTAGCATGAAAGGAGACTGAAATGGAAGATGAGTCACACTGTCAAGCGCCAAATAACACAATTTGTTCACTATATTCTGAAGCTATAGGGCCTAATGGTAAGAGAGTCAGACTGGGAAGCCGAAGGTTGCGGGTTCGATTTTCAATACCGGCAGGAAATGACTGAGGTGCCCTTGATCAAGGCACCTAACCCCCAATTGCTTCCCGGGCGCCACAGCAAAATGGCTGCCAACTGCTCCAGGTGTGTGTGTTCACTACTCACTACTCCTAAGTAACATGTTTGCACTAACTTGGATGGGTTAAATGCAGAGGACAAATTCCGAGTGTGGGTTATCATACTTGGCTTTCACATGTCACTTAACTTAAAAGTCAATGTAAAATTTACATGAACCCTTTTACTTTCTTGATATATGTTCCAACCTTAATAACCTTAATAAATCCTTAATAGGATTTTTACTTCTGGAACTGAAGGTAGTTGGACAAACTAAGAGGGATTGATGACATCAACTGAAAAGAAAAATCGTTTCAGAGGCGGAGCAAGTTATTATGTAAACATTATCACGGCAGAAAGAGTGCTGTTACATTAAAAATCAGCAGGATCACGTGTCGTGTGTCACCAAGAAACACACAATCTGACAGCCTGTCTGGAGCTCAGACCAATCAAATTAGAGGACTAGAAAAAAAAACTAAACTGTGGCTCGTTTTTGATGAAAGATTAAGACAAACACTGAAAAAACATTCACAATAACAACAGGAATATGTATTAAGGGACTACAAGAGTCCGTTATGATATTCTCTTTACATCAAATCTTCAAAAAGGTTAACATAACCAGTCATAATGTGAGTTTTGAAGGTGGAAATTTGAGTGCTGTGGTGGAAATTTTCTCCAAACTTGTTAGGCTACTTAAAATTAATGTTACTTGCACAAAGCTATCGTATGACTTCAGAAGACTACAAATATAGTCATATAGACTAATTTTATCCCAGCTAACGGAACATTCTCAGAATGTTCTGGCAAGGTTCTCTCAAAGTTATGAACATACATTCTTCTAGTAACGTTAATAGAACGTTCGTTCAAAGTTATCTGCACTTTAATAACGTTATCAAAGCATTAGCACAAACACTATTAATGGAACATTTAGTTGAATGTCTAATGCTTTTTTAAATGTTACTACTTACTAAGTGTTACAGATGGTTAAGAAAACATTCAGAATTAACATTTCCATGATGTTTGCAAAATGATAAAACTGAACATTACCTTAATGTTTTCTCTAACCTTAACATAACCAAGAAAAACAGTCTGAACATTCTGAGAACATTCAGAAATAACGTTTTCATAGAAAAACAGCATCTGCTGGTTAGGTATGTTTTGAAGCATGGAAGCTGGTTTGAGCTGGTTTATGCTGGTCAAGTGCTGGTCAAGTGCTGGTCCTAAGCAAGGCTCCAGTTCCAGCTCCAGCTAAGGACCAGCATAAACCAGCTCAAACCAGCTTTCATGCTTCAAAACATACCTAACCAGCATATGCTGTTTTTTTCAACAGGGTTAACATCAGCAAAACGTTCTAGCTGGGATGGAATTTTTTGAAACTCGACAGTGTTAAAGGTGCAGTATGTAAGAATTCTGTCCGCTAGAGGTTGCTAGAAGCCTATTCAAAACAAAGGCGTAGCTTGATGACGCCAAGTTTGAGAGCGGAATCTTGGGACATGTGATCTCCATCTCAACGGATGGTGCAAAAGAATAGGGATAGGACTCATGTTCATGGATGTGATTATCAACGTTACTGTAGTATGAAGCAGAGCAGGACCGAGTGCTGTGGGAACTGAATGAGGCCGCTGGAGCGATGACGCAACACACAAGCAGCGGAACTTTTATTATGACACAGTCGAAGCGCCGCTTCCGCTTTTCCGGTGACGGTCATGACTCTGATTATTATTAGATACATTTGAGTGTGTTGAAAATTGTTGTAACGTTACTCTGTGTGTTCACTCGGCGGCTGCTGAGAGACACTTGTTTGAGACACACTGCAGTAAGATAGATCGATTTTAGAATATCATATTAAATGATGGCTTGTGTTGATAAATGGCATGCAATTCATTTTAAAACGTATTGTATGATGGAGAAAATTTTGTATTACTGTTACTAAGAATAAAGCTGCATCTGATTATGCTATGTTAGTTACTTCACAAAATAGTGTTTTTCTCTGAGGCATGGTAAAGGATGGTAATCAAGAAAATTAGATTTAAACAATAAGACTAAACGTGTTGAGCTATAACAACAATTAGCTTTCTTTATATAAATATATCAAAACAGTTGTTTCCTTGTCTATTAAAACGTGTAATATATTAAAGCGTCTTTGGTGTTTCCATGGTTTCTACAAAATAAAACCGGAAACCGAGGCAGACCGAGAGTTAACGCGGGTATGACGCAATTGACAGGCGACTCTTCACACGTCCCTTGGTTAAAAATGCAATTTTCTCACGATTTACAAATAGTTGGAAACATTTGGGGTATTGTAAGTACTCAAAATATATAACACTGTATATATAACACTGTTTTTTGGATATTTTACTGCAAAATTATTACATATTGCACCTTTAAGTACAGTTCAATTTTTTAGTAGGCCTATGGAGTGTTAATATTGTGTAAAAATCTTTTTGCATTATGTAAAATAATAATAATAATATATATATATATATATATATATATATATATATATATATATACAGCTATGGAAAAAATTAAGAGACCACTCCAAGTTCAGAAATCAGTGTTAAGTGGTCTCTTATTTTTTTCCATAGCTGTATATATATAACATTACGTTAAATAAATGGCAGAATTGTGTTTTTTTGGGTGAACTATCTCTTTAAAGGTTGTATGACTCACTGAAAACCCCAGATAAACCACCAGAGGACTTGATAAACCGCCGCTTCAGTGTATCTCAGTGAGTCCAGCCGCTTTTCCAGGACACGGTTTTTGTGCGTGTTTGTGTTGCATGCAGTCGTGGCTGGAAAAGGCCTTTGCGGGTTTGTCTGGGCCCGCGACACACCTCCCTTTGACATTGACACACATTCTCCACAGCTACGGCGCGTAAGTGAACAGAGCTCTGCAGAACCGCTGAAAAACCCACGACTGGAGCTGCAGCCCGCTGTGTGAGCCTATGTTTTCCTTTTAAAATTCAAGTTCACATCAACAAAACAACAACAACTCGTATGCATCACTCCTGCGCAAATGCATGAACAAAGACCATAATCAAACTCAGAAGTACACTGACATGTTAAGTGACGTTTGCGCACTCAGTGCCCATAAACCCATCAACAACTCTTGGAAAAAAATGTGGGTTGGTTTCTGTAATACTTGCAACCTTAAGGTTACAGTCATGGTTCATATTAAGCAAGCTTATTTTAATGCAGCTTTATGTTTACAAGTTTCCAGCCGCTGGAACAGATTAGGGTCACGTACTATCATGTGTCGTTTAAAACGGATATTTTCGGCACGATTACGGTCTATGAATTTATACATTTTATTCCATTATGCACAACAAATCGTGACCGTTCCTTATGGGGAAAACATTGTTGCATGCATTTAAAAACATTAAATAGTCTAATTGCATATGTAGCCTATAAATTAGTCATGAGCTGTTTTTAAAAAAAAGCGTTTCTCAAGAAATTGCACTTACCTCTAATGTAAAATAATGGTGATGTCGGCGTGCCCAATTTCCCTAAAATACAGAAATAAGCAAAAGTCGACACTCCTTTGTCTTTGAAATATATGTGTATTTTTCACAGTCTTGACCCTGGGTCGCTCCCAGTGCTCTTGAGCTCGCACTTTCTTTCCAGCAGCGTTTGTTATTTTCTTCTCCCTCTTTTCCTCGCTCTGTATTACCCCGTTTTTGTCCTTTCTGAAGCCACAGAAGAAGAAAAAAATCGTACAAAAATATGGAGCCGTCAATCAAATAAGTCGACTTGAGTTATGGATGGGGGAGCACGAAATTAGGCATCGAGCTCGAGGCGTCAGTGCTGATGTGTTTGAGGACAGATATATGGCGTATGTGTTGTGAAAAGCTATTCCTGTAACGAACCCTTTAACATACCCATACTCAGACGCTGAATGTCAAAGAAACCCCGTTCTTCAAAAACGGCTCCCCCCTGTTTTCGAAAATGGTTCGCGCCCGTTGTTGAATCGCCTGGTGGAACAAAACGCGTTCGCATTCCAAGGTTCTGGTTACAGCTGCGCTGCAGTCTTAAGCAAGAGGTTCGTGTGATTTGGGGTGCGTCAGAAGATATAAATACACTAATCTCTAATTACTTGCAGAAATGTATAGGATATGCAAATTGGGTAGACGAATGATTTGGAAAAACAAATGAAAAGGTGACGCGTCACGCTCCTCATCATAAAAGCTCGCTTCAGACAGTCCTGAAGAGCTATTGATGGGGTAAATTAGTTCACATTCTCAGATAAGATACAACATAATTAAAACATATGTGCAAGACACTTTATCAGAGCCGTTTCTCTGCCAGACTAAAGTTACCACCGTAACTAAGTTACTGTGGTATTTGTAGTAAGACTAAAATTAAACACAAAAACAGCATGCTATTAGTAAAAGTAGCCTATCTCAGAAACATTACAGCTAGCTGCTAGGTTAAAAAGCAGATTTCCTCACTCAGCTTAGGTCTGTTTCACATTGTACATATTTATTTTGGCGGTTATAGTAACAGCTTGCAGCATTCACACTGACAACCCAGATGATTACTGGAAAAGTCACGCAAAAAATAATTCTATCGTTTCTTCTGCAAAGCACAGATATCATATTTGGAAGAGTTTTAGGGAGTCCAAACAACATTGATTTTCACTGAATTTCACTGATTTTTCAAAAATCTACATAAGTACCAGTTTTGGTGCCAGCATCAGGTGTAAACAACCATTTTTGAATGAACTGTCCCTTAAAGAAGTTTAAAGCTATACTTTGGGGTTTGGGTTCAGTGTAGATTAATTACCATTTGGATGTAAATGTAAATTAGATGATCAAGTTTGTAATTGTTCTCAATAACAAACTCATGATAAGCATTAAAATGGCTGTCAATGGTAGCCTAATAGGCCTACTCAATGCAATAACCCAGAAATCACCTTATTTTTCGTAGAAACGCTGTCCATTTCACTCACGCACATGTTACACAAGCTGTGTGTTACTATAGTCAAACCATGGTAAACTTTTATATTCATTTGCAGCCTATAACATAGCCAACATAGTCTCCCCTCAAAAAAGCACTAAGCCACGTGTAAAGCAGTTCAGTGGGTTCATTCAGTCCAGGAACATGTTGGGAAATATTCAGGGTCTCACTGGCCCCCTTTAACTGAACTATGGGAAGTTTCAGATCCCTGTTGCACAACTTGAATCTTTACAGAAGATAACACTTAACTGACCTCAGAATTAGTGCTGAAAAACAACACCATGTGCCTTTTCTCCACGACTTAGATGTCTGTACACTTATGCTAAACCTGATAAGAAAAAGCTGTTGTTCCACCTTAAACATATCAATAAGATTACCTTTTATCTTGACTAGCAAAGCTTTTCTGCTGTTTCAAAATTACACATTTCAAGTCAACATGAAACCTATTTTATTTCTAAAACTTGGCGTGTTTCTCATTCAGACTCTCTGTGCTCTAGAAATCCCTGATGGAGCAGCACATGATGGACAGAAATGTGATTCACTTTAAGGGAGTGAACAGTCTATCAAGTGCAGCAAACTGGGTTTCTGAAAACACAAGTGGACCCTGCTGACATGATCATTGATCAACGAATGCCAAGGTCAGTGTCATGCAGCAAAACTGAAATGTTCTCAACTTTATATTGTGTGATGGAGCATCACTTCCCATCAATATCCTCACAATGTACCATCCGTTTTGAAATCAATAGAGTTGTAAAGGCAGTGTGAAGCGCCCTGAATTGGTGATTCAACTAAAGACACATTTTGGACTTATTTTTATCCTGCGAGAACTAATTGGATTGTGAAAATTGGGTGTTACACAGCAGAGTTTGAAACACCAGCAGCACCCACTGATTAAAACATATGTGCCCTTTACCTTATAAGCTACTTTTCACTTCATGTTAACAATCTGGTATTAAGGAGAAAATGACTTTGATGAACTAGACATACGACACAAACCTGCAGACATATAAATACCTCTCAACCTCTCGACTGTTTACAACATGGCACTATTTCAGTCTTACAGAGCGTTTGCTGGAAATAAAAGTGACCTATAGAAAGTACCAAACAATGTGACCCACAGCGCACACCGGCTAAAATTACACACAAAACAATGCATGAACACACAAACACACACGCGGGAGTTTGGCAGTGAACTCAAAGCTCTGTTCTGGACTCAGGAAAACACTTCTTAGTTTCAGTGCTGTTGTGTTTGAAGCACAGCAGTCAGACGTTTGGCCGGATAGGGAGTTTTATTTTGATTTTGATAAGGATTTGTCTTCGTGAGGCGTCGTTCCAGAACACGGGGAAAGCTCTCAGGGTATTTTAGGTCACAGTTATCTACCAAAGACACACAGGCCGTGCCGTAAAAGTTTCTTTAGACTAAAATGTGCTGTAGAAATGATAGTTAAAGGGAAAGTTCACTCAAAAAAATAACAAACTCACATCCATCATTCCAAACCTCTATGACTTTTTTCATATGACTTTTTTTTCTTTCTTTCTTTCTTTCTGTGGAACACACACACAAAAAACACGGAGATATTTGACAAAATATCTTATTTTATGTTCCTCAGAAGAAAGAAAGTCATTCAGGTTTGGAATGACATGAAGGTGAAATGATGAAACTGTGGGATTACAAATTTGTTCTATGTTATATCTAGGTTCCAATGTAATAGTATATGAACTGAAAACTTTATGTATATTGTGTTAAGGCAGGCAGCCCAGGTGTCTGAGACACTAACCTTTTGTTTCATGCACTTCCTGACCATGTGGCATGACCAGCTCAAGATACAGCTGTGCTTTTGTCTCTATGATAATGTAAAGGTATGGGTGATGCTGCCAGACTGATTGGATTAGCACCTGTGCATTTGAATGACACAGTTATGCTGATTAGATCATGGCTGGGAAATGTAGGGAATGGGCTGATTCCTATACTGCATTTGCATGCTTTGTTTAGATTGTCCACACCTCTACTCTGTGTATCCCTCCCCTTGAATGTATATGAACTACCAAGTACACTGCCTCAGTCAGACTTGATGACTGCAGCTACCGACAGCACGTGTTCAATCCCAAAGTCTCCTGGTCTATGCTTCTGAGATTTCCAACAAAACTCTTGAAGTATACTCTGGAAGTATTTTGTCCATTCGTTTTTTTTCCATAAGGATTTTAAGAAAAGTATTTATTAAAAAGAGCTATAAGTCATGAACCAAACCAGCCAGTTACAAGGTGAACCACAACATTAAAAACTTTGACTTGAAGCAAAAAAGTAAAACAAAAAGACAAAAGCACAAGACTGTGAACTTCATGACTTCAGTGAGGAAAAGAACTGCAATCACATAAAGCAATGAGAATGACAATTGAATTACAAACTATGCACCGTTTGTAATTCAATTGTAATTTGACTATGGATAAATATAAAACTAGTGATTTAAAGATGATGATTATGTGTAAACAATATATTTTACGTTTAACATTTAAGTGGTTTGAAAGCGACTGATTACATAATTTGTAGTGCTGAGTGGGCAGAGCTCTTTTGGTGCGATAAACTGGTTGTGATTCTCTGATTGGTGGAGATTGGGGTAGTCTTTCACCGGAAAATCCACTGGTAAACATGATTAATAAAAAATGTGCACTGATGGTTTCAACAAAAACATTTACCATTGAATAACAACATTGTAGTTCACAGTAGATCTGTGTTTAATGGTTTATAAGTTATTGTTCAAAATTAGTTCCCATATGAAGAAAATGAATAGGATTTTTACTTCTGGAACCCAACTGTTGCTCTCTATGAATCCATTTTTCTCGAATGCAAAGAAACGATGATGATGATGATGATGATGATAATTGTCACATTTTTGTTAAAATCCCATTGTAGTCAATAATTTTGTATACCTTAAAACTCATCTTTAATCACCAAAATGACATATTTAAATGTTTTTTCCTGTGAAATTTTTTTTTCATGCCTTAAAATAGCTTGAATGTAACTCTACACTCTTGCCTCATTTAGTATACGCGGATCAATGAATATGCCAATTAGCCCCGCCTCCACTCGCTCACACCAGCTCAGAGATCCAGTTGCTCAACTTATTGAGGTAAACGCTGCATGATGGTAATGCTGTTTACAACATCAGACACATAACTGTAATTAATATGATTAGCCTTTTGCTTAATTATGTTATCAAACAGATAATAATGTGTTGCTAATGTTACACAAATCATGTTCCCGTTCAACATGTCGGAGTCAGACAGCTGCCTTTTAACAATCAGTATCCTTACAAATGCTCAGAACGTCGGTGAAGAATGGCACATAGTTCATCGAAATATACATCAAACACCCACCATATTGCTAAATCTACACAATTTTTCATATCAACAGAAAAATATACCGGGATAACCTGGCTTCTCTAGAGACTCCCCTGCTAGTTTGCTGTTAATGATATGCTAAAACCTGCCGGAACATTGACATGATTGGTTAGAAGGTACTTTATGACATTAGAAGTACATTAGCAGCTGATATCGTGTGTGTTTCTGAACAGCTGCGCTGCTGTGGAAAAGGGAAGTCTGTTTTCCTGCTGTACAGATTGAGGGAATATTTCTCTCGTCCGATTGGCTGCTTTGTGATTCTGCTGGTGGTGACATCATAGTAGCGGCTGACCTACATTAGTACAGCAGTGACTGTGACATCAGCAGCACCGTCTCACACACACTTAGTCAGCACGGTTTATTCACGCAGACTAACTGCAGCAGAATCTCCTGAAATAGGACACGACATCTTCAAACTCTGTCTAATCTCCTGAGATTTTGAAAATCTCTCCAAATCACGTAGAATCTGTAAAACGCAGAGAAGCAGATGCTCTCGCACACACAGGGTTACTGTCACGGATGATTGCGTCGCATTTGGAGATCATCAGAGAAAACTACTGCATTATCTATCATCAACAACAGAGAAAATGACCAAGAAATCACAAAGACGGGCGGATATTGACAAAATAGCTATTTCATAAAGAACTATTACTGCTGAAAAGGCCCAAAATGGATATTGTGTTCAGAATAGCAGACTAGCCTATTTCTGCATTATATGTACATTGTGTAGAGAATATTAGTTTTCCATATGCACAAAATACCCAGATGATATTATTGTTGAACTATTGTTGATTCTTAAACCATAAAAAATACTATTACTTGCAATAAGATAAACCGTTAACTCAACTGAAATAATAAAATCTTAAATAAAATTAAAATGGAATATATAAAAATAAAAAATAAATTAAAAATAGTAATTAGAACTATAACAGTATATTAATGATACTTAAAATAACACGGTTTACAATATGCATAATTAAAACTGATGTATGGCATATATTGTCATGTGCCTTTCCATCACTTGATCAGACTGCCAAAAAAACAATTAAATATGCAAAATGCTCATCAGTATTTTCTAAATAATAACTGTACGCATGGATTAAAAAAAATGTAATAAGGCGAGTCGCTCCTGTAAGGCAATAAGTTTTGAGCTTTGTAAATTAAATTAAATTAAATTAAATTAAATTAAATTAAATTAAATTAAATTAAATTAAATATGTTTTGTTTTGTCATTTATGGAAGCATTTTGTATGAATGTAAAGACTTGACTAAATAGCTTGGTTATTTACACAGTGGGTTAGTTTAATATGTTTTTTAACCATCTTCTGAAATTGATATTATCAAACTCAGAGCAGCAACTAAAATCAAGCATATCCCATTAGCAGAGCTGGGTAGTAACAGATTACATGTAAACTGGATTAATCAGATTCCAAAAATGAAGTACCTGTAATTAGAGTAAATTACATTTTAAAATACTTGTAATCAGACTACAATTACTTTTTTATGGATTACATGATTATTTACACAATGGCAGTTGTTCACAATTCACTGATTGTGGAATGTGGAATGTGGGTGTGGAATCATGCACCGAAATCAGCAACAATAAGGATATTTGTTTTTGTAATGTTGCTGATTTATAAATGTACTTAATTTTAAAATCATAAGATGTGATTTTGTTTTATTCAGTGTGACTATCAGCAAACACTAACAGGTAGATTAGTGTTGGTATTTTGAAGTATTAACTGTCCATACATTGCACTTTAAAAAGAATCTGTTGAGGATCTTGTTGGTGAATAGAACCTATTTTTTGGACTATATTTTTTCTTTGTATCTGTCAAAATAGTACAAGATTATCCTTTAATATATGTGACATCAAATAAGGGTTAGCACAAAAGTAATCTAAATGTAATCCAAAAGTGGGTCAGATTACGTTACCAAAAAATGTGTAATCTAAGAGATTATATTACTGATTACAAATTTTGTCATGTAATTTGTAATCAGTAACTGATTACAATTCATAATCTACACAGCTCTGCCCATTAGTTCTAGCAGGTCACATTAGTCAAGCTCTCATTAGCTGACCCTCAGCTGATCCATGTCTACCTATTGGAATACGACCCCTATCACAGCATCCATAAATGTAAGATACATTTATTATTATCAGCAGCTTTATCTCATTGTTCAGGACCTAATTACCCTCCTCCATCCCCAGCTCCTCCTGTCGTCCAGTCTGGACTTGGCCTTATGATTCCCCTTTGAATCAAACTTATTTTTCTTTTTTTTCCAAATTATGTTGTACATTAAATTACTGAACATTAATGATATCTGCACATTTATGTTGGTTCTGCTCTGTTTACCCTAAGGGGGGTTATCACTGCTCTCTCTCTGCTCTTATCCATGCTAGGCTGGTTGATTGGGCAGGGAGTTCTTGCCCAGAACAAAACCATACCGCCGATCCAAACTGTAATTGTCAGTCATCTTTGACAATAGTGGTCATGACAAAATATCATTCATCCCACTCACTGGTAATACTCATGTTTATGTTGCTGGGTTCCCTCCAAAGTGGTCACTTTCTGCAGGATGATGTCATACAGGAACTGACTTTTGTTTGTTAAAGGGACTTTGCAAAAGACTAACAAGATGCAAAGTAATATTGAGGACACAAATTGATTCTAAACTAAATAAATATTTAATAATGAATAAAGAATGTTTTGTTTGAAACATTTGAAACAAGTTGACAAGAAAATGAACTCCTTTCTTAATAAAATGCAGTTTATTACTCATTTTTAATTGTAGAAGACATGACAAAAATGAACATCCACTCAAAACATGATTTCACCCTCAAGTTATTTTAATAAAACAAAGTAATATATATATATATATATATATATATATATATATATATATATATATATATATATATATATATATATATATATATATATATATATATATATATATATATATATATATTTATTCATATATTATGTATTTGAATTTATTATTTTAATTGAAATGTATATAAAATTAAATATTATTATTTTATCCAATGTATTAAGACATGATGGAGACATGTAATATAATAATCATTTTAAATGTGTGTCATTTATTATTAATAACAATTTATTTATTATTAATATTATTAACCTATAGCCCTAAGCACTGCAATTCAATTGTTGTTGCGATTTATTTATATAAACATTTTTTTTATCTTAGAGCACATAGGGAAGATGTCTAGAAATAATAATGAATGTGTTTTATTGTTTTTTTCAAAACATTTGGAAAGCACTGGAACTCTGTAGAAGGTTCTGATGGTAGACTGAAGGTTCAAAAACACCTCTCTGTGAAAAGTATCTCATCTGCATTTCATCTTTGAGCATTTGAGCTATGAAAGATCTGATTTATATTTTGTATTTTTCACATTTGGAATAAACTGAAGTGAACTGGGTGGATGGAGCTGGTAGAGGATGGATAAACAGGGAGAGGTGTGGCAGAGATCCAGTTTCATCTCCACAGAGCTTTAATCTCACACTGTTTTCTTTGTCTTCCTCGCGTTCACAGATCTGGTTTCTGTTTCTCCCGTCCTTTAATCTCTTAAAAAATAAAAATAAAACACACACTCATGTGCTTTACATGCGATTAATCCCTTCGGATGACAGGCATTTGTGAGTCACCAGAATCCCTCAATAAATCATGCAACAACCAAGAGACACGCATACTGAGCGCAGCTAGTTGCCCAGTCACAGATTTACCAAAAACACAATTGTGAGTCCTAAAAATGTAAAGAAGTCGGTTATAAGGAGTTCAGTTGTCAACTGACTTGAGAATGCATAAATGTTCTCTATAATTTAGTTTAAGTTTCCTGTGCTTTAGTAAAGCAACATGTTTGGCAAAACGTTTGCAATATAATTTAATTTAATTTATTAAACATTTAATTGAGTAAACTAGTAATATTAATCAATAACGATAATTGGTTTATCTAAATCTCACTAGAGCAAATATAGAAAACCAATGTTGTGGAAATTTTAATTTTTCATATGCTTTTTACCTGTATTCTTGTGAAATATGATGCTTATGGAACATGGTATGATGTTGTCTTAAGTGGTAATGTTTAACATAGTGTTAACATAGATGTTAGAAATAGAAAGAGCAAGATATGGTATGGGGACATGCAAGATGTATGTTAAAAACATGTCTGTGCTAACAATGTGTGGAAAGTTACAGCCACTAAGAGATGTTCCTAATATAGGACAGAGGCTTCGGGCTTGGAGGTTAGAGATATAAAAGTGAGGGGAAGCTTTCGTTCTTGGTCTTACACTCTGCAGCTACTTGTGTTTCTGTATGACCTGTCTGACCTTTCTTGCAAGAAATAAAAGCTTTAAAGACAATTGAACGTGTTTGTTTCTTATGCAGTAGAGTCGGGTTGATTTTTTTTGCCACAACACCAATTATATTAGCAAAAAAATGAAAGAAAATTTAAAAATTAAATACAGAATATGCAAATGAGTAAACCATGAAATAGTAAAATATTCAATAAAATAAATATAAATGTTGCATACAGTACACCAGTAATATTAACAAATAAAATTAAATGCAAATATTGACAAGTAAAATAACAATAATGCAAAACGATATTTCAATAAAATTTAAAATAACAATTGAATTCAATCATTTAAATAAAAATGAACAGAATTAAAATGCAATTAAACCAGAAATATAAATAAATATTGCAAAAGAACAAGTAACTTAAGATTAAAGGGTTAGTAAAATGAAAATAATGTCATTTATTACTCACCCTCATGCCGTTCCAGACCCGTAATGGTGCGTTCACACCGGACGCGAATGAAGCGGTAAGCGCGAGTGATTTACATGTTAAAGGGATAGTTCACCCAAAAATGAAAATTTGATGTTTATCTGCTTACCCCTAGCGCATCCAAGATGTAGGTGACTTTGTTTCTTCAGTAGAACACAAATGATGATTTTTAACTCCAACCGTTGCCGTCTGTCAGTCAAATAATGCTAGTGGATGGGAACTTCTACTATAAGAGTAAATAAAACGTGCATAGACAAGTCCAAATTAAACCCTGCGGATCGTGATGACACATTGATGTCCTAAGACACGAAACGATCGGTTTGTGCGATAAACCGAACAGTATTTATATAATTTTTTAACTCTAATACACCACTATGTCCAACCACGTTCAGCATTCGCTTAGTGAGGTCTGATCGCGCTCTGACAGCGGCAGTGATGTCTCGTGCATATACTTCAACACTCAAAAAAATAACTTGTTGGTCTAACTTAATTCAATTATGACACCTATTTCCACACAGTTGAACTGATTTATTTGAACTTAAGCTAGGTTAATTGTACTGATGAGTAAAATTCATCCTAATTGAATGAGATCACACCAGTTTCATTTGACATATTCTGTGAATGTTTCCTGAACATAATTCATTCTTGTTGATCCAACCAGTGCTATTGCAATTCAGACTGGTGCCCTTGTGCAGTGTTGCTCAAGTTTTCTGCACTTTTAAGGAAATGGAAAGACCTGTTAGTGTTTAAGTGTTTAATGTTTAGTTATTTTGAACATTTAAAAGAGTTTGTACCGTATATATATATATATATATATATTTTTTTGTTACCATCGTGGTGAAGATGTGCGCTTGTGCTTAGGTTGTGAATAGCTGTTGTACACAGACATACATGTTTCATGACCGTTGAGAGGGATAAAGCTGATGACCATATGTAGACTGTGTAAATTATGTGCTGGCCCTCAAACTAATTTATTTATATTTCTATAAAAAAACTAAACTAAAATAACACTTTTTCATATGCTAAGTAACTTTTATAGCATGCAAGTAATGATCAGGTAAAGAACTTCTCATCACTGGCTTTAGCACAGTTAAAGGTTGTTGAGAATAACATAGATATATTTCATGTAGCCACCCATAGCCTAACCACAAGGTCTACACTTCAGCATAATGGTAACCTCAAAAAAATCGACATAACAAACTCTTTTAAATGTCAAATATAACTGAACATCAAACTTTAAAAGGTATTTCCTTTTACTAAAAAACACATTAAACAGCACTTAAGTTCAACATTTACTGTCCTGATCTTTCCCTATGCAAAGCATGCTGGGAACTAGAAATCCACTGCCCAGTTTCAATCAATGCAACATAAATGATTCATGTATTCCCAACACAAATGGTTTAGGTTAACCTAACATTTTGCAAATTTAATTTCATTTAACATAATACAATTGAGTGCAAATGCCAATTAAGTAAAAAACTAAAGATTTGTGTTGGTTCAGCTTATTTTATTTAAATAAACTGAACAAGCAGCTAGAATCATTTTTTTGAGTGAATGAGAGCGAGACATCACTGCCACTGTCAGAGCAAGTCGCGTCTGGTGTGAACGCAGCATAAGACCTTCGTTAATCTTCGGAACACAAATTAAGATATTTTTGTTGAAATCCGATAGCTCCGTGAGGCCTCCATAGGGGGCAATGACATTTCCTCTCTCAAGATCCATTAATGTACTAAAAACATATTTAAATCAGTTCATGTGAGTACAGTGGTTCAATATTAATATTAATAAAGCGAAGAGAATATTTTTGGTGCGCCAAAAAAACTAAATAATGACTTATATAGTGATGGCCGATTTCAAAACACTGCTTCAGGAAGCATAATGAATCAGCATATCGAATCATGATTCAGATTGTGTGCTGGCTATGCAGGCCTCGCTTAGCCATCGGATTTCAACAAAAATATCTTAATTTGTGTTCCGAAGATTAACGAAGGTCTTACGGGTGTGGAACGCCATGAGGGTGAGTAATAAATGACAGAATTTTCATTTTTGGGTGAACTAACCCTTTAAGTAAGTGTAGTTATGAGGGATAAACTAAAAAATGATTTAATGTGCCAATAATGGTGATAATCATCATAAGTTTCTGTAAACACTTAGTGTGCTACTCAGCAGTTTTCCTAGTGCCCTAGTAAGGGTTTCTCTTTCTGTCTTGTTTACTAAAGCTCTCTCACATTGCTCACGGCTCGCTTTGTTCGCTCTCATTTACATTCAAGCAAGTCATCCGTAGACCAGCAGCGGCACAATGCAGAGGGGTCACACTGTACAGATACACACAAAACACACACTGCACAGTCACACTTCCTAAAGATCATGTTATCCAACACTACTGAACACACACACACGCACACTCTGTCAGGAACAAACATTGTCTTGGCAACAGCACTGCACACATGACCTTCTCAAACAAACTCACAGGTATTTCAACACACTCACACTGTGGACGAGCCAGATTCACTGCAGCAAAGCTATAAATCACCTTGTGGCCCAAACATCCTGAAGGATCTCCCATGCTGCTTCAGTGTTTGTGCATTGTATCACCAAGGTGTGTGTTTTGTGTGTGTTGTTGCGTTTCTGGTTAGGTTAGTCCATTAGTGTGTCTGTTTGCCTGTCAGCGTGAAGCATCTCTGCATGAAATGCATGTCACATCACGCATGTATGAGAGTCTATATGTGTGTGTGTGTGTGTGTGTGTGTGTGTGTGTTTGTATCGACTTTTGTTTGCTGAACCGTGAGAACTGCTTAGGCAAACAGTGTGATTGCAGAAACTTGTGTAACTGTTTGTAAAAGTGTGTAGTTGTGTGTGTGTGTGTGTGTGTGTGTGTGTGTGTGTTTACCTTTGGTTAAGCAAGTGAATTTGCAGGTGTCTTATTTGTTTTTGTAGCATATGTGTGTGTGTGTGTTGACCACTGGACAGCAGCACTGAACTGATTTCAAATGAATAATGCCCATTTACTATTGTGTTTTCAGAGCTGCTTTACCGCAGAACTGAATTCTGTTTGCATCTTTGAATCATCATTTTCCTGTAATCACTGTAAAGCTTCTTTGAAACAGTCTGTATTGTATAAAACACACATGTTAGCAGTTAAGACAGACAGACATAGACAGATCAATAGATAGATAAAACAATAAATTGAAAGAATGATGTAAACAACAGAATGTCAAAGACAGACAGATATATACTGTAAAGACATAGAACAATAAATAGCATGATAGATAGAATGATATATCAAACAATAGAACAATATATCAAACGATAGAACAATCGACAGAGATTAATAGATAGGAAGATCGATTGACAGATAGAATGATCGATAGAACGATGATAGACAGATACACATATATAAAGACAGATAGAACAGATATATAGAGCAATAAATAGAATGAAATGACATCAAAGACAGACAGATAGACAAACAGAATGATAGATAGAACAATGTATCAAACAATAGAACATCAGACAAGCAGATAGATAAACAGACAGACAGAACAATACATAGAACGCTAGAACAATAAATAATGTGATAGAACGACTGACAGATTGAACAAATAGAACAATAGATAGGAAGATTGATAGACAGATATAACGGTAGATAGAACAAATAAAAGAACGACAGACAGGCAGAATGATAGGATGATAGAACAACAGATAGATAGAAAGATGGATAGAACAGTGAATAGAAGATCAATAGATTGATAGAACAGTAGGTAGATAGAATGATTAATAGAACGACAGACAATGATAAAATGACAGGATGATAGAACGACAGAGATAGATAGATAGATCGAACGGTACATAGAACGAGGATAGATAGATATAACAAAAGAGACAGATATGCACAGACAGACAGACAGATCAAAAGGTGGATAGAACGATGATAGATAGAACAAAAGATAGATATGGACAGACAGATTGGCAGAAAGACAGATAGATAGATAGATATACAGACAGGCAGACAGAATGATAAAATGACAGGATGATAGAACGACAGAGATAGATAGATCTATCAAACAGTAAATAGAACGAGGATAGATAGATAGATATAACAAAAGAGACAGACAGACAGACAGACAGAGATAGATAGATAGATAGATAGATAGATAGATAGATAGATAGATAGATAGATAGATAGATAGATAGATAGATAGATAGATAGATAGGCAGAAAGACAGACAGATACATAGATAGATATACAGACAGGCAGACAGAATGATAAAATGACAGGATGATAGAATGACAGATAGATAGATCGATCGAACGGTACATAGAACGAGGATAGATAGATATAACAAAAGAGACAGATATGGACAGACAGACAGACAGATCAAAAGGTGGATAGAACGATGATAGATAGAACAAAAGATAGATATGGACAGACAGATTGGCAGAAAGACAGATACATAGATATACAGACAGACAGACAGTGTGTGTAAATAGAGAAGGACACATGCTTCCCATCAGAGGAAAAGAAATGGAGTGAAGCAAAAGTATAGAGAAGAAAGGATGGAGAAAGAAGAGATAAGGCAGAAAGGCCAACAGGAGAGAGAGATGACAGATCGGGTGAACGAATGAGAGGGCGAGTGTGTTCACTGCACTGGAATGATCGTGAGCAGTGAAGCATCAGATGTGCAGCGCTGCCCGTCAGACACACACACACACACACACACACACACACACACACACGCTTCATTAATGAATATTCGTGTCCGGCTGGCTTGCCGTTCTGCCATCTGTGGCATGTTTCACGCAGTAATTGTTCTCTTCATCATCATTTCATTGGACCTCGCTGTATCTGAAATCGAGCAGATGTGTCACAAATTCAATTCATTTGATTGTTCCTGTGTTCGCCTGCTTCCAAAGCGCCAGGAGAATGACATGGAGTCATTTCATTCATTTGAAATAATCCCCATTTAATTAAATTGAACTGTAAGTTCATTTCATACGAGTCTGTTTCACGTTGCTCAATTTTGCTGTGATCTAACAGGTAGAAGGTCATAAAATAATGTGTAAATGCAAATTCATTTAAATGACCTGCCATCAAATGTCATTCTGTCATTATGGTCTCAGATCATAAAAATCCTTTGATGCAATTTAGAAAAAAATAAAGTCAAACAAGAAGACAAAACTACTAAAGAAACTGAACTCATTATTTACAGGTTCAAACACACGTTGAATAGATTTGAGCTGAAAATATTTGTGTTCACACAAACTCTAAGGGTGGAAATGACAAATACTGAACAGCATCGAGATACAACCTCACTTCTTGTTTGGCATCCTCAATTAATTTTTCTTATTTTCGGAAACCAAAAGAATACATTTATTATTCACCCAACAACTGCCCAAACCAAATAATTCAATGTTATAAAATATAAAATAAAGAACATTATGAAAGTAAATAATGTCTAATTTGAGAATTGGCCTAAAAACGACCTAAAGATTGGACACACTTTATACAATATGCGAATTGGTTGAAAACAGCGTAAATATGGCAAATATTAAACAATGGTCAACCATCACCATAACCAACTTTGAACAGTTGGTGCCACTATGACTGACCACAAAATCGACACTAGCAAAATTTGAGATGGAGAACAAGAAATCCAAAAGATACAATCAGTGCTTGTATTCATGAAAGAACATTGGAGTACCATGTAAATACCATGGTAATCCATCTGATACTGTGTTTGTACATCATCCAGGAATATTTTGGGTCAACAGGTTCACAGGCTCCCGAGGCCTAAACTGAAAGCGTTTCGAGTGGTTTGGGTTGTGTTTTAACAGGTCGTCTAATTTTGCAGTGACAGAGATCGAGAGATGAATGTAGAAGGTGGTGAAAGGCTAAAAAACATCTAAAAAACAAACAAAAAAAACAAAAAACAGGCCAGTCTAGACGTGCTTGTCTATACCTAGTCTTAACTTCATTATTCAACTCACATGTGTCTTAAACCTACATTCAATTGCATACATTCACAGTGTTCTCAAAGGAGAACTAAAACCAGCTGCAACACTGAAGAGGCTTTGAAACTGTAAAGCCGAGCTACACGCTACTCAGTTTACAGTAGTTTAACTACAGTCAGGGCCCTGTTTACACCTGGTATTAAGATGCATTTTGGTCGATTGGATCACAAGTAGACGAGGGAGACACATACCCATTTACACCTGGTGTTTTAATCCATCTCTTTTGTCCAATTTCAACCACTTCTGTCATGATGTCTTCGAGGGAAGAGTCTATGGGCAGGTAAATGTATAGGCTTTTTCAGATCTTTTGATCTAATGGGCAGAATAAGCTCACACAATTTACATATAAACAGACGACCAAAAAACAAAAAGGAGAGCAGCTTTCATTTCTGCTCTGATAGACCATGGCGAAAACTTTGAGTGTTAAAAATCAGGAATGGTGAGAGAACATTTTGCTTGGTACCGTTTTCCGACTTCCAATCCGGTCGAGCGCGTTTTTGGCTGCTCAAAACGTTTTAGACCGTTTACACCTGTATTTAGTGTCCACTTGTGATCCGATCGAACAAAACATCTTAATAGCAGATGTAAACAGGGCCTCAGGTTCTTCTGAAAGTAGCTTGCTGCAGGCCTTAAAACAATGCGCTTTCATTTGGGATAATACCAACAAACACAAAATTGCACCAAATCTAATAAAACAAGAAAAAAAAGCCCTAAAGAAATCAGTGGTGAACAGCAGTAATCACCATCCAGAAAGATTACATAAAGTTCAGCGTCTACTGGGAACGCTATTGAATGAATCAAATTAATCAGTTTCTTTTAGTTAGTTCATTGAAATGAAGCAAATTGTTTCCCTAAAGTGATTCAGTCTCATCAAATGCCTCTCAAATATCAACTTGTTCTAAGGCTGTATGCAATTACATACAAAAAAACATGGCATTTTGTCACTACATGGCAGAGTTGCCAGGTTTTCACAACAAAACCCACCCAAATGTCTAGTAAAAATTGTGTTCCAGGGGGAAAATCCATGTTTTTTTGGCAGGGTTCCTCTGGTAAAATTTGCATTCCAAGGGTTAAATATGTTATTTGGGGTTGCTTCAACCTGCGGTGTTAAAGTAGCCAAATTCTGCGGGGAAACTGTGTACTTGGCAACACTGTTACAATGCATTGGTAAAACTAAAATTTGGAAACAGCTACTTCACAACTGTAAATATTCTGCAACTTGAAAACAAAAAGCAGTCTTATTTAATCTAATAAGTTACAATAACTGCAAACATGTCATGAACATTTGTAGTTTTATTGAAACTTAATACACAGACTAAACAAAAGACAAACAGAACAAATGAAGAAAAAACAGCTACAAACACATCTTGTATTTAACAGAAGCAAACTCACCTCTTAGTGTCACTGACTGAACACAAATACAAACTGATAGGTAAAATTACATTGACTGTACAATCCAAACTTATTCTCACACACTCACTAACCCCTTTTGGAATATAAAAAAGGTTCAGTCCAATCAATCATACAGTTTTTCTGAGAGGTTAAATAACAGAACTGGGCCACACTGCCACCCACTGGTCAGGACGAGTAGTACATTTACTCCCAAAATGAGTCCTAAAGGAACATTGTTGTGCTTGAACCAACACACACATGTGAATGAACTCAACTTCACCTACTGCATGAGTTCAGTTAGTTCAGGGTCCATCAAGAGTTTCAAGACTCCTTCTGAGAGTCATCTGAGACTGTTACAAGCCAAACCAATCTAATAATTGTCTAGTATGTGTTGGTGAAGAGGACTACAATGAACAGTGCTTTTAGGATCTGCACAGAAGGGTTTCACAACCACAAGAAACATCAAAAGCACTGGTGAAGAAAGACATTCATGAGTATTTGATTCTTTCTGCACAGGCTGGTTTAAAATGTGAATGATCTCAAACTCCAGCCACCGTTATTATCAGCGGTTGAAAACTTTAAAAACAACAAAACAGAAGGACCTGAATGTGTCTGAAGTGGGAAAGCAACTGTTTAAGGCTTGACAATCCAATTTGTTTGTACTGGCAGAATACGGTTGGTGCAAACCAATTGACAAGGTACAAAATGCACATTAGTGTCTCTTTAAGATCTCCAGTATCTAAATGTGATGCATTCTGATTGGCCCTATCAATTTGTCAATCACTAAACCACTGAACCACCCAGTAGACTAACATTAATTGTTTAGGACGTTGATTATTTATTTTTTTTGACAAAAAGGGTTTGTCAGCTGTTTGTTCAACAAAACTAGTTTTTTTTGCGCTAACCTTCAGCTACGCACAACCTATAACCAACTGTTTTGGTAAAATCCAATCAAAACACATCTAGCTTAGCAGTTCCTCCTCAAAATCTTATGCAAACACATTCAAGCTTTTAGAACGCCAGTCTTAAAACAGCTTAACATGGTAAGTTCACTGCAAACTTGTGCAATAACGTCACAACAATTAGAGAGATTTCACTACAGCCAAAAGCATCAATTCTAAAGCAGAAAACTTACCATTTGGCTGTTTTTTTTTAATGCAAGAATTCTGAGATCTCACAGTAAGGTGGTTGTAATCAGGGTTTCATGCATTTGATCAGTCTAAAAACGTCATTTGTCAAGCAGAGATTCGTTATCATGATCCACAGTGTCTTATCGTTTTGGACTTATGAAATAAAACATTAACTGTGAATTAAGGGTCAGAGGATCTACTCTATGTCTCACGGTGAGCATGCATGTGTGTCCGTGGCTGTCGCGTTTAAGAATGGTCTCCGTTGGCGCTGTCTCCATCGTCCTCTCCTTCCTCTTGCTCACCCTCCTCTTCCTCCTCTTCATCATCCTCCCTTCCTCGACTCTTGATCTGCACAAATCAAATGTGTAGAGTGAATACGAGCAAGGTGATATAATTTCCTCGCACTGTTGTTTCTCTTTCTCTCACCTCCTCTTCCTCCAGCAGGTCTCCCTCATCCTCGTAGTCATTCATTTCTGTGCTCTCGCGCTCTTTCTTCCCGCCGGAGTGCTGGGGTGACACCTCCTCTGGTTTAGCACCCTTCACATCTGTGCACACACACAGAAATAATCAGTGATTGTGTAAAGGAGGTCATTTTTGTGCCACCAAACAGAACTGTAAATATAAACAGGTCTTCTGCAATCTAGTTTAGTGTCATTAGAAATTACTAGATTTACTGGCTTTGGTTGGTATAGTTTTATCTGTGTGGCATGTACCTGATTTCTTGCTGTGGTCTCTCTCCATGCGCTCAAGGCTCTCCAGCAGGTAGTCCACTTTGTGTTTAATCTGAGTCAGTTCCTTCTTAATGGTTTGTAGATCATCAGCTCTCACTACACACGCACACATACAGTTGCTTATTAGCCCAAATGTACACTACTGTTTGTGGTCAGTAAGATTTCCTAAATGTTTTCTGAAAAGTCTCTTCTGCTCACCAAGGCTGTATTTATTTGATTAAAAATATAGTAAAAACTAATATTGTGAAAAATTATTATAGCTGTTTTCTATGTGAATATATTGTAAAATGTAATTTATTCCTGTTATGCAAAGCTGATGCAAATCATCATATTAGAATGATTTCTGAAGGATCACGTGACACTTAAGACTGGAATAATGATGCTGAAAATTCAGCTTTGCATCTCAGGAATAAATTACATTTTACAGTACATTCACACAGGAAACAGTTATTTTAAAAACTGTAATCATTATTCACAATTAGGGGTGTAACGGTACATGTACTCGTCCCGAACCGTACGACGAAAACAGTCAGTTGTGGGAGATCCACACTCCAGTCCAGAAGGGGGCGTGCGCAGTAATACTATGCTGTTTGCCAACTGCCACAGGAAAAAGAGCAGAAAAACAGCGCAAGACTTGAGTGTTTGAAAACAAAGTCCACTAGAGAGTGAACATGCGTCGAATGAGTCTTTCTGCACTCGTGGACAAAGGAGAATGCTTTGAAAATGGAGCAGAACGCAAAAAAATAAAATAAAGCTTAAGCTTTGTTTTTTAAATATAGTTAAAGTGGAGCAGATTGTAACACTCCTAATGAACAAATTTTATTTTTCATTATTCTATTTTTTTCTGTACTTTTATAACAAGATGCTTTTCAGTTTTGTAGCTGATTGTGACCAAATACCTTTTGTTTTTATCAGCCCTGCAAAAAAAAAAATTGACCTATGACTATGATCTACACCAGGGATCGGCAATTAAGTTTGGCATCGGGCCAAAAAAAATTGTGCCACTAGATGGTGGGTCAGAACATAGTCAAAGGAGACTTGAATAAGCCCATTAATGGCATGTTTGAGTCATGCTCTAAACTAACTATGTTTTATTTCCTCTTTGAATAATAAATGTGTATCATTTTAATTGGCTTGTTACACAATATGGAGCCTAACTTATTGTAATGGGGTAAATTCAGGTTGATTGGGGTCACTTTTCCTAGTCATCTCAATGGCAAAAAGTGTCCCAATCACCATGAATTCACCCTAATTATTTGACCTAGCCTACTTTTACACTCAGAATTATTCCTTGGCATCCACACGCACTAAACTGCATTTTTTTAAATTGTGTGCATGCTGGAGGTACACTATTATGTCGTGTGCAGAGTGAGATGTTAACATTTAAGCTAGCTGGTGAGAGTCTAAGAGTCTAAAGAGGAAAGTTGACAGCGAAAATAGGGCGGAAAGACAACTATGCGTTCATCCTACCTAGTTTTGTGAACGCAAAGCCGGTGTGTCTTATCTGCAACGAAGTTGTAGCTGTTTGCAAAGAATATAATATTAGGGGCTGTTCACATGTCGCGTCTAAAATCTTGCGGAAAGCGCGGCCGTGCCTCTTTCCTTTCCAAAGCGCTTGCTCTCCTGTGGCGTCTGTTATTGCTATGCAACTATGAACTGTGCTCTCCAGACAGATCTATTTCAGAACCAGCCGCTATGAAAATAATCTGGCTGCGGGCGCGGGCGCGGGCCAGATATTATTGCTGGGCCGCCTATTGCCGACCAGTGACCTACACTATTAACTAGTTGCTTATTAGCATGCATATTACCAGGATATTGGCTGTTTATTAGTACTTATAAAGCAGATATTAATGCCTTATTCCTCATGAAATTGTTATTCGTTATTCTACCGAAATCGTACCCAACCGTGACCCCAAATTGCCTTCTGTGTTACATCCCTATTCACAATGTTACTTTTTAATCAAATAAATGCAGCCTAAATGAAGATTATGTGCGACTTCCCTTTTGTACACACACACATTGTAGTAATGAACATAGAAAATGGATTTCAATTAGAACAAGGAATCAGGGTTCCTATACGTTTTCCATTTCAAAATTCCATACTTTTCCAGACTAAAATTTACAGACCTCTGTAGATTTTTAACCATATTTAACAAATGGTTCATACAGCATTATTTTCAGCATTATATTTGGTATATATTACAGTCATATGTAGATATTCTTATCTCACTTTTTTTTCATTAGTTTTCTCAAAGTTATAAGATGAACTAAAAATAAAGAGAAGAAACCTAAAACGCATTATAACCTGCATATATTCACCTGATACATCGGTTTGATACTGATATCATAGTTTGATCGTGGTAGGGTCTGATTTAAATAATCATTTGCTCCTTAATCTGTTACTGGTGTGAGTGGCACACGCACATTCGATTAGTAAAGTTCAAAAGAGACACGCTTAAGGTAAAAGACAAAAAGCTTTGCGTAATGAAAATGTGCGCCTTGAATTTAATCAATTGTGTTCAACAACCACTAAAGGATCACTAAACTTTTGCAATGAAAACACTCTTATAACACTCTAAACACATTAATTTATTTTCTTAGAAATTCTTAATTTTATATTTTAACTGAATAGAGGCAATAGTCTGGAAACACAAATGTTTTCCCATACTTATCCAGACCTGAATATTCCTCAAATAAAATCCAAACTGCATAGGAACCCTGAGAAATAGAGAGGGGAGAGTAAAATGGATAATACAGCATGAGAAAGCTCTCACTGGTGCGGGAGGTGCGCTGGCTGCTCTTGGAGGAGAAGCTGCTCTTGGTCCTACGGCTGCCGCCACCACTCACGCTCACACGCGCGCGCTTGGACGGGATCACAGCTCGCGACAGCGGGGGAGGAGGGGGCGGGGGAACGCGTGACGGGTACGAGTACATCCTGAAAACACAAGCACTCAGATTAACACACACGTTCCGGGAATCGCGCAGTCCGTCAAATCCGAGTTCAGACAGACATTAAAAGCCTTTAATGAATAATAAAAAAGCTCTTTGCAAACCGTTTGATCATTTTAAACGCGAGTGAATTTTTCAATAGCAAGCCCTCACCTGTCATAGTAATCCCTCTGAAAGTCATAGTCCAGATCAAATGAAGAACTGTGGGAGAAGGCAAAGAATTAAAAGGGGAAAATACTTCTACATACGATTATAATTCAATTATATAACTATATAGAACAGAATAGTAATATAAAATGCAAACCTGTACATATCTCCTGCAGAGCGTTTAATAGTCTTTGACCGATGAGGTTTTGGCTCACCAGCCAGATTAATATCTAAAAAAGTAGAAAGATTGAATATTCAAATAAACTGACATGTAGCCTAGTGGTCATGAGACAAGTCACTTTGGATGAGAGCATCTGCTAAATGAATGAATGTAAATGTAATTATGAGGGGCTTATAGGAGCAATCACCACAGAGGTTTACGTGACTTTTGCAATAATTATGTTTTATGCATTATTGGTTAGACTTTGCAAAATAATATTTAAAAAAAATAAATAAATAAGAGGGATTATAATTTTGTTTACTACTGCTATTGTAAAATATGCTTTTCCATAGCTTCAATCTCAATTAAACAAATTTTGCATGCATAAAGCCTATTCCAGAGCCATTAAGATTTTTGCATTGTGACAATATTACTTAACATAATTTAATCATTTTTAAGGGTGCTCTGATTGATCCGGCACCGATCGTTATCAGCTGATAATAACTTTATATAGTTTGATGGGTGGCCTCTACAAAGGCCGATCTGAAGAGCCAATCAGATGACGCAAAGCTTGCAAGACTATTTTTCTATGCGCAGCTAAAATTGCTTCGCTACATATACCGGTCTGGTAGTTCTACCAGGTGTCTGAAAAGGACAACTGCAGAGACACTGCAACGACAGCAACCCTACAGCACCAACAGCTAGAAACTAGGGCTGTGCGATTTTAGTGCATTTCGTTCCACTCTAAAAGCCCAAACTTAACATCCAAATCAGCTAGATCAGCGATTGCCATAAAATACAGTCTACATTAAACTGCGAAAGATATATTGTTCCCCAAATGGCTTTTTGTGCGCACGCTCCGAGATGGAAGTGGAACATGGACAAGAAAAGTGAACTTTAAAGGGTTAGTTCACCCAAAAACGTCATTTATTACTCACCCTCTTGTTGTTCTACACCCGTAAGACCTTCGTTTATCTCACTGAGCCATCGGATTTCATCAACAATATCTTAATTTGTGTTCCGAAGATGAACGAAGGTCTTACAGGTGTAGAACAACATGAGGGTGAGAAATAAATTACATTAATTTCATTTTTGGGTGAACTAACCCTTTAACTGAGCTTCAGTTTGCGCCTAAATGGTGAAATACATACAGAAATGTGTCAAAATGCCTGGCGAGAATTCGCTTAAACAACGCTGGTTATGTCTTAAGTGAACAAACAGTTAGAAAATTTTGTATATTTAATAGGATTAATCTATATTTAATTTATACAGTGATACTATGCAGTGTTGTTTACTTTGTTGATAAAGATCGTATCGGCAAGTATCCTTGTGAAACAGTCGGTTATGTCTCAAGTGAACGTAAACAGTTGAGAAAGAAAACGAGTGTGTAACAGTATAATATTCTTTTGATTTTCAGTGGAAATTACTGTGAGATTTCCTAAAGACTGAATATATACACACCAAGATGTTTCTTTCATATTACTACAAATGAGAGAAAGTACTATTCACAATATGGCGTAATAAGTCCCGCCTTCAAATTAAAAGAGCCAATCACCAATTGTCAAGTCATCGCATCACTGCAGCTGCCTTCAGAAGCTCCAGCTGCTATAGAAACAGTCCTGAGACTCACGCACATGCGCATTGGCTGGTCCAATCTAAAATATACACTTTTATGATTCAGTTTATGTCAGATTAGTTGCTGACTTGAAATGTCTTTTAAATGTGAATTTGGCAAGCTGTTCTACAATAACATTATAGCCATGTTTCCATCCAAATGCAAATGCAAATTTAACTTGTGCGCAGTTTGGAATATCGCATAAAACATTTGCAATATTCCAACAACTGCACCGTTTCCATCCAGTGAGTCGAACAAAATCGTCACCTTCCTGATAAACTGGCACTAAATATCAGAAAAATATAAGTTGCTGCAGTAGAAGCCACTATATATTATAATTTTAGTATATAATAAATTACTTGTGCCGCCCTCAGAGCGTGCAGAGGAAACACAAACGCCTGGTGTTTGTGAACGCAATCGTGCGAGGCGCTTCTGGAAAGGAATTACACCGAACCACTTTAATGACAGACTTTGCCTAGGTACTACAGAATGACCATAACAGCATTTCAGATGCTGTGCAACGAGATCGGTCCGCTGGTTGGTCCAGTTGTGCCGTCCCATCACAAAGTCACATGTCTTTTTTGATGCGCATCAATGAATTTATTCAGTAAAAGTGTTTCCATAATAGTTTATATGCATGTTTTTGTATCGCATAAATTTATCCAACTCAGTTGAACGCATAAGTTTTGTATGCGCATTTTTACAATTTATGCGCATCTTGGCGTTTCCATCCAGCATTTTTTTTAAGCAGTATTCCAAAATGCGTATAAAAATAGGTGGATGGAAACATAGCTAATGACATCTTCACAGTGGGACGTCACTCTACTTACCGAGCACCTGTCCAACGATCATCCTCCCATCTTCACCAGCAACCGCCGATCTGGCGTTCCTCTCGTTGGCGTACTGGACGAACGCGAAGCCTTTGTGCACGGAGCAGCCCACGATCTTCCCGTACTTACTGAAGATGGCTTCCACATCAGCCTTGGTCACTAGCATGGTGTTGAGGTTCCCGATGAAGACCCGGGAGTTCAGCGAACGCGGATCCGTCTTGTTGGTGACGTTACTGGCCATCAGGCTGCTGGTTGTGGGGGAATGACTGAGCAAAAAGAGGAATGGAAGGGGTGCACAAGATTGACAAAGACAGGAAAGAAAAATGAGAAATCAGCTTGTCGATAACACTACCGGCCTCAGTAGCTGTTTCCATCCAAAGTAGCAAATTTAACTGGAAAAATTGGACTACTGCATAATATACTTTCATCCCATGTGTTCAAGAGAACAAATTCACCACTTCGCAGGAAACATATACAAAGTAACAATAATAAAAAGTAAGCTGCTGCAACTGGGGAAGCCTTTGGCTTTTTTCCTGCACAATAAATGAATTTGCACAATCAAGCGCTGTCATATTATCTTGTGTTCAGATGCCTGATGTTTGGGAACTCAACTGTGTGAGACAGTTCTGGGAAATAATTACACCAAATCATATTTGTGACAGACTTTAGCTCAGGCATTTCAGAATGACTAAAACAACATTTGAGATGCTGTGCGATGCAATTTGTCTGCTGATTAGTCCAGTTACCCAATCACATGACCCGTTGAGGCGGAGTCTGTTGTTGCGCATTAAGTATATAGATGCGTTTCAGTAAGTTCATGCGCATGTCTTTTTATCGGATACAAAAATTCAACTGAGTGCATACTTTACTTTTTTATGCATATTTTAAGATTGTATGCACATTCAGCACTTTTTTAACACAATATCTGCATAATTCATATAAAAAAAATGTGGATGGAAACTATCTAGTGAGACCGGTTCTGGAAATATAGTGTGCAAGTCAACATGAAACAGCATTCACAACCCATTTTACTTCTATAATAACATGCACTTACGAATCGCTTAAAAAAACAAAAACAAAAAAAACAAAAAAACACAAGAAACATGTATTATTGAGTAAATGGGGTCCATTTTGGTTTCATGTTGACTTTAAATTCATTCTTACAGATTTAAAAAGAACCACATGAAGATTACAGTCCAGATCTATACATACACATTTTCAATTAGTCCATTATTATGAACATTACCCGAAAACAAGACATTTGGGGTAAGAACAATCATTTTCAAGATATATATATATATATATATATATATATATATATATATATATATATATATATACACAGTTTGTATCAATCAAGATGAAGTGTTTAAGCTTCATAACTCACATTATTTGCTTAAGTTATATCTAGTATGTTTAAAATCAGAGCCACAGCAGTCATATATGAAGTTTTCCTGTACTATAATGTGCTTGGATATACATTTGAAATCAGAAGATTCACACATCAACTAGAAGGGCGTGTACATTGTAGTTTATGCATTTTGTTGGGCGACGGTGTTCATATCTGCACACACCAGGACTGGATGGGTAATGTGATGTATGGGCTGCTGAAATATCGCTTACAAACTAAAAATACAGATGTGAAACCAATCATCAGCTGCTATCAAGTTAAAGTATAGGTGTTGTAGTATCACTTTGCTTTGTTTATGCGTTTGATGAAGAGTAAAATGAGTGGAAATGCACTCAAAATGTATCTGGTTTGTGAAGTACTGTGACACTATGTGTGCGGATCATTTTCTGTGCTTCCAACACATGAGCGGTAAACTGGTATGTTTGAGTTGGACTGGGCAGTGTTTTGGCAGTGTGCTGTTGTTTGGAAATATCTTTGGATGCTTAGATCGCCACATAACGTGAACATTGAGATATTTAAGTGTGCTGAGGGGGATGTTGGGGGTTGAATATTCAAAACTCACTCCATTCTGTCTGTAATTCAGGTCGAGTCGTCTGTCTGCCTGATTCTGTTGGAGAGAAGAGGGTCGTTATTGGACACCATTGAGCTGCTGCTCAGCAGTGCATTGTGGGTGAAGGTCGTATTGTGTGGGTGGGTGATGTAACCCACCGCACTTTAACAGATGTCACATCAATTTTAACACTTTCCCAAGGTCAAACACGCAGACTAGTGTTTGGCTGCTGCCACCCAGTGGTTGGTATACAAAACTTGAGGCAAAGAAAATGATATCCAGATATCCCAAGTGAAACAGAACAGCCATGTCACCATAATGTTATTTAAACCCACTCAATGTCACATGATCCCAAACTAAATCCCTTTTAATTTAGGGGAGAAATGTCAAAAAGTGTCAAATAGAGTGACGTTTCTTAGCCACGTGATGAAACGACGCATTAAATCCTGCACTAATGAAAAAAGAAAAAAAAAACTGCCACCAAGGGAGATTAAAAAGGCCTATCAAGTGATGCCCTCGGCACAGCTTCAGACACACCATTAATCTGTATTACAGCCCACTGAACAAAAAGAGATGAATGAATATCTGTGTGTCTGTAGGAAATCTCAGTATTATAGAGGTGAAAGTTTAAGGCCAATTATAAAGCAAGTCGGAGGTCTGAGCAAATTAAAAACGCAAAATCTCCTCAGGCTCCATGATAGATAAAGTAGTAGGAAAATAAACATGAATTTGGGGAAATTAGGACCTCTAAGTTTCTATAATTGGTAAAAAAGTTGCACAATAATCTTAGTGTAGAAATGCTCCCTTGTCTTTCCTCACATAATTTGAAAATGAAGGCTATTCCAATGTCTCAATATTAAATTGTACAGCATTACTTTATAAAGTCAACACTAAAATGTGCTAAAAACAACATTCTTTTCCCAGTGGTATAAAGGTGGGTATTTGGATTAATTAAGACAATTTTAATGTATAAATATTTCAATTGCACAGCATTACTCTATAATGTCAAGACTCAAGACCAAATTATATTACAGTTAACATTGTTTTCACCCCTGCAAAATGAAGATTCAATGGTGTAAATGTGGGTATTTTAGAATAATTTGAATGAAAGTTCATGGGAATATCAATGAATATTAAATGTGAAATTTAGATATTGTACCACAATGTTCTACAAATTTGTCTACAGCAATCTGTCACGGCAGCCAACATGCTGAAGACTCATCTTTGCACTTGAATTCAACTTTATGGGTTGGGGAAAAGCAGAAAATGTGTTTGAATGGCATGAAATGAAGAACAAGGAGATGTAAACTTGTAATTGTCCTCTATAGTACACCACCAATTCAAAAATAAGACCTCAGCATCAAATGTTGGGATTCTCTCAAGGAGCGGCTCAGAAAAATATAGTGTGTCTTTGACTTAAGTGTTCTGCTAGCCTGTTTGCTAAGCAAATTCAGACTATGAACATTTCTCTAATTGCACTAAATAAACAACATAATGCACAAGTCTATACACTATTTATAAAGTATTTTTAACTCTAAAAGGTGACGAAAGCAAGTAAAGGCTACACACAACAAACGGGAGTCTAGTCTGCACACTTTTCAGGAAGATTGGTGCGGAAGTGGAGAATAAAAGTAAAACCAACTTACGGATTGACGTGGGTCAAAAAAGCTGGCTCAAAAACTACAAAAAAAGCAAAATGAATAAAATCAGAATTGAACATCTGAGATGTGTCCCTTTTAACTCACTAAAGAAGGGATTTTTTTGTTTTGTTTTTTTACAACTAATTGAGTGCACTGGGCTGACAGACCTGAAGTCTTCATGACAAATTTGGTGTAAAATGTAGACTTGATAATGAAAGTGTGACCTCCATGACTTTAAAAAGCAGAATGTGTATTTTGTATACAAAGACATCATCAGCATGTGGTGCTTAGTATAGACCAGGGTTTCCCAAAGCGTTAAGTTCAGTGAAAAATCTAATTCAGTCAAACTAAAATAAGAGCATTGCAATGCGACAACACTGCATCAATCCCATTTCATTAAACAACACTGTTCACAGCCATAGTGATGCTGTCTTTTGTAGCTTTGTAGATTAAAATGGTAATGACAGTCACATTTCAACACTTGTAAAAGCAGAGAAACTGATTCAGTTACAATATGCTTATAATTCCTCCCTCGCCCCACATTCTATAATTAAAAGCAAGTTTTTTTTCTATAAAAAAATTATGATTGTACAAAATATTCCTAAGAGTAATCATAAAACACTGAAATCATAAAATGTACTATATGTAATGAAAATGGTGGGTTATACATACCCAATATGTTGGGGTGTGTATGATTCTCATGTTTAGGAACCCCTGATCTACACCTAATTTATAGATAAAAACAAAACCACAAACTGGTCTTGACAGGTTTTAGCTGGAGTATGATGCTGATGTGTGCCTAGTGGGGAATTGTGTGGGGAATATGATTTGGTGCACTCCACATTCTCATACAAGACCTTTTAACGAAAACAAAAGAAATACTTGTATAATCTATATCAAGCACAGAAAGAAGACAGCAAAATTAAACCACTTTAAAATGTGATACTGCATGGAAAATTTTGTTCAAGTCTTATAGGTGTGTGGTGTTTGTTTTTGTTTTTTTTGGGGGGGGGGGGGGGCATTTTCATATCATCAAGACATTCTACAAGACAACTATAAGAGCTTCATCATGGGCTAAACTCTTGGATTACACACAAACATGATGTAATATCCACTTGAATGCAGCATGGGGCAGTTGAGCACATGAGCGAAGGCAATAATACTGTTCTTGGCCCACTGGGCTTTCTTCAAACATTTATTTCATAGTAATGCAACCAGCTCAATTCAACATTATTGATGTACTTTTAATGGAAAGATTGACCGTTTACATGATTTCGCATAGACCAGGGATGCAAATGTAAAAAGTGTTAAATGGTCCATGCGTTGTCATAGATTATTGCATGAGACAGAAAACGTGTTTTCTCAGTCCATTAAAAGTGCTGAAAATTCAAAACCTGCAAAAACGTCGCCTGAAAATTCAATTGACACGATTCCGACTGGAACGCTTCGGAAAGCAACGACCCTCAAAAATAGGAGCAAAAATAACGCCCAAATAACCGTATTAAAAAGGACATGCTCAGTCCAAATGTCTACAGCTGAATAAAAATAGTCTACTCATGTTGGGGAAAACAGTCTGTCATCTTAAAAATTGAATTAAAACGCGTTTATATTCTGAATCCCGGACATGGAGGGAAAAACGACCCCATCTTGAAAACACAACCACCGGTCCATGAGAAATTTCCTCCACAATAACTTCAAAAATCAAATAAACCAGCTGCTCTAGCAGTAGTCCTGCAAAAAAAATGGGGTGAAAAATAACTCCTACTTTGAAAAATAAAAATAAAATGGTGCGATCCTCTCAAAGCATATATGTTTTTTTCACTGCTCTACCACGGCATCACAAAATGTACGCCACCAAAGCCAAGCAGAAAATGACCAGAAAAATGCATTAAAAATAAAAACACAAAAATTCTCCAAAGATAGTTCAAAGTCAAAAATAAAAAGTGACAAAAAATCTCTCGAATCAAAATACTCACCGGGAGTTTAAGACTAAAAATGATTAAAATTCGGTGCTGTACTGTTTTGTGGATACAGTCCGTACCAGCTCGTTCAGTAGACACCGACCAACAGACGAGTGCACGAAATGGCGTCGAGCAAATGCGCACTGAAAATAAGCCCCGCCCCGCTCTACATATCTTCTAATCTCATTGGCTGCATTTCAACGCGCCGAAGAAACAGATGACATCGATTGGTGGATTTACGCGTCCTTCTTTTGTACGCGTTTCTTTTCTTTTCTTTTTTTTTCTTCTTTTTTTTGTTTTTAAAGTGCACGTTCGATTGGTGGATGCAGGATTTGGTTAGCAGCATCCTCCCCCGGAGTAATCGCTTTACAAAAGCTTTTCTTCCCATCTATACAGTTAACAGAGCGTTACATTTGAAAAAAAGGTTCTTCACAAAACAAAAATACAAAAATGTACTATGGTAAACCACATTTCCTGACAAAATAGTTATTTCTACTAAAATAAAATTTGGTAAATGTAAATAAATTAAGTGAAAGAAATGTTCCGAACAAGGAAATCCTTTATTCATTTATTATTGTTTTATATAATGAACAATAATTCTTATGGTATTTGATATTGAACTGTTTCAAGCATCTGTAAACCATTAGTACCATGGTGGTTGTTAGTATTAAAGAATTAAACTTAACGAAGAAATTAAAGTTGATTAAAACATTATTATTAAAAACCGTATTAAAAATTATGGTAAAGAATACAAAAAGACTTTTTATTACACCACTGTACCATTAATGTACTAAAACATAACTGTACTGTAAACTAACTAGTAGCAATGCAAAAGAAATCACAGAAAAGAAATGTTATTTCAAGTTTTGTTTCCATAGCCTACTCAAAAATATGAAGTTGACAAGCTAATGCATCAACAGGCAATACTTTTAAAGGAATGACTGGAGTTCACCATTTCAGCCTTCTGGAGTGAATACCTGCAAGAAAAATAAATAAATAAATAAAGCCTTAATATTTGTGAATATTTTCAACTTTACTTGAATGCAACTGAATGCGACAACGATTACTATACCTCTCTTGTCGGTCATCTTGCTGCGCTGTCGTGGAAGAGTGAAGTCAAAGTGAAAAGATGATGATTCAGGAGTCTTCAAAACCTCCTCAAGTTTCACCTGCTCCTGATTCTCCTAGAGTGAAAAAGTCAGTTCATTATCTAGCTTTCTAATTAAAACCGATTCCTTATTCTCTCTCCAAAATATAAATATAACATCAAATAAAAAGTGTTCCATGCATAGGCTTACTTTACTTTTAAACTGTTAAAACAAGAGTAAAAGGAGTTTTGGGGCCTTATTTGTGAATTAGAGCCCATTACTTACATCAGATGGGCTTTGTTGGTGTCTAATTTTGAGTTTAGGTGTGTTTTGGCTGTCCTTCTCCCTCTCTTTCTCCTTCTCTTTCTCCCTCTGTTGAAGGATAGCATTGCGAGTGGCTCTGTACTCCAGAGCGAAGTCACTGACGGTCTTACAAAATGCCTCTGCACTTGTTTCTCTCACCATGGAACGCGAGTAACCGAGGAAGAGCAGGAACGAGTGGAATCTGAGTGCAAGGAAAAATGAAGATGGACCTGTAGACTTTGTTTCCATTGTCAGAGGAATTTTGTGGAATGGATTTAAACACTAATATAATATTCAATAAATTATCTATACCACAGTCAAGATTTTGTAGACAGATTTTCATAAACAGACTTGGCTAATATATGAGAGCATAATAACTTGTCCATGAAAATGCCTCACATATGTTGCCGTTTAGTTGGTTTAGTTGGTAACCAACTCGTTTTACCTGTTCATGACTCTGCGGTGAACTGCTCGTAGCACCTTCAACCTCTCCTCGCAGTCTTTCAGAAACTGGTGGAGCCGATGATGGAGCGTTGCCTCTTCTCCACCTTCCTCTTTTCTTCCTCCACCTTTCTTCTTCTTTCCATCCTTCTCAAGAAGTCTTAGTTGATCCCAGGATGCTTTACAAAGAGATTCAAGCTGGGAGAGATTCACTTGCACTTGTGTGTAGTCACACTAGTGTGCAATTAATCATCAGAGACAGGAAAAGAGGGATAAAATGAGAAAAGAGAATGAAACACAGTCACTAGGAAACATGTCCAAAACAAATAACAGGCTTCAAATTGACTGATATCATTCAAACACCTATCTGAATTAACTAAGATTATACTCTTTTTTTATGATGGAGGCCAAGCGATTGCATCAGATGGCCAGTAGTGACAGATACATATTCAAAAGAAAAGGGCCTAAGACTGAGCCCTGGGGAACACCAGTGAAAACAGAGCTAATCTCAGACCTGTAAAAACCCACAGAAATGAACTGAGAATGGTCAGTAACATAGGATTTAAACCACTTCAAAGCTGTCCCAGACACACCAAAAAGCTCTTTCAAGGCAGATGAGTTATAGACTATGATCAACAGTATCATAAGAAGCTCTTAGATGAAGAAGTATGAGAATAGAAATTGCACCAGAGTCCGAAGCCAACAAATCATTGGTAACTTTTACCAAAGCTGTTTCAGAACTGTGGAATTTACGAAAACCTGACTGATGGGGTTCAAAGAGGTTATTAATTGTAAGACGGTTACACAATTGAGAGGCAACAACACACTCAAGTGTTTTTGCCAAGAACGGAAGATTAGAGATAGAATGAAATTATTAAAATCGTCCAGGGTAGCATTTTCTTTTTCTTTTTCTTTTTTTTTCCTTGTTACAGCAGCAATCTTTAATGCTGCTGGAACAACCCCAGTCTGCAATGAGTCATTTATAAGAGGACAGTAGGGCCCAAAACATTGAAGCAAGATTTAACTAAGCTTGTGGGGATAGGATCAAACTAGCAAGTGGTAGATTTCATGCTTGATACCTCCCTTTTGAGAGCCTCAGAATCAAGGTGTGGGAAAATAGTGAGGAAGTATCAATAAACCAAGGTGGACAGAGTAGTGAAGCAGTGGAAGCAGATGCTGCAGAGATTTATTTGCGAACATTATTAATTTGAGAGATGAAGAACCGAAGAAAATAATTACATAGCTGTTGAGAAACAGGTATGGTAGTGACAGCATTAACTTCAAGCAATCTCTTTGTTTCGTTGCGTGTGTTACCCACAATGCAATGCACTGAACTTTCCATTTAATGAGGTCATATCAGTTTTTATCATCTTCCTGGGTCATTATTTGCTTAGAATGCCAACATTAGAGGCATTTTTACACAGCACTGAATTAAAATGCAATTCAATCATTTATTTCTGAGCTGATAACTGAATGCCACTTGCTGAAGTAAACATGCAAAGTAATATACAAAATATATACTGTGATTTGAAATGTTTACTGTTTGCAGTGCATGTTTTACATACATTCACATTCAGTATGCACAAAATTCTTACAAAACAGTTACATACCTTGCTGGCTTTTGTGACAGCAGTGATGTCAGAGTATAGATCAGAGGATTGTGGGTAAAGCTGGAGCAATAACACGCACACGTGATGAAGAAGAGGCTGCCGGCCGTGTGTGTCTCTCACCTGAGAGAGTTTGCCCAGGTAACTCAACTCAAACCCCTTCGCCTATAACAAACACACACTATCATGCAATGTGCAGGTTACAAGTAATTAGGTGTCACTGTGCGCACATCTTTATACAGGCATTCTCACCTTACAGCCGTTCAGAAAGTTGCCGATGGCCAGCACAGTAGCAAGTATGCAGCGGAATGTCTGATTGGCCGCTAGCTGCTCCATGGCAAGCTTCAGATGGAAAAGCGGCTCTGCGATTTCCTGTTTACACACACATAAGCCAAGCATGGAACAGAGGAGCACAAAAACAAACACTACAAATGAGCAGACATCACAGATAACAGAAATCAAAACAGTTGAATGCTCTTTGGTTGATGCTTTTTATTCACATCAATACAGATTTGACCTTATTTCAAACAATAATGGATAATTCCAGCTAACAAAAATATTCTAACATTTTGCTAACATTCCCATTACATTATGAAAATGTTAGTCCTGAATGATTTCTCAATCTGAACGTTCCAACTGTCAAATGTTACTTTTGAATGTTCTCTGAATATTCTGAAACAAATAGTAAAAAAAAAAAAAAAAAAAAAACTAGATGAATCTCCAACTATAATGTTTCAGGGAAAAAAAAGTTCCATGAATGATGTATAAAGAATGTTTTTGTGCCAATGTTTTGAGAACATTATTAAAGGCCAGATGAACAACTTTGAACAAACATTTTATTAAAGTTACCGCAATAACGTTTGTTCTATCTTTGAGAGAACCTTGCCAGAACATGAGCCAAAGTTATGAGAACATTCCCTATTAGCTGGGATCCGACCCGATCTCATGAGAAAACATAATTATTTTATGAGATAGCGATTTCGTAAGAATTCGTACAATGTTATTATTATGGAAACAAGTGATTTTTAAAAAAGTAACCTTACCATCAGTGGGGCATTAGAAGATTGTACAAAAGCGTATATGAATGAGATCATACAAATTTATAACCACGAATTAGCCACCAATTCGCCAAAACGTAAAACAGTTATGTTGGATAATCAATTATGAATCGCTTTGACATTATTTCTTTTTAATATTTTTCCGATTGAAACAGTTGCAGAAAACAAACCCTGATGTTTGAGCCTAAAGCACAAGGTGTGCTGTAAAATGTGATATTAGACAGAGTTTACATTCCTGAAAAATGGTAAGTGGTGTTTGACTAACTGCCAGAATGCAGGAGCCTTGTGGGCATCGCTAAGGTGTTTTGCTAATGTGAGTTTACAATGAACACGTTTACATGCACACCGATATACTGATAACTCCCAAAATCATCTTATTGAATTAACCCGTTGTCATGGTTTACATGCAAACCAATAACCTGGCAATGCAAGTAAACCATGTTTACAAGACTTTAAAAAAAAAAAAAAAAATGCGGTTATTCCCCAGTAGTGGACATAATCCTATCCACTTGTGTATCTGATTCTGAGTATTTCATATGTCCAGTGTTGGAGGTAATGCATTACAAGTAACTTGAGTTAGGTAATCAGATTACTTTTTGCAAGTAACTGGTAAAGTAACAAATTATTTTTAAAATAAGTAACACAAGTTAATTTATTTTCCCATTTAATAACTGACACATCTCCTGTCCCCATGCTGAGAGAAATCGGGAGTGCAGAGGCGTTGTGTGCGTTATGTAATCTTTTTTGTTGTTATAAAAACAAAGAAACAGCCTAGCCCAGATGAGAAAAAGTAATGCAAAAGTAATGTAATGCATTACTTTCCATAAAAAGTAACGTAATTAGTTACTTTATTAGGGAGGAATGTAATATTGTAATGCATTACTTTTAAAAGTAACTTTCCCTAACTCTGATTATGTCAGCTGTGATGTGAAATAACAACCCAAGAGTATTCTAAAATATTCATATTGTCCTATCATGCAGTTAGGAATGCAGTATTTTGACTGTAACACATTTTATACTTTATTGGGTCAAAAGATGGAGATATTTCCTCGTCCCCTACCGCAAAACATTTGCTCTGTATGGATGTGCTTAAATCCACAGCAAGGACGCATTCTTTTCACACATCACACATGCATGCTTCAACAGTCTTTAAAATAAAAGTTCTAAAAGAATGTTTTCACAGAAAAACCATAGAAACCATAGAAAAACTGTTTAGGGTTCCCCAAAGAACCTTTCAGTGAAAAAAAAAAAAATAATCTCTATACATTTCTATAATCATAAGACCCTTTTTTCATTATAAACAACCTTTTGTACAATAGTAGGTTCCATGGATGATAAAGGTTCTTCATGGGACCATAAATGCCAATAAAGAACCCTTATTTTTAAGAGTGAATGAGCCCACAGAACGCATTTTAATGTGTTTACATGGCAGGCGAAATCGTGGTAAGGGGCAAAAATCTAGCAGTGTCGACAGGTTTATGCTTAAGCCTTTACTCCGATAAAGAAAAATGTGTTAATGCGTTTACATGACCACAAGTGTCATCAGCTTATTAAGTACTGTTGCGTTAAGAATGCGCTCACTGATGAACACTCCTCAGTTTTTCTTAAGCAAAAGTAGAACTGTTTTTCTCTTTTCTCTCTCACCCTCTCCAGGTTGTCGTGGTCCAGAGTGAAGGCCCAGAGCTGCAGTCTGGCGCTCAGATGAGGAATGTTCTCCAGGGTCAGGAGACACTGCTCGGCGGGGCCCAGAGGTGAGCGCGGGGCCTGAGCTTTCGCCTCCTTTATCAGATTCAGCTCGTCTTCAGTGGGAACCAACATCTGCAACCTCTGAACCATAAGAAATGCAGTCACCAAATACTCCTGCTTTCATAGTAGACTACATCATATCTAAGCAGGTTTTTTACTTTTTTTTTTTTTTTTTTGCTTTGGTTAATCTTGCAAAATAAGACCATGTATTTAGAAAGCAAAGTGACAGAATTTTGATTTCATGACTTTAAAGTGAACATCACTGTAGGGAGCACACCTGGATGTCTTCTCTGTCTAGTACAGTATTGTCCATACTGAATATAGCAGGAGGAAGCAGGTGGGCCGGTGGCAGACTGCTCAGGGCTATAGTGATGATGTTACTGCGCTTCACACCCAACACACACACACACGGCTGCTTCTGCTGCACAGACGAAACAGACAAAGAGAGATGTGGAGAACAGACGCTGAAAGGTTCAATAGAGACTCGAGGCTGGAAGACCTGATTTGCAGTCTGAATGAGTCAAAGCTATAGCTGCCTAAAGTCAGATCCAGTCTGCAGATTTTGTGCAGCCTGAGTTGACAGATTTCACAGAAAATCGGGCACAGACTCTGATTTTTTTCCATTCAGTCTGAAGAGATCAAACATGTTTGATATTTTGAACCGACTTTAGAACACATGTTGTTTACACTTGTCATGCGTCTCATAGCAACGAGGACATTTGTTGTTGTTTTTGGAACGCCTGTTATTTGTGTGATTCTCAGTTGTTTAGTCAGTTTTGTGCAGGGTTTTCAATCTTTTAGATGCCATGGACCTGCAATTATGATCATTCTGGTAAGAGGGCCCACTATCCTAAAATTTAAAAGACAGCTATATATAGCCTATATATAAGAAAGCTTTTTTCTACGTACTATATTACTGTGCTATACTGTAGATGTATTATTTATTTAGATGTATTATTTATTTTTATTTTTAAGTTCTTAAAAGTACTATTTTTTTTTTGTGTGTGAAAAACATTATTAAAAAAATCTAAAGAACCTTTTGTAGAATGTAAAGATTCAATGGATGTTTAAGGTTCTTCATGGAGCGATTAAAGCCAATAAAGAACCGTGTAGCACTAATTTTTGGCTCCTGAGGTGAAAATCCTAACCCTCATTTTGTTCCACACCCGTAAGACCTTCGTTAATCTTCGAAATACAAATTAAGATATTTTTGTTGAAATCCGATGACTCAGTGAGGCCTCCATAGCCAGCAATGACATTTCCTCTCTCAAGATCCATTAATGTACTAAAAACAAATTTAAATCAGTTCATGTGAGTACAGTGGTTCAATATTAATATTATAAAGCGACAAGAATATTTTTGGTGCGCCAAAAAATAAAACAAAATAAGACTTATTTAGTGATGGCCAATTTCAAAACACTGCTTCAGGAAGATTTGGGGCATAATGAATCAGCGTATCGAATCATGATTCGGATCACGTGTCAAACCGCCAAACTGCTGAAATCACATGACTTTGGCGCTCCGAACAGCTGATTCGATACACTGATTATGCTCCGAAATTTACTGAAGCAGTGTTTTGAAATTGGCCATCACTATTAGTGTTGTCAGAAGTACCAACTTCGGTACCTATCGGTACTGAAATTTTAAAAACGTGACGCTTTGAGTGCTGTTGAGCGGATTCGTAAACATCTCTTATTGGCCATTGTGTTGACGCGCTCCTCGGATATGCCTGTGATTGGCTACAATGAGCAACACGTGGGAGCATTTGAAAGCACACGGAAGTGTTTGAATTTGAAAGCGTTTTGAAAGTGGGAGCGCGAGCGATTGAAAGCAGGCGTCTAACAGTGGACCGATCCGCGATAGACGCCTGCTTTCAAACGCTCCCGTGTGTATCTGTGTAAGCGCTTAGTGAAGAGATTAATTGATGACTATTTACAACGTTTTTACAGTGTTGATCATTGAAGCCTATCACAGACATATCCGATGAGCCGTGAAAACAACGGCCAATCAGAGATGTTTACGAATCCACTCAACAGCGCTCAAAGCATCACATTTTTTAAATTTCAGTACCGACTAGGTACCGAAGTCGGTACTTTTGACAACACTAATCACTATATAAGTCGTTATTTAGTTTTTTTTGGCGCACCAAAAATATTCCCGTCGCTTTATAATATTAATATTGAACCACTGTACTCACATGAACTGATTTAAATATGTTTTTAGTACCTTTATGGATCTTGAGAGAGGAAATGTCATTGCTCCCTATGCAGGCCTCACAGAGCCATCGGATTTAATCAAAAATATCTTAATTTGTGTTCCGAAGATTAACGAAGGTCTTACGGCATGAGGGTAAGTAATAAATGACAGAATTTTCATTTTTGGGTGAACTAGCCCTTTAAAGTCTTACCCGTTGTCGCTCCATCAGACTGCAGAGGGCGCTGTTGCTGCTGCTTTTGCTCTCAAACAAGTATTCCAGTCTATTGGTGTCTAGAAGAACCGGTTCCATACCGGCCCAGATCGAATGAGGCCCGAAACGGCCCACTCTTGGCAAAGGCTGCAGACTCAACAGCGCGCTCCAATGGAGCCTCAGAGTACGACAGCCTGACAGCCGCGGCAACTCACTGGCTACAGGAAGAGGAGGGGCTGAAGGGGGAGGGGGCGGAGGGATGGGTGAGGCTGCAATCTGATTGGCCGAAGTAAGGGAGGAGTCTTCATCAATACTGTCCAACTCAAGATCCTCGTCATCCCATAGGTCGGAGAAGTCGAGAGCATTGAGGCGGAGCAAGGGGGCGTGGTTTATAAGGGACGTCCCGGAGGTGTCGAGAAGAAAGGATTCGGCTTGTTTCATTGGGTCTTCTTGGTGATTTATTTTTTAAAAACTAGAAAGTAAATGAACGTTGAGCAAAATTATGCTTAGGTGGTGAAACTTGTTCTGCTTCTTCTCCAAATAAAAACAATGACCAAATATAGCTACTTTAGAGGAATGGTTTACCTTAATCAGTGTCCATTTATAGTTGCATCATGAACATGCAGCTTTGCAAATGATCCTCCAACGTTACGAGATTTGCCTTGTTCCAAAAATAAAGGAACTTGTTTCGATGTTCTTCAAAGTAAAAAAAAAAAATTTCTCAAAACTTGTAAAAAGCACACTTTTTGCAGCAGATGATGCAGTTTCTCTGAAAATCTCTACAGTAGCTTCAGCCGCAAAAATCAGTCAACATTGAGTTTGAGCTTCTCCAACATTTGTCTGATGGGTCAAATCAAAAGAGCTTACTCATGTTATGAGGAGCACATCATGCAATGTGTATTTCAGAAGGCCCAGTTCTTCAGTGAATCCAGATGTAGTTGTTGCGTTTCAAGCATCTACGACAAGTCAAATGCTATAGGAGAGATTTTTGCACATTCTCCCACATCATGTCATCGTCTTAAAGCACTCTGTTGCGTTGAAGCTCTTTCGGTGACCAGCATGTGTGAGAGAGACGTGACACTCCGTCTGTATCCCAGACATTATGAGGGGTCGTTTAGAAGGAAAAGAGTATGTGTGTGTTTGAGTGTTTATTTGAGTTGCGCCCTTTCCCTTAATTTCCTTATCTCTCCAGCATCTCCTGTTTATATCGCTGCTTCTGTACACACAACTTCACTATCTCTCTGTTGCCACCCTTTTGCTCTCCTTCCCTCTTTTTCAGTCTTTCCCAGTTTTCCCAGGTTATGATGATATATAGAGTCAATCCATGCTGGGACTTAGACTGCATATTTTGGGTCATTCACCACTATTACTGTTACTTATACTTGATTGTTTGGGATCTGAACGTCCATCTAACTCTATTGCATAATATATTCCATAGAAGTGTTTTTAGGTTGTTCTCTATCTGCCAGAATGTGAATTATTTTCTTAAAGGCCTAGTTCACCCAAAGATGAAATTTCTGTCATTACGTACTCACCCTCATGTCATCCCAAGCCACTGCATTTTAGTCACGATCCCAACAAAGATGTTTCATACATGCAGCATGAGCAGTTTTTAATTTAAATTAGATTGTATACTTTTTAACATTTGAAGGGAAAAAAATTTTCAGACTTTAGCTTTGTTTTGCTTTTATGCTACATAAAACTTGATAACAGCAGACGGGCTGCATGAGAATACAAATTCACTGTCTAGACAGCAGGTGGTGCTTATGGAACAGCGGCAATACAGCGCTTTGTTCACAGTTTACCACTGTAAACAAAGCAGTGTTACATGCTTATAAAAATAAGTAAGATGAAAAGAAAATACCATCTAAACTTTTCTGAAGCCAGTCAGCTATATCTCCTCAGATATACATTCATATAAACCCCCGCCCCCAAATGTTTCCCGGTTCATTTAGCATCTCAACCGACTTGAATCGTCACATATTTTAATCGATTTACAGTCGATTTTGCATTGTTACATCCCTACAGTGCAGGCTTCTGTGTTCTACATCCAAACGGTGACTCATTATTGGCGGGCTCCTGCGTCATGTGTCGTCATGTGTCGTCATGTGTCGTCATGTGTCATCATGTGTCGTCATGTGTCGTCATGTGTCACATGCGTCATGCTGCTCACGTGTACAGCGTTGGCCAATATTGAGCCGGCGTTCTGACATAAACATGGAAGCCTGCACTGTGTTCACTACATCAACTGTATATCACAACAGTTCAAATTGTTAAATAAAGTCTTTATTTTTGTTTTGTTTTTGCGCACAAAATGTATTCTCTTCGCTTCATAACATTAAGGTTGAACCACTGTAGTCAAATGGACTATTTTAATGATGTCTTTACTACCTTTCTGGACCTCAAAAGGAGCATTGACATACTCTTGGATTTGATCAAAAACATCTTCATTTGTATTCCAAAGATGAATGAAGGTCTTATGGGTTCGGGGCGACATGAGGGTGAGTAATTAATGACAGAAATGTCATATTTGTGTGAACTAACCCTTCAAAAAAAAAAATCAACTAAATAAACTAAAAGAACTGAAGAACTCAATTTAACGTTGCTTTAAGAACCGAAGTGCCTGTTTGTGTGAAAAAAAAAGTATCATGCAGCGGAATTTTCCAGTTCAGCTTTTATAAACACATTGAAAAGTCTTTGCCGTTTGTTTCAGTTTCAGCTCTTCAGCTCTTAACAACCATTTTGCTTGAAGTAGTGAAGAAGATTTTTTAATTTGTATTTTACTGCAATAAAGTACATTTGTAGCACAGATATAGAGACATACAAAAATGTCTTGTTGGGCTGAGTTTATTTTTTCTACATTTATAAGCCTAATAGTATACTATAAATAACATGCTTTGAATGGCACAATACAGAATCTGTTCACTTTCCCGAAGTGAACACTGGGCTGTTCAAAATGATGTCTCCCATATGGCTCTGTCTCCAAAAGCTGTTTATGTTTGTTTGTAAACTCAGGGGAAGTGATTGTTATCACAGGACTGAATGTTGTCCATAATTGTGTTTAATTATGTTTAATTAGCTAGAGGCTTTGAGAGGGCAGTCCCAGACTTCGGTCGAAGGGAATGACCTCTGATTAGAATCAGTGAAACGTTATTCATATTCATTCTCTTTATGATGTGAAAGAGACGCATGAGTCAGAGGGGCTGCTGTTGAGCTCCAGCAGTGTTAAATGTGTGTCCTTGAATAAAGCTATTCACTGATAGACTTTAACAGCTAGTTATAAATGTCTTTCAGTTTTTCTCTTTCTCTCATTCCTCTTTTTTTTTTTTTTTCTTGAACCCAGTGCTTATTCAAAAGCGTATTCTAGGAGCTCATTGCTTCTACCTTCAATTAAACTGCTAACAGTGATTGTAAATTAAATTGCCTAAATTATTACATTGTTAGCCAACTGCATATATGTACATTTCTGAAACCACATACATTGGACAGTCACCTCTGATACCAGATTCTCTAAATTGTAATGTTGACATGCTGTAAAGCTCCTTTGAAACGATATGTATCGTGAAAAGCACTATACAAATAAATGTGAATTGAAATTGAATTAATTCTTTTAATTTTGTACATTAGAATCCTAGAATCGATTCTTAGAGGATTCTTGGTTTAGACTGTTTAGGATGAGCTACAAAATATAATATAAATTCCATTAGTATTCCTTTAGAATTCCTTTATATTTATGTTTATAATGTGGTTTTATTTTTCATAGTAGCCTATATTATGTTTTATTTATAAATTTTATATAAATTATATAAATATAATAAAACGATTTGAAAATGTATTTTATTAGGCTATCATTTTTTTTTTTTTACCTGCTCTGAACCTTGTACTTCCAGTGATGAAGCTGTAGAAGCTGTCAACGTCACGACATCATTTCAATGGCACTTCGAAACGCCATACGTCAAAAAAAAAAAAAAAAAAAAAAAAGGAAAAAAAAAAGCCATACGTCATCTCCGCCCTCAACGTCGGGAGCGCGCACGTTCCTTTACCCTGCTCCGGAATGTTATTTATGGCAGGCGCGGTCCCGCGGACTGCACCGTTATTATTCGACGAACGACTGACACCGAAACTACAATGTCAAACATTTTCGGGATACCGAACGCTTCCATGTTCACGAGAGCCGGGAAGGACCCGTCGTGATTTGTTATTACACGCGCAAAATCTACGAGCGATCAAATGATATTTCTGGACGCAAAAGATTGAGAGGATGTATCATCTTTCAGAAAAGGTAAGTGACGAGTGAACGCTTTAAGAAGTTCACATAGCTACCGCAGTGGTTTTTGTTGCGCTGATAACGAACAATTTGACGCGATTGTTATATTGTCACGCGCTTGTTTCATATAAAACTCTTAGTTTTTAGTTTGTTTCTTGTGTTTATAATTACTTTAAATGATTGACATCACCCCCAAGCTGCATATGTTACGAAGCGGAGGTGTTGCGCAATGTTATTTAAAGTGTTCGCGAAAGATGATACGGAGAAAACATAAGTTTTTTTAATAACTACGCGAATAAAATATGTGCGCCTCTATTACGTAATGAGCGCGCGGGACAGATGCGCGTGGGATTGAGCTGAATTCATCTAGGCTTTCTTAAAAACGCAGTTCCTTATAAAAGATGATTAGAAGAGAAAGAAAACAGTATGTAAAAATATAATTTCATAGGCTACATGCATTTAGTAATGTGATCTAAACCAAGACGGTTTCAGTTTCAGACAGCTGCATGATGCTTCAAACTGATGGTGCAACCACTTCAAAACACTTGTCACGCGCACATCACTGTCACTGTCAGTTCATTGCCAGAATCATCATCCAATAATGTCTCTGTTGAAACATTGCAATGTATTTTGTACATTGTAATGTGCAAAAATGTAATTATCATTAAGTGCATAGACCAAAATTAGCTTAAATGGACACTGAAATAGAAAATATAAAAAATTTTATAATTGCAAACAACAGATTTAACAGCCTGTGGTATGAATATCTCCTCCTTATCAAAAGTCTTAACTATGTATGATTATATGGTTGTATTTAATTATATCAGTAGTTATCATTTGCATTCAACCTAATCTTTCCCTGCTGTAGAGCATATACTGGCAATGCAGTTTCAGTGGAAGTGGTTCTGTTGGTGCTGTTTCTTTATTTATCCCTCACCCGGTGTAGGTGGAAGTGTGAGTGAGTCAGGGAGAGATGGAGGTGATGAGAAGAAAAGACTCCGACTCAAACGGCCTGTTCTCAGACAACTCGGACAATGACTGTGAGGTATGAATGTCTCATGTCTGTGTGTGTCATAGACAATCTGTGAGTGTCATAATTGAAAATACACGTTCAATTTGTCTCTCTGTAGGACATGGGGGCTTGTGGACAGAGTACAGGTGTGTGTTTGTGTGAAAACACCACCTTCTGTGATCAGCACCCACAGGAGGTAAGTGTTTATATATATATATATATATATATATATATATATATATATATATATATATATATATATATATATATGGCGTGTGGTCCTTATAAGCTGTGAATGCTGTGCATACCCAAGCCATTTGTGGACTCGGCAATTAATATTAACATTATAAATTGCTATTAAATCCCTTGTTTGAGGTGTACCATAAAGCCTACATGATTGGAAATGCATATGTAACTGTCCGTAATTTATTTATTTGCCAAACGATGGTAATTTTCTTTAAATCTGCCAGTAACGGAGACTTCTGGGTAAGCTGATCAAGTTGCAGCTTTTGCGCCTTCGCTCTTTTGTTATGGAGCGTCATCATATACTATATTGGTTTGCTTTCTCATTGGTTTACTGGTCTTCTACTTCTGGCATACATTTAAATTGATGCCATGGTGTTTTTTATTTGTCGTGTCTGATTTAGATCTGTGTCCTAAACTGATACGTTTAAAGGTGAAGTATGTTTTTTTGTGTGACACTAGCGGCACCAGATTACAAAAATACAGCATATTTTCGCACCTTTCGCATATCGCACCTCCGTCGACTCAAACATCACAGAAGCTCTTACAGGTGCTTGTGAAGGCACGTCTCAACAGGTAAATGTAGGCCACTCTCAATAAAACATATTAGAAGTACTTTTTGCTGTGTTGCTAAGTGTCATAAGCAACTGAGTAAACTAACACTGTCTGGAGCAGGGGTGTTGAACTCATTTTAGGTTGATGGCCGGATTAAAGCAAATATATTTGTTGTTTATGTTTTCACAGGCCAAACTGGCCTTAAACAAAAAAAAAATGTGTAGCTCTTTGAAATTAGAGGCAAACACTGCATTTTTATCACAATCCCAACAAAGATGTTATACACATGAGCATGAGCAGTTGTTTTTAATTTAAATTATTGTATAATTTCAATATTAACAGCAAAAACAATATGGTCTGACTTTAGCTTTGTGAAATTATGCTTCATAAGACACTTGCACAAAACAAAATCAGCAGACGGACTGAATGAAAATGCAAATTCAATTTCTGACAGTTGGTGGCGCTTATGGAACAGCAGCAATATAGTGTTTCCTTGGTTACTGCTATACACAAAGCAGTGCTGAATGGCTACTACTTCATACGAAGATAAGAGGAAAAGCCATCAAAACTTTTCTGAAGACAGTCCCCTTTAGAAATACATTCATATCAACCCTAATTCAATATTTATATTATTCTTCCTATATTTCGTGAACAGTGAGCTTGTGCATGGTGCAGTATTTTCTCTGCTGGCGCGTCTGTTCTCCTCTTTGTGTTCGTATTCAGCATATATCTGTGTTAACGTCCGGTTTACAGACTTCATAAATATTTCCACAAATTAAATTTTGGGAAATTATTACAAAGCAGTTTGTTTGCAAGCCCGGAATAAAGATTGACCAAAATAAAACTAAAAACGTTTGGATTTATGGCCAGTGGACTAGTGCATGTCTATATATTTTTTTTATTATAGTTCAAATCACCCCAGATTGGACAGATTTGCGGGCCATATGTTTGACACCCCTGGTCTAGAGAGAACATTTATTAGCTATGGTAGCTCAGGGGGCCATGGTGGTGCAGGTAGTTCAGACACACACACACACACACACTGGTCAGGGGCTGGTACCTTTACTGAACTCTGTTCAGGAGCTGGAGCCATCACTGGACACTTGTCATGGGCTGGAGCCATCACTGGACACTGGTCAGGGGCTGGAGCCATCACTGGACTCTGGTCAGGGCCTGGAGCCAATGTGTGTGCAGCCCACACACACCAAATGGCCGTGGCCATAATGTTAAGTCAGTGCTACATTCTCTGAAGATTCTAGCATGGCGGCCATCTTATCTGAGGGCTCAGGCATGGCAGCTGTGGCAGGCATGACTTGAAGAGACTCAGGTTTGGCAGGCATGACGTGAAGAGTCTTCTAACTGGGCAGGTATGACTGAAGAGTCTCTGGCTGGGCAGGCATGATGTGAAGAGTCTCTAACTGAGCAGGCATGACGTGAAGAGTCTCTGGCTGGGCAGGCGCGACGTGAAAAGTCTCAGGCTGGGCAGGCATGACGTGAACAGTCTCTGGCTGGACAGGCAACATGGAATTGCTGGGTTCCTCCTTTGCAATACGGTGAATGATGATCCGCTTATCAACAGGGCATGATCAATATATTGCGGTCCAATAAAAAGGTCCTTAAGGGCAACGCCATTAAAACCAACATGATAAGATAGTCCAATAAACTCATTAACATAGTCCCCTATCGTGCGGAGACACAGGAGGGCAACTGCTGGGTTCATCTTTACAAGTATTCTGTAACAAGGATCCACAGTGCAGTTTATTTAACTCCAGAAATGTGAATGGCTTGGCTTGGCTTACATAAAACTCACTAACAGTGGTACAGGGACAATACTTTACCAAGAGTCATGACAAACATGAGGGTGTAGCAAATTAGCTCAAAATAAATATGAATAATTAATCATAACTAGTTATAATTAATTATAAATATTTGGATCAGTTAATAAAATTAACTTAATGTAATAAAATTCATATTACAATCAATTAACCTGTTGTCCACTGAACACACAGTGTTAATTGTTTATTAATTCTAAGAAATGTTCATTTCCAGGTTATGGGAAATGCCAATCTTATTGTAGAGTACTACTAGTACTACTAGCCTGTAGTCAGGATCTGCATGAATAGGTGAATACTCCAGTATATGAGCGTGAAACACAGACAACTTTATGTGTGGCATGAACAAGACTTTATTAACTAGACTAAACACTTAACTACTCTAACATTCACACACATACATGCATACAGTTTACCAAGGGAAACAGAGAGCTAAAGCAGAGTACAGGAAGTATGAAGTTACAGCATTGTTTGAAATTCAGCAGATCAACAGCCTTGAGCAAACCATCAGTTTAGTTTTAACAGGCCCTTCTTTAAAAGGGGTAAGGATACTCAATGTATCAAATAATGAGACTAAGTTTGATACTTGCATGTCTCTCCAAGTTGAATTAAAACTGTCCTGATGCAATTTGTGGATGGCTCCCATTGAATCTTTGCTGATATTGTCTTGATGAAAGAAAAACAGTTGGATTCAGAGGATCTTTGGTGAATGGAAGGTCTAGGCCGAAGCCTGGCACAAGCTTGGGGGTTCCTTAGAAGCTTCTAGCTTCTTACAGGATCATCTTGACATCTAGTCTGGCTATCACCAGACCAAGCTCAATTTAAAATTGAACATTGGTCTGGAGAGTCTGTATGGATTTTCTTCTGCACAAGAGGCGTGATCAACGAGCATTAGTCACGCAATTGGATAGTCCTTCAACCAATCAGATCAACGATCTGGGTGACGTACTTTGCAGAGAGATGCGAAAACTCCAGTGTGTCTCAATCAGCTCCCAAGTTTAGTAGTCAGGGCACTGATCAGGGAATCAGCCACATTCACTTTCATGATATACTGATTCACGACCTAGGGAACTAGGGAGCTGATTGAGACGCAGGTTTAGTTTGTAGCATTGATCCGCGGTTTGCAGAAGCAGCAATGGCATCGCGCGATTTTTGCAGGTTGTGCCAAAAACATGAAAGTGAGTGGTATTTACACCCAGTCGAGCGATTTGTTTGCTAAACTAAAGAAGTCATTCAGCATCGTCGAGAGTTTAAAAGGAGACTCTGATACTGTTCTGGTTCAGTGTAAATGAACGCGGAATATAGCCGCCCTAAACTACGTCATTGTCATGACAACCAAAAGAATTCCAGTCAGCTCAGGCGGTGCGAGATTCAAGAAGCAGGGAGACGAAACATATAGAGCAAATAATAAAAATATTGTCTACCAACAAGGGGCATTGAAGTAAAAGAGTCCTGTACTCACACCGTGAAGCAAACCACCAAAATAACAGCAGAGAATCGTCATGTGTCATCAATTGGCTTTCGCCGTTTGTAATCTTCCTATGAAGAGACTGTCGGATCAGCGCTCTGCTACATTTCTCTCAGATAAGGTAAATGCTTAACACAATCGGCGTCACTGTGATTGTGCATTGTTATTTTGGAGTGATGGGTAGATCAGATTGAGTTTGAAAACTGCTTGCCATCGCTTCTCTATCGTCATCGTGTTATACCCGCCAATAGCGAGCAAGGTGGATAAGCCAGTCTGTGATTGGTTCCCGCAAAAATGTAAGAGATGCAGCAGAATTGAATGTACGGGTTTCCAGACTGAGTTGCCGGGCGAACCCAGATCAGGCTGGGTTTACCCAGACTACTTGACATCAGCATTTGTCAGTAAAAGAGAAGAGAGAGTTAGATCTGGTGATCAGTGAATATAAGGGGTGAAGATGTCACACCCTCTTAAGGTGTCTGAGCCAATAAGCAGTTGTCCCCTCGGAGGGAACTTTACGAGTCTTTGTGACTTTGGCAGGATATTAGCATAAGAAACTGGATTGGATGAATGAGAGAAGAACCTTCTAGATTCTTATAATCTTAAACTCTGGAACATTAATACCAAAATAGTTCAAAAGAGACAATTAATACATAGAATAATGCCTATAAAAGGAAAGTCATGAGATGTGAAAATTGGATACATGTTTATACATTTCCCAAGTGGTTATATAGAGAATATACAGAATACACAGGATTAAGAGAGTTTATTTGTCCTTCTCAGAAAGAATGAAGTCAGAGTCACTAGTCGCTGCAAAATTCTTTCTGATTGTAAAAGTTCCATGTATCTGTAACAGGACACCTAGTTCTGCCTGTGTGTTAGCTACGTTTGGTATGCTAGTTGCAGTTTTAAGGGGATGGGTTCACAGAACTTTGATAGAGTGAGTTTATGGGTAATTCATTAAATATAATGAATAATTGTGTGCCTGATTGGTCCAGATGCTACAAGGGCTTAAATACACAAGGACTAATCACTAGACAAGAGACACCTGAGCACACTCAACGAATGAACCAATGAAAACATAACACATAAGAACAAGGGAATCACATGACATGATCACATTAGTAATGGGAAGTTCGGTTCTTTTCCGCGAACCGGTTCTTTCAGACAGTTCGATTCAATAAACCGGTTGAAAAAACCGGTTCACCGGTTCTTTTACGCTCCGACGTAATGACGTCATCCGCAATGACGTCGTCTATCACGGGCCGGGATGAAAAAAACTTAACACATTCAAATATATAAAGTCAGTAATCATAACATCAGTCAACTAAAACATTATAATCTGAAGCGTTTCTTACAATTTAGTTTTGCATCTAAAGCATCCAAACACATGACATATACAGGCAGCTGTGCAAACAAAGTTTTACAATTATAAAGTGAATAAATTAGTCTTCATCAGAGCAGAAACCATGATCCTCTTACATTACGATTTATTTGTAATTAAATAAACGTACGTTTCGCCAGATTGGCCCCTCATTCGAGTCCTCTCATAGCATCAGTTGTCTTAGTTAGCTGTTCGGTAGCTTCAGATCACACGCTGAATCACGCATGCGCAGTATCATCAGCTCATCGGTTCTCAAATCGGACACGTCCGAAAGAAGCGGTTCTCGGTTGTGTACTGATGATCCGAAAACCACTGCAACCGGTTCTACTCGAGAACGAGATTGAGATTCGAGAACCGTGAGAGCGATTCAAAAGGAGTCGCTTGTTTGCTCTCGCTGTAGTTTGATTACGTCATTTTTTTATCTTTATATCACCTTGTTTAGAAATTAAATAAGATGTCCATTATTTATGAAACAAATAAATGTTTCCAATCTTTAAAAAAAATTAACTTGAAAGCACAACTGCACAACTTTCACTATATTACTTTTTAAATAACATTAATATAGAAAAATAAATTTGTAGAACTATTTCTGAACATTAGTTTGATCTGTGTACAAAATATTATGTTCATGTTGGCATGTAGTTTATTATGTACAGTATTATGTACAGTATTTTATGCTACTATGGTGTATTTGGAAAAGCACAATAAAATTTTGTATTTTGAATTAAGTCATAAACATATTTCCAGTATGTTTTATATTATCACACTGTCCGATGTTCAACAAAACTTGACTAACGTGCTTTTCATTCTCTTGAAAAATTGCAGTATCATCAGCTCACTGGTTCTCAAATCGGACATGTCCGAAAGAAGCGGTTCTTGGTTGTGTACTGATGATCCGAAAACCGTTGCAACCGGTTCTTGACTCGAGAATGAGAACGGTGACAGGCTGCGTATGTTCGTTCGTGTACGCCGCGCATGCGCACTCATATCAGCTGCTCTGCTGCTCGTGCCCATCATCATCAGTTCTCTCTTTACAGCAGGTTAAGTCAGTGTACTGTTGGATTAACTGAATAACTCCGGGATGTTGGTTTATTTCGAGAGGTAGTGTCAGGCACGTCAAAAAGTGAGTAGCCTAACTTTAGTAATTTGTGGATTCGTGTTTGCTAACTGGAGATGCGAACTGTTTGGAACGATTCAACCGATTTGATGAACTGGTTCGACCGGTTCACTGAAAAGAACCGGTTAAACGGTTAAGAACGATTCGTTCGCGAAACAGACATCACTAGATCACATTGAGACAAATGAACACATGATAACAGGGTGCACATGGCAAACAATAGGCTTGTTCAATTTGATGTAGCGCTTTACAGAGCGATCGGCAGCTGACTTGAAGCAGTGCATGGCGGTAAGAAATTTTGTGCGACTTGATACAGTGCCGACGCCATGTGACTGTGACGTGTGGCATCAAAGTACCACGAGAGCGATTCGAGATCAGCCGCCTGAGTCAGCCAGCGCAGTTTTTCAAGAGGAGCTGCACGAGCACTGATGACGACACAGCTGTTTCATGATTGGCCAGATTCACCGCATGACAACGATCACGTGTGTTTCGTGTTTATTGTCACGCCTTCAGTTCCACTAATGCTCACAAATCTGTGTTTTTATTAAAGCTCTTTTCATGTAGTCGTGATGTTGTGTCATGTTTATCAAAATAAAACTGATAAAAAAGTAGACCGCACTACATTGGTATTTAAATAATGTATGCTTATGTTGAACTTTATTCTTGTAAAAACAGACGCTGTAAACAGTACATAAAGTATTGAATGAAAATGTCTCTGAAACATCAGTGTATTAGTCAAATATTGCATTTATTTCACTTCAGCTGTGATAAAGTATGCAAACACAGCATGAGCGTCACTACGGGAAGCAGAAGTGTCCGACTTCATGTCTCCGTTTTCAGCTCCTCCCCGCTTGCACGTAGCTATTCTCGCCGATCAGTTGCATCCAGCCACAGCCAATGTCGAACACACCTAATAGCAAACAAGGCAATGCAAACATGAAACATGAACTAGAAAATAAACCATGAAACATAAGCATGAACATCAAAATAAAACATGAAACAAAACCCAACACCATCCATGACACACTGAAGGCTGGAGTAATGATGCTGAAAATTCAACTTTGGTCACAGTAATAAATTACATTTTAAATATATTCACGTAGAAAACAGCCATTTTAAATTGTAATAATATTTCACAATATTACTGTTTTTACTATATTAAATACCCAGTCACTCTTTTTAATGTAAATCTATGGGATTTTTTCAGCCATTTAAATTCATCATTTTATCATCTGTTTTGTGTAGCAAGAACTTCAACTGAATAAAAGTAAATGATTTTAAAATGGTCATGTCTTAGCGTGAAACAGCGTGTCTTGTCTCTCATCAGGACTCCAGTGTGAAGTGTGTCCAGTGCGGTAAGAACAGACCCATGATCACTAGATACTCCGAGGGTTATGGCACAGAGGTGAGTGCAGCATCTGCATGTCTCTGAATGTATAAGTGCATGTGTGTGTGTTTCAATGTGTGACTCGTGTGTCAGGAGGAGTGTGTCCAGTCTCATCCTCAGGGAGACAGTGATGCAGATGCAGACATCGAGGACACGGACAACAGGTGTGTGACTGACACACACACGCATGCACTGCACTGCATCCACTTCTATTTATCTGCATTGTAATTCATTCAGGCTCCAGATTGTGGGTTCCCTCCAGCGAATCAGCTCTCGGAAGAGAAAGCGTCAGCGAATCACGCGGCAGGATACCACTGAGAGCGAAGACGATGGTGGGCGGAGCCACAGGACTCACCGCTGGAGTCTACGACTCAGTCCTCATCGCACACACAACAGGACGATACTGGAGGTGCATGACATTAAACAACTGTATCTAGATGACAGTGCTGGAATATATGTCTTAATTATTCTGGTCTGAAATTACTTACATTTGTAATTATTAATATAAAAATATGTAAGATATCACATATGGACTAATATTAATATGAAGTAAATGACTAATTGAATCAGAGTTTTGAACCAAATTATTAAAGCAGACCTCAGACTGTAGATTCCTCTTGATTAATTCTCTCTGTCCCGCAGGAGAGCGTGTCTCAGGTGCGGCCGTTGGTCATCTGCCGCTGTGCAGCGCGAGAGACTCAAGCCGTGATGGATGACAAACCAGATGGGGGGAAATGGCCCCTGACAGCGTTCCCTGTCCCTCTTTCCCTCCCTGTATCCTGCTATCTGCTCATCGTCCCTCTGTCCATATCCATTATCATCATTCTCATGACATTCCTCTTACCGCTCACAGATACTTGATATTGCCTTACAACATCACTGTATAATTCTTCTCACTGTATGAATCAATTCATTTTTCTCTAGTTTTGTCCACATGTACAGTATATTAGATCATATGCTTAGAAGACATTTCATTTTGAACCCTTCTGTACAGTGTTATCTATGAAAGCCCATTTCTGCAACATAATAAAATAAAATGCTTTGGTAAATCATATTTATGAGATAGAAAGTCAAAATTGTGACATAAAAGGTCATAATTATGACATAAGTCACAATTTTGAGATAAAAAGGCCAAGCTATGACATACTATGTCACATAATTGAGAAACTATGCCAATACTAAGTCATAATTATGATAAATAGTAATTATGATAAATAGTCAAAATTATGATATACTAAGTTATAATTATGAAACTAAATTCTGTCATAATTGTGAGATAAAAAGTCAATATTACAGCATACTAAGTCATAATTATGGCATAACATGTCAAAACAATTGACACAAAGCCACAATTATGGGGGAAAAAAAGTCAAAATCATGACATCCTAGTTATAATTATGAAACTATGAAAATACTTTTACTAAGTCATAATTATGAGATAAAAAGTCGAAATTGTGACATAAGTCATAATCATGACATAAAATGTCATTATTATGAGACAAAAAGTCAAAATTATGACATAAAAGTCATGACAAAAAAGTCAGTTATGAGATAAAATGTCAAAATGATGACATACTAAACTATAATTTTGAAACTGAAAATTCTGTCATAATTATGACAAAAAAGTCATAATTGTGTCATAAAAGGTTATAATTAGAAATTATGAACAATTATAAATTGTTATAATTATGACATAAAATGTCATGATTATGGGATAAAAAGTCAGAATTATGACTGTAAAAGTCGTGACAAAAAATTCAATTATGAGAAAGTCAAAATTATGACATAAAAGTCTTAATTTTGGAACTGAAAATTCTGTTATAATCATGAGATAAAATGTTGAAATTCAAAATTATAACATACTAACTCATAATTCTTAGATAAAAATCAATTATGACAAATATAATTTTTGGGTCATTTTGACTTTTTATGTTATATTTATGACTTTTTTATCATAATTATGGCTCAGTATGTCATAATTTAAACTTTTTATGTCATGATATTTTAAGCATGATTTTTTTCTTATGTGATTGAAATGTGCTTCCGTAGTTATCGGACACTAAATTTACCAGTTCATTTAACAAAAAGCACATTTGGATGCACAACATGATCAGCAGTGTGAAATTACAGCGATAATGTAATTAAGTGAAAGTACTGTGTCAAAACGTCAAAGTATCTAGTCAAAAACACAAGAGCGAAAACGTTTCCACACTTCGTGTTTAAGTATAAAGTACTTTGTAATGAAGGCATCTCTTGACATGGAAAAATGACAGTAATTGTGGCCAATTACATTTCACATTGAAATGGATTTCATTAGATGTAAATAATAATAATAAAAAAGCACCGGAGCTCAAACTGATTGACTCAGCAGCTTAGTAGAATAAATGTATAGGCCTATATTTTTATATAATACAAAAGATTTAAGTAATGACCTGTGAAACATGTGCTTGGTTCTTTGAAATGTGGATTAGTTTTTTCTTTGGGTTTGATGCGATGATGTAAAGTGGGTGTTTAGTGAGTGTGAGGAGGTTTTTGACCCGGACATGGAGGATGAAGGCCAGGTTCACCCTCAAGAGATCTATCCTCATTTGCTATTATTGCCATAACCTTTAGTACATTAACCAGCATTAAATTACTTAAGAAAGATTTTAGAAAGGCTGTGTCGCCTACAACAGCTGCTGAGTGCAAAAGAAAGACATTTCACAGTGCTTTAATGAAAGATTACGAAAACAAACATTTTTTAAATCATGCACAACATTTATGAGGAAAGCTGCTTTCATGCTGACTTTAACATCATCTTCATGAAGTGAATCATTGCACCGTCTCTCAGCGTCATCAGAAATAGAGCTGTTATCTAATTCTTCATGTGTGGGAGAGAAGCACATCGGGGCCAAAGGCCCACCGCCACACGTGGGCTGAATCTATGCAAGCATCAATAGTTTTACAAACTCTTTTTTGTGTAAATATGTTCTTAAGAATTTCAGTTCCTCTGGCTTCTTCTGTCTTTCATCTGTTCCTGATTCTTCGTTTGTGTTCATGGATTCATTCCTCTGTGTAAAGGGCTGTTGTTTGTCTCACTGTAAAGGCTTTACTGCAGTGTTTCACAGCGACTGACTCATTTGAACCGTCTTGAGATGCAATATTCACTGACAGAAGCACAAGCGTAAGTCAGGTCAAATGAGTTCAGACAAACATTTCCCATAGTCCCTCTGCATTAATTCATTATCTGAGCGTGAGCGTTCACAGTTTTCCTCTTAAGTTATCAGCTGCATGTTTATGAGTGTTAACGCTACAACAATTTACTACCGGTGTGCATCTGTACCTCAATAAAGCTTATTTTAGATCTCACAGTTATTCATATTTGCTTACTGCATATTTTCCTTTTTATTTTACATATTTTTCCCCGTGAAAATGGTATTGTAAAATGAGTCTGTGTCTAGATTTTAAGAGAATTAAAATTATAGTTTGACAGCAAGTCTTAAGTGTTGATTTTCTTTTAAAACACAATAAAGTATTTAACAAATATACAGAGAGAGAGATTAATTTTAAAGGTAAAAACAAGCCTTAAATGTAAACAAATGTAATCAAACAAGGCATCACAAGTTAAAACATGGACATAAATTGAAGCTCATAATGAAGTTAATTTTCTCTGTTTATTTGCTGAGTTGCAGCACACAGTCCACTCATGGACTGTAGGTGTTGCTGTGGCTTTGGAAGAGGTTTGTTTGTCATTAGCAAAATATATGAGCACTCGTCCTTGCACTGAGAGTGAGAAAGAATGAATCACTCAAGTGCCACTGAAACAGAAGGGGCATGTCCTCAGGGCTGCTTGACTGACAGCTCTCTGGGCCAATAGTAGAGTCTTTATGAGTGTAACATTTCAAAGATCTCATATGGAGATGTAAGGGTGGATTCCCTACAGTGCTTAAGGCTGCAGGATTGCTGAATGACTAAAGAAACAAGATGCAAGATGGTGTAAAACTGTAAATTTCTTGTCTATTATCACCCACTGCTACTTATACCAATGATGAAAATAAGTGCAGTTATAATATCAAAATATGTGGGAGAGCATTGCTATAGTGTGACGGGATTGAATTACAATAGGTAGCACATTAAAGCTGCAGTCCGTAACTTTTTTTTTTGGTTACAACTTCAACTTCACAAATCAATTATTAAGCAAGTACATAAACAGTCAGTGTTCAAAGTTATCTCCTTACTTAGCCCGATTTACAATGGTAAGCTTGTAATAATGTTTTTTTTTTTTTTTTTTTTTTAATTTGAGTGGTACTGGTAGTGTTCCACAGGAAATATGAGTTTGCCTTTGCGTCATTACTGTACGCATCAGGCGTGCCACATGAAAAGTGAAGCCAAAGCGTCTCGATCGACCCCTAGTGGCTGGATACAATACAGGTCATAAACCCCACCCTCTCCATGTAATGTAATGGGATGTAAGACAAACTAAACAATCTTACATGTCAAATATTATTATTTCCAAAGATGGTTTAGTTCAAGTGTTCTTTTAGTTAGTTATTTGATGCTATAAAATGTGGGTTTTGATGTCATGATTGACAGTTTCTCTGAGCAAAGTAGTCACTGAAGCACCAACTGACTTTTTTTTCTGGAGGAGATTGGAGCTTTAACATAAATTTTCTACATTTCCAGAGCTGTTTATTTAACACCGACATAATTAGTTGTTCTGCAGTAAACTGTATTAATCAATTCTGGGGGAGTGTGGGTCGGACCTTGATATCGCGGCTCCACTTCGCACTCACTACTGCACAGACTCGGGCTCCAAGTTCACTACTGCACAGTCTCGAGACTCAAGATGTCAGCACCATATTGGCACAAAACAACTCCATGTTTTGAACAGGTTTAAAACGGATGCAGAGATTTCTTTTTTTCTGATGGACAGGTAAGATCTTTTAATGGTTTAATGGTTCATTGGATAATTACTAACTAAATACACTAAATACACATAGTCATGCAATGTTGTTTAACAATTTGAGAACAAAATGTAACAATAATAATAATTTGCACCATTGGCAATTTAATCACCATTGGCAGAATTATTATACAACTTTTTTTTTTTTTTTTTCACTTGGTCAGAACAAAAATGTTACTTACTTTTTCAGATGACATTTTCTGGTGAAACATTATTTTGGACATACTTCCAAGACATAGTATCTGTAAAACAGTATCAAAGTACAGTGAATATCCACAATGTTGCAGTGACTCACAGTCCACACATACACCTCAAAACATTAGATTCATCCACACTGAGGAGGAACCCACATATACTTGATACCTCCACAAATAACTGCAATTGCAGGTTTCAAACAGAGATGGCAACAAAGAGGCAAACCTTACCAACTGCAACTTTAATGTTAATACTGAATCAAAACTGAATCAAGTTAGCGCATAGGTTATAATTGAGTAGGTTTCAATAACGGTATTTGGTTGTGGTTACACTTAAATTTGTTACAAATTAGATGTATAAAACTGTATGCATGTAGAATTATCTCAGATAGAGAGGAAGTGAAAGGCCACCAGGAAGAGACAAAGAAGAGAGTCAAGAAAAAAGTGGCTCAAGAAAGGGACCCAGAGGAAAAAGAAGAGACAGGGCAACAGTTACATTCTACTTTTATCCCTTCCTTGACCATGTGACTGATAGATCAGCAGATTACACCATCCCCCACCGTACTAAAGGTGTGAGAGCTAGCAGTCCCCTGATGTAAGCACATCTTGGCCTACAGCACATCAGCAACTTTAGGAATTCCAAATGGAAAAGAGGGGGTTGGAACAGGAAAGCAAAAGTCTTTGTTGATTTTCAAGCCTACAGAGGCCATTGACATAGTAACCATTTGCAAACATATATAATGGTTAATAATAATAATAAAAAAATGTTTTTGTTGTCCTTCATTCTTTTTTTTTTTTTTTTTTTTTTTTTTTTCTCAAATGCAATTCCAACAGGTGTGAGAGTGGCTTCAATTTCCAGACACCTTTGGTCACTGTATTAATTAAAAAGGCAATTAGGGACTGCTAGAGTGAAAGTATGAGCATATTCTCTCTGTCTGTCTCCCTGTGGCCTCTTGGCATCTCCGGCAGGTTTCCAGTCCAAGGCTGACAGTGACATTTGCTCCTCTGTTTGTAGCTCTTAAATAGCCATGGGTTTCCATCTGTCTCGCTTTCCATACATTATCAGACCAAAGACATGGAGAAGCCTAGTGATCTGGGCTATGTGTGTATGTATATATATATGTATATATGTATATATATAAGAATATAGCTAGGCTATATTATAGCATTATTATTCTTATTAACAGAACTGTCATATGGAATTTTAAAGTATTAAAATAAAAACCTTTAAATCTGTAAAAAGGTTTTGTCATGTGATGTTTCAGTTAAAGCATTTAAAAAAAAAGAAAAATATCAACCTGCAAGTCTATAAATTGCTTGTTTCTATCTGCCCTTGGCTCCTTGACCCAGATAGCATTCCTAGGCTGTGGAGGAGAAACATGATTCTACTGACTCGATTAGAATCTAAAGCCTTAAGCCATCACATGCTCCCAGAACCTTCTCCAAAGTTTCTTATGGCCCAGAATGACTCCCCGGGCGCCACAGCAAAATGGCTGCCCACTGTGTGTCCACGGTTTTTAGTGTTTATATTCACTACTTACTGCTTCTAATGTGTGTGCACTAACTTGGATGGGTTAAATGCATCTGACAAATTCCAAGTATGGGTTACCATGCTTGGTGTCTGGAAATTGAAACCACTCTCACACCTGTTGGAATTACATTTGCCTAGAGGACAAATATCAAAGCAAATGGCATCCATTTAAAAAAGATTTTAAATGGTTAAAAAAAGAGGATGAAGGACAACAAAAACTTTTTTTTCTTTTTTTTTTTTTTTTTTCTTTTACCATTACATATGTCACTTAATAGAACTGAGCCAGAACACTGCAGTCGCAGTGTTCTCATGCAGGCGAGATCACAAAGTTGCTCTTTTAAAATTCATCTCAGCACAGTGTTGAGTTGTGGAAAGGCCACTGGTCCAGGATCAGTGCAAAAGGTCATTTCTTTTTAGATGTTTTAGGTGTAATGTGACAGAGAACTGCAGATTTCATCACAGTAAAGCAAGTGTAACATTTATTAAAATTATATTTTAGATTTGGAAGACAATCTCTCCCATGATGTTCTTCAAATTCAACACAAAATGGTGTTAACAACCTGTTTTCCTTTTAATCACATTGAGTGATATGGGCTGAAAAGTAAGAGGAATTGGTGACATTATTTGAAAAGGAATGGCAGAGCAAGTTATTACATTAGATGGCTTGAGATGTGATCTTATTGAATGCTAGAGGTAAAAATAGCATTATGATGATAACGGTGTGAGCTCATGAGACACGGATCTTTTTTGCATACCTGACTACAGCACAAGATCTCACATCAACAGAGAGATTCATCAGAAGTTAAGAAACAGATTTGATGCAACTTGTCCTGGTTTTTGAATAGAAGTAAGGATATAGTTGGCATTTTGACAGATTTCTCTTTACAGAAACCTGAAGACACAATGGCAATGGATCGGCAGTGTCTTCAGAGAGAGTGGGGAAATTCATGGAGAACAGCCAGAGAGGATGAAAATGTGAATGCTGAAAATGGATGGATGGATGTGAGCGATGAAGAGGAGGACCGGGTGAATCCAGTGGAGGAATATGAGCGGTCAGAAGTAGAGGAGCTGCAAGTACAAACACAGGAAAGTGAGAAGGCTGTTGATGACGATGAAGCATGTAGTATTAGTTTTCCTTTTATGCCTGCAAACAGTGACAGCGTTGTTGTTATGTGTACAAATAATGATAATACCAGTGATGAAGAGGATGCCAATAAATATGACAACAGTAATGTAGAGAATGCTGATAAATATGGTAAAAATAATGATAAAGAATATAATAACAGTTTATCTGTTGGGTCTACAAATGGTGACGGTTTAGTTGCTGCATGTAAACATAAAGATAAAGGCACTGATAAAGATTATGATACATATGATGATGATGATGATGATGATGAAGATGACTGTTTTGCTGCTGCCTCCATCAGTACTGATGGCATTGGTGGTTCTGAGAAGGACTTAACGTTTAGAGGTTTAACATTTAGAGATGAAGAGCAGCAGATGACAGACTCCAGCTCAGAACAGGGAATGCTAAATCAAAAGTTAGAGGAGGAGGAGGAGGAGGAGGAAGAAGAGGAGGAGGAATATGAAGGACATTGCAGTTTTGAAGATTCTGATGATTGTGACATGTATCCTAAGAAGCTATACTCTGATCCAGTATACCCAGGTTCGGTCTTCGAGGCTCTGGAGAACATGATGTTGTATTCGGTCCTCACTGACTTGACCATCTACACAGAGGACGGACATCAATTCCAGGTTCATTCTATTGTCCTGGCTGCAGTCAGTTACATTATTGAGACGAGGCTCAGACAGAAGCCCAAACAAGAACGCATTATTGAATTGTGTTTGGGGCCTGAGGTTCATAGTTTGGGGTTGGCAGCAGTGGTGGAGTTTGCCTATACAGGGAGCATCAGCATTCTGAACAAAGACAATATGGAGATGGTCAGAACTGCAGCTTTCAGCCTGGAAGCTCAGAGAGTTCTTGAACTCTGCACTGAAGAAGAACAAAGAGAACAGGACAAGGCAAGAGGGAAGAAAGAAGACAGAAAAAGGATTTCTGCTAAGGAACATATGAATGATAGTCTGCAGCATATCAGACAGTTGTGGGCACAGAGAGTGGGATGTGATGTGGAGCTGGAAGCAGAGGGAAGAGTGTTCCATGGTAAGAGACTTGTAAATATGATAGAGATTTGAGTTTCCTACACATAAATCTAGATGATGCCTCCATATCATAGATATGTAGATATCACAGTATTAATTTGATGCCCTCTGCATTTGCAAAACTGCTTGTAAACTTTTATTTATTTCTCACCCTCGTGAAGCTCACCGGGTGATCCTGGTTGCCAACAGTGACTACTTCAGAGGCATGTTTACCACTGGTATGAAGGAGAGCAGGCAGGAATTGGTGTCTCTGCTGTTAGTCAGGGCTGCCAAGTTTGAGGCCCTCCTCCACTACAGCTATAGTGGGGCTCTTGCTCTTGGATGGGGCTGCGTGTTTGATCTCACCTGTACATCTCTTCAATTACAGTTCCAAACTGCCTTCTCACTATGCCTTAACTTCCTGCAAAAAGAAATAGATGCCTACAGCTGCCTGGACGTTGTATCTTTCGCAGAGGCCTATGGGATGGCTGACCTACTTACACATGCCAATGACTTCGTCTTGAGGCACTTTCAAGACGTGTCCGTCACTCCTAAGTTCCACGATCTTCCTGTAGAAAAATTGAAGAAGTACCTTCAAAGCAATTCCCTCTGTGTTCAATCGGAGTTGCCCGTGTTCAAAGCAGTCATGTCTTGGATCGAAGCCTTTCCCAGACAACGGGTGAAACTCGGCAGGGAGCTGATGAGAACCGTCCGGTTTCCCCTCATGTCCTTTATGGAGTTCAAAGAAGTCAAGTCTGTAACGTCTTGGCTGACAATTGGTGCCAAAAAACTCTACAAGTCTGTCATTGAGGAGTTCTTCAACAGTTCTTCAGATGTCCAGTCAAATTTCAGGGTCTACATGCCTAAAGACACTCTAGTCCTTGTTGGTGGTGAGAGAATCACTGATAATTTTGACAAACGTAAACCCTGCAGGGAAATGTGGTTTAGCAATTCTTTGCAGAACCACATCGGATTGGTGAAGAAAGTAGAGTGGAGAGTGCTGGGAACTTTACCTGAGAAACCAAGATTCAGTCATGGAGTTGGGGTGATGAGAGGGAAGCTTTACGTAGTTGGTGGACGGCATTATTATGGAAAAGCTGATACCATGAAATGCACCTACATGTAAGATGAAATATGAGGCTTCTTCTGTCTAAACTTGTCCAAGTTTACCACCTCATACTATGGACTACTTGTTCAATCTCTGATCTAGGTACGATCCCATCCAAAACACTTGGCAAAGGTTGGCTGATATGCATGAGAGAAGAGGCAGCTTCACTTTAGTCGTCCTGAATGATAAACTATATGCTATTGGAGGAGAGAGAGACTCAGAGGTCAACATGGAGAGCGTAGAGGTCTATTGTCCCAACGCAAATTCTTGGAGGTTAGTACAGTAAATAAATAGCACACACAACCAAAAAAATCAACTATTGCTCCTGAAACAACATGTCTAGCAAGTAATCACAGGCCAAACCAGACTGTCCTCCAAAAAAAAACGACCCTATAGGTTGTTTTTCAAGCACCTTATTACGACCTATATTTACGTTTTAAAGTCATGCGCCCTCTAGCTGGCATAAAATATGACAGTGTCGTGTTACATCTGTCGTCATGAAATGACGTGTGACTGTCGTTACCAATCAAAATGCATGTTCATTTAAATGTAATGTGTGGACTTTTTACACCATTTGTTCTATTTCCATTTAGCAAAACTCATTTTTGTATTAACGACTACACCTACCCCATCCCTAAACCTACCCTTAGTGATTTATAGTGCATATACGCTTTATGAGCACATGCGTTCCCTGGGATCGAACGCACAATCGCATGATCACATGATTGCATATTGTTATATATTGCAATGCTCTACCATTTGAGCTATGTGAAACCCAAAATATGACGAAGATAAAAGGGAACAATGCATTAAAATGAAAGTGTCCTGTTGTCAATAGGGGCACAACTTTAGTAAACGCTCCAATGGGTCGTATTTCAGGCAAGTGACAAACGACCTATATAGGCGTATTGGTTGGAGAATATGTTGGGCCAAACATAACTGCAAACTCTAACATATGTCTGAATGTTGTTCAAGAACCAAACCCCAGATCAAACCCTTACCCTACTAATTGATTTGTTTACAGATAAGGGTAGGTGCCATATTTAACTTTAAGAAAATGGAAACGAGTTTGTGAGGGACAGATGTTGATGTATTGTCTTAAGGTCTAATTTTCACAAAATGTTTTCCAGAGGTTTGTGTCACTAGGAATTGACCGACAGCCAGGTTTATAACATTACAACATATTGTACGTCTATCCCTCATATCCACATTTGGCACTTACCCTGATTAATGAGGACTGTTGTTTCAGGACCAATAACGATGTTGTTTCAGGATCATGTCCTACTTCACTAAACTTTGTTCGGAGTAAGAGTAAGGTAGATTTAAATATCATCAAATATTTTGCAAATATATTGCAATAGTCAAACTCTTCCAAATAGCTTGGTTATATGAATAAGTGATGTTGGTAAACCTGGCCCCACTTTTCAAAGCTTTTCTTTTTAATTCTCTCTATTTCTCCAGTTTTGTCTTCCCATTAGACCAAGCTCTATGCTGTCATGCAGCCAGTGTATGGAATGGCACAATCTTTCTATCCGGAGGCTTTAACAGCCAGTACCAATGCCTATCGTCTATGATCCTTTACCATCCAGAACAAAGATCCACTTATCTGGCTGAGATGAGAAATGACAGAGCCCTGCACTGCATGGAGACCCTGGATGACCATCTGTATGTGGCTGGTGGGATTTCATGCGATGCTGATGGCAATCTGGTAGATCAATTAGCCTGTGAGGTTTATGACCCTGTGTCCAACTCCTGGAGTGCCATTATGCCATTTCTAATGCCACATGTAGGGGCAGCATCAGCAGTCTTAGAGGGGAAGGTCTACATAATTGGAGGCTACTGTAATGAGAACTACAGTGATACCAAATCAGTGCACCGCTATGATCCTTCAACACAACAATGGGAGAACATGAGTATGACACCAGGCCCGAACACATTCATAGCTGCCTGTGTGCTGCCCATACCTACTCACCTTAGACAGTAAGAGGAGAATATCCTGAATACAATAAATTGTCAATACATACAGCAATGTAAGGGTTTAGTATAAACTCTTTCCCCACCATTGATGGAATTTTCCGTCATTTATGAGACAACGCTTCCCTGCCATTGATGGAATTTTCTGGCTTTCCGTGTATTTGAAATATACTTGTTTTAAGATAAGTATACTACAAATACATTTACATATTTATGTACTTAATATAAATACCCTGCAATTAAAAGTCTGCAAATGTCCAACTAAAGATATACTTAAGTATATTTGATTGTGCTAAAATGGAAATATTACAAGCATAGGCACCAATTTATGTTTCAGCCGGTGGGTGCCCACACTCCATAATCCTTTTTAATTTTTCAAGAGTACTATCTTATTTTCTGTTTGATGGTGCATTTGATGAATTCATTACACAAAAGATATTCATGTCTCGCGAAGATAAATGCACAGACTGCAAATATTTGAAATTACAAAACCAACCAACCAAACAAAATCACTTTCTTTCCATGAGTGTTGTCGTGAGTCACTCTGTCACTGATATAGGCCTACCTGATATTCAGCAGCAGTTCACTAAATAAAATAATTTAATAAATACCTGTTTACAATAAGCTTAATCCGAGAGCACATAGAGAGATTTGTGAGGGCACAGGACAATGTTTGATCCTTGTGACCACTGTATATTTGAGAGAGCGTGTCCAGTTTTGTGTGAGAGTGAAGGAGATTCGTACTTGCACATTACATGGATGCGCTCTCACATTACAATAATGTGCACTACACATTTTGTCATTAAAATAACAACATAGAAACTGCCTCAAATTAACTATAAAAATGAGAAGAAGTGTCTGAAAGGTGCAATCAATTTTTTATTGGTTAACAAAAAAATTATGGAGAATATCTCGTATTTTCCGTTGGTGCTCGAGCCCCCGAATACAAGTATACTTTAGGTGTCTTTAAATATCTTGCATTTAAAGACTGATATTACAGTGATCATACTATCTTTACTAATAGTGATATTAAACACATTTTATGCTTAATATTAAGAAATGTGCATTGTGCTATAAAGAAGCACTCCAAATGAAGTTTAATTAAAATATTTAGTCTCAAGCAATATGTAAGTAAATATGTTACCTTTGTAATATACTTAGTATAAAATAAATGTATTTTAAATACATTTTGGTATGTTTTTTTTTTTTTTTTTTCCACTAGGGGTTGCTTTTTTATGAAACATCCACATTCAAGTGTTGATAAAAAAGAATGCATGAAGCTAGAATAAAACTTTTTTGTTGTTCTTTAAAAGCAGAAGCTCTGTTCTTTATTTTGATATGTTGCATGTTGAGATATTCATACAACAAAATATTTGGGGGTCATGAAAGTTTTGTGAAAATTATCAAAAATGCTGGTGGTGGCTGGCAATTTAAACAAAAACAAAAACAAAAAACACTGGTGGGGAAAGAGTTAAAAAGTAACAACAGTGTAACAATTTGGATTTTAATTTTATTGTGAATCCTTTTGAGCAGTGGTTATTAACTACATGTACTAGTCTGCTTAGAGGGGATGCATGTCCATCTAAATTTAGTAATATTTATTTGATTTTGATGTAAATTATGTAGAATTTGTGTATTTTATGTTTATGATTTAGTTTAGTTGATATTTAGACCATCTAATTTGAGTATTAATGTATATTTTATTAGTTATATGGCCTTTTGTGAACTTTCGTTGGATAGCACTTTCATTAGCAAGGCCACGAGGTTGTTAATTGTATTTTCCCCTTCAATAGGGTTCACTCGCATTGCATTAGTTGGTAACGCTATAGGGGGAAATTACGTGTCTCTGAAATACTGAAGCCTGATTGAATTATATTTGTGCACCTGCACAAACAAATGACATTTTAGCCTGCTAAAATGCGCAGGACCATTCACCTATATAAGCCGGCTCAAAATACCTTCTTGCTCACCGTGGAAAAAGCCCAGTAGCAGATTAACAGCGCTGACACCTCAGCAGCTAACAACAGTGCTGACAGTTTGGCAGCTGAGAATGGCACTTCTCCCCTACAGCTATCCGGTGAGAATGAGCATGTTTAACTCCAAAAGAGCACATTTTTGGTAACGTTTGTTTTAAAATGCCGTGCCATGAATGTGGCACGTGCAGGGCTTCCCTGCACCTTGGATGAGCACTCTGAGCTTGCCTGGGCCGTTCCCACACTGAAGCCATGTTCATTGTGATGAATCACTCTTATTGCAAGAGCATGAGTCTCTAAAGAAAACAGCACAGCCCCTTGTGCTTCACCATTCTCTTCCTCTCAGGAGTCTGAGAGTAAGGAATTTGCCAATTACAGGATGTCATTGGCAGCTTCTGATACAGAGAAGTGATAGGACCCAATGGAGGACTACTCCCCCTACTGCCTAAGGAGCCAGGTGATATTGGCCTGGTCTGAACTTGTAGTGTCTGTACCAATATAGATACCATTAGCAACTGCAGCTGGGGCACCATCAGTAAGCCCCCGCCAGGGACCTGCCCTGTTCATTCATGATGAACTTACCAGACTGTGGCACGGCCCCTACTCGGCCGCCGTCCACCATTGTCCACCATTGTTGATGGTACAGAGCAAAAAGTCTACGGAAAGCTTCCTCTACAGGGGAGGTCATCACTGCACCTCTGCCTGCCCACGGCCCTGGGATGGAAAACCAAGGCTGTTCACCCCTCAAAGCAGTGCATGGCCATGTCTGCCTTAATGGCCAGAGCCTATCAAGCTGGATCCGCTCTCCACATGATGGCGGTCCTTCAAATGCTTCAAGCCAAACTCCTCCTTGCTATGGATGAGTCCGGCCCCGACCCTGCTGCTTTCAAGGAGCTGTGAAGCTTCTAAGACAATGGCTCAGGCATTCAGCCGTATGGTGGCCAATTTGGTGGTGCTGGAGTGCCATCTGTGGTTAAATTTGACAGAGATCAAGGACACAGACAAAACAGTTTTCCTCGACTCCCCAGTTTCTCCCACAGGCCAGTTCAGCTCGGCGGTGGACGGCTTTGTGTAATGCTTCACTGCAGCCCAGAATTTGTCGCAAGCTATGCACTTCTTGCTGAAGCAATCCATTTCTGCTGTTTCAAGTCGCAAGAGGTCTTGTGACTCAGCAGCCCATCAAGCCTGAGTCAACATCTGCTCAGCCTCAACCCAAAGCAGAACCTGAGGTCAGATAGTACCCCTGCAGTGAGAAGTGCTACCCCTTCCCTAAGCGCCAGGGTCCCAGCCCAAAGTTAGTGCTGGACCCTGAGCCACAGCGGAAGCAGTCTTGATTCATCAGGCGTGCAGATGGAAGACAAAGTCCTACCATGGCTGGACCACCTCCCATGAGCATTGGTCCCTCGCCCCAGTTTGGCAACCTGCCACTCATGGCGCTCCAGCCCCTTGCTGTTCTGATTGTGTCAGAATGGGTCTTGGAAAAAATTGAATGAAGTTACTCGCTCCAGTTTGCTTGCAGATGCCCAAACTTCAATCCATCTACACTCAGGGTATATGTGGCACTATCGCAGCCCACCATGCTCTGGTTGCTGGCAAATCAGTCGGAAGGTCTGACTTAATAGTCACGTTCCTGTGGGGGACTAGAAAGCTGAACCAGCCTTGCTCCCACACAGTCCCAGCCTGGAGCCTGTTTATGGTCCTAAGGGGCCCTCAGAGACCCCCCATTCAAACCGCTTCAGATGGCCAAGTTGAGGCCCCTTTCGCTGCCATCGCTCAAGTGAGTAGGATACTTGCAAGCGCTCTCTGTGGATGCTTCCTGCCTTGAGTTTGGGCCCAGTGACCATAAGGTCATCCTCAAACCAAGGTGCCTAAGGTGCTTTCCACTATGTTCAAGGCACAGGTAATAACTCTCTCTGTTCTTCCTTTTTCTTAAGATGAGGAGTCTTTGTAGCTACTCTGCCCAGTCCGGAATGTATGTTAAGCATTCTAGCCAATTCAGGCAATCAGAGCAGCTCGTTGTGTGCTTTGAAGGCTGAATTAAAGGGCTGCCAGTTATGAAGCAGAGACTATAGTTGACACGATAGTGCTGGCCAATGCCTCCTTGGGTCTGCAATGTCCTATCAGCGTGAGGGCCAACTCCACCAGGGGAATAGCCTCCTCCTGGGCATGGTCAAGAGTGGTATCCATTGGTGACACATCTGCACAGTGGCCGGTTGGTCATCGCCGTCCACCAGGTTCTATAATTTAGACATCCCTGCACTTCAGGCATAGATTTTGTCTGCTTAGCCATTTTTGACCCCTCAAGTTCTATCTGGAGTGACTCGGCTTGTCAGCCTGAAACCTGACTAAGAAGTCCTACTTGGGGATCTTTGCAGACTAACTTGGGCCCTCATTCCTGAATGCCCATAGGCTGGGTTCACAGGATGGGTTCTTCATTCTGAGCTAGAGGCACGGCACTATTGGATTGTGTTGCCCATATGGTTAGCAACTAACACAATTCGAGTGAACCATATTGAAAGGGAACGTCTCAGTTACTAGCATAACCTTGGTTCCCTGAGATAACAGAAACAAGCATTGCGTAGCTTGCCATGCTACTGTGCCTGCATGCAAGTCATTGCTTGCCGCTCTTTAGTCAAAAGATTCTCAGGAAAATAGCATTCTGAGTTGACTTATATAGGCAAATGGCCCCACCTGTTTTGGTGGGCTGAAATGCTGTTTGTTTGCGCAGGTACAGAAACATGATTCAATCAAGCTTCACTATTTCGGAGAAATGGAATTTCCCTCCACAGCGTTAACAACTAATGAAATGCTTGTTCCTGTTATTTCAGGAAACCGATGTTAGGCTTGTAACCGAGATGTTATATTTTATTTAGATGAGTTATGTGTGCAGTGCAACACAGCCATTAAGAGCACGCTTCATTTCATTTAACATGTATGTCTTTTTGTATATTTTTGTATTTATTATGATAGGCTTCATGTAAAGAGTGGTTTGCGACATTAATACTGTTCTATTTTACATTTTGTATGTATCTAGATTTACTGTGTATCTAACTGCACAGGGGTGCAGTTCCTGAAAGCATCGTTAGCCAACTATGGTCGTAAGTCACATGGAAATCTATTGACAACGGAACTTGCGACCATAGTTCGCTTTGGGAAATGCACCCCAGAGCAGTCGAAATGGGTAGTGTACGCTGTGGACAAATTATGTATGCAGTGCAACACAGCCATTAAGAGGATGCTTTATTTCATTTAACAGCAGTAAACAGTCATGAATCAAAGCAGCCTATGTGTAAGTGTATTCATTGGAGTCCCGTAAGTATGGCCTGATATCAAACCAGTCGTACAGTCAACGTCCATCAGATCGCGAGGATGTTTGTGTAGATATCAAGCAATGCAGATTGGAGAATGAAGAGCAGATCCATTACATCAGGCTCTTGGTTGATTGAGAGTCTTTATCCATATTTGGATGGGATTAGTTGAATTGTTATTGTAAGTAACATTTGTCATCAATTTGTACAAGATACACAATGTCTTTAGTTACTGCATCATACAGTAACACCACATGGCAAGATAAAAAAAAAAAAAAATGGCATATTTAATACAACCACAAGAAGGAATGGAGCTGAATTTCGACTAGTGCAAAAGACACTTTCAAAAATAATTTGATCAGGGAAAATCACAGTATACACAGTATACAGTATATAAAAATACTGCAAAGCAAGGGAATTTACAGTCCATTGAGATTCTGGAAAGATTACTGACATGGCCAGTTTGGACGGGATTAAACTCATAGAGAAGCTTTGGTTATTATGACATTACACCAACTCCCCATATAAAACTCTTGTCCGAATAGGGCTTTTCAAAGAAAAAACAACAACAACAACAACAAAACAGTTATGCATATGCAATGATACATTCCATGAAAGAAAAAAAAGTGGTATCAAATTTGCTGATCACTTTAATAATATGAATATTAAATATTCTGAAGCTTTATGCCAGATTTTATATTTGTTTATTCAAATAAAATATTTCCATTCTTCAATATTGTGATATATTACAGTATAATTCATAAAAATGCACCATTGTCTTTAACTTAACAAATTAAAATCTCAGTGTTTGTTAAGAAGAAATCTCAGATGTGTTTTTGGGATTGGACGACAAAGAAAATTTATGTTAAATAGTGTATTATTGTCAACATGTCCTAAATTTTTTACAAATCGAGGGCCAATTTTATCAATTAATCAACAGTGTGTCACAAATACAGTCAACCAAGCTTAGTTTGTACTTAATCCAGAATATTCATTTGACAGGTGTTTTGTGTTTGTGGGTTTACTTAAAGGGTTAGTTTATCCAGAAATTAAAATTCTGTCATTAATTACTCACCCTCATGTCGTTCCAAACCAGTAAGACTTCCGTTCAACTTCAGAACATAAATTAAGATCTTTTTTGATGAAATCTGAGAGCTTTCTGTCCCTTCATAGACAGCTACGCAACTACCACTTTAATGCTTCAAAAAGTTCATAAAGAGATCGTAAAACTAATTTAGACTAAACCTGCATTTAGGCTTTTATGCACATATAAACATTCATCAACTCATACATCAGTTGTGGTAAACGGAAGCTCAAGCATGTTTGCTTGACGTGCGAGAACCAATGAGGTTCATTGTAGTGTGTTATGCAGCAAGTTTGAGTTTCCACAAAACGTTTGTTCTCAAGCATATTTGGTTGAGCTTCTGTTTATGTTTGCTGATCAATGTTTATATGTGAATAAAAGCCTAAATTAAATTGGTTCATCACATACAGTGTTAAAAATCTCTTCAGAAAATTTGGACTAAATTGCTACATTTTTTGGGTGAACTATCCCTTTAACTATTTTTGGGGGGCAAATTTGTTAGGGAGTTAGTTAAATATGAGAAATCCTCCCATCTAGGGATGTACAATAGTGGCCAATAGTGATGTCTGGCATAGGAAAATTGACAAAATTTTCTCAAATATTATTAAATATATATGCATGCATTTTGTCCATCTTGAGGATTCCAATGATATAAGACACTTGAGCCTACGCCTAGTGGTTTAGGAGTCATGAGCGATGCCATACCTTTTACTGCTGTTGTGCCCCCGTCGGGCCGATAAGGGTGAGCCTTGGTGACGTTGTAGACGTCTCTATGAATTACGGTTTGGTCTGCCCGATCACTTTTAGGGGAGAAGGATAATCCTTGGAAATTTTAACAGTTAAAATAGTTTCAGTGCTACGTGCTTGAACCCCTAATTATGCAAAACAAAGAGAACATTAACCAAGTTTAGTGTTTTGTTCTTCCTTTGTATTTAAACTATTTAAAAAATCTAAAATATTTTCCACATATTTTGATGCTTTAATTAAACTTGTGGGGCCATTAAAAACAAATATCCTCTTCAGACATCACTTTTGGACACTACTGTACTCGCTTGGAAAAAATGGAAAAAGTTCAGCTAGTCTGTATTATAAATAACTTTATATAAAACAAGAAATGTCTAGGGTAAGTCCCTATTTGAATAGCCAAGTGATGTGCCTGAATGACAACTAATGTCCTGTAGTAGAGAAATTTAAGTAATAGAGGAACACTTGTTTTTGGTTGTATACATGAAATAGTAACCTTTTAATAACATTCATTCACATCGAAGAAACATGAGATATATTTTCAGGACTGTTAAACAACTCTTTTTGACATTTTGCTAAATAATTAACCCTGATTAAATTATACAGAAGCAGAATCCTGTGGGTAAAGCAGGTAGCCTGTGAAAGTGGAATAGTTGTACCGTCGATCCACAAAGATCCAGCATCTGACCCACAGCCTCACGTGAACCTCCTCTTCAACATCCAGCTCCATCACAGCTCCATTGGACATTTGGTCGTTGCGCTCCCCAGAATTATATTCGTATGAAGACACAAATCGCGACGTGCCTTTAAAGATGCTCAGACCCATATCATGGGAGGCAAAGGCGGAGCCTGAGTACCTGAAGTAATAAACACCTTTAACAGGTGCTGTGAAGACTCCTGCAACAGATATTTTAAGACACATTTTATCACATATAGAATAAAGCAGCACAATGACTAATCAACTAAACCAAAACTGGAGCATAAAAAGTACTCTGTATGTATGTTTGCATCTAGAATATGTTCTGGTTTTAAATGCTATACAGAGCAGAAAAAAGCAAGGACCTCATTACAAATGAAACCAAGCACAATTTTTGAGGATTTTAAACCACAGACAGTCAAACTGAATATGCAGAAACCTGTGACAGGGTTGTATGCGTTGCCAACGTTGGTTAAAAATACAGTATCCATCCAAACCAAAACAATTTAGAGAATTTACCCTTAATCTGTTTCTGCAGGTCCTGAATCAAGCTTTTCTGCTCTTCTAGTTCAATTTTAGCAGCGTTCAGATCCGTTGTCAGTCCATCAAGCGATGCTTTAAGCTCTTTCAACTCAGAGTAGATATTCAGAGCAGGAGTCATAATATCCTCATCCTGTGCCATGCAGGAATTTAGTATCGAGATTAAGAAGATCTGAAATAAAGCCATTACGACTGTTTCTCTGGTGCTAAAGAGAGGAGCAAAGATCTACAGTCACCGTGCTTCTTATTTGTATAGGGCTACTCTTGGTTAATCATTAAGACTTTGGAGTTTTTTGATCGGTGATAAGATTTACTGCTTACGTCTGAGGAAAAAACACATAAACACAAGTACTCAAATTTGACTAATCAATACAAAAACTTTCTGGAATTACACAAGTGAATGTCCATTATGTTGTAGGCTACAAACTGCTTAACTAAATTTCACTAGTCCTATGTTCAAATCTTATGAAAGCAGATTCATTTATTGCTAGATATTGGTGTAAAAGATGTACATGTGCTGTAGCCCCCTACAAAGATCCTGCGATGATAGATCGCATGGGTGTTTTAATTAAATTTTTAGACATAAGTTCTTTCCTAGTACCTTTCCTCCTGCTTTATTCAAGTTCACCACCAGTCTAAGGAACAAAACTATTTTTCTATTTTTCTTTTATTCAGCATAACAAAATAAAACTCCTTGCAAATAATAAATTACCCAAAAAGAAAATAAATCCATGGTTTGGTTGAAATTTTTATTTCATCAGAATACAATGCTACATTTGACCAGCCTTTACGTGAAAAAAATACATGATTTTTGTCCTCATAAAGTTCAGGTGTACTGCAGGCATCTACAAGTTAATAGTGGAAATTAACTAGTCAACAAACCTGGCCTAAAAACTGACCATCTCACTTGCATATGATATGTAATTTCATTTCCTTAAATTTGAATGTTTTTTAGAGGTGAAACCATCTCTTTGGCTTACCACGATTTGCATAGCAGAATACCTGGATGTGCATGACATGCTAAGAGATAACTACCGTAGCTTCCAACAAATGCATGTCTTTTAACAAAAGCAATTCATATACAGTACATACAAGATTATCATGCATATTCTTATTTAGGCTATGAACATTAAAATATGTTTTGTGAGCTCACAATATAAGCAAGAAACTCATTTTGTAATTTTGAACCTGCAATGCACAAATTCAAAACACACACACACACACATATATATATATATATATATATATACTTATTATTATTATTATTATTTTTTTTTTTTACTTTTGAGACAGATTTTACAGTTTGGCATGGCATATGTGGATACATTTGAAACCTCATACATAAACAACACAAATACCAAATCAACATATCCAGAGCATGCTATAGTTTTATAAATAGACAGTTAAAATACTGGTCAAAGGCCTCCCTTCAAGTAAAACAGAGTACCCTTATTTTGAAAGGAAATGCTTAAGTGACAAAGAACATTACCATTTAGGGGGAGGGGAAAATGTCATGGAACCTTGTGATCCATTTACTGTTTTTGCGTATTATTGTTTGCTGTTGGAAAATGTCAGACTGCACCTGCAGTATATTCATTTAAAGTCATCACTGACAGATGATAAGCAACATTTGCAGATTTGGATTCAGTGGATTGTAGGTAAATATCCACTTTATCTAGGCATAGCTGTTTTATTTCTCTGTATTTCAAAGTATTGCATGAAAATGCTAGTGTGGGGGACCTGTTATGATTCAGATTGAATTGTGAATCGATTCAAACAATTTTGAAAGGTGCCCTAGAACGTTCTTTCACAAGATGTAATATAAGTCTAAGGTGTCCCCTGAATGTGTCTGTGAAGTTTCAGCTCAAAATACTCCATAGATTTTTTTTAATTAATTTTTTTAACTGCCTATTTTGGGGCATCATTAACTATGCGCCGATTCAGGCTGCAGCCCCTTTAAATCTTGCGCTCCCTGCCCCCCAAGCTCTCGACTGTAAAACAGTACATAAACAAAGTTCACACAGCTAATATAACTCTCAAATGGATCTTTACAAGATGTCCGTCATGCATGCTGCATGCATGCATCAGATCATGTGAGTATAGTATTTTGTTTGGATGTTTACATTTGATTCTGAATGAGTTTAATAGTGCTCGGTGGCTAAAGCTAACATTACACAATGTTGGAGAGATTTATAAAGAATGAAGTTGTGTTTATGCATTATACAGACTGCAAGTGTTTAAAAATTAAAATAGCGACGACTCTTGTCTCTGTGAATACAGTAATAAATGATGGTAACTTTAACCACATTTAACAGTACATTAGCATCATGCTAACGAAACATTTAGAAAGACAATTTACAAATATCACTAAAAATATCATGTAATTATGGATCATGTCAGTTATTATCGCTATGCCATTGTTTGCTGTTGTCCTTACTTGCTTACCTAGTCTGATGATTCAGCTGTGCACAGATCCAGACGTTAATACTGCCTGCCCTTGTCTAATGCCTTGAACATGGGCTGGCATATGCAAATATTGGGGGCGTACATATTAATGATCCCGACTGTTACGTAACAGTCGGTGTTATGTTGAGATTCGCCTGTTCTTCGGAGGTCTTTTAAACAAATGAGATTTACATAAGACGGAGGAAACAATGGAGTTTGAAACTCAATGTATGTCTTTTCCATGTACTGAACTCTTGTTATTCAACTATGCCAAGGTAAATTCAATTTTTGATTCTAGGGCACCTTTAAAAGATAAATGAACTGACTGAACCGAGTGATTCATTCATGAAGCGTGTGTAAACTAAACAGTCTACAGAAAATAGAGACATAAATATGAAATATGCTTATCTGTTAGTGTAGGGTAGCTTCCCCTGTCAGATAAAATTTTGTCTGTGAAGTGAAATTTAAATAAATCCTAGTCGCCTTGACGGTCCGTCATAAGAATTTAATTCTTTAAAGGGGTCATAAATTGCGTTGCTTTATAATGGGGTGCACTTATAATATTAATATGCTTTTTACATCAAAAGTTGCCATAATTTAGAAATAAAAGGCAATTTTCTAGTGATGTGGAACGAATCGACTCTCGGTGTCGACTCTGTTGCTGTGTCCGGAATCGCTCACTTGTTTACTGATTCTGGAATCCATAGCCTACATAATGCATGGCAGTTAAGTGCATAATGTCTATGGTTAAGTGCACTAAGCAAGGAGTGAACGAAATGAAGCAAGGAATTTAGACACTGACGAATCGCGTCAGAGAGCCGTCGCGGAAACCTTGTCACATTCATGTTTGTAGCTTACTTTAGAAATGGATAACAGTCATAGTGACTTTAGTTTGTAATTATACATACCTCCACGTCATCTTTAGTATTGATGGTAGCTTATTATTGCAATAAAAATAATTTTGATTTTCCATAGTTAACCGTGTTCATTAAACTAACCATAAATAAAAATAATTAAAAAAAAACTCACATCAACAATAAACATGTTAATAAGTGTACATTGTATGCATTTTTTTTTTTTTATTGTATTAAAGTCCGCGTGAACCGGAAGTTGCGAACAACTTTTCTCCAGTGTTGTGATGTATTTCCATGTGAAACGGAATATTGAATAGAGTTTTACTTTAGCGCTCCTCCTCTCCATCTCTCGCTCATAGCAGACGAACGGTTGCAGGGGAGTGTTTTAAGCGTTTTCAACCCAAGCCGTCAAACTGATGTCATTAAAGAAGGGGCACCGTTGCAGAGGAGAGGAGCATTTTCAGATTTTGATTAAATATTACGAAGCCAAACAATTTTTTTGTGTTGATTGACTTGCACGGATGAATTGTTCACCACAAAACTAGCAATTTGAGTTAACAAAATAAATAAGGTCAATTTTGATTTCATGTGTACTTTAATTTTAGTATCTTTAACTCTCGTGTCCAAACACCTGACCATTATAATGAGATGAAATCATTAAAGAATCCCTGCTTTCTCATTTATTTAATTTTGACGTAATATTTGACCACAGATGTTTTTCGTGACTTTTCGGCAATTAGCAACATTAGGTGTGTTCAAGCTCATGCAGTGCCGCACAGACCGATCGGCAGCTGACTTGAAGCAGTGCATGCCGGTAAGAAATTTTGTCCGACTTGAGACAGCGCCGACACCATGTGACTGTGACGTATGGCTTCAAAGTATCACGAGAGCGATTTGAGATCAGCCGCCTGAGTCAGCCAGCGCAGTTTCTCAAGAGGAGCTGCACGAGCTCTGATGACGACACAGCTGTTTCACGATTGGCCGGATTCACCGCATGACAATGATCACGTGTGTTTCGTGTTTATTGTCACGCCTTCAGTTCCACTAATGCTCAAAAATCTGTGTTTTTATAACAGTTAAAGCTCTTTTCATGTAGTCATGTAGTTTTCATTGTGTCATGTTTATCAAAATAAAATTGATAAAAAACGTAGACCCCACTACATTGGCATTTAAATAATATATGCTTATGTTGAACTTTATTCTTGTAAAAACAGACGCTGTAAGCAGTAAAGTATTGAATGAAAATGTCTCTGAAACATCAGTGTATTAGTCAAATATTGCATTTATTTCACTTCAGCTGTGATAAAGTATGCAAACGCAGCGCGAGCGTCACTACGGGAAGCAGAAAGTGTCCGACTTCATGTCTCCGTTTTCAGCTCCTCCCTGACTGCACGCGGATACTCTCGCCGATCGGTTGCATCCGGCCGCAGCCGATGTCGAACTCACCTGAAGATAGGCTACTCATCATCTCTAAATTGGACTAATTTGGACAGTCTTGCTAAACGTTGTTTTAATGAGGGGATTTTAAGGCTTCGCGTCGGGGAAAAATAAATTAAGTGTGTAAGGACTGCCATCTTGGCTTATTTACGACCCTGTTTTAATGTACAGTAAATGGACTCGAGGAGTCGATTCCATCGTCTCCTACAGTGGGAGTCTGGAGTTGGAGTCGACTCCAAATCGAACGACCCTACAATTTTCCTACCCTGATTTTAGTCGTCTTATTTGAATGCTTTATTTTAAGGGCGTGTCTGCTGTGAGACTTCAGTGTAAACGCACACTGCTGTGATTGGCTAAGACTTCGGTGTAAACGCCCACTACTGTGATTGCCTAACATCTTTCCATTTGAAATAGCTAAGTATAGAGTGCCCCAGGGATGACGCGTTTTTGTAGGCAAAAGCGAGTTAGCATTTTATGACTTCCGGTTCCAACGCCATAAAGTCTATGGGTTTTTTGAATGGGTTTTTGCTAAATCGCCTGAAATAAGGTCTGTGGTAAACAAAGCCTCTAAATACTTTCACGTTTTGATCTATGACATAAAACACACCAGTTATAACCCACTTGTGATTTTTTAAACTTTTACTGCGTCTTCAAATCGGCGGTTGCTAACAAATTGCTAAAAGGGACTACTTCCTTTGGCGGGGACTTTAGACGTCATCATTAAAAACGGGACATTTGGACAGCATTTCTCATGAAAAAGTGGATAAGTATTCATACACAGCGCAGATCATAATCAGTGAGCATGTTTTTAAATAGAGTTGTTTTCTAAATAAAGTTTGAGGACGCTTGGTGGTGACGACGTTGATCCGCGACCATGGTGTGCTGTAGTCCGTTTATAGCCTACTGTTAGCCTTTTATATCTGACGACTTTATTTAGGCTTCAAAATCTATAAATGTTGTGTTAACTTGTAAAGATTATCTTGATAGACAAAACGTGTAAGTGTCATAACCCTTTGTTAAACACAGAGCTTATTTTCTGCGATTTTCCAAAAGTCTATGGGAAAAATGAATAGGCTTTCAGTCGAGGGAACCCGCGCGCCGCTAACTTCCGGGTTGGCCTACAAAAACGCGTCATCCCTGGGGCACTCTATTACTCTCTCTTTTAGCGTGTTTTTACTATTACAACTCTACAGGTTAACTAATCATGAAAAGTGCTGCATTACATTCAGTGTTGCCTGCGTTTTTTCCCGTGGAATTTGGCTACTTTTACACTGTTGCCGCGGGCTGTTTTTCATGTCCGTGGGTTGAATTGACCCAAAATAACATTATATTTAGCCCCTGGAATGCGAATTTAACAGGAGAGCCCTGCCAAAAACACGAATTTTACCCCCCGGAATGCAATTTTTACCGTGGAACCCCCTGAAATTAGATTGGACTAGTTTTGAGGAGCAATTGGGCAGGTTTTGTTGTGAAAACCTGGCAACCCTGATTACATTTAGTTCTATGGCATTATATTTATATAGTGACATGAAAGGTAGCAGTGATAAACAGCCGATTACTGACACATAGACAAAGAACATCTGACTGTACATGAATCATTAGATATCAGATCAGGCATTAGAATTAACACAGTTACTTACATGTTGTTCCATTACTTTCGAGTCCATATCATAAAAGTCTGTTTGGAAAGCCTGTGCCGAAATGCAATTGATTTACCAAAGAATCCACACTGAAATACCAACTAAGTAAAGCTAAACTGAGACATTCACATTATTGAAAAGGATCCTTTGAAAGGTAATGCTATTTTTGTCGTGGTGTATTGCTATTCTCTCCTCCTCATCTCACTAACATCCCAGTGGGCGGGGCTAACGTTGCAATGATGAAGTAGGTGTTGATTTCTACTGTAGAGGCGGTGTTTCATCTATCTATGATAGGCACATTCCAGGAACAGACATTAGATGGGCTGGTGTCAATAAAAGCATTTATTTGACTAACAAGGAAGTTTTAATTTCTGAAACAGGATATTCTTACAGTACGATGACCTCTTATACAGTGCTCAGCATAAATGAATACACCCCCTTTGAAAAGTAACATTTTAAACAATATCTCAATGAGCACAAAAACAATTTCCAAAATGTTGACAAGATTGTTTTATATAACATCTGTTTAACTTATAACATGAAAGTAAGGTTAATAATATAACTTAAAGAACAAAATTTTCAGTTTTACTCAAATTAGGGTGATGCAAAAATGAGTACATCCCACTGAAAGTCTCTGGAGCAAAGCTAAATTTTAGACTACAAATTTCTAATTTAACAAGAATTCAACCACATGTGAGTCTAATTATTCATTACACAGGTGTCCAGTAGACAGTTGACTATAAAAGGCTGTTAAAACCCTTTCCCATTTCATGCTGTCAGCAATGGCACCACATGGAAAAGAAATGTCACAAGAAAATGAGACCTGAGAAAGAAAATAATTTCTTTACACCAGAAAGGTGAAGGCTACAAGAAGATCAGCAAAGCTTTACTTATCAGTCAGAATACTGTAGCAAAAGTGGTACAAAAATTTAAAAAGATGGAACTGCAACCATCTCACAGAGACGTCCAGGTCGTCCACGGAAGTGAATACCTCGACAGGAGCATCTTCTGATGAGAAGGGTTGAAGAAAATCGACACGCAAGTTCACTGCAGTTATCTAAAGAAGTAGAAAGCCAAACTGGGGTGACTATTTCCCGTGACACAATACGGCGTACACTGCAGAGGAATGGCATGCATGGCTGCCGTCCATGAAAGAAGCCTTTCCTAAAGCCCAGGCACAAAAAAGCCAGCTGGAGTAATGAGACCAAGATAAATGTTTTTTGAACTGATGGCTTCAAAACTGAACGGCGTCGCAAAGGTGAGGAATACACAGAAAAATGCATGGTGCCTAAAGTGAAACATGGTGGTGTCAGTGTCCTTATGTGGGGCTGCATGAGTTCTGCTGGTGTCGGGGAGCTGCATTTCACTGATGGCATCATGAATTCACAGATGTACTGCTCTATACTGAAAGAGAAGGTGCTACCATCACTCCGTGCCTTTGGTCGTCGTGCACTTTTCCAACATGACAATGATCCTGAACACACATCTAAGGCCACTGTTGGATTTCTGAAGAAGAACAGGGTGAAAGTGATTCAGTGGATCCTGATCTGAACCCAATCGAACACCTATGGAGAATTCTGAAGATGAGTATCACTCTTCATCCAGCATCCAGTCTCTAAAAGAGGTAATTCTTGAAGAATGGAAAAAGATAGATGTTGTAAAATGTCACCATCTTGTTCATTCCATGCCTAGAAGACTTGGTGCTGTCATTATAAATTATGGAGGCCATACAAAGTACTAGATGTAGTAGTTTTTGTTGTGGGGTGTACTCATTTTTGCATCACCCTAATTTGAGTAAAACTGAAAAATGTGTAATCTAAGTTATATTATTAACCTTACTTTCATGTTATAAGTTAAACAGATGTTATATTAAACTTAGTCTTGTCAACATTTTGGAAAATGTTTTTGTGTTCATTGAGATATTGTTTAAAATGTTACTTTTCAAAGGGGGTGTATTCATTTACGCTGAGCACTGTATATCAATTCATGACCCCTTTAAAAATGTGTTTATTTTTTAGTTATAATTATTTATTGTGTTATTTTAGTATTATATTATAGCTTTTGTTTGAATTAGTTTTTTATTTTAAGTTTTAAGTAATTTTTATTAGTTTTTTATTGTCTAGTTTTTATTTTTTATTTTAAAAAATGTTCAATTTGATTTTATTTATATTTTAAAAGTAAAAAAAAAAAAAAAAACATTTTTTAAATGGTAAGATAATCAGATTTGCTGCTTATACTGTGTGTTGCAAATCAGTCACTCATGAGTTTTCATTTGAGAGTAAATGCTCCATCCCAAGGCAGCTCCCTATGTAGACATAAAGGCTATACAAATAAAAGCAACACATCTTTTTCTCATTTTCTGATGTGAGCAGGAAGATGAAGGAGGCATGCACGCACGTCTGTGACGGGACCAGGCATCTTTCCCATGCTGTCCCATCTCTGAGTCACAGGGTCATAGCGATGCGTGCGCCTCGCCTCGCTATAGTCCTCCTGGCAATAACCGCCTAGAATATACATCCTCTCCTCTAGAACAGCAGAGGCCGCACCAACGTGGGGAATGGGAAGAGGAGTGAACACCGTCCAGGTGTCGTGCATGGGGTCGTACATCTCACAGACCAGCTGGTTGGTGTAGTACTTACGGAGGTTGCACACTCCGCCAGCTACGTAGAAATGGTTTCTCATGCTCTCCATGCAGTGCTGGGCCCGATCATGGGTCATGTCAGCGAGGTATGTGGTTCCTCTCACTGGGTGGTAGAGAAACATCGACATCAGGCATTGGTACTTGCAGTTGAAGCCACCAGAGATGAAGATTTCACCTCCCCAGACGGTGGCAGCATGACCACTTAAGGCCTGGTCCAAAGGATGGGTGAAGCTGTTTTATAGGACAGAAAACTCAATATTTAATAGCTCTATACTTTTACAAATGACTCATTTTTGTCTCTGTTTCATGAATATGTTCTGTCTATGTTCTCCAATTAATTAAAGTTGAGACCAAGATAAAAAAAGAACCTCTGAGTATATATATAAAAAAAAAAAAAAAAAAAAAAAAAAAAAAACATTTTCCTTTGGAAAATCAGAAGATTCTCCATCATTTACAGGTATGTTGTTGTGCTTCTGAGAGCCACTAGGTGTCAGTAAGTACATTGATTTTATGCATTCTGTGAAGAATATAGTTAATTATTACTAAGGTATCTTAGAAATGCTTAGCTTGCTCTTTTATCCTGTTTTAAGTTTTTCTCCTACCTCCAGGAATCTGTTTCTATTGAGTATTTTTCCACACTGTCAAGATTTGTGTTGATGTCTTTATCTCCTCCGACAGCATATAGTGTGTCTCCTCTCACCACCAGCGTAAAGTTACTCCTTAGTTCCAGAAGGTCTGCCAGCCTTTTCCAATGGTCTTGCACAGGGTCGTACCTGTTTATGCAGATGTGCAAGTGTTGTTAGAGAAAGAAAAGTGGAACAAATACAGGCTGACATGGCCACAGAAAAACTGTAATGCAGTGCAAATTCTGTGTTATATATGTTTTTAGCTAAATTAATAGAAAAAGACTTCATTAAATTGTTTGATGAATCAAGCCACAAAACTGCACTTTGGATTTTGTGGGGTCTTTAAATATAACTTGTATTACCTGTAAACAGATTTCATGACATCATACTTTGCGTAAAAGTAGCAACCTCCTGCAACATATAGTTGACCATTATGGACCCCAACACCATGTCTAAATCTGGCCTGATCTGGCATTTCTCCCAGCATTCTCCACTCTATCTCCTTCACAAGGCCTGTTCCACTTCTCAGAGAGTTGGCAAACCAGAGCTGCTTGCTGGGAAGTCGTTGATCCATGTCTGGATTCAGCTGATCGCCTCCGACCAAAACCAGTGTATCTTTGGGGTGACGTACACGCTGCTGCACTATGCGGTCAGAGATGCCAAATCCAAACTCCTTTAGCGCTGATTTGTAGAGCTCAACCTCGACTTCTCCACTGCATTCCATGCTCAGGTTTACAGCGCGAACTTCTTGAAATTCTCTGAAGGTCATGAATGGAAAACGCACCGCTCGCATTAGCTCTTCGGCCTGCGGGAGCCGTTCAGCAGGATCTGCCTCCACCCAAGCGACCACCGCTCGGAAAACAGCCAGCTCCGATGGAGTGGACAGCGCATCACATCGGAGGAACGCCAGAAGCTTCTCGGCCGGGAGGTCCTGAAACTTTGGGGTGGCAGATACTTCTTGGAAGTGTCTCAGGACAAAATCCTCAGCCAGCTCCATCAGCTCAGCCATCCCATAGGCCTCTGCGAAAGACGCCACGTCCAGGCAGTTGTGGACATCTACTTCTTGCTCCAGGAACTTCATGCAGAGTGAGATTGCAGGCTGAAACTGAAACTGGAGGGAAGTACAGGTGAGTTCAAACACACAGCCCCATCCGAGCACCAGAGTGCCACTGTAGGCGCAGTGCAGGAGGGCCTCAAGCTCAGTGGCTCCGATTAACAGCAGAGACACAGACTCCTGCTGGCTCTCTTTCATACCGCTGGTAAACATGCCTCTGAAGTAGTCACTGCTGGCTGCCAGTAGCACCCTGTGAGCTTCATGAAGGCAAAGAATTGAGTGTTTTAAAAATACTACTTTATCAACAATATTTAAGGACATTACTGAAAAGTAATTTTCTTATCCTGTTAAAATGTTCTAAATTTTAAAACATTCAAATTTGAATGGTCACTACTGACATAAGTGTGGAATAGATGATATGGATATGGAATAACTTTAAAGGAGGAACTGGAGACAATGCTAGAGACCAGAATATCACAGAGACTTGAGGGTAGACTCCTTTCACCCAAGCCCATAAGCAAACACCCAAATGCTGAAACAGCCACCTAGCAGTGCCGTAGAAACAAATAAGCAACCATATGGCAACATTCTGGCAACAAATGGTTTCTTGCACAAGTGGTCTCGATTTGTGTGGGTCATCTAATTATATTTTGGATGTCACTGTGTCTAGGTGTCTTACCATGGAAAACTGTTCCTTCTGCAACCAGTTCAACATCACATCCCACTTTCTTGGTCCATAAGTCCTTCATGGACTGCAGGCCAACTTCCATTTGCTTTTCTGCTGAGAGTTTTTCTTCCTTGTTACCTCCATCTTTCTCCTCTTTGAAGAGCTCCAGGACTCTTGGAGCTCCCAGACTAAGAGCTGCAGTCTGAATCTGCAGCATGTTGTCTTTGTTCAGATTGCTGATGGCTCCAGTGTAAGCAAACTCAACCACTGCAGCCAAACCCGAACCGTGAACCTCAGGACACAATCTCAGCGAGATCTCCCTCTCATTTCCATCCCTCTCCTGGAGCTTTTGCTGGATGAGGGAGCTCACCGCAGCCAAGACAAGCGAGTGAACATGGAAGCTCAGCCCATCCTCGGTGCTCAGGATCAGATCCGTGAGGAGGTTCTCCATCTTCATTTCCCCCAGAGTCTGGAAGATTTCGCTCGGGTAACTTTGTCTATGATAACTTTGCAGCAGTTCATCTTCCTCCATATTATCGCTCTTGTTGTCCTTCACTGCCCTCTCTTTCATTCCTATCCTGGTGTCGTTGTAGGACATGATCCATTTTAGCTTCTTGTTCTCTTCCTCAAACTTCTCTCCTCCTTCTTCTATCATCCTTTTCCTGCGCTCTTTCTCTCTTCTCCATCGTTCCTCCCATTCCATGGGCAGATATCTTCTTGTAAATTCCATGAAAACCCACAGATGTTTTGATGTTCTTATCTCGGTTTTATTCTTGTTTTAGCAATGCTTCTCCTTACTGTCGTTCTCTGTTCACAGCATTCACTCTTGTCGGCGCTCATGTACGCTGTATTTCCCTGAAGTCAGCAAGCTAATTATAGGTTCTGAGTCAGTAGATCTCATTTCGATAGGCCTTCAGCCTTTACAGAGGGGTCAAAATCATTTTAAAATTAATCACAATCATTCCAAAGATAGTGTTAAAAGTTTTTTTTTGTTTTTTTTAATCTTGTAAAGTCTGTTGATGATTATCAGGAATCTATTAAAAGATATCTCGGTTCTCAAACTAGAAAAATAGATTTTTTTTTTTTTTTTTTATCTTGTTTGATATGATAATTATTGTTAATTAAAAGAAAATATGAAATAATATCTCAATTCTCAACAGTGTAATCATGTTTTCCTTTTTTGGGGGGTGAAAGTTCAAAAATATATTTTAAAAATATGAAATGTGAAAAATATGAAAACAGATATTGTTTTTTTAATCTTGTTTAATATGATCATTATGTCATAGTTAAAAGAAAATATGAAATATCTCATTTCTCAATAATTTAGTCATGTTTTTGGTAAAATTTTGAAAACAAAAAAGAGCAGAAATTCTGTTCGGTAATAAATGAGATATTTCAAGGAAAAATCGTCAGAGACATTTACATTTTGGTTTGACAGATGTAGAAAGATGCAAATCAGTTTGAAGTCAAGCAGAAATACAGCAAAAGACATTTCCAAAAGCTCAACTGGACCCGCCTCTTTGATGTTATCATTTGCTACGTCAAAGGGATTTGCAGCAAAAGTTAAAGGTTTATCACAGTACAGACAGAACCGTCCCTGATGATAGCTGGTAGATTTCCGTTGTTCGCTAATGCAGCGTGAACTATGTTCTGTAGGTGTCCTTTTTCATTTTTAAACTTTGTATTCATAATGTTTACTTTTACAGGCCAGTTCATACCTGTCACTTAGTTTACAGATATTATCTCTTGTGTCATTTCACATTTTAAAGAAAATAGAGAGCAGTAGCTCATTCTTATGAAAGAGACATTTAAGCACTTAAAGATGCTTGTTTGTGTTTGTTATAGCCACTGACTGAAATTTAATTTGCCAGACTTATTAATTTGCTATTGTTGACAAATCAAATAGCATATGCTTTTTTTAACATTAAGATAATGCACTTTTTAAAACAAGTTTGTTGGTTATGTTCATTTGAATCATTTTTAAATCTTTCCAAGTACTCTTTAATATAGTATGAGTTCATAAAACTGCATATGTAATTATTCAAGAATGCTAAAAATAATTTATGGTAATGAATAATAATGTTATTTAATTACATGTAATGATAATGAACAAAAAACAATTTTGTTATACTTAGAAGAACCGTGTTGCTCAGAATCAAACTTTAGGTTATTAAACGTGTTTTCATAAGAGTTGGTGGTTTGCCCTTCCAGAAACCCTGGTGCTACGTAATACCAGTAACACAGCAGACTAACATTCGTGAACATTTTTTCCTCTGTTTACCACAAAGTAGATGTGCACTTTTCAGAAAACTGATTCTTATTTAGCACAGTCATAGTGTTTCTGTTTGGGGTGAAATTCAGGAAGAACACACTGTTGAAAAGCACATCAAATCAAACAAAAATAGTCATCTGACTGAACTGAACTCTATGTACACCAATGTGACCATGTGAAAAATCATTGTATTTATTCATGTAACATTAAAGATCTCATAAAATTAAGAAAAAAATCATCATGCATCAACCAAAAATGTTTAATCTATTTGCACAGAAAAGAAGATGAAGAAGCATTACACATGCTGGATAATAGTGTCTGAGATCTGAAACCAAATGAGCATTTAATCACAAGCATTTGATTTTTTCCAGTCATTGAATAATTTATGAAAATGTTCTGTACATATATACTGTACATCAACACATAATTTCTTGTTTGTACTTTTATTTGTATTTGTTAACAGAGATGACGCTTTGAGACCCAAGGTCACTTACACAAGAGTCCCAAATACCAAGTGGACAAGCCCACCAAAATGGGCTCAGTTTTAAAGGACGTGTCCAATAAATGACAAAAAAAAAAAAAGCCACGGTAATAAGTTTTACTGTTCATAAAAATAAACTTTTATGAACTTTTTTATGGCATGCGGTTCCACGAAACTTGTATTAACAGTGGAAAAGGTTTATTGTGTTCTTTCGGCCCGTTTTGATTGTTGACTCAAGTGCTCTTTGAAATCAAAATTCTAGGAATGGACAAAAACACTAACTGATTGGCTAATGTCCACTCTATAAATTACATATCCTTTGGCCATCCATATTTTGCCCTCATGAAAAGCATGATGGTTCCAGTAAACACAACCTGCATAATAAGATCTGATTGGTTAGATGGGGATGTGGGTGTGTTTACCAAATACCCCTGTATAGATAGTTGGAACAATCATCACGAATCTGGTATACATTCCTGATAACCCACATCAACAAAACATTTTCATGTTAGTACTCACAACAGATGAATGGGAACACTAAGCCAAAGTAGCAGATATCAGACAATGCACATGTGCTGGTACTGCCGGTTCAAATCATTGTCTTTCCCATGAAAACAACAATTTTCTTTTATAATTACATTTAATAAAAATAAGAACATTATGGAAATGTTCTCGTTTCATTTTCATGACGTTCATTATCTTGCTACTAAGTTTTATGTGTTGTCGTCATAGATGATTGTCATAATGACCAATTTTAAATGCAAAGTTTAAATTCGATTACATTTAGTGCTTTTCACAACGTAAGCAGGTTTACAGAGGGAAGATAGCAGCGGAAAAATTCCTTTCAATGTTTTAGAAGAAAGAAACCTTAGCAATGACTCATTTAATATGTTCAAATCAAACATGTCTATTGGGCAAAATAAAAAAGTAAACATAGTTATTGAGTAATCAGTTGTAAAGACTGGAGTCCATCTGAAGCAACTGGAGTATGTTTTTTTATTATTTGGAAACAATATCTCTTTAATATCTCAGCAGTGAGATTAAAAAGCAAATTGTGACTTTTTAAAGTTTCCTGATTAGATGCTTCTCCTGAGAAAGAGATCCCAGTAACCTCAAGAGTTTCTGAAGAGATCTCAACAATTTTGCTCAGGTTTGCAAAGATACTAAAGTCTGCCATCAAAAATTTCACATCAAATGAGCTGCTTTCTGCATTCAGTTTATAGCTTTATACTCTTACTGGATGACAATGAGTGTCTCATTTGGATTTGTTTAATTTCAGGAGAACTATGTAGGATTGAGTTGATGGGCTATAAAAGACCAACATCTGAGCAAAAGTCTCCCTATTTAATATTATTGTTAGGAGAAACAGTTACACCTGGTTTCACAAGACAAGGCTTAAGCCTAGTCCCTGACTAAAATGCATATTTGAGCTGTTTTAACTGAAAGCAACTTGCACTGACATATCTTAAAATAGCACATCGAATCAGATGTTCGGAGCGGCAAAGTTGTGTGATTTCAGCAGTTTGGCGGTTTGACACGCAATCCGAATCATGATTCGATACGCTGATTCATTATGCTCCGAAGCTTCCTGAAGCAGTGTTTTGAAATCGTCCATCACTAAAGTCGTTATTTAGTTTTTTTGGCGCACCAAAAATATTCTTGTCGCTTTATAATATTAATATAGAACCACTGTACTCACATGAACTGATTTAAATATGTTTTTAGTACATTAATGGATCTTGAGAGAGGAAATGTCATTGCTGGTTATGGAGGCCTCACTGAGCCATCGGATTTCAACAAAAATATCGTAATTTGTGTTCCGAAGATTAACGAAGGTCTTACGGGTGTTGAACAGCATGAGGGTGAGTAATAAATGACAGAATTTTTATTTTTGGGTGAACTAACCTTTTAAATGTCCTAATTGAACTTAGACCTAACCCTGGCTTAATCTAAGCCTTGTCTGTAAAATCAGGCCATAATGTATTAAAAAGATCTCATTTGTGTCTCTTTATTTCCGGCAGATTTTGTGAGCAGGTTTGAGATGTTGCTTCTCTGACAAAAGAAGCATTGCTTCAAAGCATGAAAAAATCATAGGTTTATGGCAAGTTTCCAGTCCCATCCAGCTAACCAAGTAAGTCAAGTAATTTAGACCAATAATAATCATTTGTAATAATTTCATATATTGTGCTCACTTTGGGAGAAAGATATCTGATGTTCACACATTCAAACTGTTGCTAGACAAACTCTATTTGACAGATGTGTCATCTTGGGAAACCAGTTTGTAGATATTTCTGAAGAAGACTTCAAAGATAGCAAGAGAACACAATACAAAGAACTGCCAGTCATGGTTCTGCAACAGTGTTTGTGTACGTCTAATAATGGGTGTGTAAGTAGGCTCAATTAAGGTATAAAAGAAAATGCAACTCATTTCCTGACAGCTGAGGAAGGTCAGTTCATCTCGATTCGTCTCGGTGCTGTAATTTCGGCGCCGTGGAGGTGTTGGATAATTTCCGTGATCTCCATAAGGATTAAAGCAGGAAAGGTCGACATCTTAAAGTTTCAAGTCCTACAGAATGGTCAAATTTATTGATAGCATCAGAAACTTAATCCCAGGTCTGCGGCGCCCGGACAACAATGTCCCACCTCAAGGTGTTACCGTGGATATGGGAGAGGTTGATTATGGGAAGGAGCAGGACAAGACAAAAATGTCATTCTACAATCCACTTGACCCTGTGCCAAAATATGAATTTTATGCCAAGGACACATTCTCCGGACGTATAAAAAATAGCAGACCATCACTGGATATTCTGCGCAAACCAGTAAGTAAATTTGAATGAAATTGTTATTTAAATGAAAATACTTGTCTAATTAAATTTATATACATTTGAGTCTATAAATATTGTTTGGATGGCAACACTTTGAAATTTGGTGTTGATTCTCTGTATGTTGCTGTCAACAGCCAGAACCTGATGATCTTCCTCCACCACCGGAGGATGATGAACGGCCCAAAGTCAAGCTTGTTCGCTTTGGATGGGTTCTGGGAGTCATGGTGAGAAAGAAGCAATCATATTTTTGATCTCTTTAACATCTCAAGCAGTAGGCAAGCTGATGTTTTGTCTCCAGCTTCTTAGATTTTTCTTCTGAGAAAAAGACCCAATGTGTCTTCTCTATAGGGTTACAAAGTAGAGATTTTACGAGTGCTTTGGGTAACTTAAGTTCAAATCTCAGCTTGAGGTCCTTTCTCAGTCCTGTTCTTGTCTGTACTCTCCCAGTGTCTCCTCTTGTACTATCCTATCTAATAAAAAATGCCAAAAAATATAACTTTAAAAAATGTGTCTCAAACAGTACTCATATTTGCCAAGATACATGTAGCCTAGTCCAAAGCCAGATGCCCCTCTCAGAGAACTCAAATTAACCCTAGAGCAGATGGTCTGAGCGGCTCTCCACATTTATTTTATATCTCTATTGCCAACTGTGACTGAATGTGGATGAATTTCAGGTCACATTTCTCCACATAGTCAAATTAAATAAATAATAAAGTGAAATAAAATACAAAATAATAAATACGAACCTTAGGCTAATTTCACGTCTCTCAGTACATTTCACCCAAACTATCATTATCATAATACCTCTGAATGTTTTCTCGTTAATCTCAGTAATACCTCTCATTTGATTCTGAACTGGGAGTACAAATTTGCTAAACAGGGATGTTAATTCGACGTTTTGAAAGTAAAATTTGTCACCTACTTCATTATTGGGGAACCAATAATGAGACTTTTTGTTTGGTGGATTTGTGGACCGAACACATTTTGTCAACGTTCGTGTTGCGCGCTTTTCGTTTGACTTCAGTAGCGGCTAATCGCGTGGCTGGCTTCAGCGGTAGCCAATCACGTCTCACAATCGCGCTTCTGAGTACAGCAGCGGCCAATCGCGTGACTGACCTCAGCATTCTGTGGATTTATGAGGGGATTCTGTGTCTATGCATGAATTTAGCAGGTTTTGTTGAACTATTTCGGCTTTTCCCTCGATTAGTAATTTTTTAAAGATACAAATACAGAAGCAAAATTAAGTTGTACGTTAAGTTAGTTATGAAGCAAAACAAGAAAGCCTTCTAATGTGAGAGCTTTGTAAAATCATAATGTTTTGTCATTATAAATATTATTTTGTGTTATAGGCCTACATATAGGTAACACTCAAATAAAAGTGTATGTAATTGTCATAACTGTATTATGACGTAGCCTATTACATAACATTACATATTACTTTAATCAGAGTAGCTCAATAAATCATATAAGAAAATGATTCAGATGTGTACTTGAAGCTTATTTCATAAGAAATTCCCTGTGAAACATTTTCACTGTCTGTAATTGTCTCAACAGTTTGCAAAATAATGTTGCAATACAAAAATACTTAGATCCACACACCACTGATAAGTTTTCTGTGATTCTCTTTCAGATTCGCTGTATGTTGAACATCTGGGGAGTCATTATGTACCTGCGGCTGCCATGGATCACATCTCAAGCTGGACTCAGTGAGTTGATTCTGGTTTACTGAATCAGTTAAAGTCACTTCTCAAGTTAAATATGTCCTCCCTCAGAGAACTGAAAGGATCTAGACCTTAAAGTTACTTGACACATTTGTGCTTTTTTGCTTGCAGTTCTGACCTACGTCATTATCTTTATGTCTGTCACTGTCACAACAATCACGGCAACGTCAGTGTCTGCAATCTCCACCAACGGGAAGGTCAAATCTGGTGAGTCAAATTAATTGTTTACCGTAATACCAGGAACATTCCATTTAATGTGGGTTTAATCAGAAATTTTGTCTTGTTTTCCAGTAAAATATAGGCTACTTAAAAAAATATAAGTTTACCTGAGATTCGTAAAATTGCCCAAGAAATGCATTGTTTTTGTTGTTGTTGTTGTTGTTTTTTTTATTTTTTTATTTTTTTTTTTTTTATCTTAAACACATTTAGTGAGGTGTATTTTTTTTAAACAAGTGAAGCCAATTTGTCAAAGCAAGTGAAAATCATTTCATCAAGTTTCATCTGCAATCTTTCCTCCAGGTGGCACGTACTTCATGATCTCTCGGAGTCTGGGTCCGGAGCTTGGAGCGCCCATCGGTTTGCTCTTTGCGTTCGCCAACGCTCTCGCCTGTGCGCTCCACACAGTGGGCTTTGCCGAAACTGTCAGAGATCTTCTGAAAGTAAGACATACATGCACACGTTGTAGGGCTTGAAGGAAACTCAGAGAGCAGCTTTTCTCATTTTACTTACTGTAATGCAGGGTTTCCCAAACTGCAGGTCATGTGACTATTAACAAACGTCAGAGATCCATGAACATCTGAATGTGTTGTTAAATTATTAAAATATTAACTTAAAACCTCAGGGGGAAATCAAGTTTTCATCATTTTTCAGGTAAAAAAAAAAAATCCATCCCCATTAGGATTACTGAAAATTTTAACTCGCAGTAAAACATCTGTTTTGAAAAAACGTCACTGTATTGAAATTTTTAGGGTAAATGTTTTTAATTCTACTGTCGTAATCCAAAAAATCATTAAATGGGTTGTCAGTGATTTTATTTTCTTGCGTTGACATCTTTTCTTTTAAAACAGAAAGTTTATGTTTGCAACTTGTAAAAGCCAGAGAATATTTAATTTGACCAAAATCTAAAAAGAACTCAAAAGTTTTGCAAGTGATTGAAAAAGTTAGCAAAAAAAAAGTTTGTTTTGAGAGTGAGCACAAAGTTTCTTGAGGGAACCCAAACCATTTGTGAGGGAATGCAAAAATTTAAATATATTTTTTTGTTTCATATTGTCGGTTGGTCGGTTTTACCAGAAGAGAAAGACAGAAAGTAAAAAGTGCATTGTTAATGTGTATAGCATGTACATTTGAGCTCAAAGGTAACAGACAGCACAGCTGTTCGAATCTCCACAACCCACAATTGTTTTATTTATTCTCAGGACTATAAATCTCAGATGGTGGACGATGTCAATGACGTGAGGATCATTGGAGCAGTTACTGTCGCCATCCTCCTCTGCATCACATTCGCTGGCATGAGTTGGGAGGCGAAGGTATACTGTCCTCTGCTCCTGTCTTCATTCATTTCCCAATACTACCTCTTGTAACACAATTGTTCTTCTTGGTTTTCACTCCACCACAGGCTCAGATCCTGTTCTTCATTGCAATCATGCTCTCCTTAATAAATTATTTTGTTGGGACGGTCATTCCCCCAACTCCAGAAAAGCAAGCTGCAGGATTTTTCGGCTACCGTGGTGAGTATACAAGATCCAGGTCTAATGTGGCCTTCAAGTGCGATATTTCGACCTGCTACAACAAAACAAATAAACAGTAGATGACAAGCTCTTGTTTATCAAGCTCAGTTCATCTACATATAACATTAACACAACATATACGATTAATGGATGGTGTCATGCATTAACCACGTAGCTCTGTCGTGCGACTTTGTTTGTTGAAACTTGCCCTGAAACTTGAAATAACTTTGTCAAATTATGAACATTCAGCTTGATGTTGGTTTGCGCTGGAACAACCAAACCTAACCACAGTTTTCTTCTTGCAGCTGAGATTTTTGTGGATAACCTGCTGCCTTCCTTCCGAGGTAAAGATGGATATTTCTTCAGGATGTTCGCCATTTTTTTCCCTGCTGCCACAGGAATTCTGTCTGGCGTCAACATCTGTGGAGATCTCAAGGTAAATATTGCCATTTTTCAGGCAGAGAGTGTAAAGTTGGAAAGTCACCATGCCTTAAAACACTACAGAAATGACGTGTGTTTGTGGTTTTCCAGGATCCAACTGGTGGGATTCCTAAAGGGACCCTGCTGGCCATATTGTGGACCACCTTGAGCTATTTATTGATTTCAGTCACATGTGGTGAGATGAAACATTTTTCCGTCACACATTTCATATCATAAACTCTTATTAAATGAATTGAAATTGGTCTTATTGGTGAACCGTTCTTCTCACTGAAGCACTTACTCTCTTCATCCTCAGCTGCAACTGTTGTAAGAGATGCTTCTGGAAATTTGAACGATAGTTTAGCGCTATCGAATTTTACGACCCACTGCACTGGTCTGGGGTGTAAATTCGGCTATAATTTTGACCGATGTGAACAGAACCGCACGTGTAGCTCTGGACTGGCAAACAACTTCCGGGTGAGAACATCAGCCCTGTTGATACATAGACATTGTGTTTCATTTATTTCCATAATTAAATTAAAGGGAATAAAGAAAAAGATAAAAAAAAAAAAAAAAAATTATTTTAAAGTAATGCATTTGAACAATTTGCAAATAATATTTTTATGGAATTGGGCTTCCAGGAAAGCCACGCTCATTAAATAAATTCACAGTATATTCACTCTAAATCTTATGCCTGTTAAATATTATTTTACTATTAGTAATGTACTGTTATAGTTTTTATTAATATTTTGAATTCATTTTTATTTTCATTTTTTTTTTTATTTTTATTTTTTTGTTATAGTTTTTCATTATTTTGTTGTAAAGTTAAATCATCTTTATTTATTTATCGCTTTATACAATACAGATTGTTTCAAAGCAGCTTTACGGTGATAAACAGGAAAATGATTCAATAATGCAAATAATTAATTTATGCTATTCTAAGCTGCTCTAAAAAATAGTGTCATTGTTCAGCCAAAGTCAGTTCAGTGTTGATTCATTCTGTTGTAAAGATCATCAATTATTAAATGCAAGCAGCTCTGCAGAAAACAGTGATGTCACTGTCCAGCTCAGTTCAGTTCTCATCCAGTAGCATCAGATCAGTAATATTGCTGAATATTAAGTGATTGTTGTGTGGATGGATACATGGATAGATAGACTGACTTATAGCTACTATTACTGTTTTTTTTTTTCCTCCAGATTCTTACCACTGTTTCAGGATCTGGCATTTTGATCACCATTGGTGTCTTTGCTGCCACCTTGTCATCAGCGCTGGGTTTCTTGGTGTCTGCACCCAAAGTTTTCCAGGTAGACGGTGCAGCCATTTTGATTTAATGTTGTTTATCCTGCATACAGTTGACTGTAACATTTCTGTATGTGTGTTTTCATGCAGTGTTTGTGTAAGGATAACATCTACCCCTTCATCGGCTTCTTCGCAAAAGGTTACGGGAAAAACAACGAGCCTCTACGAGGCTACTGTCTCACGTTCATCATTGCTATGGCTTTCATCCTCATCGGTGAGTCCTGGATCTCTCCCACATCATTTACGGAGGTGATTCTCTCTCTATTGATGCTTTAAAGTTTGCTGTCATGTTGATCTTTTCAGGTGATCTGAACACAATCGCTCCTCTGATCTCCAACTTCTTCCTCTGCTCTTACGGCCTCATTAACTTCAGCTGCTTCCATGCGTCGGTCACCAAATCACCTGGTGAGAACTTCATCATCAGCAGCAGTTTTTCATAGCATAAATGACAGACTTTATTAACAGATAAACAATTATGTAATGTGAAAATGAATATAATATTAATGGGTCCTTCCTGCTCTGCTTGTTTTACTATTTAAGGCAATGTTTTTTTATTAAAAAGACATTCAGAAATATGATCTGGTCAAATTCAGACACTTCTTCACAAATTCTTAAACTTAGTTTAATATATGGACTCTCCCGGTTTCTGTAAATTGACAAATATAATATAAAAAAAAAAAATATACAAAACTGAAAATAATAAATATTATACAATTAAAATGCAAACAATTAAATTTCAGGATATTTTCTCCCTGATAAAACATTTTACAGCTTGGCATATCTATAAAAAAAAAAAATGTATTATTATAAAATGCCCATGAATGCCCATAAGATTTTGTGCATGACTTTTCCAGGTCTAGAAATCACACTTTTAAAATGACATTTCGTCAAATATCCTGGTTTTCCAAGACTGTGTGAATTCTGGGTCTTCAAAGAAAAAGAAAACAAACAGTTGTTGAGGGAATGAATTAAAATAAGAAATAACTTTATTTCTCTATTTTAAGTCATTTTGAAGCCCTTTTTGAGAACAGTTGCTCTTTAAGTCTAATAATCATGTTCGTTGTCTGTCTCTCGCAGGCTGGCGGCCGGAGTACCGTTTCTACAGTCCGTGGACGTCTCTGTTTGCTGCTTTCTTGTCTGTCGCCCTCATGTTTCTGTTCACATGGTGGGCCGCTCTTGTCACGACCATTCTCGTCTTCTTCCTGTTAGGATATGTTTCCTATACAAAGCCTCGTGAGTAACTTCATTATTTATCTGCTTTGCTTTCAATGACCCAGTGTGATGTAGATGATCATCAAAACATAATTTAAGTTCAGTTATTTAAACACACTGACTGTTGTCTGATCGTGTGTTCAGAGATTAACTGGGGCTCGTCTTATCAGGCCAGTTTCTACAATATGGCTTTGTCCTTCTCAATGTCTCTGACTGGTGTGAATGATCACGTCAAAAACTTCAGGTGAGACTGTAAATGTAAATATGATCAAACTGACCGCGACAGATAACTATACACCGGCCGCTCACATGTAAACTCTCTCTTAGGCCTCAGTGTCTTGTTTTGACTGGCCCTCCGAATGCCCGTCCTGCTCTGGTGGACTTTGTGGGCACTTTCACCAAAAACATCAGCCTGATGATCTGTGGGAACATTATCATGGTAAGAATCTTACACAGATAGACCTATAATATGCAAGTTCACAGTGGCGGATTTAGGCATGGGCGACATGGGCAACTAAGAGCAATTAACCTAGTCAGGAGGGACTCGAAGTGTGCGCCCAGAGAAGAACTCTCACTCAGAACAGAAGTATACGAGAAGAAGGGATGAGGTGAAGTCTATAGGGAGAGTGGCACAAGTTCTAAATCAACAATAAATTATGGTAAGACAAAAGGTCTAAGCCACCGGAGGCCGATTTAGGTAAATAAATAAAAAGGAAAAGGGGTCAACATGCAAAAGATAAAGGTATGTATGCAGCTATTACTCATAACGTAATAATATTAGGCAAATAATAAAATAGGCTAATATAGTGCATATAACTTATGTTATGCTATGTTTCTTGCTATGCTATTACACATTGGGCAACAATATACATTTTTCTGTCCAACTAGTCCAATGTGATTTTGTAACATAATGTAACTTTTTAATAAAAACATAATATCGCTCACTTTAATATTTTTAATGTAAAGTCATGCAGTTTTGGGGTATTTTTTATTTATTTGCCTCAATTGTTAATTTAAATATATACATTTATATAAAATAGCAATTTTATGTTAAATCCACTTTAAAAAAAGATCTGCATTTCTCAAATTCATTCATAGTGATAGACTTGAAAAACGTGCCTGCCATCTACTGGAAAGCAAACACTTTTAAAATTAAAATAACATTAATTTTTAACTACAGTCACTAGATGGCTACAGAGAATTACTCAATGGTGCACATTTTAAAATCATTATAACAATAAAAAAGACTGCATATCAAAGTTTAGAATTTTTTGTACTAAGTATAATTTTTTTTTTTGCCTTTTTTTTTTTTGAACCGCCATTATTAATGATTTTGAAAGAAGGCTCCTTTTATTTGAACAAAAATAAAAAGAGTGTAATATTATACAGTTTAAAATAACTGTTTTGTATTTGAATGTTTTAAAATGTAATTTATTCCTGTGATCAAAGCTGAATTTTGAGCACCATTACTCCCGTCTTTAATGTCACATGATCCTTCAGAAATAATTTATTCAGGAAATATAATTTACGAAAAAAAAACCTGATTGACACACTTGGATCATCTTGATTTCACCAAAACACCAAATAGATTATTCAGTGTGCACTTGTGAAGTGAAGGTGTTGTGGGTTTATTGCGCTCTCATGCTTTCAGGAGGACGAGAAGTCCAGTTTTCCACAGCACAGCACCGATATGCTGGTGGACTGGCTGAATCAGAGGAAGGTTCGTTCTTTCTACACGTCCTTCAACAGCGACTGTCTGAAAGATGGCGCGCACAATCTCATGCAGGTAAGACCATCGCTAACCTATTCTAACACCTTTTTCTTCTCCTCATTACGTGCTTCTCAATGATTCAGTCATCTTTCTAGGCTTCAGGTCTCGGTAAACTGAAGCCGAACACCCTCGTTATGGGATACAAGACGAACTGGCAGGAATGTGAACCTGAGAGCTTACAGGACTACGTCAACACCATCAGGTGAGTTCAGATGCTGCTTTTGTTCACAAATATCAGTTTATTTGTCATGAATTTCTTTCTGTTTTGACATTGTTTAATGTTTCTTGTTCAGCGATGCATTTGACTGCAGCTACGGCCTTGCGATTATGAGAATGATGGATGGATTGGACGTTACAGATGCTTTACAGAGTTCAGGTGTGTACTGTGTGTTTTATACAGTATAATGATTTGATAATGCATTGGTGCTGCAGTTTGCATCATAAAACAGAGTTTGACATGGGTCTGTTTTGACTGAATGGAGCAGCAGGCAGATTATCGGCAATTGAGAATCCGGCGTTTGATGCGGACGAAGTTCCACAATCTGAAAAAGACGAGACAGACCGGAATTCAGGTGACAAATACATTTGAAGTCTTTTTTGTGCACTTTTACCCCGTCTACACTGTTAGTGAAGTGTTGTGACAAACTAGAATGATACAATCGACCATCTACATTTCAAGTGATGGAATCCTGATGTCATCACCCAGTCAGCCAATCAGAACAGTGGACATTGGCATCCAGCAGACCAATCAGAACATTCCCACTCTAATCAATTACTTTGTTTCAGACAATTAAAGAGTTACTTCAGGATTTAGCATTAAGCTTTGTATTAGTAGAATACCACTAGTATTTTCGAATTACCGTGCTTTCCCCCTTCATATCAGCCCGAGATGAGAGATTTATGCATTTTTATTCTGTAAAAAAGCCTCCGATGACGCAAAAATCGTCATTTTGCGTCATCGGAGGCTTTTTTGGCTAGAGGCTTAAAACTACAGCCTGTAATAGCAGGTAGTTCCGCATTTTTTCACCACGCCCATACATATGCGCGTTTGAGGTTACTCACGGACATAGATCAAAGATTCTATCAAAAGTGGGTGTCAATTATATTTTTAAGCTTACAGTAATTAACTTTATTTTGTCTGCACTACATCAGTGGTTCATCTCGCAAATGTATCGGTCTCTGCAGTCATCTCAACCAATACAGCAACAGGCTTTTGTGGTAACGTTAGCATAAATAGATAAATAGATTAACTCAGTTTTACAGAACAGTGGCTTTACTTTGATAACAGTCAACTTATATGCAACTTATATGTAATTGTCTATCTAACGTTACTTTGCTAAGACTACAACACTACATATAGGCTACTGTGTTATCAGTCTAGTATCAGCGAGTCTTACCTCTAGGCGAATACGCTTAGTACCAGATGCCCAGGCTGTCTGTCCTCTGGGAAAGTGAATATCGATCGCGGTGTCCTTCAGAATGGTTCTCTTCATTGCAAGGATATTTGGTTCGTAGTCCTCGTGCTTGAAATGGAGACTACATATTCTGCGTTTTTTTAGGTTTTCTATAACGGTGTCATCTCCAAACTTCGGGTGTTTGATGGCCCGCAGCCACTGTTTACATCGCTCCAAATCTTTAACTTAATCGGAAAATGATGGAAACTTACTTGTCCTTTCCTGGTTTTGGGTGTACATCCAGGTACAATGCAATTTAGCACCATTTCGCTGTAAATGTATGAACTAACTCACGATTTATAGAATTAATATGTAACAAAGCAAGCCTAGTTGTTTGAATTTTCCTGGTAATGGCACCTGTAACCGATAGGCGTGGTTTGGGCGTGGCCTCGCAAGGGCAGCAAAACAAGTGCATTCTGGGAGTTGTTGTCTTTCATCCACATTAGTCAAAAATACATTTTCTGCCTTTTCTCAGTCTAGAAAGCTCCAAATTCAAAAATAATTTCACATTTCTACTACATAAATGACCAATTTTAAATACACATTCATCTTTCCAGGGGTGAAGTACCCCTTTAAATACACAGATCTATTAGAATAAAACATTTATAGTTTGTAAAAATTCACACTGATGCCAATGGAAGCGAGAAAATAACCATACAAATACAATTTGACAGCATGTTTTATACATATCACTATAAGTCACTTTAAAGTTTACTGTATTTTTCTCTCAGCTCACTGTCATGTTTTTCAGGAAAAGAGGAAGTATTTGCATGTAAATCAGATTCTCTGTGTCACAAGCGCAAACAAACATGGCAAGAGCCCATTGTCCATTATAACTTACCAATCAACTAAAATAATCATGGTAAAGCAGTTTAAAACACAAAATACATTTACTTACACAAATTTGAGAATATTTTAAATAAAAAAAAATGAAAATTAAATAAAACCAATCAGTCATACAGCGCCATTGTGACTGTGAAGGCATGACACCATTAACCAACGTAGTTGAACGACAAATTTGCGACTATAAGGTTTCGGGAAACATTTATGACTAGATAGCTGATTTCTTCAATGACGCATCATACTATGGTAGTTAAGCAGTGAGTTATGTCGTTTTACGGGAAACACACCCCAGAACAGTTCTGTTATAATCAGCAAAGTTGACAGGATGCACTAACTTTTCCTCAATAAAGCTTTGGTTGGTGTGATGTCAGTGGTTTTTACGCACGTCTCACCTCCTTTTTTGACTCCCCATCCAGATATTTCTGACGATGGCACTAACGATCAGGTCAGATCTGTGTTTCAGACGAAACAGGGCAGGAAGACTATTGATATCTACTGGATCTCTGATGATGGAGGTGAGACACGACTGCCTGAAAGAGACTTAAACTCACTGTGGAAAAAAAATCACAGCATAAAGTTCCAATCTAGTTCAGTCTGGGTTGGTTTTGGTCCCATTTTCTTATTCTGAACACTGTTGCTCTTTCTCAGGTCTGACTCTTTTAGTGCCTTATTTGTTGACCAGAAGAAACCGCTGGAAAAAGTGCAAAATCAGAGTGTTTATCTTAGGAGACAAAGAGACCATGAAGGAAGACCGTAAAGAGTCAGTGGATGTTATATCATCATCATCTGTTACTAGTTTATGAAGATATGAAGAAACAGTGGTTCTTTAAATATGTTTCTTATTTTAGCATGAAGATGCTGTTGAAAAGATTCCGGCTGGAGTTCGAGGACATTGTTATCATAACAGACGTGGATAAAGCTCCTCTGCCTAAAAAGTGAGAAATGTTCGCAAATTAACACATATACAAAACATGCAGGTTTGTAGTAATGCTGACCTCATGTGCTATTAGAAACATCCTACTTACCACTTCTGAATACTGTTTGCTAAAATACTATTATAGTATTTATTCAAGGGGTCATATGACGCTTTGTAATGTTTTCCTTTTCCTTTAATGTGCGATGTATCTGTTTGTGGATGTATAGCCTGTAGTCTGCAAAGTTACAAAAAGTCGATCTGCTTCATCATCTACATTTTCAGAATCCGACTCAGGCTCGAACTGATTTGGTAAAACCAACAACATTGATTTTAATGGTGTGATAACAAATGTTTTAGAAGCCTTGGAAGCTTAAGTTTGCGATAATGGTAAGGGGCATTACATTTCCGATACATGCACAACGTACTGGGTCAGCCAATCAGAGCACTCTGAGCTTTTCAGAAGGAGAAATCGGCGCGTTTCAGACATAGTGGGAATAGAGGAACCGTAATAATGGACAGTATGTGAAAAATTCTTCTTTCTCTCTGTTCCTGTAGTATGCAGCGGTATGAGGAAACCATCGCCCCCTTCAAGCTGAGTGTAGAACAGACCGGAGGAGATGTACAGGAGCTCAAGAGACTTAGTCCATGGAAATTTTCCGACAAAGACCTGGAGGCCATAAAACCCAAGGTGTGTGTGTGTGTGTGTCTGTTTGCTGGTGTGTGTCATTTTGAACAGGACTGTGATCCATCAGTTCCTCTATTTGACTGTCTTTTATTTTCAGGTGGAGAGGACTGTGAGACTAAACGAGATCATCAAGAAGAACTCCATCCCCGCGGCTCTGGTTGTAATGTGGGTATTGATAGTTAGAGCAGTTGACCCATCCCATATGATATGTCATTTGCATGTATTAATTCAAAGTGACTTACAAATGAGTGACATCACAAGCAACTGGTCATACTTTTGCATATTTTGGGGCCTTTGAAAACTAAATCAAAACCACTTCTTAACTCGCTTAACTAATATGACCAGATTTAACTGCTCATTTATGCCTGATACCAGCTGATACCAACAGAATATGTGTATTTCAGTTCTCTTCCAGTCCCTGATGTCAACTGTCCCAGTTCTCTCTATATGGCCTGGCTGGAAGCGCTGAGCTACGGCATCCACTGCCCCGTCTTGCTCATACGAGGAAACCAAGAGAACGTCATGACCTTCTACTGCCAGTAAAACACTCGCATTAACGTGACTGTTCATCATTAAACGCATTTATTACTGCACGTGAAGCTGCTGTCAGTTTCAGTGGTGTGAAGATGTTAAACGTGCTTCTGTGAATCAGATCCTTTTGAACTGAAATGAGCTGCTTAATCCTCTTATACAATGATTGTATTACTGTGAATATATATTTATATCATGTTCATATAACATGTCTGTATAATCTTTGAGGATGATACAAGTCAAAGAGAGTCGACTAGAAAGAATATAATAGGAATGCAGTGGCGTTATGCTGGTGGAGGGAAGTCACTTATCTGAGGACCTTCATTTTAATGTAGAATAAAAGAGTTTCATGCCATATAAACAAGACACAATAATAATATTATAACAATGTTACATTATGTTACATACATTACTGCATATGAATAGTAGATCATTAAGTTGTTACAAATATGTTAAATTACAAATATGTTCTTGATGTGCTTTTCAATGTGAAAAATACAATTGCGTACTATGGCGAACATCTCAGTTTTCATTGATTGTCTCATTACACCAAGAAAAAGAAAGTAATGCTGTATTTAACAGAATATATTACAGCTGAATATATTATTTGCTTTAGATAAAAGGGCTGCCAAATGCGTAAATGTAAATGTAAAACGCCAGTTGATTCAAAGACACTGGGAATTCAAAAATGATGAAGAAAAGTGAACTTGATGTTTTGCATTTAATAAAATGACATGCACACATTTTGAAGTGTGACGGCGTCACTATGTGTTTTGGGGCTGCTAACCTAAAACACTCTCAGGGTTTAATAATTAACAAGTGAGTTTGTTTAACCTCAAATTATGATTCTTTTACATTTCAAACATAAATGATTTATGAGTCCAATATTATCAGATTTTGCTTTGTACATAAATTACATATTGACCAGCAGCCTCTTCCAGAAAAAAAAAGAAAAAAAAATCACAGGCTATAATGGTTAATGGTATTACAGTCAATACTCACACTAGAACTATAGCGCGGCGTGGTTCAGTTTCTTCCATGTGATCTCATTTTTAAGTGAGAATGATTAATGATTCTGATGATTCTCATGATTTTGAATAATTAGAGCTTTAAAATGTATGTGGTATGCAGCTCAGATCATTTAATGAGACTTGTTTGAGTTCATTTTGAGACTTTTGATCACAGACTTTGGTGTCTAGACAACCCCAAACACAATTTGAGACATTACTGATCTCTCTTAAAACTAATTTTCCAAGCTTGGTCAACCCTTTCTGAATTCTGAATGATCTTATTTTAAGTGTGCACACTGTTGAAATAACTGTTTCAGATGATTTACTATTCTGAGAAGCATGCCAGTCTGGCTGTGTCTGAAAAAGGGCAGCTGACTTGTTGCCTCACTGCCCTTGTATTCAATGACTTCTAATGACCATGAGAGATAGACAGTCTGAATGGCATGCACTGTATAAAGGTCCTAGATTATGATCACAAGTAATTTTCAAAACTTTTTTTATGTTTCATAAAAAATATGTTTTAGATAAAAAAACAAATATGTTTTAGATCAAATGTTTTGTCATCTGAACAATTAGCTTGCCTTGTTGTAAAAGAACCAACGTGTGCAGTTTCTTTAAGCAGCTCACTGAGCACACTTATGTAAACAAACCAACGGTCTCACCAGCACCCCAGATTCAAACGGGAGGACACGATTGTAGTAAATACAACTCAAATTAGGGTCTGTTCTTCACATAAAGTAATCAAATGAATTCAGAAGACTCGGAATAACGCACACGAATCATATGGACTACTTTTTTGAGTTGTTTGGAGCTTCACGCTTCATGCGTTTTCAAATTGAGAAATCTTTCAAATGCCCTGCTTGTCAAATTTTTCTTCTGAGGAAAACAAAATTCTCAGATTGTGTTCAGATTTGCCAAGATACCAAAGGCCAGAGATCTCAATATGAAATCGAACATTTCCCATCAAATCATTAATTTGATAGCAATTACTATTGGACAACTATTGACTCATTTGGGTCTGTTTTTACTTAAGGCGAAACATTTGAGACAAAGTTCACAAGATATGAAATGGCAATGTCTGAGCAAGAGTCTTTCATTCAGTCATTGTCAATTGATGTATTAAAAGATCTCATCTGTGTCTTTTTTTTCTTTCCTTTGAGGTGTGTAAGGAGGTTTGAGATGTTGCATGCTGCTGATAACAGATGGATAAACTTTTAAGCATGGAAAATACCAGGTTTATGACAAATATCCAGGCCTATCCAATATGTGGTCATGCAAGTCATTTAGACCAGGAAACAGGTGTGCAGACAGATCAGGTGTCTGTCTGCACATCAACATGATCTGTAATCATTTCATTTATGATGGTGACTTTGGGTGAAGGAGATCTGATCTTCAGATGTCCAAACTTCAGTGTTTGTTTTACTTTTCTTGCTTGTAATGTTGACTAGTTTTACATTAATCAAGTTTTTTTCTACATGACTGAGTAAGAGTTTAGCTTTTGGCAGTCCCTAATTGACAGATCTATGTGAAACCAGCCATTGATATTTTCAAACAAGATTTCAAAGATAGCAAGAAAAAACACCACCAGTCATGGTTATGTAATAATGTTTGTGGGTGTATAATAATGCATGTTTGTGTGGGTGTATGCAAGTAGGCTCAATTAAGGTATAAAAGAAAATGCAACTCATTTCCTGACAATAGAGGAAGGTCAGTTAATGTCCACTCGGCTCACCAAAGTCATGGAATGACTCGGCACTGTGATCGTCTGGTGTGATTTCTGTGGATCCGAGCGATCATTTTGTGATCTTCACAAGGATTAAGGCAGGAGGGGACAGGAAGTTCACAGGCAAAAGTACCACAGAATCCACAATGGTCAGATATATTGATCACATCAGAAACGTAATCCCAGGTCGGCAACGTCCGGACAACAACCTCCCGCCTCAAGGTGTTACTGTGGATATGGGAGAGTTTGATTATGGGAAGGAGCAGGACAAGAGAAAAATGTCGTTCTACAATCCACTTGACCCCGTGCCAAAATATGAATATTATGCTAAAGACACATGGACGGGACGTATAAAAAGCACCAGACCGTCACTGGATGTTCTGCGCAAACCAGTAAGTGGTTATGTGAAAAAAATTGAGTATTGAGTATCTAATTGAATATTGTACATAATATTCTTTAGATGGCAACACAATTTGATTCTCTGTATGTTCAACAGCCGGATCCTGATGATCTTCCTCCACCACCAGAGGATGATGGACGGCCCAAAGTCAAACTCGTTCGCTTTGGATGGGTTCTGGGAGTCATGGTGAGAAAAGAGGAATCATAAATTTGATTTCTCTAACATCAATTATTTCTCCTTTATGTTAAATGGTGATCTAATGCTTATGTCTTCCACTTCTCAGAATTTTTTCCCCCTAGGTTTTCAAGACATCTCAATGTTAGAGACGTAAGCTTGCGCTTAGGGTCGATTCTCTCCCAATGTCTTTTCTCACATTGTCCTATCAGATAAAAAAGGCAAAAAGGCTTAAACTGTGCTTAGATTTGCCAATACAACTGCATTCAAAAGCCAGATTCCTCCTTCAGAGAACTCAAATACTTGTCATCAAATTCTCCCAAAAGCAGATGGTCTGAGTCAACATCTAAACTGAATGAATTTCACATCACTTTTCACCTCATTGTCAAACGAAATAATAAAGTACATTTCCTCCAAATGGTCATAATGCATCTGAATTTTGTAATTTTTTGCTATGCATTTCAGATTCGCTGTATGTTGAACATCTGGGGAGTCATTATGTTCCTGCGGCTGCCGTGGATCACGTCTCAAGCCGGAATCAGTGAGTCAGTCCTTCATCTGATTTATTCAATTCAGTTACCCAAACTTCAGTTAAAGTCACTTTACATTCCAAAATGCCTTTTAAACAGTAATATTTTCCTCTCTCAGGAAACTGATAGGATCTATAGGCCATTTTTATAAATATTTTACATATGTGCCTTAGGGAATTCCCTTAATTTTGCTTTTTTTGCTTGTAGTTCTGACCTACGTCATTATCTTAATGTCTGTCACCATCACAACAATCACAGCGACGTCAGTGTCTGCAATCTCCACCAATGGGAAGGTCTACTCTGGTAAGTCAAATGAATCATTTGCCATGAGAAAGCAACATGTTTTAAGTAAATAAGACCTGTTTGATTTCATGTTGGCCAAATTAGTTAAATAAGGGAATCTACAGAAACCCAAATACACAAATTCATCAACAACACGGGTTCGGCATTTTGTATGAATTTGTATGATTATTAGAAAAAAGTAAGCATGAAGTTCTACCCTTAACCCCACCCCTAAACACACCTGTCACTGGGGCATACGTAAATTGTACAAAAGAGATACGAATAAGCCACCAATTCGCCAAAATAAGTAAAATAAAATAGTTAATTTTAACTAGTTAAAAATAAGTAAAATAAAACATTACGTAAAATAGTTATGAATTGCCATACGATTGTGTTGTTTTATCTCCTGAGAATAATAGTGTGGAATAAATGCATTGTTTTTATTTGTTTTAAACAAATGTAGTGAGATTTTACAGTGATATTTGCTTCAGGTGGCACGTACTTCATGATCTCTCGCAGTCTGGGTCCGGAGCTTGGAGCGCCCATCGGTTTGCTCTTTGCATTCGCCAATGCTCTCGCCTGTTCGCTCAACACAGTGGGGTTTGCTGAGACCGTCAGAGATGTTCTCAAAGTGAGACACACTTATGGATAATTGTATTTGTTGTTGTATTTCAGGAAATTCAGAGAGCTGCTTGAAAGAATAAGCAGAAAAAAAATTATTCCATACAAGCACAAATTTATGAGAGAGACACTGTCCATATTTTCTATGAAGAAAATGTAAATAATATGTAAATATAATGTGCATTTACAGTCTTTTTAATGAGAGAAAAGAATATTTTGCTTAAAGAGAAATTACTTTTTGCATGAAGAAAATTAAGCATATTTGCATTTTGACATTCTTAAAAAAATATCATTCTCAGTACAGCTGTTTATATCTCACTCACAGTCATTTTCTCTCTTTTCAGGATAATAAAGCTCAGATGGTGGACGATGTCAATGATGTAAGAATCATTGGGACGATTACTGTTGTCATCCTGCTCTGCATCACATTCGCTGGCATGAGTTGGGAGGCGAAGGTACGGTCCTTTGCTCCTGTCTTTGCTCATTTTCCAATACTCCCCTTTTTTGGCGGCATGACTGCCATTTGTTCTTCTTTGTTTTCACTCCACCACAGGCTCAGATCCTGTTCTTCATTGCGCTCTTGCTCTCCTTGGCTAATTATTTTGTTGGGACAGTCATTCCCCCCAGCATAGAGAAGCAATCTGTGGGATTTTTCGGCTACCACGGTGAGTAAAGAAGATCTAGATCCGATAGTTGACACAGAAATTAAAATTCTGTCATCATTTACTCACCCTCAAGTTGTTCTAAACCTGTACAAATTTCTTTCTTCTGCATGAGCACAAAAGAAGATATTTTGAAGAATATGGGTAACCAAACAGTTGTGAGGCACCATTGGTTTCCATATGGAAAAAAAAAAAAAAATTATGGAAGTCAAGTGGGCCCCATCAACTGTTTGGTTGCCGACATTCTTCAAAATATGCTCTTTTGTGTTCAGCAGAAGAAAGAAATTAATAGAGGTTTGGAACAACTTGAGGGTGAGTAAACGATGACAGAATTTTCATTTTTGGGTGAACTATCCCTTTAAGTGCATCCAGTAAACTCCTGTTTATAATTTGGGGAGTCTATATTTTGTTCTGCTACAACATAAGCCCACAATAAGAAAGATTTCTACCATAAGGAAAACTCATAAAACAAGAAGTGCAAAAAAAACATGTTTTGAGAAATCATAATTATAACATAAATCAAAACTATGACATATTAAATTATAATTTTGAGATTACAAAGTCATAATTATGAGATTAAAAGTCATAATTGTGACAAGTCAAAATTATGACAAAAAGTTTCTAAAGACATAATCAAAGTTTCATAATCATGACTTTATCATGACTTATCTCATAATTATGACTTGGCAATTTTGACATTTTATGTTATTTTGACTTTTTATTCCATAATTATGACTTACGTTATCAAGTGATGGTGGTATATCAGCTAGAACAGCATAAATCACATTTAGCTTTTCAGACAGAGGAAGAGATTCATAGAGACATGTAGATGCCAAATATTGGGAAAATTATTTGATTTTGAATATTCAAGCATGAAAACCTATTCTAGAAGAGCTCAAAAACAAAATCAAGACTTTGTAAAAGGGTATAATGGTCTCTTTTGATTAATGGATTCATATTCAGAGTGTTTCGTGAAGGAACAGCTAAATCTAACCACAGTTTTTATTCTTCCAGCTGAGATTTTCATATCAAATTTGCTGCCTTCCTTCCGGGGTAAAGACGGATCTTTCTTCAGGATGTTCTCCATCTTCTTCCCTTCTGCCACAGGAATTCTGTCTGGTGTAAACATCTGTGGAGATCTCAAGGTAATTTTACTGTTTTTCAGGCAGAACATTTAATGAAAGAAAATCAGTGTGCCTTTAAAACACTACTAAAATTATGTGTGTGTGTCCACGTTTTTCCAGGATCCATCGGGTGGGATTCCTAAAGGGACCCTACTGGCCATATTCTGGACCACCGTGAGCTATTTATTTATCGCAATCACATGTGGTGAGATTATACATTTAAACTTATTAGTGAAATTAGTGAAATGTGCATCTTATTGGTGAACCGTCCTCCTCCCTGAAGCACTTCCCTCTCTCCCCCCTCAGCTTCAACTGTTGTAAGAGATGCTTCTGGCATTGTGAATGATAGTTTAGCACTATCAAATTATTCAATCCACTGCAGCGGTCTAGGATGTAAATTTGGCTGGAACTTTGACCGATGTGAACAGAACTACACATGCAGCTCTGGACTGGCAAACAACTTCCAGGTGAGCGCATCAGCCCTGTTATCACAATTTTTAAGTTTGGTGAACTCTGACTGCTGTAAAGTGGAGTAGATTTTACATTCACATCATTGTCAATGTCTAGTTAACACAATAACTAGACACACTACATTTTAAGGTGTTTTATCAGAATGTACATTGTTTGGGAATCAAACCTATGACCTTGGCGTTGCTGTTGCTCATACTTGTTGTGTCGAAGTCTAAAAGCTAATTCAAAATATCAAATACTATAATAGCATACAAATATTACTAAATAATAATGGTCTAGTGTGATGGATGGATGGATGGATGGATGGATGATTGATGAATAGATAGATGGCTGGCTGGCTGGCTGGCTGGCTGGCTGGATGGATGGATGGATGATTGATGAATAGATAGATGGCTGGCTGGCTGGCTGGCTGGCTGGATGGATGGATGGATGGATGGATGAATGGATGGATGGATTAATGGATGGATGTATGATTGATGAATAGATAGATGGCTGGCTGGCTGGCTGGCTGGATGGATGGATGGATGGATTAATGGATGGATGGATGGACTGACTAAGGCTATTTTTCTCCAGATTCTTACCACTGTTTCAGGATCTGGCCATTTGATTACAATTGGGATTTTTGCTGCCACCTTGTCATCAGCACTGGGATTTTTGGTGTCTGCCCCCAAAATTTTTCAGGTAGATGATGTGACTGTTTTGATGATAAAATTGTTTATCCTGCATGCAGTCAATTAACATTGTATGTCTGTTTTTACACAGTGTTTGTGTAAGGATAACATCTACCCCTACATTGGCTTCTTTGGGAAAGGTTACGGGAAAAACAATGAGCCTCTACGAGGATACATGCTCATGTTCACCATCGCTTTGGCTTTCATCCTCATCGGTGAGTCCTGAATCTCTCCCAGATCATTTACGGAGGTGATTCTCTCTATTGATGCTTTAAAGTTTGCTGTCATGTTGATCTTTTAAGGTGATCTGAACACAATCGCTCCTTTGATCTCCAACTTCTTCCTCTGCTCTTACGGCCTCATTAACTTCAGCTGCTTCCATGCGTCGGTCACCAAATCACCTGGTGAGAACTTCATCATCAGCAGCAGTTTTGCATTCTGTAAAGGACTGATTGGATTAACAGACAAATTATATATAAATAAATGAAAAAATAAATAAATAAATATTAAAGGTGCCGTAGAACGCGTTTTCAAAAGATGTAATATAAGTCTAAGGTGTCTCCTGAATGTGTCTGTGAAGTTTCAGCTCAAAATACCCCATAGTTTTTTTTTTTATTAATTTTTTTAACTGCCTATTTTGGGGCATCATTAAATATGCGCCGATTAAGGCTGCGTCCCCTTTAAATCCTCGTGCTCCCCGCCCCCGAGCTCATGACTGCCTTAAACAGCATAAACAAAGTTCACACAGCTAATATAACCCTCAAAATGGATCTTTACAAAGTGTTCATCATGCAGCATGTCTAATCGCCTAAGTATGGTATTTATTTGGATGTTTACATTTGATTCTGAATGGGTTTGAGGCTGTGTTCCGTGGCTAACAGGCTAAAGCTAACATTACACACTGTTGGAGAGATTTATAAAGAATGAAGTTGTGTTTATGCATTATACAGACTGCAAGTGTTTAAAAATGAAAATAGCAACGGCTCTTGTCTACGTGAATACAGTAATAAACAATGGTAACTTTAACCACATTTAACAGTACATTAGCAACATGCTAACAAAACATTTAGAAAGACAATTCACAAATATCACTAAAAATATCATGTTATCATGGATCATGTCAGTTATTATTGCTCCATCTGCCATTTTTCGCTATTGTTCTTGCTTGCTTACCTAGTCTGATGATTCAGCTGTGCACATCCAGACGTTCTGCCCTTGTGTAATGCCTCGATCATGGGCTGGCATATGCAAATATTGTGGGCGTACACCCCGACTGTTGGTGTTATGTTGAGATTCGCCTGTTCTTCGGACATCTTTTAAACAAATTAGATTTATATAAGAAGGAGGAAACAATGGAGTATGAAACTCAGTGTATGTCTTTTCCATGTACTGAACTCTTGTTATTCAACTATGCCAAGGTAAATTCAATTTTCCATTCTACGGCACCTTCAAGATTTATTTATAAAAATAAATAAATATGAATGTAATTTCAATGGTTATTTCTGTTTTGCAGCACATTTTGAACTATACATTTATTTTTATATTTATTTTTAGATCTTGTTTTGCCATCTAAGGCAATATTTTTATAAAACAGGCATTCAGAATTACGCTCCGGTCAAGTTTAGACACTTTAACCTTATTATTATATGATTATTGATAAAGTGATGGAAATGAAAAGATAAAGTTAATCATGGCTCTGTGAGAGATTGAAAATGGGGTTTAAAATATATCTGTACAGTGATTTGGTCCATCATCTGTGTCTAATAATCATGTTCGTCGTCTGTCTCTCGTAGGCTGGCGGCCGCAGTACCGTTACTTCAATCCGTGGACGTCTCTGTTTGCTGCTTTCTTGTCTTTCATCCTCATGTTTCTGTTCACATGGTGGGCTGCTCTTGTCACGTCCGCTATTGTCCTCTGCCTCTTAGGCTATGTCACCTATAAAAAGCCTCGTGAGTATACGATGCAGATTATGACTTTTCAAATCATCATCAATAAAACCATTTACTGTAAGTTCAGTTATTGAAACACACTGACTGTTGTCTGATCATGTGTTCAGAGATTAACTGGGGCTCGTCTTATCAGGCCAGTTTCTACAATATGGCTTTGTCCTTCTCGATGTCTCTGACTGGTGTGAGTGATCACATCAAAAACTTCAGGTGAGACTGTAAGAGTAAACATTACCAAACTGACCGCGACAGATAACGATACACCAGCCGCTCACATATAAACTCTTTCTTAGGCCTCAGTGTCTCGTTCTGACTGGCCCTCCAAACGCCCGTCCTGCTCTGGTGGACTTTGTGGGCACTTTCACCAAAAACATCAGCCTGATGATCTGTGGGAACATTATCATGGTAAGAACTGGAGCTGGGCCATTTTTTATCCAAAATCTTACACAAATTGGCAGACAATATGTACGATAATGTATTGGTTAAATACTCAAAAAAACAACAATACAGATGTTGTCTTATTTACAACATGACAATGTGTAGCCGCTGTGCTGGACTACTGTGTCTTATGAGGCAGCAGCAGAAACATAAGAGGCTGGTATGAATGGCTTTCATCTCCGCCAGTCTCATAATTCAACATGTCTTCATTATATTGTTGTTTTCTGCTTGTCCAACACAACCTTGTTTCTGCAGCGACTTTCAGCATGTTTCCTATAACAACATCTAACATGTTTATGTTTGACGTAAAGAGAAAGTGAGAAAGTCACATAAACTACGCAAAATTCGATCAGAGCAGTCAGACTGAAACAGATTTACATAAATGTGATTTGAATTGGATTTCAAACCACATATGAATATAGCTCAAAGTGGATTCCTAAAAATCACTTTTTTTTTTTGCCATTCACACTTGCTATATTTTAGTGGATACCAATCAGATATGCACAAAATTTGAATTTGGACTGACAGTCTGAACAAGCTTCAGTTTGTATCTCTGTGTTTCCTGTGTTTCTCTCTTGTTTCCATGGTAATTCATTGTTTGATTGATTTGCCTCACCTGTCTCTTGTTTCCTCCCTTAGTTAACCAGTGTATTTATAGCTCTCATTTTGTGTTCTCTGTTGTCTTGTCTGTGTCTAGTGTCTAGTTGTCTTTGTTTTTCACCTGTGCATTATCTTGATCTGCTGAGTGTTTGTTATTATAATTTATTGTTTATTAAAGTTGACTGCTGTGTTTAGATCCTGCCTCAACTCTCCTTTGCTACATCCCATCTGTGACACATACTTAATTCACATTGCAATAATCATTTGTGATGTACAGAGTCATGTACATTACATTTTAATTGGACTCAATGAGACTGCACAATAGTTTGGCTATCTCTGATCAAATCTATTTTCAGTGGATAAAACCTACTTTTTTGTCAGCAAACAGTTTAATTTTGACTTCATATATTGTTTTTAATAGGTGAAAGGTCATAAATGATTTACAGAAAACCTGACTGACATGCATTAGCTTATTATCCCAATTTCATCTTGCATTTTAACACCAAGTAGCTTATTCAGTGTGCACTTGTGAAGTGAAGGTGTTGTGGGTTTATTGCGCTCTCATGCTTTCAGGAGGACGAGAAGTCCAGTTTTCCACAGCACAGCACCGATATGCTGGTGGACTGGCTGAATCAGAGGAAGGTTCGTTCTTTCTACACGTCCTTCAACAGCGACTGTCTGAAAGATGGCGCGCACAATCTCATGCAGGTAAGACCATCGCTAATATATTCTAACACCTTTTTCTTCTCCTCATTACGTGCTTCTCAATGATTCAGTCATCTTTCTAGGCTTCAGGTCTCGGTAAACTGAAGCCGAACACCCTCGTTATGGGATACAAGACGAACTGGCAGGAATGTAAACCTGAGAGCTTACAGGACTATGTCAACACCATCAGGTGAGTTCAGATGCTGCTTTTGTTCAGAAATATCAGTTTATTTGTCATGAATTTCTTTTCTGTTTTTACGTTGTGAAATGTTTCTCGTTTAGTGATGCGTTTGACTGCAGCTACGGCATTGCAATTCTGAGAATGATGGATGGATTGGATGTTACGGATGCTTTGCAGAGTTCAGGTGTGTACTGTGTGTTTTATACAGTATAATGACTTGAAAGTGAACTGATGCTGCAAGATAATTGCAATTTGTAAGATAATATTTGATGTGGGTTTGTTTTGGCTGAAGGTCGGTCATTGGCAATTGAGAATCCGGCATTTGACGCAGATGAAGTCAAACAATCTGAAATTGATGAGACTGACCGAAATTCAGGTGACCTTTTTTTTGCACTCATAAATATAATTTGACAAAACCTGAGAACATATAACACCAAGGTCATAACAATAATGATAAAGATTTAGCTTGAAAATCAAAACACAAATATAACGATAAGGAATGATATCACTGGAATCAATTTCAGAGTGATTTTTTTCCTGCAGAATGAGCTTGACTTTAAAGAGCTTGAGTATTTACTGTAAAGTGGTAGATGACAAAAATGTAGCTCAAGCTTATAAAAAACAGAATTATGACTGGATGCTAAAATGGTTGTAGTTATCTTTACAGTTATTGTTCTTGATGTGAACAGGCCTTAAATAATCATAAACTAATAGAACATTAAATAACAGTATGTTATAACCAACACTTCAAGTCCTGATGTCATCACTCAAGTCAGCCAATCAGAATGCTTCGATTATAATCAACAAAGCTGTGTTGTTTCAGTCAAGCTTCATTTGGTGTGATCTGCCCCTGACGTTATAAAATTTTTGACTCCCCATCCAGAAATTTCTGATGATGGCTCGAATGACCAGGTCAGATCTGTGTTTCAGACGAAACAGGGCAGGAAGACTATCGACATCTACTGGATCTCTGATGATGGAGGTGAGACACGACTGCCTGAATGATACTTAAAGGATTAGTTCACTTCAAAATGAAAATTTCCTGATAATTTACTAACCCTTATGTCATCCAAGATGTTTATGTCTTTCTTTCTTCAGTCGAAAAGAACTTTTTTTGAGGAAAACATTCCAGGATTTTTCTCCATATAATGGACGTCAATGGCTACCAATGGGTTGAAGGTCCAAATTGCAGTTTAAACAGCTTCAAAAGACTCTACATGATCCCATCTGAGGAATTAGGGTCATATCTAGCAAAACTTTAGGTCATTTTCTAAAAATAAAAATTTCTATACTTTTTAACCACAAATTCTCGTCTTGCTGTAGCACATTGGAAAGGTCACATGTGACGTAGGCGGAAGTACTGGGCAAGTGTTTACAAAGTGAACGTGCAAAGACAAAGTCAAACGCCCTTTACACAAAAAAGTAAAACAACGATTTTGAAGATGGAGGAAAAAATTTGTTTTTCACCCTACCGCGGTACTTCCGCCTACGTCACGCGTGACCTTTCCAACATGATTACGTGGTCCGTAGCGCATCGTAGAGCAGTGCAAGACGAGCATTTGTGGTTGAAAAGTATATACATTATTTTTTTATAATTGCATATAATTGCAGATTGTTTCGCAAGACCCTAGACAAGACCTTTGTTTCTTGTCTGGGATCATGTAGAATGCTTTGAAGCTGCATTGAAACTGCAATTTTGACCTTTAACCTGTTGTACCCCACTGAAGTCCACTATATGGAGAAAAATCCTGGAATTTTCTCCTCAAAAACCTTAACTTCATTTCGACTGAAGAAAGAAAGACATAAACATCTTGAATGACATGGGGGTGAGTAAATTATCAGGACATTTTTATTTTGAAGTAAACTAATCATTTAAACCCCCCGAGGAAAAAATTACAGCATTAAATCCCAATCTGGTTCAGACTGGGTTGGTCTAGCTGCTGGACCAACATGGTTTTGTTCTGATAAACAGGAAAAACTCAAGGGGGTCTAACAAACCTCCAGTGCTATTCATTTGCATTCCCATTTTTTTTATTCTGAATGATCTTGCTCTCTTTCAGGTCTGACTCTTTTAGTGCCGTATTTGTTGACCAGAAGAAACCGCTGGAAAAAGAGCAAAATCAGAGTGTTTATCTTAGGAGACAAGGAGACCATGAAGGAAGACCGTAAAGAGTCAGAAAGTCGATGATCATCATTTTTGTAACTAGATAGTTTTGATATGCAGACAATGTCAAAGTCTTTCTCATTTCAGCATGAAGATGCTGTTAAAGAGATTCCGGCTGGAGATCGAGGACATCGTCGTGATAACAGATGTGGATAAAGCTCCTCTAGCTAAAAAGTGAGAAACGTGCGCAAAAAAGCATGCATACACAAACATGCAGGTTAATAGTAACTGTCGTGGTTTGCTAACTCCCTGCTCCTGTAGTTTGCAGCAGTACAAGGAAACCATCGCCTCCTTCATACTGAGTGAAGAACAGGCTGGAGGAGACATACAGGAGCTCAAGAGACTTAATCCATGGAAAATTTCCATCAAAGACCTGGAGGCCATAAAACCCAAGGTGTGTGTGTGTGTGTGTGTGTGTGTGTGTGTGTGTGTGTGTGTGTGTGTGTGTGTGTGTGTGTGTGTGTTTGATGGTGTGTGTGGCGTTTTGAACACAAGTATGATCCCAGCTAACAAAAATATATTTTTGCCTAAAAGACAATTTGCTTGAATGTTCAAAATGTTTTTTTAAATGTATTTTTCTTGGTTATACGAATAAGGGAACATTCCATTTTATCATGCTTCAAACATTGTGAAGGTTACTTTTGGATGTTCTCTGAATTTTCTGAAACAAGTAGTAACATTTAAAAACAGACGAACGTTCAACTAAAATGTTTCAGATAAAAACATTCCGTGAATGATGTATAAATAATGTTTTAGTGCTAATCTTTTGAGAACTTTATTAAAGACCAGATAACTTTGAACAAGCATTTTTATTATTGTTACTGGAAGAACGTTAGCCGAACATTAGAGAACCTTGCAGGAACGTTAGCCAGAGATCTTTTATTTTCAGGTGGAGAGGACGGTGAGACTAAACGAGATCATCAAGAAGAACTCCATCCATGCTGCTTTAGTTGTAATGTGAGTATAGACTTCAAATTAATAAAAACTAATAAAAATGACAAAAATAACAAAATTACTAAAACTTAAACTAAAAGCGTTAACTGTTTACAAAAAGGTCTCATTTGCTAATGCATTAGTTAACAAACTAACATTTATGTTTCTGATTTTATTTTATTAACAAGCATTTATTAATCATTGTTAATGTTGGTTATTAAAAATACAATTGTTCATTGTTGGTTCATGTAATTTCATAGTGAATTAACTAATGCTAACATAAAACCTTTGATTTTAAAAATGTATTATTAAATGTTGAAATTAACATTAACAAAGACTATTAATTGCTGTAGTAGAAGACAATTGGTCATTCTTAGTTCATGCTAACTAATGTTAAGAATTAAAACCTGATTGTAAAGTATTACCATGAAATAATTCAAAATATTAACAAAAACTATAATAGTATGTCAATGATACTAAAATAACACTGGTATAGATAGTTAGAATAGTTAACCCATCCCATTTTCCCTGTTCAGGCAATAAGCAACTTACAAATGAGTGACATCACAAGCAATTTATCAAATTTTGCATATTTTTAAAGCAAAATCGGCTGTTGCTTCTTAACTCTCTTAACCAAAAAGAGTACTTTGGTCAACAGAAAAGGTGTTTGACCATCTTTGCCAGCTAATTTGTGCTGGCTGACCAGCTAAACTGAAACATAATCAACAATAAAATAGCAAAAGTAACAAAGAAAAGAAAAATATCATTTATATTGTTTTTAACAACTTCATAAGCACAGGTTGTATTGTCTGAACTAATTCAAAGCATTTGAGGAAGTGTTTGTCTGGTTATGTGTATGTGTTTATTGTCTCTTCATCAATAATGTGTGTGTTTCAGTTCTCTTCCAGTCCCTGATGTCAACTGTCCCAGTTCTCTCTATATGGCCTGGCTGGAAGCGCTGAGCTACGGCATCCACTGTCCCGTCTTGCTCATACGAGGAAACCAAGAGAACGTCATGACCTTCTACTGCCAGTAAAACACTCGCATTAATAAATTGACTCACATTTATTACTGCTTGTGAAGCTGCTGTCAGTTTCAGTGATGTGAAGATGTTAAACGTGCTGCTGTGAATCAGAGCTTTTGAACTGAAATGAGCTGCTTAATCCTCTTGTACAATGATTGTATTACTGTGGATGTATATTTATATCACATGTCTGTATAATATCAAGGATGTCAGGTCAAACAGAGTCGACTAGAAAGAATATACTAGAAATACTGCAGTTATGCTGGAGGAGGGAAGCAATGAAACTATGTTTCAGCGTAGAAATTTCATGCAATTTAAACAAGACAAAATTATTATATTATAAAATATGTTTATTTGTTCTTGCTTCATAAAATTACATTTCATAGACCAAAACATTATAATGAATATTTCAGAAAATGTTACATTTTGACTGAATATAAATACTAGATTATTATGAATTATTATGAAAGTATGTTCTTGATCTGCTTTTCAATGTGAAAAATACAATTTAGCACAATGATGAATACTGATTGTCTCATTACACCAAGTAGAAAAAAAACAAAAATATGTTATAAAAGCTGTTCAATCACATAGAAATTTTAACCATCACAACTTACAGAATATATTATAGCTGAAATAAACATAAACATTGCATGGAGTGTTTCTGTGTCTTGGCCTCCTTTCAAAGCTCAAAAATGATGATTAATAATTGAAGACATAATAGTTCTCACTGACATAATTAAAATGACAAAATATTTCAATTACACTTTCACTCTAGCAACTTCAGCCCTTCACCATATAAGACCTTGACACAGACATGAGTTCACACTAAAAAGAAAAAATAGAAATACAATAATACATATAATGAGCTTTAAGCAAGATGATAAATCTGCACAAAGAATAAGGCAAAACAAAAACATTTGATATACTGAAGAGTTAATATATTACGCAGGTAAATTTACAGTGGCCCCAAATATATTTAGATTCATACAATGCCAAAGTCATGGGTTCAGTTCTCAGGGAATGCATGAACTCATATAATATATTTAATAATAAAATGTAATTTAATATTTATTAATAAAATTACATGCACACATTTTAAAGTGTGATAAGTATTTGAATATTTTTTTACAGCAAAATCGACGTGAGTCGACGCCACAGGTGAATAGGGTCAAAAATTATAGATATCACCATATTTCTCCAGTTGATTGATTGATTACATTAAGAATTGCAAACATTTTTTGTATTATAAATTTTCTGAAATGTTATGTTTAAATATGCATATGAGGCAATATGTACTTTAATATGCTCTAATTTGCATACATTTCCAGAACATAAATCTGAACAATGGATAAAGCCAGGTTTGAAATTATTGTTTGATTTTGTTAACATATTACAGTTAAAGGGTTTTATAGAAGGGATTTTGGATATCTCTTTTTAATCAGTCCATAAATCAGAAAGACAGACAAAAATAATTTTCATCATGTTTGTAGTAATAAAATGTTATTTAAAATGATATGAATGATATATGAACAAACCCTTCTGTAAAAACCTTTAGAATATAGATAAGAATAAAGCTGTAAATTTTGATATATGTAAGTGCTGCTGAAGTGGAGAAAAAAACTTTTTTTAAGAAAATGGCTTTTAAAGATATGTATTGAAAATGAAATCTACAGACGTAAATAGACAAAATACAATAAAATAAACACTTAAAAGTGTATTTTGGATGTATTTTTTCCCTACCAGTCTGAAATAAGACAACTAGCCAAAAATCTCAAAATTGACCAGTGTATGAAAAAAATATTGTTTTGCCATAAAGAGCCAGCATAAGTGAGTAAATCACGTGAGCAGTTTATTGGCAGTAGAAGGTCAAGACGTTCTGCTGGTTTCCTCGTATGAGCAGGACAGGACAGTGTAGACCGCAGCTAAGTGTGTCCAACCAGGCCATATAGAGACAACTGGGACAGTCCGCCTGCGGTACAGGGAGAGACCTGAAACACACAGGTTTATTAATAATTAACAGGTGTGTTTACCCTCCAATTATGATTCTTAACATTTCAGATGTAAATGATTTATAAGGCTCCAATATTATCAGATTGTGCTTTCTTTGTGTATGAATCACATATTGACCAGCAGCCAGTAATGGTTAATGGTCCTACAGTCAGTACTCACACTAGAACCAGTGCGGCATGCTGCGAATTTCTCCGTATGATCTCGTTCAGACGCACTTTTCTCTCCGACTATCAAAAGAGGATGGAAAAATTGAGCAGCCAAGTGGGATTTATGATTGTAGCATGACATTGAGGTCAAACACACACACACACACCTTGAGTCTCAGGGCGTCCATCTCTTTGTCCGTGATTTTCCACGGACACTCTGTTCTCTGCTGTTGCGCTGTCCTTTCATCCAGCTGTGCCTCGTTTAGCCTGAAGGGGGCGACTTTTTCCTCAAAGACCCTTGTACTAATGACAACAAAGAAGTTCTGTTACTGTGTTTGGGTGTTAAAATTCAGTTGAATCTGATTTCGCGCTGATTTCACACAACCCCGTTTGGAGTAAACCTACTTTTTGGGAAGTGATGGTCGTTCGCTGTCCGTCATCACGATGACATCATGAACGTCCAGTCGGAAACGCTGGAGCAAAGTCATCATTCTGAGCAAAATAAATTAGTTATTATTGAAGAGAAAAAAAATTACTGGATAGAGTTACTGACAGCTTTTATGTACATTCAATATACAAGCAAACTTAAGATAGAAAACACTCGTCGCATATAAATTTATGTTTTGAATTTTTATGGATCTTGTATTTGTGTAGTTTAATGAAATTGCTGATGAATTCCAGTAATGCTGATTCGAATGATTCCAATGATTCAATGACTCTCCTAATTCTGATATTTCTAATAACAGATGATTCGAAGATTCTAACGAGTCTGAATTTGATGATTTGAGTCTATTATTAATGACTCTGATGCAAGATTCTCTATCAAACTGGTGATGATTCAAATGGTTCAGATGATTCTGATGATTAATGATTCATGAGTCTCACTCTTTGCGGTCATTTTCCATGGTTTGCTGTTCTCCAATGATGAACACTCTGACTTTGCATCGTCTCCAGCGTTTCCTTCTGGTCAACAGGTATGGCACTAACAAAGTCAAACCTGAGACAGAGAGCGAGGATCATATTACCTAATTGTTTAGAGTTAACTGAAGAGTTTCAAAGCCAAATTATGACTACTGAAGCCTAGTAATGATTACAGTCCGTATCTCACCTCCATCGTCAGAGATCCAGTACACATCGATGGTCTTCTTCCCTTGTTTGTTCTGGAACACAGTTTTGATCTGATCGCTCGCCATGTTCTTTGTGTTGTCGACGTCTACGAGGAAAGAATCAAAGAAGTGAGATAAGGATTGAAGAACAAAGAGAAGACGCATCGATCGGTTTGAGTTGATTCACCTGAATCGGCGTCTGAATTCTGCTGATCAGACTCGATGGCCTCGTCTACCTCAAAGGCCTGATTGACTGTGAGATAAACAGGACAGAATTACTGCAATAATCCACATGTACAAAACCAACACACACACACTGATGAACGGGACATACCCTCAGTCTGTAACTCGTCTCGGACGTCCAGTCCATCCATCATGCGCAGAACACACACGCCGTGGTTGGAGTCGAAAGAATCACTGAGACCAAAGAAAAATACTTCATTTCTGCTCCCGGCAGTGCGAATCTCACAAATACATGTCCAGGTCACATTTCAGGTCACAGTATTTTACATAAAGTAAATGAAGCCTTTTTGGGACCATTAACAGAATTATGCACATTTTCCCTCCAAATTGTAAATAGAGATTCTCTTTAGAAAAGGATAATTTTACAGTGTTTTATATTATTATTATTAGATATCAGCATAAATTAAAGTAATAGAACAAAAACTTCCATGGTGTATTAACACTGTACTATATATATATATATATATATATATATATATATATATATACAGTATATATATATATATATATATATATATATATATATATATATATATATAGTACAATGGTTACTGTACAATTCTGATGTTTCTAATAACAAATTTTCACATTTTCCCTCCAAATTGTAATTTTGTTTATTCTCAATGGAGATTATGTTTAGAAAAGGATATATTACTTTAATTTATGCTGATTTTAATTTAAAACAAAGTAGTATAACAAAAAGTTAGATGGTGTAACAATTTACAATTAAAATAAATATATATTTTTTCTGTTACAATAAAGAGAATTATATATTCTTTTGCATTTCTGGCCATGCGTTTGTCAATTTTCAATATGCAAGCGGACTTACAATCACTCTTTACTTTTAAAAATTATGCTATGAATTGTAATATATGTCTTTAGAAAAGGCTACTTTACATTGTGTATTTTTTAATTAAAATCTGCATAAATTAAAGTAGTATAACAAAAACTATCCATATCTATTTTATTTTAATTAAAATAAATATTTTTTTTGCATTACAATAAAGATTTTTTTTTTTTTTTGCATTGCTTGACACGTGATTATCAAATATAGTTTGATATTTCTTTCTGGACAGATCTTAGGGATTGTGAGGTCGTTTTTACTCACTATATAGTGTTGATGTAGTCCTTTATGTCTTGACCGCTGCTCTCCTGCCAGTTCATTTTGAATCCCACCACTAGTATATTCGGTTTCAACTTTCCCAAACCAGAGGCCTTAAGAGGGGAAAAATGATCACATTTTCTATGTTAAAATTAAACACACCATAAACTCACTAGGGGAAAAATCATAAACAGCAAAGACAATAAATATCACTGGGCTTTACGCATGAAACACAAGCAGTCATTATGTGCAATGAACAAAACCACTTTTACATACAGTAATTGTTTTGCTGTAATGATTAATGTAAAAACAGATTTGCACAGTGATCCGTTCTGCTCATGTTTCATGCACAAGGCTCACTGAAGCAGAAGCATTGTGGCATTTGTAACCTGTAGAAGATGCCGGGCTCCGTCTCTCAGACTGGATGCTTTGAAGGACGTGTAGAAGGAACGAACCTTCCTCTGATTGAGCCACTTTATCATGTCATTAGTGTTGCGCTGGGACACAACCGACTTCTCATCCTGAAGAGACAGATCCATAATATTAGTTTTTAGCTCCTCTGAGGGCAGAATTTTGCTTTTTTTGCATTTTGTTTTTAATGCCAAAGAAAGAAAAATAAAGCATTTCTTCATGATAGAGCTGGTTCTTACCATGAGAATGTCTCCACAAATCATCAAACTGACATTTTTGGTGAAAGTGCCCACAAAGTCCACCAGCGCTGGACGCAGAGTCGGAGGACCCGTCAGAACCAGACACTGAGGCCTGATCAGAAGAAAGGAGTGAATATATGGGCAAACACCATGTACTTTACCATTTTATTTAATGTGAATGAAAATTAGGCTGTTCGATGGGTTAAACTGCTGTGAAGCAGTAGATAATGATGCTAGCAACACCAAGCTCATGAGTTCAATTCAAAGGTAGTGCATGAACTACAAGATAGAAAAATCTAAATTATGACAAAAAAAATGTAACTTATGAGATTATAAAAATTATGACATTACAATAATTTGTCATAATTATGAAATAAAAGTAATGAGACAAAAGGTCATAATTATGACACACTAAGACATAATTTTTATAAGTAAAAAAAAAATGAAATTCTAAATCATGAGGTTATAAAGTTGAATACTTTTAATCTCATAATTGACTTTTTATCTCATAATTATTATTAGTAAGTCATCACTTTGACTTCTTACCTCATAATTACGACTTTTTATCTCAAAAATGTCTTTTATCTCATAATTATGGCTTAGTAAGTCATCATTTTGGCTTCTTATCTCATAATTATGACTTTTTTATCTAAAAAAAAAATGCTTTTTATCTCATAATTATGAGATTTTACCCATCAACTGGGATGAGAATTTGGCTGTTGGTTATCATTATTAAATAGCCTTTAACATGCACTGATGAATCGTTCACATTAAAACCAAGAACATGCATTAAGAATGGACTCTGCATCTACAGACTCTCGTTCACATCCTATTAACACCTCCTAGAGGGTCCTCTGACCTGTAGTTTTTGACGTGATCTTCAATTCCTGCCAGAGACGCGGAGTAGGACAGAGCCATGTTGTAGGTACTGGCCTGGACAGACGATCCCCAGTTCACCTCTTGAACGACACAAAAATATCATCATTGTCAGTAAAAGCACACCGTTTCAATGCGACGTTTACTCTGACGGGTCAACACAGTTCTGCTCACCAGGTTTCTTGTAGGTCACATAGCCGAATAAAAAGATGATTAAACCTAAAGCGATGAGCGCGGCCCACCAGGTGAGCAAGAACATCAGCACAACAGAAATAACGGCCCCGAATAAACCCGTCCAGGGGCTGTAATACCGAAACGATGGCCTCCATCCTGTGGTAAGCAGCAGAAATTACCAGAAATTGCAGAGGGTAGAAAAAAAAGCATAATAATATTTATATCTGGACTGAACAAACTATCAAAAGTAATGTAACTCAATGCAACTTTACATGATTATGACATACTCATCAAAATATGTACAGAACAGATAATCAGACTGATTTTCACTTGGTATTTTGAACTCACCAGGTGAATTGGTGATCGAAGCGTGAAAACAGCTGAAGTTGATCAGCGCGTAAGAGCAGAGGAAGAAGTTTGAGATCAGAGGAGCGATTACGTTCAGCTCAGCTACAGAGATGAGAGGGAAACATTAAATATAATTTATACAATAAAATATATACCATATTATGCAGTATTATATGAATGTATATTTGAAACTGGTCACTTATTTAAACACTTTTTGTCTTCACTAGTCCATTTGAAATTATCACAAATGTGCATATATAACATACGTGTATATAGTATTATCTTCAAATAATGCATGTTGAGATTAATATTATGTAGCTTTATCACATATATTTTTGACTCACCAATCAGAATGAAACACATGGCGATGATGTAACACAGCAGATAAGCTCGCAGTGGCTCATTGTTTTTCCCATAACCCTTTCCAAAGAAGCCAATGTATGGGTAGATATTGTCCTTACAGAGACACTGTACCAAGAGGTGATGGAAAAAAGAATGTTCTTTTCTTTGAATTTAACAGGCCATGTTCACTTTGATGATCTTATGAAGTTACATATTAGCTATTATCTGTGTAAGGTGTGGTATTTCACCTGGAAGACTTTGGGTGCGGAGACGAGGAACGCAAGAGCGGACGACAGGGTGGCTGCGAATATGCCCGCATAGATCAATGGACCAAAGCCGGAGACTTGGATCAAAACCTGCGGATTTGAACAGAAAACCACATCAATGCAAAATAGTTTAATAGAATTCATCTGTCAGATCAGTGGAGTGTTGGAAATAGTGATCCGGATAAGTATTGAACATTTTGACCAGCTAATCTCTACTTTAAGGAAATTAATTCATTATTGTCAAGGCAAACCATAACCAAAATTGTCCCCTCAGATTTTGAGGCAAGTGAAATGCAAATGAATGAATGAATGAATGAATCAATGAAAGAGTCTAGTAATCTAGTAAAGCCGCGCACACACTTAACGATTGTAAGGCCGATTATGAATGTAAATTGATACTTATGACTGATCGTGCTCAAACGCGTCCAGTTGCGTTCAGTCTGCGATTACAGTCGGTGTTCAAATTCCATGTGTGAGTATATAAATCGGCTCCAGTCGAAGGAAACAATCGGTATGTGTGTTCAGTTCAGTCTTAGAATGTTTCAGCTAATCGTTAGGTGTGTCCCCGGCTTAACTGAATTAATAAACACATTTAAATAAATACAAACATAAATTATTACTAGCTACAGTAACCTAATAAATTAATTAAAATAAATAAATAAATGATAATTAACTCTTGTAACCAAAGTAATAAATAAGTACATTAAAATAAATACAAATAAATTGTTATTAACTCCAGTAACCTAAATAATAAATGAATTAAAATAAATAATAATTAACTCTACTGTAGTAACCAAAGTAATACAAAAATACATTAATAAATATAAATAATGAATAATGATAAATAATAAATAAATAAAATGATAATTAACTGTTAACCCAAGTAATAAATAAATAAATGATAATTTACTCTAGTAATGAAAGTAATAAATACATTTAAATATATACAAAATAAAAGCTAATTAACTCTAGTAACCTAAATTATAAAAAAATAAATAAATAAATGCTAATTAATTCTAGTAGTCCAAGTAATAAATAAATAAATAAATGTATATAAATAAATACATTTAAATAAACAAATAAGTGATAATTAACTCTAGTAGCCTAAGTGATAAATACATGCATTTAAATAAATAAATGATAATTTACTCAAGTAATTAAAGTAAAATAAATACATTTGAATATATACATAAATAAATGCTAATTAACTCTAGTAACCCAAGTAATAAATAAATGCATTTAAATAAATAAATAAATAAGCATAATAAATAAATTCTGTCACTCTAAACTCTTTTTGCTGTTCTGTCCTGCTCCATACTATAGAAATTCCTGGTGATCACTGGCTGTCCAGTTGAGTGCCATTTTGATTTATTTATATTAGATCAGGGTTCTCCAAACTCAGTCCTGGAGGGCCACTGTCCTGCAGAGTGTAGCTCCAATTTGCCTCAACACACCTGGCTGGAAGTTTCTGGTATGCCTAGTTTGAACTTGACTAGCTGGTTTAGGTGTGTTTAATTGGGGTTGGAGCTAAACTCTGCAGGACAGTGGACCTCCAGGACCTAGACTGGAGACGCCTGTATTAGATCAACTATAACCAATAGTCCAACCCATCTTACATTCATACACCATCATAAATTCGTTAGAAGTGAAGCTGGTCACCTGGAAGTTGTTGGAGAGGCCGAAGGTGCAGGAGCCGCTCTGCTCGCACTCAGTGAAGTTCCAGCCCAGACTGCAGCTCAAACTGTCGCACGCCTCAGTGAAGTTCAGCGGCAAACTGTCATTCATGTTTCCGGAGGCGTCGCGCAGAACACACGCTCCTGTGGGACAAACACAGACTTCTGAACTTCTGCTCTAGAATAAAAACAGAAATTCTCATGCTGCCATTATTAATCACTGCAAGCATATATGTGAGTAAAAGCCTAAATTCAATCGGTTCATCATATGAAACGATTGAGTCTCTTCAGATTTGGACTAAACCGCTCAATTCATATGGATTAGGTTTACAATCTCTTTATGAACTTTTTGAAGCGTCAAAGTAGCAGTTGTGTAACTGTCTATTGAGGAACAAAATGTTGCGAAGATGAACGAAAGTCTTACGGGTTTGGAACAATGAGTGTGGGTAATTAATGACAGAATTTTCATTTTTGGGTGAACTAACTGTTTAAGGCCCATTCACACCAAGAAAGATAACTGTTCTATTCTATTGCCCTACAATCCTTCACACTTTTTAAGTTCACAAAACTCTGGACTTCTGGTTGTACCTAGGATATCTAAGTCCACTAAAGGAGGGAGAGCGTTGTCACATTTGGCTCCTAAACTCTGGAATAGCCTTCCTGATAATGTTCGGGGCTCACACTCGCACACCCAGTTTAAATCTAGATTAACCCTTATGTGTTGTTGGGGATGTTTTCATCCACTATGGGGTGTTTTTGAGTCTTAATTTGGCCACAACTTTCTCTGTGTTTCAGCAAATGGAATGAGTTTTGGTGACAAATCTTATTTTGATACATATTTTGGGAAAATGCTTTGAAAATTTTCAAAACCTCAAAAATACACCTGCACCTGCTGGCAGTGTGTTCTTCACTGTTGGCTGAAGTTGGTCCAATACACAAGGGTTAAAGACGACGCAAGTTCTGGATCAACATGCACATTCCCAAATTTCTATATATCCTAATTATTGTTAATATGTAACTCATTATTTCCAGGAGCTCATTGCTTCTAACTTCAATTAAACTGCTAACAGTGACTGTAAATTAAATTGCCTAAATTATTACATTATTAACTAACTGCATTCTCTAAATTGTAATGTTGACATGCATTCTCTGTAAAGCTGCTTTGAAACGATATGTATCGTGAAAAGCGCTATACAAATAAATGTGAAAAAAACTGTTAAGATAACTATATAACAATAACTATATTAGCGTACACATCAAGGGACATTGTCATTCTGTTTATTATAAGTACACGCAGCAGTTTTGTCATCTGTCACTTTAAATCCTCGAGCTCATTAAAGCGGTATGGATTCTGATTGGCTGTCAATGTTTTTTATCGTTCATCAGCTGGAAAAAAATCTTTCTGAAAGTGATTCCAACTATATTATTTCTCTGTGTTGTTATCATATAGTTGTTGTGTGGACTCTGCTATTCTTTTATATTTAAAACGATTTTTAAAACTATATCTTTATTGTATCGTTATAGTTATCAGCCTTGGTGTGAACAGGCCTCGAGGCTATTGCTTGTTCGACTTTTGGCTAAAATCAAGGCTTATTCAACTATTTCTCCAAGAATATCACCACACACAATATCAAAACTCACAGTGTCATACTACAGTAAGGGCCCTATCTTACACTTGGTGCAATGCGGCCCCAGGTGCGACAAGTGTTTTTTGCTAGTTTGTTTTGTTTTGTTATTTAAAGAGCATGTTAGTAATATTTGCACGTTAGTAATATTTGCCTATATACGGGTGCACAACGCGTGTACACTCATTACAAACACAGGGATGTGCAGCAGCACACAAACATGGCAAATATTAAAAATAAAATGATTACAATGTAAAAGATTATTATTGTGTGCATAAAGATAAAAATGCTTTGGTGGAATCTGGCTTGTCCCACGTAGATGGTCTGCTCTTGCGTTTTAACCTTGTACATGAGCAGATCCGTTTTCTTGCTAGAGAAGCGATCGGTTTTTCTGCTTGCAAATTCCACCATGTAAATAGCCAATCCGCGAGCGCAACTGGCTTGGGAATGGGAGATGAGACTCTGATTGGTTTATTGCACGTTACACCCAAAACACACCCCTTACTCATTTACAACCCTTTTAGACCATGCACCAGGCGTGCTGACCATTTTTCCCATCATCAAACTAGCAAAAGTGGATTCGGACATGCCTTAAGTGAACTTGTGCCATGCGCAAGATTGTTAAAATAATGCCTTTAAACTGTATTAATTAGAAATAAATTAACTTATTGAACATTGGTTCTGATAATCACTGCCTCTAGTGGCATATGAATTTAGTAAAATTATGTAATGAACTCAGTAAATTATGTTGAACACTTGATTAAATACTCACCCACAGTCGAAGATATGGCTAAATAACTAATGGTTGTGCAGAATATGGCCATCAGTGTCCCTCTAGGAATGGCAATCTCAGGCTCCTGAAACATTCACCAACACATTATTTGATTAATACCATATTTGTTGTGACAAAACATAAAGTTTATTTATTCATTTATGTATTTATACTCCATGTGTAAAGATCTCAAAGTGTAGTAGCGTCACTATGGTTTTGACATCTTTGCAGATTTCTTTACCTTCAGGTCGCCTGAGATGTTTGCTCCGGCAAGGATCCCAATGGCAGATGGGAAGAAGATGGCAAACATCCGGAAGAAGTTGCCGTCTGGCCCTCTCCAGTCTGGAAGGAGGTTCTCCAAGAAGATCTCACCTGGCAAAAACAATGTTGATATCAAAATAATTTAGATACATTTTGCAAGATAATTTGTGGAGCGAGTTAAAGAAAAAGTTCAGCACAAATAAAACATCTGTCATTATTAATTCATTATCATGTTGCTTCAAACCTGTAAGCTGTTAATGGATAATTTACCAAAATTTAATGTTTTTCATGGAACGTTTTTATACTGACCAAAAAGACACCATAAAATTAGTTCATGTCTTCTTAAGTCATACGATAGCTTTGTGTGAGGAAAAAGACCAAAATTTAAGTCACAAATTCAAAGTCACAATTTTTTACTTTTGTGTTTCAACTATTACATAAAGCTTTAAAGCTATTTGTCTATTTGTATGGTATGTTTTATAGAAGTTAAGCATTTCTAAATCAATCAAACTTCTAGGAAGTGACCAAAAAACCTATTTGGATCTTGACAGTTATTTTTGGGAAGCTGCACATGCAAACAGACACAGCATATGACACTCACTGCGGTAACTGAAGAAACCAATCGACTGTTTCTGGGGAGTTGCTGGAATCACAGTGCCGACAAAGTAGTTGATGAAGGACACCATGAGAACCAAGAAGAACAGGATCTGAGTCTGTGAGAGAATAAAGGAAAAATGCTAGATCATGAGCTGATGGTTTGTTAAAAGACGCCAGTTTCATAACAAGGGCTTTGTGAGCCTCTAGAGGAGAGTGAGGGAACTGCAAGTTCAAGAGATTGGGATAGAGCTGCTCAATATCAAAATAAACTGAATTAAATTGTATAATTTTCAAAGAATTAGTGCAAAAAATGTTAATTAATGTGATCAAATAAGAAAAAAAAATATATATATTCCACAAGTGATCATACAAACATTTTTAAAGGGTAAAAGGTTAGATTTACTTAGGCTTTATCTCAGGCAAATAAATTAGATCAAATGAATTAAGCTGGCCAAAAAGGACGGGAACCCAGTAAACTCAGTAAAGGGTCATTCAAACAGTGATAAACCAACCAGAAATCATTCATTTTAAATAAGAAATATATATATAAGCAGTAGAAGATTTTCCCTCACTGAACTGAACTGAAGTGACAGTATTGTAAAATGCATGTTTATTTTGAGGAATGTACCTTTGACTCCCACTCCATCCCAGCCAATGAGATGAGAAGCAGCATGGTGACTGTGATGGATCCTATAATTCGGACATCATTGATTGAATCCACCATTTGGGAGTCATACTCCTGTTGCATCATAAACAAACATCATATCACAATCGGCATAAACACAACATAATGTCATGCAACAAAATGACTGTGTTCATGTCTTACAATGAGAAGATCTCTGACTGTCTCCGAGAATCCCACCGTGTTGAGCGCGCAAGCGAGAGCGTTGGCGAATGAAAACACCACGCCGATGGGACCTCCCAACTCAGGACCCAGTGTGCGGGAGATCATGAAGTACGCGCCACCTGCCGGGTGGAGGAGAGACATATGGAGAGCCATTATTGCTATGTGAAGTCTTTTGAGTGGTTTCTAGTGGGCTGCTATATGTTTTTTAGGGCATTCTGGGTGGTTGCCTACTGGCCAAAGAAGTACCCAGATAACACAAGATGTACCAGTTACGTCATTTATTGGTTCTTTTTGGTCATTTCATGACTTGCTAATTGACAGTGTAACTACAATGTTGCATGCTTATAATTTCATTACCATCAACTTACCATCTCAAGAACAAGAACCAAGAACATTCCAATTAAGTACTATATTTATACTGTTTTCATAATTTCTGCCTGATTCTGGATAGCGAAACTTGATTACCAAATCCAGATCATTCTGATCCAGATTCAACTTTTTGTCTTTAAATATGACTTTGTCTTCAATCAGGTTCCAATTTTCCCAAATGCTTAAAAAAAGCAAAAGCACACTTCTCTTCAGTAAGCCATGTCATTATATGACCTTGGTACAAACAACGAAGGATCTTGAGAGAGGAAGTGTCATTACTCCCTATGGAGGCCTCACAGAGTCATCGGATTTCAACTAAAATATCTTAATTTGTGTTCCGAAGATTAACAAAGGTCTTACGAATGTGGAACAGCATGAGGGTAAGTAATAAATGACAGAATTTTCATTTTTGGGTGAACTAACCCTTTAAGCATCAGCATCAAATATAATCAAAATCAGTACAATCTCATCGGTTTGATGTCATGCTCTTGTCAAGTGACTCACCAGAAGAGACTCTCCCATTGGTGGAAATGGCAGATACAGACAGCGCCGTTATGGAGGTCACAAGAACTGACATCAGTATAATTAGCCATGTAAGAACTAAAGTAGAGGAAATAAAAAACGAATAGGACACAATGTCTCTACAGAGCTCCAGTTCAGAGAATAGACAAAACATATCAAAGATAAGTGGCCATCAGAGATTACACACACACAGTTCTGGGAAGTGCTTCTATAAAAGTTTTTCATTGAGAATTTCTTGAGCAACATTATCTTTACTAAAGTAAATAGCTTGTCTGGCCTGTGGTTCATTAAAGGAAGTTGTTTTATTGTATTGCACAGAAGGTTTATCTTGGACTGTCTGAGTAACCAAAAAGTAACCACTTTATGGAATTATTTTACATATTAATAAAAAAAAGGCTCACGGATTCCTGCTTGAGATGTTATCCAGGACAATCGCAGGAACAGAATGACTCCCCAGATGTTCAACATACAGCGAATCTGAAATACAATAACAGAGCGTGTATTCATATGGGCACGTGACCTTTTGCAAGCATGAGTGTCTATTTTTCACTGGTTCTTACCATAACCCCAGTCACCCATCCAAAGCGCACTGGTTGGAAGGTCTTTTCTCCTGGGCCGTTTTCCTCAGACTCTTTTCCACACTCTTGAAGCGCTGAAACGCTTCCCGCACTAGAGCCACATGTGTTACCAGATTCTCCATCCTAAACCATAAATACACACACATTTAAACTACAAAATTTAAATAGGCTTACATACAGAATCAAGTAGATTATGTTACAGTAGATGATCTTTCAATACTTCAGGCTACAGTTTCAGGACAGCATTTATAGGACTTTTTTTTTTTTTTTTTGGTATGGTAACTGGTACTTTATATACAGTGTTTTATAGCACTCACTATTCAATTTAATTTAGTGTTTTACTTTTTTAATTATATTAAGACTTAATTTATATATTGTCCTAACCAACTCCTAAGGCTACACATAACCCCTGACAACCCTCCTGGAAATTTTTTTAATTGTTTAATTCTATTAGCCTCTGTATTCTGGTAATAAATTAAATTTTCTTGGAAAAGTGTATGGAGCTCTGCACATGTTACTTTAACATTGTTGCCGCGGATTGTTTTTCATTTTTAATGGGTAGATACCTGGTAGCAATTGGGCGAATTTTGTTGTGAAAACCTGGTTAGCATGTTTTACTGATAGTTCTCTCATTAAATAAATCGTGTGCACGATATAATAATTTGTCCCCTAG